>NC_080473.1:15921250-16645000 GCF_030265055.1 Doryrhamphus excisus | reverse complement strand
TCACCGTTCTCTCTGCCCTGATCTCTGTCATCTGTCCTGTTAGCTACTCTGCGGACTGGATCTGCCCGCTCCCGACTCCGCTCATTTTCCCGACTGAAGCTGCGTGTAGGTGCAACCTGTATCCGGTGTCGATCCCTGTCATCGCGTCGGTCAAGACCGTGATCGGAGCGATCAAACTGCTCCCCTCGTTCTCGGCTTGAGCTGTTTCTGAAATCATAATCAATGGAAAAGGCTCAACATGACACGTCTGACAATTGATAACATTGACAACTGTAGCCAACGTAGAAAGCTATTAAGCTAGAATAACTCAGAATGACGTCTCTTAACCGAGGTTAAAGTGTACATCTGTAGCTATTCGGTGAGAAAGCATGAATATGACATCATATCATATCTGTGAGCGTAGATCTATTGCGTCACCGCCAGGATGTCACCCCTAAAGTTACAGACATGCAATGTTCCCAAGCTTGTCACATCTGCAAGTATAGTAGCTTTCCTGGACTCACCTCTGAGGAACACGCCTGTCCGACTCCAGTGAAGAACCTGACGCGGACTGCTGCAGAGCCGAGTACCTGTTGAGAGTGCTGGTAGCCGGACGGGCACCCGTTTCTGGACCTTGGGATGACAGATACCCCCAAAGCTTTTAGCTGTAAGGCCAAACGAGGGGTGAAGGAACTCCCAGGAGAGTGATATATATCGGGACCAACCGGAATCAGGAGCCTTAGTGCTGCTACCCCCGCTGCTTCCTCTACCCCAGCTCAAAGCGCCCTTGCCTCCGGGAGCAAGACACTGACTGTGGGCATCAAAAGCAGATGTCTGGAAAGAACAGAGGATTCAAACGTTTCATATAAGAACAAGAGCGACTGCTCCGTTAAGCTCTGTTAAAGTGGTGGATGTTTTCATTTGAAATTGTGTCAAAACATGAAAATATGTAGCAAGTATGGCTTGCAACTGAGATCGCAGGACTGACTGTGTACTATGATTTCAGTTTCTTGTCAGATCACCATTTGAGATTTCATTCATTCATTCATTCATTCATTCATTCATTTTCTACCGCTTGTCCTCACGAGCCTATCCCAGCTGTTTGGGCGAGAGGCGGGGTCCATCCTGAGATTTTTTGTGTTGCTATTATATAGGTACACATTATAAAGCCTAAATCTGTTTGGTGGATGAACATCCATTCATGTCAGTGTTATCCATGTGATTCCAGTTGTAATTATCAATCAATCAATCAAAGGTTATGTTTGAAGCAGTGCGGAAAGAACAGTATAGCTGAAAGAACTACCTTTGTGATTTTACTAAGGCGTGAGCCGTCATAAGGTCGGTTCTTGCAAATGGTGACTGTGTTCCAGCCGTCACCTTGCGGGGAAACACCGCGACTAGGAGTGTGAGGTCCCCCACGACTCCCTGATCCTGGTCCACCCATCCTACTTCCTGGCCCACCAACAGACTCCTTCTTGGAGATGAGAGCTTGCTGCACTTTCATCTGCTCTCTGTGCTCTTCCAGCTCAGCTTCTTTGTGGATCTGGTCAATAGTCTTGGGGCCTTGGTCGCCTCGTCTGGGCACCCAGTTATTCTGAGATGGCACAGGGGGAGGATGAATGCACAACATACAGTAGCTCAGCTAGCAAAACTGAGCAGTGTAAAAGAGTTCAAAAACATTTAAGCGGATCATAAAACAGTTGGGTAGAGTGTAGAGGTTACCTCTCGAAGGTCTACCACATCTTGTAACATAAAGCGGATCCTGGAGGTGGTCTTCCTCTCCTTTATTATTTTCTCCATCTGATTGAAGTACTGGTCCATGCGAGGCTAAAAACCCATTGCAATGATATTTGTATTGTACGTCATTATCTTGAGTTATCAATCAAATCGCAGTGAATGCAACTTAGGTGTGTGCTGTACCTTGGCCTTCTCGAAGTCTAGGTCCTTGCCAATGGTGGACAACAGTCTGCACAGGCACTCTAGGGACTCCTCGTCGTGGTTTTTGAGTAGTTTTACGATGCAGTCGTGCATGATGACTTCTGTGAGCATATTAAACTTAAAAAGCTCACCAATGAATTTAATATTCCCGAGTGAGCGCTTCCTAGCCTTGTATTTTGCCTCTTCCAGCTCTTCCATTAACCGTTGCTTCTTCTCCTCCTGTTGCAGAAGCAAAAACAAATAGAGATGACAGAAAATGCAGAAGCCAAAGAGATTTTAACATTGAAACATTTGAACCAAAATGATTTACTTATCCAATTCCTACCTCTGTGGCGGCCTCCAGCTCTTTTTGCTTCTTCTCAAAAATCTCATTGTCATCTTTATCCTTCTCAAACTCTTTCTGACATCGATTCAGTAGCAGCTTCCTGAAATTCACAGTGTCTCCCGGCTTATCTGTAGCTTGGACTTTCAGCTAATAAGATAAGAAACATGCATTATTGGCAAACATACCCACAGCACTGCCATGAATGTCATATTCTTTTGGGCCTGTAATTATCTATTTGGGATCATTCAACGGGAAGGGAAGAGTGTTCCGAACAGTAAAGAAGCCCCTGCTGCCAAAGTGACACTAAAGGATTGAGCTATTTGGTCACAAAAAATGACAAGTATGTGTGTGGGAGTCGACATACTGCACAGTGTTTGGACTAATGAAGGAGGAGGAGTACCACCTCCAAATTCACCGCAGATCAAAAGCCAAAGGCAGATGAAACATGGACATAGTTGCGTGTCCCAACATGACAATGATCCCTAACATTGGACTATGCTTAAAAGCGGCGTCTGTGCCAGAAAACCAACCAATTTATATAACTCAAGCAATTCTGCAAGGCAGTGTGGTATAGTATACGTTGACAATGATACCAAAAGCTAGTTGACACTAACAAAAAAGTATCTGGTCGCGGTGCAACAAGTTAAGGAACATGAAATGAAATATTAGTGCGGTGTTTGAGCCTGTCTACACAATTTTGATGCTGTGTATGATGGAACCAATTCTTGTTTTTAAAAATAACTGATGCTGTACTTTGTATTATCATATTATCATTGCACCCTGGACAAGGAATTCATCAAATAAATCATGACGGGGCAAGAAAAATATGACATTCATGTCCGTGATGACTTTTGTCATTTGTAATTGAAAAGCTACGTATGTAGAGGAAAGGACTCCTCAATTCCATCATTTTAGTCTGTGGCTCCCACATGTGGCAGCCGGGTTAACATATTGTCCGATGCCGTTTTGAAACGGTGCCTGTGTTTAAACAGTTCCTAAACCGGTAGCTTAAAAAAGAAATCATATCAATTGGAGAAAAAATAATTTCTTACTTGCATAATAATTAAATAAAATCATAACTAAGTCATAAATTTACCAATATGAAATTAAAGCATGCAGCGATCGTGTTTTGCGCTGAACTTGAAGTAAGTTGGATCAAGTGCTGATTTACTACAGCTTCCTTATGGACTGCGGCAGCTGTTAAACGGCTATGAAAAGAATCTGATGGCTCATTACCAGAGCTAACAAAAATAATAACCAACTCTTAGTCAATAAAGCATTTACATATGAGTGACCAGATGAAGTACTTACCCCCATAACACAGCGGCACATACTGGCGTAGGCCACGGAAAAGTCAGGTTCAGAGATAGCCTTTTCAAAGGTGAGGTCGATGACACCTTTCAACCTCTCCTCAGTGTCAATCTTAAGTTCTGTGACTTGTTTCATCAGCTGCTGAAACTTTTGAGGGGTCAGTTTGTTGAGAATACTGCGGACGCTTTTAAACAATTCCTGTGTTTTTAGTTGATCTGGATCAGTATCTGCAGTCTCAGCTGGTGTACGACTACACATAGATTTTTTCACTGAAGGCTTCCATGCCTTCTCTGCCTTGTTCAGCTTCACGTCGTCGTTGAGTGACATGCTGGTAATGATTTTCCTTGGCTCTTTCCTTTGCATCTGTTGAGAGCGACGTGGGCCACCTACCATAGCTCCCATACCTGGAGGCTAGAAAAAGATGGGAGAGAGGGACAATCAGAGGACAAAATAATTCCATTGGCAGTGTGTGACCTTTTGATGTAGAAAGAAATTACGTACTGGTCCTCTACTTCCTACCCCCATACCCGGCCTGCCAAGGTTGGCAAAGGAAGGTGTGAAATCCGGACCACAGTTCATCCCAGGTAGCCGACTGGGGTCAAGCTGGCGCAGAGGAGTCTTATTAGCCTGAGCAGAAGGACAGATGAAGAGATCACAAAAGGCAAAAACATATCATCTACTGATGACGCAGCATCAAGGGCAAGGGTCGGTATCTTGCCCAAGGATGCTTCCACCAATCTATCACCTGAGCCATGATTTTTGACCTTTTAAAACATTGTTCTTAAACCTTATAATCACATGATGGACACCTTGTTTGACTTAAAATGCAGTTTTGAATTACATATATATATTTCTTTAATGGATGACCACTGAGCTACACTTACAGCTTCAAAGATATTTAAGAAACCAGCAGACAGTGTTGGTCTGATCGGCCTAAATCTGAGAGCCTCTGACATAAGATACCATGATCTACACCGTCAAACACTTTGGAGAGGTCTAAAAAAAGTGCATCATTTAAAACCTGTATCAGTTACTATGCTGTGCTGTATCCTGAAGCTGTATGGGGGGGCATGACCAGAGCTGAAGCGCCGGTGTTCCCTAATATCATCATTCACCAGCTTTTCAAGAACTCTTGACAAGATACAGAGGAAATGGGTGGATCATTGTTCATGCGGGCTGGATGACCTGTGTAGCGTATATGCTGTGGATATAATCACTTCCAAATTTGTGATAATGTTCAAGACAAAAAAAATGCTGATGTAACTATGATGTTAGCTATTTAATGACAAAAGGGTACATATATCATGTTTTTGGCAGGTCGTTAATGTCTGACCTTGTCCAGGACAACATCACTGATAGCAGGAAGACCCTCCGGCTTGTTCATGCTGACCGAGGCGAACTGGAAACGCAGCAGAAAACTCCTGTCATATTTTTTCTTCTCTTCTGGATTGACTGGCTGCCATTGTTCTGAAAATAAAATATGTCATTTACTGACCTTTATAACAATGATGTAACATGTTTGTTATTTTGAGATATTATTGTACAAAAAGAAACATCCTCAGACAACTAAGTTGAAGGAAATATATATATATATATATATATATATTTATATATAAAATGGAAATGGGAAAAATGGGAAACACACCTCTTGCTTACTGTACAAAATAAGAGAAAGCTTTATGGATTATACTGAATTGCCTGCAAAAGCCACTGAATGACATTATAGACCCACCTTCTTTATACTGGTACTTCTTGTCGGTTGCAGTCTGCTCAGGATCATCTGGCTGAATATTCTCGGCATCCAGCTTGTCCTCCTTGTCCTCCCAGGTCAGGTCTGCATCCTCTACTGCTGGAGGAGGAGCAGGAGGTTGGGTTTCAGCTGATGGTGCTGTGACAATCTCAGGTGCTGGTGGTACAACTACCTTCTCCTGGATCAGTGGGGGCGAGAGGGAGGAAATTAGGAGTCACTTTTTCTATTTGCAGTCAAAGGGCATGAATGTTAGATGAATGTCATATTCATTTTGGCCCTTGATTATTTGTTTCAACCATTCTTTTACCATGGCAGAATGATGATGCAACATACATCTTCAGTGATTGGTCAAGCCAATGAGCGCTGTCAAACATGATTTTATGCTGCTGAACTAGCAGCTGCAGTCAATCATGATCACCAATAACAAGTTAATAGGGCTTGGCCATGTCAAGTTAAAAGGCATTCTGGAACCATCAGCACCATTTATCAAATTGATGCATGTATATATTTGAGCTTGCATTTAGATTTTTTTTACTCTGTGTAAATGAGAAAAAAAATCCAAAATAGGCCGGAAACTTGTGTAACAAAAATCAGCAAACCTGTACATTGTTTAGTCATTCCACCCAGAAAATGAATGGTTGAAATAGACAAACAACAACTATATGTCGGTATCAATATTGGATCGGTTCAACATACAGTACATCAAATTATGTATCTAGCATGTCTATTACTTTGAGTTGGGACTTTAATAAAACCTCCTGCTTACAACAGGAGGAATACATGAAGGCATAAACACCCACCTCTTTAAATGCATCTAATAGATCTCCCACTGCTTCCTTTTTGTTCAAATCCTTCATTTTCCTCTTTTTCTTTGGCACAGACACAGCAGCTACAGAAAGATAGACATTAAACCTTAAAACTAATTCAAACACCTCACAATGAATTAGCCAAGATTTGCTGTCAATTCAAAGTGACTCACCTTGCATAGTAGTTTCTACGAGGGCTGTGGGTACTATCTGGGGAGGACCGATCACCATCTCTGGGGTATGGTCATCCACTGGGCCTGGAGATGATGTTTCTCCTTTGGCGTTGGACTCGGGCATTGTGGTATCCTTCTTGGTGTCAAGGGACACAGGATGAACCGTTTCATGGACCTCAGGCTGGGAAGGTCCCGTCTGGGCAGTAGGTTCAGTGGGAACCGCTGGACTGACGGTCGATGCCGACTCACCAACAGGTGCTGTACTTGTTTTCACGACTGATGTAGGCACTGCCTTAGTGGTGGCTTCGTAGCTTTTCACGTCAGGCTCAGCGATGGGGCTGTCATCGCACTCTTCCGTAGTAATAGCCGGGGCCTCCGGGTCTTGCAGGAATGGAAGTGGCAAACCATTGGGAAGGCGGAGCTCCTCAGGCTGAGCAATGGGAGACTCCAGAGGGGCCTCCAGGCAACTAGATGGTAATGTGGCCAAAGGCCGCTCTGGCTCATTCCCAGCCATGCCGTTTGAGATGGCGGAAGGAGTGTAGGATTTCTCCCGTAAAGAAGAAACATCCTCTGGCTGAATGTCCTCCTCTTTTACCACCTCCTCATCAAGCCTTGTTGCTGTCCTTTCTGGGATTTCCTGTCCAGTGGAGGTAGGCACAGGATCAGGAATGGGTGCAGGGTATGCAGGCACCTCGGGCGCAGATTGGGGCTCAGAAGTGAATACTCTAGGAAGTTTGGGGGCATCCATTACGTCTGCGATGGGAACATTGGGCACAGGGCTAGAAAGAGAGTTGCAAGGGGTTCCTGGGGCTTCTGATACGAGAGGAGGTGCAGTGGGATTAATGTTCATGTCAGAGGAGGTGGCCTCTGTGGGGTGGCAGTCATTCTTAACAGTATCAGGGGGCTGAGGCAGATGAGGCAGCAAAGGATTTTCTCTGTCATCTGGAATGTCAAAAATCAGAAAGATTATAGATTTTTTTTTTTTTTACAATGATACCAATGCTTCTTGTATCTCTTTGACCCTTACTCAAGGTTCGAGTTGTAACCTTAACTCTCTGGGGGTCGCAACAATTTGAGATCAAAAACAAAAATACGCTGGGAGAGCACTTATGTTGGACTTTAGGCTGCATGGTAGGTAGTACTTTTTGAGTTTTAGAATTTAACTTGTCATTGGCACACCTTATTAAGTCTATTATTTAGTATTATTAGTTTAATCAGCTGTTAAGGCAGTGGTGTGCAGTCAGGACCAGCAAGGCCTTCGTCTGCTGGCCTAGCCATTACCAGAAGCACTGACCTATATATCAACCTTAAATTGTAGTAACTGCTTCATTTAATTATACTAATTTATTCTCAACAGTCTATTATCTTATCATATTGTCATGTCATTCTTGGCTGCAGTGCTTCCAGTAGTGCAGGATGTTAGATGTTTGTCCAATCAGATTTCAGCTTCTATATGTTACCATATCAATGTAAATTTACAGGTGGATTGACCTTACCTTGTGGCACCTTACGGCGCACCAGCCGTAAGATCCCGCATTATATCAGCTGTGCCCATCACACTGAACACATCAGGCGGAATACTGGCCCCATTACGGCTCTTAGATGAGCTCCACAGCACATAAATTATGCCTGGTTGTTTCAATTTACCTTCAAATTGTAACAATTCTATCTTGCCACAACATCATATAGTCAGACATTAATTCATATCATGCCAATATTATATTATTGTCACATGGTGTACACAGCTCGTACTTGCCAGAAATGCTTATGACTCTTTAATGCTGCGTTTAAGCCTCTTGGCTCTCCCACAACAGTTTTCCTTCAAACCTCTCCTGTCGTTTATCAGTTTAGGAGTCTGTGATCATGTCAGGACCGTGACATATGTACTTGATGATAATGTTCATTGAGGGCCAATGCCTTGAAAATGATTTGTGATGGTTGCCAGCTTTCAAAAATTAAATTGCTTTGATGCCTTTAATGCTCTATGTGGTCTATGCATTTGGCTGTCAGATACAACTTGGTGAGGTTGTTTTATCACCCTACCATAACTATTCCTCTTTACAAATATTATGCATATCCACACGACTGCCTAATCAATGCAGCATGGGACTAGACTGAAGTCCGCGCATATGGCACTCACCTGCTCTAACCGGTGCTGGTGCAACAGCAGCTGGGACACACTCAGCATTAGCTGTGGCCACTCCTGTACTGTCTGATCCAGATACGGCAGTCTGAAGAAATTTAAGCGTCAACATTTTTTGGTGGGAAGAATCACAAGCATGTCCAAATTTCAACGACAGCCATCGCATGATCGATAAGGTAGGTCAGTCAGGAAAAATGACGAATCAGGTAAAGTCCACCATCGTGAAATTTACCTGTGGTGGGGTTGGGGTAGACCCGGTGCGGCCCCCTGACATAATCTCCTCTGTAATGTCTCGACCACCTTGGTTTGGGTCTCTTATTATTATCTGTTAAAAAAAAAACGGGGGAATCAGCAGTCAAAGACAGGAGTTATGCAGAGACAACAGAAAGGAACTAGGAAATCATTCACAAATGTGCTGCATACTTAATATTGGATAGCATTGGGTTAACATTATAAAAGTGAGAGATGAGGAATAATGAAATATTTCAGGGGAAACACAGTCGTCTTTTAGATAGCAACAACCCATCATGCATGCCTTCTCTCATTCCATCAAAAGCTACGTTTCTCACATTCTAAACCTGCAAGAAGGCCAAAGCATGAATCACTCCAGTCAAGTAAAATATGACCAGATGCCCTGTAGCCTTGGGTGCTTGTTAAAAAGTTGAACACACTACTTTGCTACTGGCGAGATGGGGGGAAAAAAATCATGTCTGATCTCTGTCTATATATATATATATATATATATATATATATATATATATACACATATATACACACACAACATTTTTGAAACATTGTCACACACTCACACAAACACATACACTACATGCTTATTCTAGGAAGGCAATGAAACTGGTATGAGCCAGAATGCCACTAAATAAAGTGACGTGCACAGTCATGGGACTAAAGTGAAAAATGTAACCTTGAGCCAACACGGGCAACAAAGACTTTGACAAAAAAAATCCCAACGGTTGTTGAACATTACCAACCTTTATCAAGCTCGGTCCATTGGAAGCTATTTGTTACAAGAGCACATGAACAACTCTCTCATCCTGGGACTGGAGCAGCAGCTCAAGCAAGGTCCAGGCTTGGCAAAACAAAAAACAAAAAAACAAAACCCACGAAGCAGACCGGTGGCAGAGAGCTTTCCCTAATCTTAACTCTCCCAGGCCGACAACAGAGCAGGGTTGGGCCAGGCTGTCAGTTGGCTTGCTAGCAACTTCACTCCCTCTCCCCTTCGCTCATTTGATGAACAGAACGGGGAGGAGGAAAATAGGATAGTCACTGGAGCTATGGTATTGGAATGTGCAACTCCCACCCACAGAGACTAACTGTTAAAGGGGCCCAGGAGGGAAGTAGGGGAGGGTGCAATATGAAGGAATGGGAGGGTTTTGGGGCAGGGAAGGCTATAATCAACCGAGCGTCTACTAGCAATAGCTGCCTTTTGCTTGTTCTTCCTCACTCTGAACGGACATGCTGCCCACTTGCAAAAGAACAGAGGAAACCAGCAGAACAGGAAGCGGGAGGGCCACAGAACCAAGAAGGGGAGGGGAGGATAGTTGGCCACGTGGAGCTGAGCAATGTGCTGACATGTCCCACAACCCCCTCCTGCTCCAGTTTTTCCAATGACATGAAGTGAATGCAAGACAAAAAAAGAGAATTTAATGCCATCCGTGCACCTGACTGAATACGTACACCTGAATATATATTAACATTTCAGAGAGCTCAAACAGACACACTATATAACTTTGATGCAAAACCCGATGCACTCTGTTAAACAGACTAGTTGGTTCTTGGTTCTTTGCACACACCCTGCGTTAAATGTCTGTTGCAGTGCCAAAGACTGCACTTGCTTTCACTGCAATTCAAAAGGTTTTCAGTTGCATACGTGAGCACACAAAAACAGGTGGTGGAAGCACATTCAAACAAATGTGTCATTATTCCTCAAATGGCCCTTTCTCATGAGTGTCCCTGGGCCACGTCAAAGTCCAACCCTGGGCAACCCCAGTCTCTGATAAGCAGCCAAAGAGAGACCCAGCCAAAGGCTCAAGGCAAAAGAACAAAGCTCAAGGCATTTATTCAGGCACTGAATGCTAACCAGGCGTTATAACCCTAATTTATATAATACGAGAGAGAAAAAACCCCACACATACCGTATATGCAGTATATACAGCTCATACACACGAGAAAGTAGAGCATACAGTATATTAACACATTTTAGAAATGGTTTTGCCAGTGTCAACTGTAATGTGTGTCTGAAAGAAAGACAATTAAATAGGCAAAAGCAAGCAAAAGAAGATCTACATACAGTGCTCTTGAAATGGGACATGAGTGGCATAGTTTTACACAGCACCTCATGTTACAGTTAAGTTCACGGCAGTCTATTTTAAATGCTATATGAAACTCTATTTTCACAATTTTAAAGCGGTGGTAATATGCTATTAGTAAAATCATATTCAAAGAAAGAAGAGAACTCGAGATTCCAAATAGAAAGCATCCTGCACAAACTAATGCATTATGTTTTGCAAATACAAAATGTATCTCTATCAAACAAATACATCCTGTTTCAGAAACAAATTTAGCTTATTTTGCAAATACAAGAAACAAAATTATTCAATTACAAAAATGTGTGAATGTGAATTTTGTCACTAATGATTTAGACTCAAATGACAGCACCGTTGTAGCACCGTTCAGTTGTGTTTTTTGATGTTGTATAAGCCGCACCGGTGTATATGGTCCACCCACTAAATTCAGAGGAAAAAACTGATTTGTACATATACAGTAAAAGCCACACCGGTGTATAAGCCCAACGTGTCCGCGTCATAAAATGTCATATTTTGGCGTGCACAACTCTGTGACCAGGCAGCCCTTAGTTTGACAGGAGCCAATAATGACCTATGAAAAAACTCACGACGAGCCTGTCATTGCACTGCAAATTACATGATTATGCATTATGGGAAATCTTTAAGAGTTGTTTTTTTCATTTGATGTGTGTACAAGTGTTAAGTTGCTGTGTGATGATTTTAGTGTTAGTAAGATGACATGTGAGTCTGCTATATTGTTATACTGTTATATATAATGACCTCCTGTGATTTCCAGTGTGTTGACAAGCTAGTGAATGCACTGATGGGTAATGATGGCTCCTGACAAAGAAAGAGCTACCTTTTCTTCAGTGACTCGCAAGCGGCACAGTACTAAACAATTAGTAGATTAGAAGATTAGACAAGATTAGAATTTAGCCATAGATTTATTTATGGTAATCTTTATGAGAAATGGTCTGCGCCACCTGTTAAGGCCGCCAGGACGATTTTTATTTTATTAATGTTCATATGTGGTCCTCTTTGACACGTGATGAACTGAGTGTGTACGCATATTTGGGAGTGTGGTGAGGATCAATAGAGTTCATTAAACTGGTTGTAAGAAAAATGGATCCCCAATCTTTGACTGTGTTCTTCGTTAATAGAACATTGACTCTCTACCTGTTTACGTTCCCGTTTGGTGTGGATGTGTTGGGGAGGTTGAGGCGGCGGTTGCTGCTGTTGAGGGGCCGGGTTCATGATGACGGGTGCCGCCTGCACTGGAGGGGTAAACTGAGGCTGGGCTGGATAGTAGGCCCCCGCTGTGGATCAGACAGAGAACAATATTAATCAAAACACACAGGCTTACTCCAACGGCCTTAAAATGACACTAACATAAGCCCGTCACAGAGAGACAAAGCAAACACACAACAGCACACAGTCTATGTTCACACAATCATTCATGTGAGGTCAAATGCAACAACTTTTTTAAGGGTCGAGGAGGGTCTCTCCTTATTTGCAATACAACAGCTGCAACTCATGTTCTCATTGTCGGTATAACGTCATGACAGCAAAGGCAGTGCACTTGTACTTTAGCCATCTTGGAGGCGGAGATAATTAGCATGCACACTAAATGTATCCAAGTATATATACTTTTTGCTTTTAGTATTCATATTATTTGGGTGATGATCGGCGGGCTGGATGTGGCATGCGGGCAAACCTACCGGGGACCATGCTTCATACGTATATCCACAATATGAAAGATTTCTCTACTTGCCATATTCTTTATTCTTTGCTCTTATGAATGCATGTCATCAGTTGCATCACTTTAAACATATAGCATGAATAATGAAACAATAAGAAAAATGTCCCGAGTGTAGCAATAAATAAATAAGCAGCTACCAAAATAGACTTTTACCTTGTTTTTGGTTGTTTGCCGTGTAAATATGTCGGGTGCTTTCTGGCAATGTGGTGCGGCGTGGATGTATGCAGTACTGTTGTGGAATGTCAGCTCTGTTTAACAGTGCAAACATTGCACCACGGTGCCTTTTTGAGTTTGACATGATCTCAAATTTGGATACAGTAGCTTCTGTCATTTCCTTTGGGCCCTTTCCTTTCTTTCCCCCGGGCTGTTTTCTTTTGAGCCGCTCTCCACCCAATTCAGTGTATTTTCAGTTCCAACCCCGCCATGCAGCCAGGATTTCATTTGATTAGTTACACTCATTAAATGAATCATCGAAGCAACAGAATAGAAAACAAAGCTTTTTTCCGAATCAAATTATTCAATTTAATCAAGAAATCACTGCAGCTCTGGTGTGGCTCCTCTTTTTAAAAAGTCACAACATCCTAAAACATAACAAAATGGAACTTATTTTGTATCTGAATACAAATCGGTAAAAAATCTTGGAATTGTGCTCTACATCCCACTCCTCACGTAATCATTCACTCCTGTACCACCCCCATTATTAAATCTACATAATCTATTAAATAAATATACATTAATCAAAGAAAAACATGTATGTTTACATAAGGCCAATCCACACTAAAAAAGGCACTACAAGTACAAAGTACTTCTGTTGGCTTACCCGGTCAATAATGTCAACAAGACATTCTGTTCTTCTCCTAGATGGCCTTGTAACTAGCCTCAACAGTTTTAGAATTACCTCTTTGTCAAAGGCAAGTAATGACGTACTAAATATTCAAAAGCTCAACAGGAACTACACACTCCAACTGGCCACCCCTGCAAGCATAACAGTCCGACTCACATTACTGAGTCGGCATTGTTGACCAAGAGCAACACAGCCTAAATATAGTCAAAACCCACACAAGATCATTTGCAAGAGGGAGAGGACAGACCGAGAGAGACAGGGAGCAAGCTCACAACCAGAAAGCCAGAAGGAAGAATGTGACTTTCCTTGGACGCCATCCCCATGCTCTAAATAAGAGGCATGAGATACGAGTCATTAAGCACAGGAGTGTGAGCAGCTAAAGGGTGGGTGTGGGCGACAAAGATTTGAAGACACCTACCCTGTGAGTCCACCCCCTCCTGAGACCCACGATTCCCCATGTTGAATGTCTGCCGAGTGCAAAATAAGGGATGAACAGCAAAATGGACAGCTGGTGGTTCTTCCCAGTACCCAGCATTGACTTATTCCTGCCCTCTCTACAGGTGGCAGCTTAAAATGATTTCTTTCAGTGCTGCTCTGCCTCTTTCAGTACCCCTCCCTCTGACCTTCGTGATTCCTTCCAGCTTTTCAGTTTTTTTTTACCTCCCTCTCTCCCTCAAAAGTACATTGGCAGGCAAGCGGAAACGTACGTGGACTTTAAGACCACGGCGGCCCTCAGTTAAAGCAGCGCAACAGGGTTATATTGGCGAGTTACTCCATTGCATGATATTGTGGTAAGGACACCACAGCCTGCTAGCATGGAACATACAAGCACACAGAAGAAGACCGGGTGAGACAGGAGATTAAGTTGACATCCCTCCGACTGGCTGTCTCACACTGTCCCTAGACGAGCGGTTGACGAAAGAAATGTAAATAGCCATTCACATGTGACTTTCACCACAAACAGAAGGAGAATGGGCAATAATAAAAGTATTTTAAACCTACAGCATTTTGCTGACAGTGTTTTACTCCGTTTGTACTCCGTTGCAGAAAGGGGGACAAAGGAATGCCTCAGACATCGACTACGAAAGAAAAAAAGCTATGTTGTAGCTTTGAAGGCAAGTGGCAGTTCCTTTCCTGTTGCCTCTTCCACCCTGTTAGTTTTTTTTATTGATTTTGACATGGCTGGTAATGATGGATTACTGTCAATGTAGCCTCTTTCACACTGACAATGAAAGACGGGAATGTTTTCCCCCTGTATGGCTGGTCAGTGTGAATGGCACAGACACTTTTATTATATGATTACAACAATTATAATTAATTAAAGTAATATTGTTATTACAATTAGTTTCAACATTGCAAATCATTTTTTTGCTGTCATTCTGGTTTGGGCCACAATCAATGTGAACCAGTTTCACCCTATTCACTTTCATTTTGATGGTTTTTAATGGTGCGGCTGGGACTGCTATTAATAGCTATGTGCTCTAAAGTTAACTTTGGCTAAGGTACTAGGATATGAGATCTCGATGACATGTGTTACGTTGTATATGGGACATATTGCAAATGTGGAGCGGACAGAAGATAGTTGGTTGGCTAAGGAAAGCCATCACTAGGAAATGGTACAGGCTGGAACCTTCCACCCTGAAGGAATGGCGGGATATTATAAAAGAAATGTGGACAATGGAGAGACTGACTCACTTACTACTCCTGAAGGGAGATGTGTTTGAAAGAAGCCGCCGCTACACACGAATAGATGCCTAAGCTATGGAAAGTGTAAATAGTAAAGTCTGTATTAATATGTACTCCCACGGCACTCCCACCCCTTTTTTTTCTTATTTCCTGTTGGGCTGTTGGTACGTTTTATGCCTGTTCTGTAGCCCTGAAAACCAATAAAAAAGGAACTGCACTTTTTGGGGAATCATTCACAATATTTATGTATGTGAAACATGAACAAACACATATTTATTTCCCTTTTCTGTGCATTATAACACGAGAAAACGAGTTAATATGATAATACGGGGGGGGGGGTTACATTGTTGACGGAAGTAGCAATATATCAATGTACTTGTTCATGCATGATCACAGCATGTTTTGTAAGACAAAAATACATTACATCTAGTGATACAGATATTAAGGGAATGGGTTTAATATTCGTACACTAATTAGAGAAATCTAGCACAGCTATCTCTAAGCTCATTAGCAGTTTGGTCTAACGGACTTTGTGACGCATATTTCACGGTCACATGATGAGTTATTTCGGGTCACAGGCGCTTGTGATGTCATGGTGTTTCATATGACACACAGAATGACTAAGCAAAAGCCCATCTCAAACAAAAGGCTTTAACTTAACAAGCTGAATATTTTTTTTTATCATCTGAACTTTCACTTTATGTCAAATGCCTGACAATATGCAGCAATACTCAGCTACTGTATTTACAGCTCCCTATTGCTAGATGCTTGCAAGCATGGGGGTCAAAGAGTTTCTTATAACCTACTGTTATGCACCAACACTTAAACACCCCTAGAGGGTGCAATGTGGTTACAGATGGAATGATGTGAAAAAGACAAACTACCATTTACATTCACTCTCATGGGCAATTCACCTAACATGCATGTTCCAGGGCTGTTAAAGGAAAGGCTGCAAACCCACAACAAAACCACATGCACCACCGTGCTGTCCTATTACAACCTTTTCACTGTCAAATACACACGCCATATTGCTACTTTCTGCATGCCTGCCAGCTGGACTCAAACTTTAACCATACATTACTCAGTACGCGAGTGGCTCAGGCGAGGCCATACACTTACCGTAAGTACTGTATTCAGCGGGGCTGGTGCCCGGGTAGAAACCTGGAGTCCCAGCTGGTACAGGGTATTGCTGGGGTGTGGCCACGTAGGTCGGCGAGCGATACTAAGAAGAAAGGAGGGTGGACAATGCAGTGTGAGGCAGAAAGAAAAGACTATTGAAAACACTCTGAATATGCCGGACTGACAAGGTTGAGCATGGCCTAAAATCCATATTGCAATATATATTACGGCCTCTTGAGATAACAATTTCTATCGTGATATATTCTTCAAACTTCATTTTCTACCGTTTATCCTCACTAGGGTTGCGGGGGTGTTGGAGCCTATCCCAGCTGTCTTCGGGAGAGAGGCGGGGTACACCCTGGACTGGTGGCCAGCCAATCCCAGGGCACATATAGACAACCATTCCCACCCAATTCATACCTATGGACAATTTGGAGTGGCCAATTAACCTAGCATGTTTTTGGAATGTGGGAGGAAACCGGAGTACCCGGAGAAAAGCCACGCATGCACGGGGAGAACATTCAAACTCCACACAGAGATGGCCGAGGGTGGAATCGAACTCAGGTCTCTTAGCTGTGTGGCCTGCACGCCAACTACTCGTCCTTCGTGCAGCCTATTCTTCAAACCTAAAAAAATTTGTAATCGTAGCATGTCGTTTTGAGAACATTTATTGTGCAAAACTGTAATTGTATTCATTTAAGTAGAGGGTGATTCAAGTACTGCACAAGCTGCAGACTAAAGTATTGAAAAAGTATTGTTTCTTTCGTTTGCCAAAACGCCTTACAAGGCAGTTTTACAACCAAGACATAGAGGACACGAAAAATGATTGTCATGTTAATAAAGGAAGGGATAATTAGAATTTGATAAATACTCAGTACTAGGCATAGATACAGATACTTCAAAAATATCATTTTTTTTTGTTTAATTAAAGCAATACGTTATTTGCATAAAGAAGATACATCTCGGATAAGGCACACATACTTGTGACTGTAGAAAATATTTCAAGTTTAAAAAGGTCTTTCCAATTGTGCCATGCCATAGGACTTGTGTGTCCAAGTGCAGCCTGGGGGCCATTTTTGGCCCTCAGTTTGTTTCTAATTGGCCCCAGCATACACAAAATAAACTATAAATAAGATATATTATTAGATATTACAATAATTAGTGCTTATGTATTTATTTTTATATGTATATAGGATTACATTCCACAAGCCTTAACTCTAGACTTTGTACTAATTTGATATTTGACTACAGCTGAAGGCGTCAGGAATGATTCAGATGTTTTCTTGCTTATATGCAGAGGCAAACATTTATGAAGGGTTGATGAAATTGACTAAAAGACAGGTGACAGAAGAAATGTTTTGGTTTGACTACCGCTACTGTATCTTCGTGACATCATGTGGGATGTGAAGGGAAGTCTACCGTTGAAAGACCGCTCCAAAATGTAGCGTTCTGCATAAAGGTTTGTTATCCGCACTATACACATCACAAATCTGACTTTGTCTTCAACCTCTCAGAGACTGTGACATCTATGGAAAAATCCTCAACATTTCAAAAGGACCTCTATCACAACATCAGGCAAGTGATCAAAGGTCAATTCGTACGAGTTTGACCGAGATTCAAACTGTGTGCACAATTATTAAGCAAGTGAGTATTGAAAGACAGAAAGATCTTTTATTTGTCACATGTACAATGTACATAAAAATTCAACTCTGCATTTAAAGCATCCTCTTTAGGAGCAGTGGGCAGCCATCGTGCAGTGCTCGAGGACCGGATCCCCATCGTAGGTCAGCATGCAGGTCAGTAAAGCATATGTGGGCGACCCTGGGGACAATGCGGGTGGAAGTGTCTTGCCCAAAGACAAAAGCAGCGACTGAGACGGAGGAAGCAGGAATCAAACCCTACAGTTACAGGGCGACCCGCCATCTCCGTCTTTTTGACCACATAATCAATAAGTCAATTGTGTTCATAAAGCACCAGTTCACAACTGATGTTATCCCAAGGCACTTCACGCATTGAGCAGGGCTGGAACCAAGCTCCTCATACATTCAAAGAAAAGCAATTGGACCCCACAGGCAAAAAGAACCTCCCTGGTGGGGAAAGTAGTGGTACAGTCTGCATCCTTCGAGAAGGCCAGGATTTCCATGCAGGAATATTGTCATGTTCATGGAAGTCCGCCACCAAGTGTCTAGTCATTATGCTTTTACCTTAATGATGAAGAATAATTCCTCACCTGACCTAAATCCTAATGAAAACTTGTGGGCTCGTCTTGAAAAGGAGATTTACGGTAAAGTAAATCAGTACATCTCTCTGGTGGCTGCTGTGCAAAAGTTGATGGTTACCAGGTCAAGAAACCGACAGCCTCCATGAACATAAGCTCTCAAAATCCCCAATTTGCTTTTCCTAAAAATCCTAAAAAAAAATGAATCCTAAAAAATACAACTTGTCTAATAATTGTGCACACAGTGTAGAATTCTTCACCTACTTCAACACTTGAATTTTGCCTCTACCTGTCCTGATATAAAATAGGCTGCTCCCTGTGGTGAGCTGGGGAAGGGCAACTGCTGTCCTGGGATCATCATCATTTGGGAACCAGGGCCCGGCTGGTACACGTGGGTGGGAGTCACAGGCCGAGGAGCACTGTTTGGTGGAACGCCACGAGGCCCGCTACTCGGAGGCAGACTTGCTCGATTGCTGTAGTAGGGCTGGATCACAGGGGACAAGAAGGAGAAAGGATGGGTGAAAAATCCAAATCAGGACAAATAACATGAACAGAAATGTGGGACGAAAGATGAACTGAATTATTGGTAACAAGGATGGCGTAAAAAAAATGCCCAACACTAATATATGACCTAAACCTTACACCCCGAGCAGGAACATACAGTCCTGTCTCCTCATTGGCATTCTACTGCTGACCTGGGAGTTGACTGCTATAGCCAGAAAAACGAAATCAAGGCAAAAAAGCAAAGCGCTGACAGATACAGTACATAAACAGGACAGAGGGAGAGAAAGGGGAAAGAAAAGAGTTACCTGTAGTGATCTGAAGTTCCCCTTTAGCAGCACAAAGATAACAAAAATACATAAAAGAGGAGCGTGACGTGGGACAGTGTGAGAGAAAAGAGCACTACCGTCAGTTGGAGCAATGCTGCAAGAAACAATCCATTTGGAGCCAAGCGGGGAATTAACAAGCAGCATGCAGAGAAAAACATCTGAAGTGAATAAAGTACTACCGGGCTAAAAGGGAAGAAGACTGGCTGTTTATTACTTGGCTCTTTACTGGCTGCTGCTAATTCACTTTTCATAGCATAATGTATGTGCTGAATGCAAACAGTGGTTGACTTTTCAAACGTGGCCGGTGAAATAAAAGTCAACCAATCAGATATGTTCACTGCTGCAGACCCCACCCAAATGTTCCCGTGTACTATCCCCTGAGCAGGGACATCATTCAACCCCCCAAAAAGACCAGGAACACGCCTGCGGTCCAAACACCCGAACAAGTTCCGGGGTAAAGTTCCTGCGGTGCAAAAAAGCATTGATACCACAACATAGTGTGATTTTTGTATGTGTGGTCCTCGGTTTATAATGTTATTTTATGTCGTCATGACACAAATCACTTAAGGTCTCAGACTAGCTCAAGATCTAGTTAAGCTTTTAAAAAGGAGGTGCTTTGTTTTTAGCTCTGAATGTATTTTAATGTGCTTTTCTGCAGGCTTTTTTATTCAGCTTCATTTTGTTTTTATCTCATTGCAATGCGTCTTGGGGTATCGTGAAAAACACTATACCAATAAAATGTATTATTATTCTTCTTGATTCAAATGTATGTGCAGACTCTGCATTGCATACTTCTCATTGGTAGAGCTTGATAAATATATCCACTGATTTGAGAACTAGCGTGACAATGAAAAAAAAAACCATCTCCACCTGTCAGGTGAGTCTGTGATGTTGTTAGTACCTGTTGATGTATAGGCCTGGGCCCTGAGGCAAACTAGAGGAGAGGCAGACATTGCAGACATTAAAGACAAATCAGTACAGTACAAGACCCATGCTTGGCTCAAGCCGACTAACCCATTTCAGCTCTCTAACATAAAAAGCAAATATGTATCATCCTGTGGTGGCCTTCTATTCATTTATTTGCCTTGTATGTTTCACCTCTAGTAATGTTCATGTTGACCGGGGCACAAGTTTGCTTCTATGCATGGATGTAGTTGAAATGAAATCATCAAGTGTTGCGCTTTAATTCAGGAGTACGCAAGGATGACAAGCAGTTACAAATACTGCACACTATACTGATGGCTCTAGTACAAGCAACTTAAATGAAGCATACCATTTAGGCAAAAACCCCATGGCATCATTTGCCTAAAAAGCACATGAAGTTGACATCGCTGCCAAAAAGGTATCGGTTTGTTGTTACGATGTGTTTGTGAGTTAGTATATAGCAGGATTACACAAACAATACTTAAATCGTTAGGAGTGGCTGGGCATCTTTCAAGAAAGAACGTAACAAAATGCTTCTTAATACAGGGAAAACAGTTAAATGTTCTTAAATTTGTTGAATAATGCAAACATAATGACAAAAAAATCCACTTTTGCAGAAGGTGCAGCTCTATTAAGGTGAAACATTGAATGGTAATACAAATTTGAAGGTCTGTCGTGTCATCTTATATTGTATGTGTTTTTTTTATTTATGTGCTATTCGCGCTATTGTGTGTGTGCGCGTGTACACACAGGTGGTCTTCGTATGAGTTCCGTTCCTAGACTGTGATGTAAATCGGCTCATACCTTAAATGAACTCCGAAGTCACTCACACTATAGACAGATCACATAGAACATAAAAGGCAGCGATAAAAACAGTAAATAGAAGAATTACATAAAACGGTAATACAGAATAAAAGCCAAAGCACTAGCTTTCTCCATCCCAATAAGACCACTGCTTGCTTTGTTATTACTGTCGCTGTCAGAGAATCAGCAACCTAATATGTGGACTGAAGTGTTCAAGGATTTTGTGATTTCGGACAGTCTGTGAAAGTGACAGGCTCAGTGCTAACTGTGGGACTGCAGAGAACTTTGAGACAGTTGAGTTTGCCGATTTTGTTTGGGTGGGGTTGTGGCCGACAGTAGTGTGTTTTGTTTTTGCAATAAAGAGATTGTTGAGCGACAATATGTGGCCAATATCGATCACATACTTCATTCTTCAGCAGGGCACTGCTCTGTAACTATTTATCACGCAAGTATTGTGTTTAAGGAAGAAAATCACGTTAATTCATTCATTTATTAATGATTGTGCGCTAAGACGGAAAGCCATCAACAGAGGACCACCTGAATGCGTGTGTAGGTACGTGAACCGTAGTATTCCTACCTGTCTGGGCTGAGGCGTTGGGTTCATTTGTGGGGCCGGTGGGGTGGCAAACACAATAGAAGGGGGCTGCCCAGGGGGGAATGAGGACTGCAAGAGACAAGAAGTCAAATCAACAGGAGCCAAGTAATATGTGACACAAAAAATAGGGAGTTGAAAAAGGAAGAGGCGAAATCAACCCACACTAGCCAAACTGAACCGTTTGGGTGAGGAACCGGTGGTCAGCCGGACCCCGAAACAAACAATGACTATAATATGATGGCTATTCACCAGTTATGCAGTATAAATGATAACCACATCCTGGCATAATAGAAATCAATAAAAAGAAAACTCAAAATAATGTAAAAAATTTAAACCATCTTTTTGAAACGCGTTTAAACACCTTAATAACATGGGGTTCCACTTTTTGAGGATCAACAAACATTAACCAGTTCTCTCTTGTATGTATGCACTACCACTGATCGATGATCAGAACCGGAGTTCTGTGCAGGCTAGAACCCCAAAGCAGGTCGCTTTTTTGCATCTCTATATCATATTTTAGCATCCCGACAGAGGCACACAGAATCTGGCGCTTTATTGCTGATCTTAATACGCCAACAGCAGTGCTCAGTTCCAAAAGCGTATTTGGATTTTTAAACTCACACATGCAAAAGTCCCAAAAAAGGGGACCCAGGATTTGTTCACCTGTGTCTTTCATATAAAACCCAGCATAACGGGACTTTCCCTTGTCTGTGTACCACAGCTAACTGCTATAATAACCTCTAGCTCATTTGATCTGCAGTGATATCCACACCAGTGTATTTTATATTGTAGACTGTATGTATACACATACACAGAAAGATTATCTTACCAGAGGGTCCTTACCTGTGAAAGGCCAGGGGAGGGGGCGGGGTGAGGGGTAGAGGGGGGTCCTGTTCCAGGCTGTGGTGCTTTATTCATTTCATGGAGTTCTGCATAAGGAAGGGGACGTGCACCGATGTACAAATCTTTAGAAGAGAACACACAATTTAAAGTCAACTTTGGTTGCGTTAAT
The DNA here is from genome assembly GCF_030265055.1 of Doryrhamphus excisus. Classification (NCBI taxonomy): domain Eukaryota; kingdom Metazoa; phylum Chordata; class Actinopteri; order Syngnathiformes; family Syngnathidae; genus Doryrhamphus; species Doryrhamphus excisus. The sequence goes on along the minus strand of NC_080473.1, from coordinate 16,622,481 downwards.
CTTTTCACTCAAAGGTCAACAGATGATTTATTTCTAAGGACTACATCATAGTAGCACAGTTGATAAAAGAAATAGGTAATAAGCCTCCCTTATAACTGTAAGCTACCTTAACTCCACATGCTGTATATTTTTCTACTGACAGACTCCCTCTTTTAAAACCCCCACAGTGGGTATTTTGTAGCCTCTGCCCTGTCTACGCATACACATTCCATACAGGTAGATTGAATGCCTGATTGTGAAAGTTGTTGACAGTCAGTACCGGAGCCTCTGTAGAGTCTGTTCTTAGATATCGGGTCTGCAGTATAATTTAAGCCTGCGGGACTGAGGGCGACAGGCTGAAGTTCCAGGTCTCAATCGCAGACAAAGATTATGAGATTGAGCTGAAATGCTAAGTAAACAACTCAAGGCTAAAGGAGTGTGTCCGACTAAAGCACACTGCAGCACTGTTCTCGCTACGGAAAACATTTCGGGAAGAAAATGTTTTGGGGGGTGGTAGGTGCTGCAATTATACATAAAAATAAAATATAAATGTATATAATATATCTTTTGAAAGGTTCCTGCGTTATCTTTTTGTGTTAGTATTAACATTTCAGTCTGTTCTTTTTAAATGATGGCTTTTGCTGTATTTCTCACATTTTTGCTGGGTTTTTTTGTGCTGCAATGTGCCACAGGCCAATAAAAAATGAGCCACACACCGCAGTGGCTGTCCTTTAGACAGCCCTGCTTTTATAGCTCTTTGTCAGGGTTGAACGCGTGACGTGGCATCAACTCTGTGAGCAACCGCAACTCTTCTCTCAGTCACAACCATCAGTGACTGATGGCAATTTAAAAAAACATTTGCAAAAAAAAATGTTGAACAGAAATCAGAAAAGAAGGTGATGGCAGAGGTTGGCTGTATACTAAGGATCAACCGATACATCAGGCGGCCGATATATAGGGCCGATATTTGCGTTCTTTACTTGAATCGGTATCGGCCGATACACGCGTGGGTTCGCCGATGTATTTTTCCGCTGCACGATTCACAGACAGGCATCCGCCAGGGAAGAGCTGGCTGGTGTATGGTACACTGGTGTCAACACAGTAGCGTTACCCAGGGTTCACAGACTGAAATCTAAACTGAAACCAGAGAAATGCAACAAACGTTACACCTGTAAAACAGCACTGCGTGCCAATGTTGGCAGGTCTGGAAGTATACACTCAAAGGCAAAAAATAATGACCTATAATAACAGTAATGATAACGAGATGACGCAATGTCAGCAGACATTGCATGACAATGCTGAAAAGCTGAAACGAAAGTGAGATTTAGAATGAAGCTTGAATGAATCAGGCGGAAGCTTGACTGAAATGCTCTGGAAATTCGCTAAACGTTTACCGTCTTCTTGGTTGAACTATTGCTGCCAAATAGTTGATAGGTGATTAATAGTGATTAAATTACAGTTGCCTCTGTTTGATGTAATGTGGGTTTTTTTTTCAGTACCATTTAACGCAGTATGGTACCACTGAAACCCAAGATTACAAACTCAGCACTCTACAAGCTGAGCCATACATCGGCAATTGATTCAGCAGAATGTGCATAGTCATAGGCTCTGTAATTCTATTACTAATTCCCATAATGCATTGTTGCTGCTCTTCAAATAGTTAATATTAGCTGTTTAATGTTATTGTAGCTTTTAATAGCCTTTTCTCATTCTGTGGAGCATTGGCAGATGACTTGTGTGTATTTGTTATGCAATATAATTTGTGTATCTGACACCTTGGCTATGCTCATGCCCATTCAGTTTCAATGGGAACATTTTCACTCAAATATGAAATTACACTAAATGTGGGAATATTTTGAAAAGTCTCAATTAGTAGCACACTCGTTCGGAGCGAGCCGAGCATTTTGAAGTTGGCTTTTCACAGAGAATGTATTGCATGACATGAACTAAATATCCACGTTCATATTGTGTGCCAGCCAGCCAGCAGCTGCGTGTCAGTGTGTCATATACAGTATCATATACAGTATCATATACAGTATGGCATAAGGCAAACAGTCGGCTCTGCGGCACGACGTGTGTTAACCACGTGGTTGGCCATGCTCTCGGGCCTCTTGCGAGCCACACCTCAAACTCCCGATGACATCTCAGCCTTTTGAAGCCCAACCACGGCAAGCACAACTATACAACTACAGCAGGGAGAGGAAACACCAGTCCGAGAACTGTCACGTTCATTTGGCTAGCTAGCTCGCCAGTTAGCGCGCTAGTTAGCAAGTAAACAGCTAGCTGTTGAGCCTGTAGAGCTCACATGAAAACAATAAATGCGGAGTTTAACAACCACGATCCACGCTTACATTTTGGAGATAAACACGGGTCCTTCTTCGCGAAAGGGGGGTGTTGTCTGCATATATATGTTTATTTATGACATATCACACACGCGCGACCGGCTGTCAACCCAGTCGGCGAGGCAGCAGACGTCAAGAAATGCACATAGCGGTCACTGTCACATTTGGGCTCTACACTGACAGCACGGCTAGTGTTTACGACCTCATTTGACTTGGTTTTCCATCGTTGCATTCCTATGCACTGTTGCGTTGTTTAGCGATATAGACGAGACTCAATACGACAGTCAACAACACCGTCAAGCTTTTTGACATTTTAACAAGCTCAACAACTTTTTAACATTTTTACCAGTGACACAACTATAACGACTTATCATTCTGCTACAAAACTAGCCTAACATCCTGACTGCTAACACGATTGAGCAATGTTAACCGGTGAACACCGGGAGAGCCACAAACTATACAATTGACTTACAAATGTCAAATATTAAAAGCCACGTTAACTGTAGCACGACGCGACTTGACTTGGTTTTGCAATAAAGTGTTAGCATACAGGCTATAGAAGCTCACCTAAAGAAAGAACACCCACGTCGTCTTAGCATGGGGCGCTAGCTAGCTAGCTATCTGGCTAGCTGGCTAGGCTAATCCCCGAAAACACAGCAGGAGCACCGGTCATAATAGACCATTATAAAGCTCCCTACATCTTGGAATATTGACAACATTTACATAAACCTTTTAAGGGAGACCTCGCTGTAGGTCCGTGTTGAAGTCAACAGATAAATGTTGACCAAATGATCACATAAATTAGAATGAATCTTAAGGATCGTCTCGGTACCTGTCTCTCCTTGAGTCCGCAGAGCCGGACAGACGGAAAACCGTCCCGGAAGCCGGTGCAGAGGTACTTCCGGCTAAATCCCGTCACGTGGAACAGTTTACACAAGATGAATGGTACTTCTCTAACCGCATATTGGTGCTCTTTTTAAATGTACCTAGACTGGCACATTTTCAGTTCAGGACTAATTTTATATTTGTCCCACTCTATGTCATATTTATATGTATTTTGTATTATGTATTATATTTGGATATCGTGTCTTGGCTGACACGTCTTTTAAACATTGTGTGGAAGTCAGGAACAGTAGGGTGTGTTCCAACAAAGGGGGACCCCACTCCTAAGCCTCCCTGGGAAAGTCTATTCCAGGGTGCTGGAGAGAAGGGTGTACGGACGCTACGTCCTTGGCAGCCGGAGCAGGAACCTGGCTTGCATTGGCAGCAGTACATCGAGTCTGCTTCCAGTGAACATTGGCCTCCGCCAAGGCTGCCCTTTGTCACGATTCTGTTCATAATTTTCATAGACAGAATTTGTAGGCGCAGCCAAGACATGGAAGGAGTCCAATTCGGGGGCAGTAGGATATCATCTCTGCTATTTGCGGATGATGTGGTCCTGATGGCCTCTTGGGGCTGTGATCTTCAGTGTTTACTGGGACGGTTTGTTGGAGTGCTCCCTCCGGGTTGGGAATGAGGTCCTGCCCCAGGTGGAGGACTTCAAGTATCTCGGGTTCTTGTTCATTCAGGTGGGATGGTGAGGTCGATAGCAGCGTCTACAGTAATGCAGTCGCTGTACCGGACCGTTGTGGTGAAAAGAGAGCTGAGCCGAAAGGCAAAACTCTCAATTTACCGGTGGATCTATGTTCCTACCCTCACCTATGGTCATGAGCTTTGGGTCGTGACAGAAAGAACGAGACTGTGGATAAAAGCGGCTGATATTAGTTAGAGATGGGTGAAGAGCTCAGTCATCCAGGAGGAGCTCAGAGTAGAGCCGCTTCTCCTTCACATCAAGAGGAGCCAGTTGAGGTGGCTCCCGGACCTCTCCCTGCTGAGGTGTTCCGGGCATGCCGGCCCCGGGGCAGACCTGGGCCACGCTGGTGGGATTATGTCTCACAGCTGGCCTGGAAAACGCCTTGGTGTCCCCCTGGTGGGGCTGGAGGAGGTGGCCGTGGACCGGGAAATCTGGGCTTCCCTGCTGAGACTGTTGCCCCTGTGACCCAGAACCGGATAGGCAGAGGAGAATGGAGTGGAATGTACCACTCAGTCATGTATTATCCTATTTGCCCCACTCCTTGTCATGTATCATGTTGTAAATATTTGCACCACTCCATATCACGTGTGCATGTCATCATCATAGTTTTGTCATGTCATTTTTATATGTATACAATACTGATGTATTCTTGAATACTTCAGTCAAGGCCAATACTTCCGATAATAATAATCATAGCGTAACCTTTTTCTTTTCAGTGTGGCCCTTGTCATCCTTTGTAATGTTCTGATTCCGAGGCTGCAGACTTTGGACACCCCTGCTGTAAACAAACCTCAATGTCAAAAATGCTGGTTGGTTGTCATGGCAGCCAGATTACACACTCCACTGGATCAGTGCGTCACCCATCCATAAGCCAGGTGCGTCCAAAGTGTGGCCTGGGGGCCATTGTGGAAATTGAATGAAACCAAATAAAGCCAAAACATTTGACCGTACTGTATTTCTCTATACAGTAGCCAGAATAGATTAAATAGATTGAGTCAATACCAATATGCTGATATATGTGACCCCCGAGCCGAACTTTGGACACCAGTGTCCTACACCAGAAAGGTACGCATATTAAATGACGCCCACATTGGAACAGGTGAGCAGATGTAGACCTAAGGTAGTTGAGTCCCTTCCACAGTTCAACACGCATAGTTGTGTGTGAATGATTGAACGGTAGAAAAGAAATGAAATAAGCGTCACGTAACAATGTTCATTTCACAATGTGAACGTTTATTTTTTGATAAATCCTTTTCCAGTACGGCAACAAAAGAAAAGTTTGGTTTGTAAATAATCTTATTGTAGCTGAATGGTTGGTGGTAACATCTGCAGCACAAGGCTTGATGTTCTATTGATGAACGGATGTTGCGTGTGAACTGAGGACAACAGCCGGTTGGGGGCAAATGTGGATCAAAATTGAAGCTAAAAAAAATTATTTTGACTGAAGGACCCAGGGAACATCTTATTATTTCACAGCAGTCCAACGAGCCACACAACCAAGCTTCCACTTTCAAGGACAGTTGGAGTTGGCTTGGGGCATCACACCATCGTTGTTTCCAACAAATACAACAACAAGATATAAAGATGGCAAAGAGCCACAGAGGGACACTCTTGAATATCCAAATAGGAACGGTTAACTGCAGGAGAGGGCAGTCTATGTTTCGTAGTTGGGGTTCTTGCGAAGGATCACAAAGCCCTCCAGGATGGGGGTGACGGGTAAGTACTCCTCTGTTGCCAGCTCGGCTCTCTCTCCGTGTGCCAGCAACACCGGTGTGGTGTGAGTCTGGAAACCTGTGATGGCCTTGGGCTTGCCTGCCTGGCCCACAACGTCGACTGCCTGTGGAGAGACCATAAAAAAAACAATAATAGTCAATGTTCCTGTTCTTTAACGAGTCATGAGATAATGATGACTTTCATGCTTTACTGCTCCTTTCTGGAAGTGGAAGTGATTCCCAACCTTTGAGCTGAGACAGGCACGTTTGGTATGATGTAAATCTGGATTTATGGTATTGATGGTAGGTACGCAGGTGAATTGTGTGCCTTCTGCCATCCAGTGGAAGAACATGTCTTTGTTCTGCCTGTCACTATGCCCCAATCAAATGTGAAGTTGGATCATTTCCTGATGACCTCTCATACGCAGGCACACACACACACATGTGCTGCAGCACTGTGGTTGACAATTACTGCTTTAGGCAGAAATATTTCTTAAACAATGGCTCTGCCCACTACGGTTCTTAACATTTTCTATGAATTTTACTGTACTTGAACTTTACCTGTCCAACTCTGACAGAAACAGGCAGCGGTCGTAGTTCCTCATCGAAGGTGACGAGCATACGAGGCTGCATGGCTGCTACCAGGCCGTAAAGAATGTAGTGAGATTTCCCCAGAATTACTGTAATTGACACAGGCAACACAAACAAAATTGAAAGGCGAAGAAATCCCCAACGTGGAAGCAAAGCCAGGAAGAACTACGGACTGTTTTTGACATCAAGGAAGGAGACGAGCACAGTGAGCAGCCCGGCCACGGCGACCTGACTCATCAGCTGCCTGTCGCTATGGTAGGGACAGAGTGTTAGCGTCCCTTTTCCCAGGTGGGTCAGACCCTGGAAGGATAGAAGCAGCACAAAGTCAACACTTAGGACCTTGAACATGGCCTTCTTTTTGTTCCCACCGCACACCTGAGCCAGTCGGACCATAAAGAGATTGTTGGGGTCTTTGGCGTGGTACTGTGCCAGCTGCCGCAGCATTGCAGCGAGACGGGCATTGTTTGTTCCTGGAGGGAAGAAACAGGGTAAGAAATGTGTATTCCAGAGGATGACAAAAGTAATCACAGTACATAACCAATATAAATTATAAAAACACTGGGGATCATTTGACCTATTTCTATAATATAAAATGACAGGTACTGGCACAGGCTTGCGGCAATAAATCTAATCCAAGTGGCTCATTTTATTGTGAAAATCCCAGACCGTCCTACTGGCTTTGCAGTGCATAACACAAGTGCAGACGCCATTCACCGAGAGATCACAGATGAGTAGCGAGCACCATTAGAGACAACATGTGGAGGAAATCAAGAGAACCCTTTAATGTCACTGCTATTAGATTTCATGCATTTCCTCAATTGTTTATGATCATTTGACACACTCTTCTATTGATGCAAAAGTGAGGCCCGTGTTGTGCAGGCACATAAATGGGCTACTCGAAATCCAATGTGTGTGTAATGGTGGGATACCACAAATGGGCAGTTGAGCATTATTAAGATAACTGGTCTTTGCTTGCATTGAAGCATCCAAAAGTCTTAATATAGACTCACCACTGCCCACCATGCCCATGGCGAAGATGGAGTTGTGTGAAACCTCAGGGTCGGCGTCATGGGAGAATTTGCTCAGAGTGTCCAAGATGTTCAGACGGGGGTTGGAGACAGAGATGAGAGCCAGAGCAAGAGGCACTGCTCGCCTCAGAGTGGGCTCACCATAACGCAGCTGATGTTGACAGTTACAATATATATATGTATATATATTAGTGTTTAGAGTGAATGACAGCTAAGAGCCTTGGTACTACTTGGTACTCACAAGATGCCCAAATGTTCGCAGTGCCATTTCAGAGCCAATCTCCTCTCCCATCGCAATGAGGGCAATGCCAAGAACAGCTACCCCCTAAAGCAAAAAGAACATAACAATATGGCCTATATTGTAGCAAAAAAAGTAACAACATGTTAATAATTACCTGATGGGAGCCCATGTCAGCTGTGTCTTTCTTGTCTTTGTCCTTTTTATCTTTCTTGTCCTTGTCCTCTTCTTTGTCCTTCTCCTTGTTTTCATAGTGCTCACTGCAAATGTGGAGAAGCTGCTGTACCTTCAGCACATTGCCAGAACCTGGGACAGGTGATGCCATACAAATAGATTTACAGTAGGAGAAGATGTCCACCTCATGCCAATGTCACACCTAGATTAGGACTGGCAGACTGACCTGCATAAGCGCAGATATCCACTAATGTGTTGGCAAAGCTGCGGAAAGGTTCAGGTACCACCTGGAGAGCTGCTAGTGTTGTCTCAATGGCCTCGCCTTTACCTATGGTTGGAAAATGACATCAAGAGAAGAAATGGAAAACACACAAAAAAAAATTCGGCCAATCAATACACACAAAAAACAGTCAAAAAATTGGTTGTTGGACAGCTTTAATTAAACCCTAGAATCATCCAATATTTGTTAGTTTTAGTCCTCAGGAGCACTGCTTGTAGAAACCACCAACTTGATTGTCAAAAAATACACGTCGAACATTGTGTTCTTTTGAGAAAAAGGTTTTTGTGCATATTTAAGTTAAACAATATTCGGAAAAGGTATACAGTACATTCAGATGTTTTTCTTACCTAGGTGATTGAGTCCCAAGCCAAGAGGAAGCCAACGAGCATATGTGTCTTTTAGCTCCTGTTCGTTCTTCTCCATGATGGTCTGCACAATGGTGGAGGTCACGTCCCCGTTACAAGACCCCACAGCGATCATCCCACATGCCAACGCTGTGACTCCAACCACCTGATAGAACAAAACAAAACGCATACAATTATACAAAGTGCAGCACATAAAGTCAATCAGGACCATGCGAACACACCTCCATGCTGGATTTAGAGTCCCCCATGACGGGCAAAAGCAGAGACAGGACATCTTCTCTGTTGGAGCCAGCGTAAGCCAAGCCTAGCCTGCAAAAGAAGATGGCGCTCAAAATTTGTGTTCACAAATGTACACTTCAGAAGATTAACTCAAAGATTAAAAGAGTTCTTGTGTCGGTTGTCCTCACCCAAAAATGGCCCCTATCCTCATGATATTACTATTGTGGAGGACATAGTCTGAAAGCAGGGCGAGGGCAGGGTCACATTCATTTCTCACGCCAGAGTTTACGATGCCACAGGCCAGGAGAGCACCAGACTGCAGACACGGATCATAAAAGGTATGTACAAAGAAACCAATTCATCTCGGGTTTTACTTGGCATCAGTAGGAATATTTTCATTTGATTCGAGAACATTGCATGATCTCCCCGTGCATGCATGGCTTTTCTCCGGGTACTCCGCTTTCCTCCCACATTCCAAAAACGTGCTAGGTTAATTGGCCACTCCAAATTGTCCATAGGTATGAATGTGAGTGTGAATGGTTGTTTGTCTATATGTACCCTGTGATTGGCTGGCCACCAGTCCAGGGTGGACCCTGCCTCTTGCCTAAGACAGCTGGGATAGGCTCCAGCATGCCAGCGGCCCTCGTGAGGATAAGCGGTAGAAAATGAATGAATTTTCTGTTTTCATAATATTTTGTTTACACTGCGTATGTATCACAATATGTTAAAATGTCAAACTTGATGTCTCACTCTAAAAATTTGTATGTGACAGTTAGGTAGTGTACCTTTATGTAGTCCTCAGATGAGTAAAGATATTTATCAATTTGGGTCAGACCGCCATCAACATCCCACAGCAAGATCATCCCAAGAGAGGCTGCAGCACTCAGCATGCCTAACAAATTTCATATCACACACAAAAATGTTTACAAATATAAAAATAGCTGTAAAGGATCATACACCATAGGCAGATATTGATGCTGCAACATAGCATGATTTTTGTGATTTTTCCGTACCGTGGTCCTTGTTTTTATACAACCATTTGTTGCCATCATCGGTCAGCAGCTTGTCCTGTCCAAAGGCTGCGTTCACAAAGCCATTCACAAAGGAAGAGGCCAGGTTCATGCGGGCCGAGTCAACCTGGGAGCCACTGCCTCCAAACCCTTTAATACACAAGCAACATTTAAGTCACGGCCATAAATAGATATTTTTCTACAATGACCACTGTGGATTTTACATGTGTAAAATTGGACAACTGCACTTAAAATTATGCAGGTGATTATCAAAAAGCGAATTACATGAATTACCCTTTTCACATGCAAGCTGTGCGTGTGTGAGCTTTTAGACCTGTTTCATGCAAGGACTTACTATTATTTTCCAGGTGTGTTTTGTAGATGTCATCTGGAACTTTGGGTTCCATGATGTCCAGCTGTAACGAGCAGGGATAGTAGGTTACAGATTGATTACAGTCATTTGTATTAATTCTACAAGCTTGTGAAGAAAAGGATCCCAATGAAAGCCAAAGGTAATCTAAACTTGCAGTATGTCCTCACTATAAACACTACAATCAATCAAAATATAGAAAATGCTAATGACTATTTTGCAGACCATCCATTCATACACATTCACTATTTTGTGTGGCTCTACTGTAATGTGAAACCTGATCTAGTCGCTGTCCCCTTCAATTATAGTATTTATTTTTCCACAGTTGACTTCCTACCTCTCTGGCCAAGGCCAAGAAGTTGCTGTTGAGCTGCACATTGGACATGATCTCCGTAAGGTCCTCATAATCTTCTACGTCTTCGTTAAGTTCCAAGAACATGCCATGGCGACCAAGCATGAAGGCCATCTGCTTCTGAATCACTCTGCAAAGCAAATGCAATCATTAACATGTGCTAAAAACGTTAAAAACAAACACACAATTCAGAATGGAACAATGTGCTTCCAGTACTCACATGTCTTTGCAGGATGTGAAGATGTTTTCCACTAGCTCCACATCATTGAGCATCAGCGCCAACCTTAGAGCTTCTGGGTAACGATTGAACTTTCTGAAGATCTTCAAGGCACACCGCAGTAGTGCAGAGTTTTCAGGCTCCGGAACATAGCTCACACAGCTGGGACAAGAGAAACCCATATTACAATCGGGATTCTGTATGAACAGCACGTTATGTCATGGTTGTACAACATACCTGGTGAGATAGAGGCAAACCTTGCCGTAAGCGTTCTCATCGATGTAATCTTCAAGCATGTCCAGCCTCTCAATTTCCATCAGCAAATCACAAGCTTCATGCTCAGCATTGTGCGCCATGTTATAAGGTACGATCTCCTTCACCAGTTTCAGCAACGTCTCCTGCTGGGTCTTATCGTTCTCCTCCACCTCCTGCCACTCTTTCGCCACCTCACCAGCCAGGTGCCTATGAAAGCACCACAGCGTCAAATGTAAATATAAATTGCTACGAGGGGTTCGCTGATGGATTGGCCAAGGTGAGTTGTGGACACCAGCATTTTGTTAAAGCTCTGGTCAAACAAGCATATTGGCAACATTACAAAATTGAGTAGTTGGAGAGAGAATTTTCATTATGTAAAAGTAGCTAAAAGTAAAAGAATAAACCTTGATGACCCCTAATATAGCCAGGAGTACATTTAAAGATTTACGCTGCATGTATGTGATCGGTATGTGTGTCGGAATCGGCCCATTTCACTCATGGATTATTGTTATCGGCAGCATAAAATCCTGATCGGAACATCCCTAATTGCTACAAACAGTTATGTCATCATTAACCTTGACAATTAAAAATAAATACATTTAATATTACATCAAATTTCAATTATAGGCCTATTCCTTCAGTGTCGACTGGTGTATTTTGTCCACATGACTTACCGTACATATTCATGTCCCCAGGAAGCCAACTCTTCCTGGGAGCCCAGCAGGCGATACTTGAGACACTCCCTCTCGCCACTCATGGTCATAGCCAGCACCGACACCACATCTGCACAAAAATGCTGCAAATACAAAAAGCATTTCATTATTTTTTTAGGGCTGTTAAATTACTGACATTTTAAAAATCTGTCTCCCTAAAGAGGCCAAGCAGCATAGAAAATTCAGAGAGCGGGTGTTCGCTTAATCACAATGAATACTGGGGGTGTAATGAACACATGCTGTACTGTTACTTCCCTTAATGAATACCATTAATTATTAACCATGTTGCTTTTATATTTTTGTCGTTATTGTGCTACTGAATGGTTCTGTTTTCAAGGTATCTTCATTGCAAATCTTTTGTCCTCAAAGATTTTAAATTGGTCTGCTTTTTTTGCAATCTGCTTGGCAATTGTGTCAACCATTTGGCACAAATGTTGCTTGAGACTGGTTTGGCGCAGGTTGTACATCGTGGTCACTTACGTACCTGCAGAGGAACGCCCATCTAATGTAAGCATTGCGTTGGTGTGGTACTTTGAAGAAATAAATCGCAGAGTGTGCAAACTACTTTATAGTGATCGATTAATTGTTGATTTTGGTTGGCAAACAGGACCCTTATGCTGTTCATAGTACTATATCTCCATCATCTGCCGCCAGAATTTTGTGGAAAATGGCGGGAGATTTGTGCATCCATTGCAACATTTTCAATCAAATTAATTAATCTGGATTTTTGTGTTCATTTTGACAGCCATCATTATGAGATCAGTTTGTCCTGCAACAAAGCGGTACCTTGTTCTCCCCTGGGGCCATGCCTTCGTAGATCTCTTTGAGCTTGGCATAATGTGGGCGCAAAAATTTCAGGGGTTTGGGTACTGATGTCATCGAAGTGGTGGAGGAGCGAATCTGTCTGCGTAACTCTTCCAATGCTGGACGGTACAACGCCGTGTTTTTCTCCTACAAATGTGCACACAAAAGGTCAGGTTAGGTTCAAATGCATAATAGGGTCAAATAATGATATAATACTCACGCTCAGTCTCTCCACCATCATTTCCAAGTCTTCTTGTAATTGCTTATCTTCCTCAGACTGAAAAAGTTATAGGCACAATAAGTCAGTTCATATATTTTTGTCGTGAATTATCATAAATTCATGTTTTGACAGCGACCATTTGTTATACCGAGTATGGATTCCTCGCCTCGACCCATCAGAACGTTTTGAATCAATGCAGACACACCGGTATATTAACACGGCACAAAAATGATATATTGCTATGTATAAGTATTCAACTGATGCGTTACACAGCATACAAACTACCAATGCTATCCTAGCCCAGTTGAGCGTTAGCATGCTACATTTAGCTGACCGGTGTTCTGGGCTAGGCATTAGCATTAAATTGTGACAGCTGCCTGGAACCCCCACAATAAATTGTACTAGCAGAGCGTAGCTTTAATGTCTGACAACTTATTAGCGAATAAATATCCATGCATTACAAATGTATGTAGAATGACAGTCATCGGGGCCTACTGAGTCAAATCGACAGTGACTAAGGCAAAATAACACGGCAGGCTCCGGTAGCTTTACTTAACAAGAATGTATCAATATTCACCAATTCCTGCTCCTCCTTCTTTTCTTTATCCTTCCCAGAAGCTTGCGAGTCCTTCTCTTTGTTCTTTTCATTGTCCTCAATTTTTTCAGACTGTTTCTTCTCTTTGTTTTTGGAGTCCTCCATGTTTGCAGCACAGCAAACTTGCCGCAGTAGCGAATGAAACACCGGAAGCGTGTCTTGTTCGCTCCACAGAATTGTTAGGTTGTTCTTTACCGCCCCTATTGGTGGCAAGTATTACTGCGGCTTGGCGTGGATACTTCAAAAACGGCAAAATACTGCAGTAGGGTCAAAGTCAAAAGTTTTCAAGTTTTTCTGAATGAAAACTCCACCTGCTTGATAATATAAACGTTGTTCTTCACACGTTTTGTATTGAGGGGTTTCCTTTTATTTAAAAAAGGTGCTGTGATTTACACAAAAACAAGGTACTGTGTTTCTATGTTTAAAAATATTGATTATTTTATTTTCTTAACTATTTTACCGTTTGTATAGTTTTGATAAAATGTAAATTTGTGCGATATAGTCGGTGGGTCGCACATTTACGACTCGTAAATGTTGCTACTGTAATATCCTACGATTTTCAAGTGCCGTAAAGTAGCAGATAAAGTCATATGACCACATAAGTCACATGCTCAGTTTTGCTTTATTTCAACATGACCATTCAAGTCTACCGGTTTACAATGAGTCGATTGTCTTTATTTGTTGTCTTTGTTTGTTTGGTGGTTGTCGAGGGACGCTATAAGGGCTTCCTGAGATTTAATGGACGGCAGGATATGAGACTTGTGACCGACGAGCAATGGTTCATACAGAAACTTGATCACTTCAATGGCGCAGACAGCAGAGTCTGGAAGCAAGTAAGTCTGGATTTGTTATCGTACACACTGTCTCGCAAATGTGACGGTACCCCCAAAATGTTATGAAGAGTTATTTAATCATTTCCCGTATTTAGACTTCGCCACAATGCACACTGCGTACTTAGTTCCTGGGGGTGTGAATCCGGACAGGGTAGTGCTGTCCCAAATCGATGACTGTCGTTGCGCACTTACCGGAAATGACGCTCGCATTATCGACTAGCGTATTCTTAATATTATCATAATATTGTATTTTGTTCTTTTTAAACCGTAACCACTGCGGTTAGTCCTTACCCTTTAGCTACGATGACAATATGTCGATGATTAAGTGTCCATCAGTGTACACTCGCCACGTCGGGTGCAACATCCGTCCAGTGCCATACTTTTCAGTACGGATGCTAAACGTAAGTGTGGAAGTGCGCGAATTGAAACTCAGCCCAATGCCGACTGTCAAAATAGAATTTCGGTTGAAACTCAAAAGCCAACAAGTCGGTTTTAAATGCCAGGCCCGATACTAACAACAATAAGCGAAAAAAATCATTCCAATTTTGTGTAGTTATTAATTACGCATGATACAAACCCCATGTCTCCCTTTCCTGCCTCAGAGGTACTTTGTGAACGACGCCTTCTACAAGCCAGGTGGTCCAGTGTTTCTGATGATTGGCGGGGAAGGTCCAGCCAACCCAGCTTGGATGCAGCATGGTACCTGGCTGACTTATGCAGAGAAACTGGGGGCCATTTGCTTCATGTTAGAGCATCGCTTCTACGGAAAGAGCCACCCGACGGTGTACGTTTTTATACCTTTGTCCTTATTTAGTGGTGTACAAAGCGGATGTGGAGTTGGTCTACAGTGTTTGCTAAAACTATGTTATTGTATTCCACATGCCTAATTAAATGAGAAATACTGTAACTCAGGGGTGGGCAAACTACGGCCCGGGGGCCACATCCGGCCCGCCAAGTGTTTGAATACGGCCCGCCCAATCTTTCAAAAGTATTTAATTTAAACTCAACATACAACCTGGCATCATGGCCTGAGCCAACCTTTTGATGGTTGTATCAATTTCGTTGTTTGACATGGTCTGTTGTTTACAAAGTGCTCCTGAAAAAAGAGACATAAGCACATAATAATAATAAAAATAATAATTATTATATTATTATTATAACTATTATGATTATTATATTAATGCTAATTATTATATTAATTATATATAATATTGTTATATTTGCATATTTTACATAATAAGAATATAATAATTATTATTTAAATTTTATTTTAATTATTATAATATTTTATTATTTTTAAAATATTTAAATATAAATATAAAATAATAAATAATAATAGCAGATTGCATGACAATTTTACAGATACAATAATACCAGGTGGACTGTTACGTGTAAAATATATAGTCTGCCCCCCCCCCCCCCCCCGGAAATTTTGTTATATCAATGCGGCCCGCGAGTCAAAAAGTTTGCCCACCCCTGCTGTAACTGTAACCCGAGCCTGTGTAAAGACTTGTGCCAGTAGATGGCAGCACTGCTCTCTGTGCAGTTTTCTGTAGGTTGGTGTATGTATGCATTTACAGTTGGCCATTTAAATAATTCAATGACGTCATCTCCCTAAGTGACCTAAGCACTGAGAACCTACGGTTCCTCAGTAGCCGTCAAGCTTTGGCGGACCTGGCCCACTTTCGCACCGAGATGGCTGAAACCCGAGGACTGCTCAACCGGAAGTGGGTGGCGTTCGGCGGGTCGTACCCGGGTTCTTTGGCAGTGTGGTTGAGGTTGAAGTACCCCCATGTGGTGCATGCTGCCGTCGCCAGCAGCGCTCCACTGCACGCCACAGTCAACTTCCCAGGTAGTGCTTAAGTAGAACATGGAAATACATCATGGAATCCATATGACACAAATGTTTTAGTCTGATTGAAATGGCCACACCTTTGTTTATCTTTGTGTGTTTCCTAGAGTATTTAGAGATTGTGTGGCGTTCGCTGGCCTCAGAGAATGCAGAGTGTCCTCTGCTGGTACAAAAGGCTTCAGATAGCTTAGCGGAGCGCCTCAAAGACCCACTGACCTACGACAACATCACTAAAGACTTCAAGTATAGTATCTGGACTCTTTGTTGACACATTATGGATGTTATCCAAAAGCATTTATAACATACAGGAAGTATGGGCATCAAGCAGAGAAAAAAGATGTGTGGACATGCGGGGGTGTGAATGGCCGGCCACAAATAGGCGGAGGTCTGCTCTTAACTTGACAGATGATCCTTAAGATAAATCCTAGCCTAAATTAGACAGTTTTAAATCACTATGCTGCTCACAAAAGAACTTTTCATTCTATTTTGGATAGTTGAGGTGAGTAAGAGAGTGTGTTATTTATGTCTGGTCGGTTAATGTTGCATTCTAGACACTCTTCCTCACGTCTTCCTTGTTCTGTCCTGTTCCTTTTTTCCATTCAGTTTGTGTTCCAAACTGAAGATCGAGACAGAAACAGACTCTGCCTACTTCCTGGAACTGCTGGCTGGCAACTTCATGGACGTGGTCCAGTATAATGAAGACAACAGGGGGTTTGAGGTAGGCCACAATGGGCACATTGTAAAAGAAATACCACGGTATTAAAAGTACTGTATCACATTCTCATTAACAAGGGGGGATTCCCGGGAGTAGATGTTTAAAAAAAACAAACAAAAAAACGTTTTTTAAAAGTGATGCTGTAGAATCATTTTAAATACAAAAAATATTTATAAAAATATTAATGTGTAATATTGCAAAATGGGCCGCACGGTGTGCAAGTGGTTAAAATGTTGGCCACATAGTCAGGAGATCGGGAAGGCCTGGGTTTGAATCTCAGACACTATGGTCTTCAGCACTCTGCTTCATGCGACTGTACTGTTTCTTAAACTGGTTCATATTAATATAATGCTTCAGGCCCGTTAACAGCTCTTTGGTCTTCCCCATAGCGGTGGAGAGGTGCCAATGCAAGCGAGTGTTTTAGTGTCTTTCATCCACATAGCTAATTAAAATGGTGAGTGCTTTCTTAAAGGGACAGGACTAATTTGTGTGCTTCATGGGGACATCTTTGGTCTGTGTGGGTCAAGTCTTGCTGGTTGGCAGGGGATCAAATACCAACCCCAGCCATTCCACCATCCTCTAGTACGTGTAAATCATGACCGTTGGAAAGATCCTGTTTTATGTCGTTCTTCTGCTCTTCTGTGCTGCAACAGGGCGCAACGGGCACCAACATAACAATAAAGGTACTGTGTGGGATGATGGCAGACACGTCACTCGGAGATCCGTATGCCCGATATGCTGCTGTGGCCCATCTGATGACGGACACCTTCTCGATGAAATGTGTGGACGCGAGCTTCAACAACAACCTGAGAGACATGACTAATACATCCTGGGATGGGCCGGCCGCTTCGGGAGGTGAGAATGAGTGTGCCCGTCCCGTGGGGAATAACATTTTCATGCCCATAAATGATGGCTTTCTTTTTTTGCTCTGTGGTGCCGTCAAAAATGTAACCTGTAATTGGTGAGGTGGCATGTTTTTGTCGACCGCAGAGGAAGAGCAACTAAATGATGTCATGGTGACATTTTCCACGGCAACTAAATACAAGGGAGATGGAGTCGAGTGGTTCTTCATGGTCAAATGCTGCAGTGGCTTCAACACCGCTTGCTGAATGAGTTGTCGTATTAGCAAAAAGCTTCATTTAAAGGGAAACATTTTGAAGATGAAAATACCAAATGGAGTTAAAGGAGACATTGTTTACTTACGTCATTAAAAAAACAACCTCCCTCTTTGACATTGTACCAGTACGCCAGCGTTGTGCTTGTTTCCATCAATCAAGTGGATAATGTTAGCCGAGAGTAAACTGTGTGTGTCGCCAGGGAGACAGTGGGTCTACCAGACCTGCTCTGAATTTGGATTTTATCAAAGCACCGATTCACCCAATCAACCCTTCACCGGCTTCCCCCTGGAGTGCGTAAACAACACATGGAAATAAATGCATGTTAAAGCCTGGAAATAACTCATGCTCTCATTCTCAGGTATCACGTGAAACAGTGCAAAGACTTTTATAATATCACCGCCGAGCAACTTGCGGAGGCCGTGGCTGAAACCAATGAGTATTACGGTGGCTATGACATCCATTCCACCAGGATAGTTTTCCCCAACGGCTCCATTGACCCCTGGCATGCACTGGGGATCACTCAGGACATCACGGACGACCTGCCGGCTGTTTTCATCAAAGGTGAGTTAGCAGCATGGACGTTTAAACTCCACTTTAAACTTTCAGTCAAGAGTTTCTGGGATTTCCAATCTGGTTCTGAAGATGCTGCATGCTGGTTTGATTTGTAGCAACAGCTGCCCGAAGGATGAGGCCTTTATTTTATTTACACAACTCATACTACTTCATGGCTGCCGAGTGGTCAGCGTGCAGGCCACACAGCTAGAAGACACAAGTTCGATTCCACCCTCAGCCACCTCTGTGTGGAGTTTGC
This sequence comes from Doryrhamphus excisus, assembly GCF_030265055.1. Classification (NCBI taxonomy): domain Eukaryota; kingdom Metazoa; phylum Chordata; class Actinopteri; order Syngnathiformes; family Syngnathidae; genus Doryrhamphus; species Doryrhamphus excisus. Next base: position 16,604,115 of record NC_080473.1, on the reverse strand, counting down.
ATGTTCTCCCCGTGCATGCGTGGCTTTTCTTCGGGTACTCCGTTTTCCTCCCCCATTCCAAAAACATGCTAGGTTAATTGGCCACTCCAAATTGTCCATAGGTATGAATGTGAGTGTGAATGGTTGTTTGTCTATATGTGCCCTGGGATTGGCTGGCCACCAGTCCGGGGTGGACCCCGCCTCTCGCTGAAGACAGGTGGGGTAGGCTCCAGCACCCCCGCGACCCTCGTGATGATAAGCGGTAGAAAATGAATGAATGAATGAACACTAAATTGAAGATTCGGTTGCAGTATCAAAACACGACTTGACCCTGTCAACGGGTCATAACTCTTAACTCCTTTTCATATCCCTGACAGTTTTTTCTTGCACGTAGGAACAGCCCACTGTGCCAACATGTACCCTTCCAGGCCTGATGACCTCCTCCAGCTCACCCTTGCCCGCCATCAAGTCCTCCTACACCTCCAACAATGGTTGAAGCAGTAAATGCCAGTCATGTCTGCATCAAACGTGCTTATTAATAAATCAACCACTGCTTGAAAATTTCAATAAAGATATTTTTTTGACTATTTGCTTCATGTCCTCATATGATGATTGAACTGTAAGACGGTTATGATGTTACAGTATCTGAAGTGGGATTGGTTAAGGTATGTTGTATTCATGCAGGAAAGAGCGAATTTGAGCAGCACGTTGCAGCGTTCCCGTCATCTGCCTGGCAAGCGGGTCATTGAAGTTCACAGCTGTGTTCGCTGCTCTGTCTGCCCTTGAAACACACAGTAAAAATAACCCCACCACTTCCTCCATCAGTGGTTATTTTCACAACATCTCACAGCTGTACATGAAAAACCCCAATGCTCGCTAAGACCACCCAACCTTACTACACTCAATACACGGGGGTGGGCGGATGGATCCCAATGTGGATTGGGTCTGGATCAGGTTCATAGTGGTGTCGTCTTTTCCGGCTGATTTGACTGAAAAATCAAAGGATCTGGGGGAGCCACAGTGATAGCAACTCTAATATATTAGTATCAATATTTCAGCCTTTTCTCTTGACACTGTGCCCTTGAACTATATAATAGCATAGCAGTTTCATTTCACAAACCACTCATGAATCCAATGAAGGGAAGATCATGTTTATAAAAAAAGAAAAACTGGCCATGTGTCTGTTCACTAAATAAAAGTAGACACAAGAATCTTTCCAATGTGATTCATAGTACTTCGTTTCCCATTCCCAAAAGGGTTTCCCTTTCGTTTGTTCAAAAATGTTCATTTAGAGGCGTCAAGTTAGTAAAATTAAGACCAAAATTATTTTTTTTTCAAAACTTCTACTCCTCTTCAACTTCTTTGACGTCTTACTTGATCTTTATTAGCAACAAATTGATGAGATAATTCTATTAAAACGTTCTGATTTCAGTTCAAGTGCATACAATGTGTATTTAATTGTCAATAATAGTTTGTTGTTCGTTTTATTTTGAAGAACCGACGGAAGTGACGCAGTTACGTGTACTTTACACTGAGCGGAGATCCTCTCCACGTTCTTGTTGAATGTTTGCTTGGGAGGAGGAGTAGAGTCCGTCAAAGTTGCGCTGGTCAGTATCTCCGGTCTCCGTGGAATGACCAACATTTATTTTACGTTTCCGTGTTTCTCGTGTGGACGACACAGTTGAGACGTCACAAGTTGAGAGTTTTTGTACAAAGTTCCAGTTTCACCTGTGATACAAGAGGAGCAAGCGTCTTCAAGTCATCATAGCAAAGCAGAGTAAGCGGACGTCGGTTTTTATTCTTTATAGTCTCTTACTTTCCTCTATCGACATATTGTGTTTGTTCGACAACAACAAACTAAGCAACTTTACACTCATTTGCAAATGGCGCTCTCACCATACTTGACACCAACGCTAGAAGGTAGGGGTGTCCAATGTGTGGCACGTGAGCATACTATATTACACTCGTTTGCTTTAGTGCCTACAATGCAAAGCTAAGACTTTAAGCTTGGCACTATTAAATGTTTTCAACATTAAGCAGCCTCATAATGTTCATTTTTTTAAACAATACTGGATTTGTTAATTAATTAATGATCAAACACCCATCTGATTTTATGACAGGAAGTAGTAACTTTTAAAGTTGTCATTTAATACGATGCATTGATTTTTTTTTGTGGTGGACCGCCACAAACAAATTTGGCCCGCAGCAATCTGATCCGATACGAGGACATCCACAATTGACTTCCTGGACTTCAAGGTGTTTTTGGAATAGAGTTGCCCCCAGGCCACTGCTACGTGCGTGTGTATCATTCAAGGTGCTGTTAAAATGAAAATGAGGTACCTGCTGTTCCTGGGTCTGTGTGCGCTGGTGAGCCTGCACAGCCGTACGGGCGCCGTGTCCCAGACTCCATCCTACGGAGAACGGGGCTCAGATTTTGGGATGCAGGTGTTTCAGCAGGTAGCCCGCTCCAAGCCCCTGGAGAATGTAGTCCTTTCACCCCACGGAGTGGCCTCTGTCCTTGGCATGCTGCTGTCAGGAGGTCACGGGGGAACCCGCAAGCAGATCCTGGGTGCTCTCCGTTACAAAAAAAACGGTAACTTCTATTCAAGTCTAAAGATGAGCCGATCTCGCACGACATAAACACAAGCTCTACTTTTTCATTTGTGCAGGACCGTACAGGATGTTGAGGAAACTGCACAAAACCTTGACAGCCAAGTCCAACCAGGACGTCGTTCTCATCGCCAACGGCGTGTTCAGCCAGCAAGGCTTCCCCATGGAGAGAGGCTTTGTTGACACCAACAAAGCCAACTTCCAGTGTGAGAGCAAGACCATGGACTTTAGCGACCCCCAGGGGGCAGCAGATAAGATCAATGCCTGGGTGGGCAACAAAACCAAAGGTATGAATGGTTGTGCTTCAAAACAATTTGCGCACATTTGATGAAATAGTTGTGAAATATTCTTTCAGGTCACGTGACCAGACTGGTCAGAGCTGACATGCTGGATGCTGCCCTGGCCCGCTTGGTCGTGGTCAACGCCATTTACTTCAAAGGCTTATGGAAGTCCCGTTTTCAGCCCGAGGACACCAAGATGAGGCCCTTCACCGGCGGCAATGGCGATGTGTTCAAAGTCCCTATGATGTCTCAGCTGTCAGTCTTCAACATCAGTGAGTCCTTTTTGTACACTGCAGTACATTTACAGTCGCTGAAGCTGTGTGCTAAATCTGCTCACTAAATGCACCTAGCCGCCGGAGGAAGGATTTGGGAACGGATAGATTTTGAAGTTTATTTGGAACACGTTAAAATATTCATGCACAATAGCTTTTTGTCAAGATGCATTTCAAGCATAACTTCCACTCTGACACAAATATGTTGCATTTGTGCAAATATCTAAACAATGATACCACAACATAAACGCCACAAAAGGGTTGTTTTACATCAAAATAACTATTTCTAAAGAGAACACCAGGAACCATGCAGAGGTTCTCATTGGGAGTGACCGGGATGGATAGGATCAGGAAGGAGTACATCAGAGGGACATTACATGTTAGAGGCCTTGGAGATAAAGTCCTTTAGGCCAGACTGAGATGGTTGGGACATGTCCACAGGAGACATAGTCAATATATTGGTAGAAGGATGCTGCCAGGTAGGAGGCGTAGAGGGAGACCAAAGAGGAGGTTTATGGATGTAGTGAAGGAGGACATTAGAGAGACAGATGCAGAAGACAGGGTTGGATGGAAGCCATTGATTTGCTGTGGCGACTCCTGAAGGGAAAAGCCCAAAGCCAACGAAAACTATTCATCATTTTCACATTTGGAACAAAATAGTGTGCACGCGTGTGAATGCGTATGCGTGTGCATGTGTTAACATGTCCCTAAAATGCCCATCACTTCCTGTGGTGTGTTTTTACATGCAAATGATTCATGCTGAGCTTTTATCAAATGCACATCTGCCATTTTGTGGCCATTTTTATGGCTTAAGTGTTCTAACAGTGACATCTATTAGCGCGCAGTTGCATCATCACCTCCTTTTTGCTCCTCACAAAAAACATATATAAATACGTCTTTGGCATTGAAGTTAAAGTTCTGACATAATTGGCTTTCTGAAACATGAACATAGATGTATGAGGATGGTGCAACGTGACTGTAAATGCACATTTGGCCAACATTTGGATTCATATTTGAGGCCAGTGGTACATTTTTATCACTTTGCAGCTAAATGCCTGAGCAGAAGGAAAGGCATCATTTAAAATGTCAGTCAGGGGGAATAGTGACGGGTCTGGTGTGAAAGTACCACGGCACAAGGGAAAACAAGGGAAACCAGAAAACCCAATCTGCATTTGTAAACTTTTTGGTAGGATCGTTTGGAAATGGTGCACCTTGTCACCCACAAAGCCTTTTCCAAGAAGAGCCAAAAGGCTGCTATTCATACACAAATACACGTGGCAATGACTCAAAGGTCCATTTATTATAGTCAGTCAAGCCGCAAGCCATAATACAGTGACTTTCAAGACAGCAAAATGACACGCTGAAATAAAAATGAATGCAAAGAAACAAAAAACGTTGTAATTGTGTTAAATACAGACACATGGGACCAAAGTCAAGGAAGCAAGGAATGTACTGCTGTTCTTGTGTCAAAAATAAAACATACAAGCTACAAATAAAAGAAAATGCTGCTAGACCTATTATTGTTTTCAAGGCCAAAGTGTCTGAAATATTCAACTATATATTATTTTCAACGATACCGCGACCCTCGTGAGGAAAAGCGGTAGAAAATGAATGAATGAATGAACTGTTTTTAAGTAAAAAATACATGTTGTGCACGACTACAATAACCACAAAGTGGCAAAACTCCAGGGCAGGGCAACGCCTCACCTTGTCGAAATAAAACATTTGGCTCCATCCAACAATGGGAAAATTCTACACCGATCGTACACTACTTGGTATAGAAGGAGAGTTTGCCTGAGTATGTACTGGTGTGTGTTCTTTCAATTGCACACAGTGGTGTCATGGTACGCAGCAAGAAGACTTTTCCAGTAATGGTAGAATACTAATAGCAATAGTATAAATGGGGATGTTGGGCAACGTGGAGAATAAACGTAATGCTTGGCTAATTAGATGTTCTGACAGCGAAGGAGCGCCACCTTCACAGGATGCGCAAACTGGTGACTCTCTGTGGCAACCTCGGTCTGGTCATACTTGGACCATAACTTAGTCATAATGGGCCTTATGATCACAGCTTCAGGATCAAATCACAGGTCACACGTGACTTTGACGTGTGTGACTTTGTTGATCAAGTCGCTGTTTGTGCGGCACATTCCGTTGTGGCATCTGGACCACAGTTGCTCTTTTATCTTCTGGCAGTCCAGACTGATCACATCATCCCAAGATTGGGGAGTAAAGATTCCGGCACCAGCAGATGTCTTGAAAGAATAAGCTAGGAGCTGTGTTCTCGGCTCCAAAAAACCTTTTGACCTTCAAGAACACCCGCACCTGTTTAAACTGGTTGCTATTTAGTCTCTGATTTGTGGCGCGGATTTTCACTTCAAGGTTGGCGTGTTGACTTGATTTAATACAATGAAATAAATGAAATAACATGTCAAGATCACATGTTCTCTCACAGCACTGCATAACAACCACACAACACTGTGGAAATCATCCCACTGTAAAAATGATATTTTACAAAGCATTTATGACAGGGTACTTTTTCCATAGTATGCAAAATAAAGGGATTTGGGGGTTGATTTTGTACATTAAAGAAGCTAATTCCTTGTTGGTCAATACATGAAAAAGCTGGCTGAACAAAACATCCTAGCCGTGTGTTGTACGTGTGTGTTGTTTAATAATATACTGTATGTCACCAAACTGGATTCATTCGGTTTTTAGAATATGTGGAGGGCCGGCCTAAAATGGCCAGCAGTTTGGGCACCATTGATCCATACGGTTACCATAATTAAAATTGCTTGTTCTTTATGGATGATAAATTGTGCTGGATGTGATTGAAATGTAGACTTTTATATTTGACACAAACTATGGCATTGGTGTGCATTACATATTAATGCTGCACTTGTTACCTTGCATCTTAATGAAATATGCAAATACAGGAGGTAGTGCGTGGTAACACGAGGGGCGCCGGTAAATGTTTGACTCAACCGTTTCTTCCACCAGGCATGGCCACCACGCCGCAGGGAGTGGATTACAAGGTGCTGGAATTGCCCTACCACGGCAACACAATCACCATGCTCATTGTTATGCCTGCTGAGGAGGACACGCCCCTGTCTCACATCACCCCGCATATTAACACGGCCACGGTGCAGAGTTGGAGCAAAGGTATGCGCATGAGGAAAGTGCGTCTTCTCATCCCCAGGTAAGATAACCGTAGACCAGCGACAGTTTCAACTTGCCGACTAACCGTGGCCGTCTCTAGGTTCACTGCTGATGCTGAAGTGGATTTGAAGGCCCCCCTGTCGGTGCTGGGTTTAACAGACATGTTCAGCCAAGACAAAGCGGACTTCAGGCACCTGAGTGAGTGGAAGTTCAGTCGGTCCGTCCCAAGCATGAGGCAATGTCCGTTGCTTATGAGTAGGGCTTAAAGGTATGTAGGGATTGTTAGCCGTTTACTGCCGATAGCCAGGATGACTGATGTCATGTTTCCATATCCAGTGTGAAAGTCAGCACATCATTCCTTTCTCCCTGAAATGGCAGGAAGGTGCAATAGCGCCCCCCTGTGGTGATGGGCCCAGAGAGGCATTGTTCTTTGGTCCTGTAAAGATCTTCTACTGAGATTTTCAGAGTGATGCACTCACGTTTTCATTCATGTTGTTTTTTGCCTTTTAGCAATGTCTGATTAGCAAGAGTGATGATGTCACACACTTGCCGCCATATTTTAGCATGGCAAAATAGTCAAAGTCTTGTATTGCGATTTAGTTGATGGACATTGTGGTATTAACGGCAGTGTGTTTGTAGGTGCTGAGCCTGTGTATGTCTCCAAGGCCCTTCAGAAAGCCAAAATAGTGGTGGATGAAGATGGAACCAAAGCAGCGGCGGCCACCAGTGAGTTGTTTTGATTTGTTTTTTTAATAATTGCTCAGGCCCGTTCCTGAAAGGCTGAATTGAATTAACTCAAGGGTTTTGGGTTCTCGAGCAGCTGATTTGAATCCATCAATTCTGAGTATGTTCATTCTGAGTTCATCGTGGGCATGACCGCAATAAAAAGCCACCGCCAAGCCCTGCTAAAATGGCAAATGTTGATCCAAAATCAGACAATGTCAACAGCATGCTAGCACGGGACATTTAAGACATTGAAAAGATGCCTTCAAAAAGATAATGCTACGTAGCCTGATGCCATGTAGTATTCTACGTTGGTCACTGGCATCAGTAATGTTACTGTAATGTTCATTGAGGCAAAAAAGCATCAGAATTGAGCGCCAGAATAACAGGAATTTATTGAAAGATTGAATTATGTCCATTCTGCTTGGACATGTGCCAGGTTAGGAAGGAATCCACAGACTTTCCGTCAGGGTTTTCATATTGACAGTTTTCACTCCACCTGCATTGTGGAATACATCCCTGGTGTCGGTGTCATAACATCTCCTCCTACTTTTGTCTGGTGTCCAGCTGCAATTTTGATGGCTCGGTCCTCTCCTCCTTGGGTTTCAGTGGACAGGCCTTTTCTCTTCCTCATCCGACATAACCCAACCGGTACAGAACACCTTCTCCGTCTTCATATCCGTCCTGTATTTGTATACCACATCCTTCTTGGCCCTTGGTTTGGTCAGGTTGACACCTCTCTGCTTCCATCCTCAGGTACCCTCCTCTTCATGGGCCAAATCAACCAGCCTTGAGCTCGCTGACCACATGTGACGACACGGGGCTAGCGTGTGCATGGAGACACGCGTACATATGCAAGCATACACACTTTACTGTAGATGGTATTTCTTTTATTGCTTTTTATGTTGCTTCAATGCGTAACAACAAAATTAGAAAGGTTTTTTTGCTATTTTCCAGATGTTTTTTTTTCCGTACATCTGGAATTTGTTTTTAATGGACTTTGAATGTTGTTTGTGTATTTTATTAACTCTGGAGTGAGACACATGATTTAATTGTCATTTGAATTTTATTTTATTTCAATGTATCTTCTTTCCAGTCGTACTTAAGTTATGGCCATGGTTGTAATGACTTGCTTTGAGAGCAATAAATACATATTTATGAGCTCATCCAACCCCCATTTGTTCTACCATTTACATATCGTTTGGCATCTCTAGCCAAGTCTTTCTCTGGAGTTTTCATAGTTTCTGTGATATTAACCAAACATTATTATTTAGTGTAAATGTCTGAAGTTGTAATTTTGTCAGTTTAAATAATCGACCTGACGATACAATAATTATATTAGATTTGATAGCTGCCATGGCCACATCCATCTACTGGAAAACTTTGTTGGGATTATCCCAACTGTACTATTCTGTAGTGGAAGCTAAATGAACTGAAAGAAAATCGGGAAAGTACTGGAAAAGTAATGCATACGTGTAGTAAAACACTGAGCGGTGGTCACCGGTATGTTGCCATACATTGACGATGAAAAGTTGTCACGTGATAAATTCAACAGATCTCGTCAAGTTCTCATACTCAACTGTTGACAAGACTTTGAAGCAAATTTTGAGGAAAATTCAACCTTAAACTTTAGACACTTGCCTCATCGTATGACGATTTCACATCACGTGGAAGACCAGTATAACACTTTAAACATACATAGTCTGAAAAGTTGGAGGTGTAAACATGTAAGACAAGGTTGTGTATTGTCTCACGTGCCACGCGAGGCATAAACCAACTGAGCAGCTGCTTGGGGCCCCGTGACCACTAGGGGGCACCCTTAATCCCTGGGATTACAATCTAACTACAACAAAAAGATCTGATATCTAGTTTTAATGTGTTCGTAATGACAGAGTAGAACATTAGAATATTGGCAGTAGTAGAGGACCCCAAAATCAAATCCAATTTTGCCCGCGTGTTTATCGTTTAAAGATACAACTGCATTATAAAGTGTACCATTCAGGGTCTGTGGTCATGTTTTACTGTAGAAAATGACCCCGAGGAACCTCAAACCGGCCATGGAATTTTGCTCAAAATACGGTTCTATCACGGTAACTTTAGTTTCCCATCTGGCGACAAATCCTTGGCGACTTCTTTGCAGGCATTACGGTAATCACCATAGAGTCTCTGTTGTGTGTCAGCTGATCCACTTGGACTGGCTAGGAAGAGAATTAGCAGCAGGAAAACCAGTACTGGCGGGACTAAACCATGGCAGCCGAAATCCATTCGAGGCCTCAGAGCGCCAGGCCGGTTCTTCTGAACAAAATCGAGGGACACTCAGACTCTGTCACGGTAGCGGTTTTAATCCCGAAGGAGGATGGAGTGATCACAGTCAGCGAAGACAGGTGACTTCCCAACCTATTTTAGCCACCATGTTAGCTTCGGTGGAGTAGCTACCCGGCTAGCTACGTTATGTACTCGCTCTCCTCATGATTTTTCTTTTATTGGTGGCTTAGGAAAATGTTAAAATCGCGCAAGCAATACTAAAACAACCGACAGCAACCCCTAATCGGAGAATTCGTTTGACGAGAACGTTTGTTTGGTTCGTCGAAGTTAGCAAGTCCTTACCTTTAACATAGTTTACCAAACATGATAAAGCCATGTTAATTGAGTCCCTGTAATTATCCCCGCATATATGGATATATTCTTTGTTTGCATCATTTCTATTTTGTAGTAGTCGCTTGTGCGATAAAACATCCTTTAAGACACCGAACCAGTAACTGGATGGTTACACTACAGGCAGCCATTAACAAATAAAAAAGCTTCCAATAATGTAAAATGTATTCATCAAAGCTTATTTAGTCTTACTTCATGTGATAATTCAATTCGCCGCCAACTTTTTTTCCATGTTAATCGCGCAATGACTGCGGGCGACGTCCGGTGAGCGTCACTTTGAAAGCGTCACATTTTTAAAACCTCTCCTTTCAAACGTCTGTGGTTACAACAGTGAAAGCATCAGAGCACAATATGACACTAAAGATTCAGTGACGAAACAAAAAGACGTCTGCTTGCTGGGTGGCTGCACTAGCCGCCATCATGGCTTGCAAGGAAGCAGCAGCATCATTTCAAATCATTGGGAAGTGATGCGCGTTTCATAACAATTGAAAGCCACTTTATGTTAAGGGAAGTTGGAAGCATTCACCTTAAGGTTATTGCTGTCATTTCTGATGTTACTGTACATACATGTGACAGCAAATGAAAGCACCTTATGACTCACGTGACTTTATAGTACAGCATGTATACACTCATTAAGTACACATGTACATGCAAGTCTGGCAATCAGTTCACCATCCCCCAGCATATGTATATATTATACAAGACTTGCTCACTAGGCATTGAAACAGGGCCACCCACACCACGGACTCCATAACCGATCAATATGAATGTATTCAATATGAGGCACTTTGACCAAGATCATAAATTCACGTTTCAGTTTGTTAGTGCACTTTAAGTAGGAGTTACATCCCTTCCTGCAAAAATGGGGGAAATTGCAAGAGACGTGCAAGTGGCCTGCATGAATTTTCAAACACAGAAAGTAAAACTAAAACTACCAGGGAGGCAGGAAGTGAACAAACATAACAGTAACAGATTGTAAAAGTACCAGATGGAGGGGTCAGATTTAATAAGCGTTGCTTCTTCCTACTCCTTTCATACACATGGAACTGTGAATTGATTTATGTGATGTAGTCCATTGATGTAGGCCATCACTATACTTTGCTGGCATAGCTAGACGAACAAAGATACATTGTTGATCATTTTTGGACCAGTTCAGTGAGATTGGATCATTTCCTGAGGCACACGCAATGATCTCTCACAACAAGCTATTGTGACGAGGCATAGGGGTTAGGAATCACTCGAAGACATCTTGTGAGTGCACACACTGTTGTACTATTCTTTTTCAAGGTTAAAGAGTACTCGAGTGTGGCACATTTGGAACACTGTTGTGTTTATTGCATTCTGCATTTCATCTCCAGAACCATTCGGGTTTGGCTGAAGAGAGACAGCGGTCAGTACTGGCCTAGCATCTACCACACAGTGTCCTGTAAGTATAAGACTGCACTAGTGGGATCAGTGGGATTTTTGTAGGTTACAGCTTTTCAAACGGGTTTTATAATTGTGGAAAATTCCGTTCATTAGACACACAAGCCAGCATAAAGTGATGTGCCAGTGGTGATTATTTCCATGTCTCCCTCTCAGCTCCCTGCTCTTGTATGTCATACCACCATGACAGCAGACGTATCTTCATTGGCCAAGACAATGGGGCTGTTGTGGTGAGAGAATTAACATGCATCGTATTTCTCGCTCGAAAATGATCTTCCATTGGAGAAGCTCTTTGGTTTAACCATTTAAACCAAAGAGCTTCTCCAATGGAACTTCTCCAAATGCCTTTGAGGGAGGGTTGGTTGTTTGATTTTAAACTCGTTTTTTGTTTGCTTCCCCCGAAGGAGTTCCTCATCTCTGAAGATTTCAACAAGATGAACCATGTAAAAACATATCCAGGTGAGATGATATAATGACATATTTAAATCAGTTGAGGGAAAGGTGGGGCGGGATGTAACCGAAGCTTGTCTGTGGGTTTCTCATTTCTTGAGTTTCCTGCGGCTATTGTTTCTCTATTCCTATTTGATGAAACCAATTGAACCAAAAGCAGTTGTTTTATTTGTAGTCCACATCAGCATTTCTCAACTCCTCCACACACAATACAATACAAGAGTTGAATCGAAAACATTAAGTGACGAGAAAAGTCTGTGCTACACAAAAAGAAATCAATAAATAAAATGTGTTATTCATTGTGGCTTGATGCTTTGTCCACCGTGCAAGACAAAAAGCAAAAAAATCATCAGTAGTTATCACAAAAATGTCTCTGAAGTGACTTTACTTCTCAAAGGAGAAGGAAAAAAGAGTGTTTGCAAGGAAATCAAGTATATTAAACCCAGATGGTTACTTTTACTCCTTTAGTTTTAGTTTTTTGCTGTTAATTGGTTCCAGACGGGGATAAATGAATTTCTGCCAAGTTACAGAATAATTTCATTGTATGTGACTACCTATATATTTGACTTTCTAAATAGTTTTACCAATATTAGAGCCCATAGACATGAAATAGCACCCCTATAGTAACCTTTACATTCCTATTATTATTAGTTTTCACCACATTGCGCAACACTAATGCAGGGTAGCTTGATCACTGCAGGGACAAGCTACCCTGCAGGCAACCAAGCTAACTACCAAGCCAACTAGTTATATCCAATTTATTTGTATAGTAAACTTAAGAAATGGGGTCAAACGGAGTGGGGAAGAAGGCCAAAGAAGCCAAAAATGTACCACTTCCACACAAACTATTTTACTTGCATCACTATCGAGGACCGCAAACCACTAGCAAAAACTGATACCATTGGGCCAAAAAAAAGGAAAGGAAAGGATGCGCCACAAAACACAACAAGTTTGAATTATTCACCAAGATAAACAAATCTATAAAAAGGATATCCGTTTTCACCTCTGCTTTCCAGGGAACGAACATTAGCATAATAAGAATTCTGAGCAATGCAAGTCGTCCGGGGGTAACAGGTAAACAATCCAGATAATCGACATCAAAAATAGACATCTCTCAGAAGGCCATCCTTTATTAAGATTGATGCAGGAACAAAACATCTGAGGGGATTTGGCTGACTAAGTCTGGATTAGTTTGCATCAAGAGACCCAGAGGGGATCAGCACTGAGAAAGGCCACGTTGATGTTCAAACTCCTACACGTTTCCATGAATGAATCTAACAGATTAAGCACGATGCATATGCATTGCAGCTCACCAGAACCGAATATCCGATATGGTGTTTACCCTGGAGAGTGAGTGGTTGGTGAGCACCGGGCATGACAAGAGCGTGAGCTGGATGTGCACCCAGAGCGGCAGCATGCTGGGGAGACACTACTTCACTTCCTGGGCCTCCTGCCTACAGTATCCTTCATTTACTTGTTGTGTATGAAGTACATCATTGTCTCTTTCAAGTGGTTTTTCAATAAAACCCTAACTCTTGGCTCAGATATGATCATGAGACCCAGCACGCCTTTGTCGGCGATTACTCGGGGCAGATCACACTGTTGAAGCTGGAGAGGACCACCTACTCTATCATCACTACGCTGAAGGGCCATGAAGGTACATGCATATACGTGACTGATAACGTGTTCATCATGCAAGGTATTGATGTGTCAAATTTCCTGTGCAGAGAGGATGTTGTCTTGCACCAGCATGGGTATTGCTGCCCAACCTACACCTTTGTTCTATTATCAGAGCGACGGTTCATCTGGCCTACTATTAATGATAAACTGCACCTTGCATGATAGCAATAAACCATATCACTGCACTCACATGGATCCACACGTGGTGTGCTTGGTCTTGTGCGAGCACACACACACATAGGCGTGTAACCTGGAAGTGCTTCAGCAGGTAGTATAAGGCCACCCTGCACAATAGAACTAAATGACCTGAGGGGAAATTTGCACTCAAATTAAATGGCTGAGCTAGTATTTTGTAGATATACTTGCTATGATACACGGGCTGTTAGGAGTTGGTACTTTGTTGTCTTTACCATGTATCATGTTTCATCATGCTGAGCTTTATTTTTGTTCCTTGGTTTAGTGCAGTCTTTCAGAATGAAAATGAATTTCCTTGAACTGCTGGTTTGTGTTTATATCAAGCAGTTTGCATTTCCGCAAAAAGCAGCTCTGCAAGCCAATGCTTCCAGTTGACATTGTTGTTCAAGTTGGCGACTTTTCAGACCCAATTAGCGGCAAGGGACAATACGAACGACTATAACTGGAAACATGTTGTTGTCGCTTACTGTTCAGTATGACGTTGTCTTAAAATGTCATGGAATAATCCTGGAAACTAATTTCAGTGAAAGATGGGAATCCTGCTTTTTGCACTTGTAGCTGTGACAAATCAACAGGACTTGATAACATGGAAAACATTTGCAAAGCCACTCCAACGCTCCCCCGTGTTCTAATTTATATCGTCTTTTAAGTAAGTTGAGAACAGGGCGAGGAAGGATGACTCATCTGACCAGATGATAATATCCATGACTCCACATTGTTTCACTGCACAACATTCTATTTGGCCTTCAAATGTGGCATTGGAAGAGCCACAGCATACAAATGTATCCTTTCTTATATCGCTACCCAACTCACAGGGTGTGCTGCTGTGTTTACACTGTACAACTCTGTACACACTTTGTAACAACTAATATGACCCTGCAGAGATTTTCTATTCTGTGTATATTTACAAATTTAGTCGAAGTCGCATAGAGATGATAAAATGAACTTATAGGATTGTTTTTGATTGATTCATTTACTGATTATATTGCATTTTAAAGGTGGCAAAAACTTCCCATGTCGCTTTATGAGTCTACTTGTCCTATAATACTTTGTCAAGTCATAGAGGCCAGAAGTGTCCAATGCTCATTGAAAGCCCAGTAAAGACTCAGCATAAGCAGTTTTCCTTTCATGCACTAGGTGGCACCAAAAAGCAAGCTCTGTGGTTTATCCAGCTGTATCAGGTGACGTATATTTTCCAGGCAGCATAGGAGCATTGTGGTGGGACCCCATCCAGAGGCTGCTCTTCTCAGGGGCGTCTGACCACAGCGTCATCATGTGGGACATTGGAGGACGCAAAGGGCGGACCCTACTGTTGCAGGGACACCAGTAAGTCCTGCAGGCCCCTGTTGTGTTATTGTATAAGCGTAAGTGACCTAAAACCAAGAACAGCCATAAAACAAATGCAAGTGTTTGGATGTTGCTGTGCTCCTGTTGGCTCTTGTTATACACAGACCTGAGTGGTGGTACTAACAGCAGACTACCTGGTCCTTATCACCACCCCAGTTTTTCAAATGTTTGGTCACGATTATGGAGTGTCATTTTACTTTAAAGCTAGTGGGGTAGATACAGATGATTGACGTTTTACGCTAGAGCCCCTTCAACATGTGAGTAATGTTGGTATTTTAATGGCCTAATGGCTTTCTCTGACTCCTTCAGTGAGCGTGTCCAGGCCCTGTGCTACATGCAGTTGACCAGGCAGTTGGTGTCATGCTCAGCTGATGGAGGCATCGCCGTGTGGAACATGGACACAGCCAGAGAAGAGGTTTGTAGCATCAGTACTTTACAACAAATGTGGATTGTCACCAACCAAGGTGCTGAGAAATATCTGTTGTGTATATTATCGCAACTTTTATTTCTGGTGATGTAATGCAACTACAGGCACCTCAGTGGTTGGAAAGCGACTCCTGTCAGAAGTGTGAGCAGCCTTTCTTTTGGAATGTCAAGCAGATGTGGGACACCAAGACTCTGGGACTAAGACAGGTAGGGTTCATTTATAGCAGTTTTTACTGAATATGTAATACTCTGTATGCATGTTTACTGTGCTACAGCACCACTGCAGGAAGTGTGGCAAAGCTGTGTGTGGTAAATGCAGTTCTAAACGCTCCACGTACCCACTCATGGGCTTTGAGTTCCCAGTGCGAGTGTGCGACGCCTGTTTTGACTCCATCAAGGAGGAAGAGTAAGTCAAGTCTTATGGTTACATTTGTGTTTAATTCATTTTCTCTTTTCTTAACAGTGTAGGGCAAGCCTGATTAACTGTGTTTGTTTGTTTGTGTGTATTGCAGTCGAACACCACTGGCCACATTCCATGAGGGCAAACACAGCATCACTCGCATGAACATGGACCCATCCAGAGGCCTGATGGTCACCTGCGGAAGTGACCGCATTGTGAAGGTTGTCAGTTCTTTTCAAGCCGCTTATTTAATGTGTGTGTGTGTGTGATCAGCCCAGCCCAGCTCAGCTCAAATACAAATGTGTTTCTGTTCCAAATGGTCTGACAAAAACTGAAAGGTTCGAAAACTGGAGCAGTTTTTTCCATCGGTAATAATACAAATGCAATCAATCAGTTCCAAACACCTCAGAAAACCCCAATTTTTTTAGAGGACAATACTCGTTTTACATGCAGAATACAAGACAAATAAGTACCTAAATGAACATTTAACATGACTTTTACTGTTGTTGGTGGACACAATGATGAGTGGAGGGTGGAGGAGAGTGGACAGAAGAGCCAAGCGGACGCTGTTTTACTCTTGTCCAGGGGTTGGGAACCATACCATTCCATTCTCTTTTCCATTGGCTTATCCGGGTCGCGGGGGCAGCAGTCTCAGTAGGGAAGCCCAGACTTCCTGGCCCCTGGCCACAGCCTCCAGCCCCACCAGGAGGACACCAAGGCGTTCCCAGGCCAGCTGTGAGACATAATCCCTCCAGCGTGTCCTAGATCTGCCTTCTCCCGGCGGGACAGAACGCGTCACCAGGGAGGCGGACTTGATGCCCGAGCCACCTCAACTGGCTCCTCTCGATGCGGAGGAGAAGCGGCTCTACTCTGAGCCCCTCCCGGATGACTGAGCTCCTCCCCCTATTCCTTAGGGTGAGTCCAGCTACCCTACAGGGAAACTCATTTGAGCCGCTTGTATCCGTGAGCTCGTTGTTTTGGTCACGACCCAAAGCTCATGACCGTAGGTGAGAGTGGGAACATAGATTGACCGATTCGGCTCTCTTTTCACCACGGCGGTCCGGCACAGAGACCGCATTACTGCAGACGCTGTGCCAATCTGCCCAATAGATCTGACGCTCCAACCAAGCGGTCCGCATTCCGAGTTGTTCATCGCGGATTCTATGAACAATGAAATAACATACACAATAGAAAGGATGAAATGATTCCTTGCTTGATTCACTAACGTGTGGATGCTTTGTCTCATTACCATTTTTGCCATATGATAACAGAGACGGCGTACTGAAAAAACTGAAAAACAGACATGTATTTTTGGCAATGTCAAAAACAGAGGCGTATGAAAACCAAGGTTTCACTGCCATAGTTATAAATATAGAATACTATATAAAATACTATAATGCTTGTGGGTAAAGGGTGAACATTGTCTACCAACACACTTTATAAACATTTCTGTGTATGAAACTCTGGACTATTACAGTGAAATGATATACTGGGCTCGCTCAGCACTGCTCCAGTTGTTCATTTTGCAGCAGGTACTCTCAGGTACATCCTTCCTGAGATTAATAGTAAAGAAACGCCTTCCTCCCCCATCGCAGCGCTTTACAGTCTTTGCAAATTGCATATTTTCAGTCTGAAGGCATTGCCTACCATGGAAATACTAAACTGGCAAGTTTGTTGCTGTATGGTTGGGCACTGATATCATTATCGTAAGAAAAAAAACAATACCAATACCTCATTTTATGCCAACATCGACCGATAATATCCCAAGATATCCTGGCCCTGTTATGACCCATGGGAACATATTTAAAGAGGACACAGGAGCCTGTAAAAGTAAGTCACCAAAGTTTATTGATGCATAAGCTAAAAAAAACAAGAAAAAAAGCCCTGATGCGCTGGCACGAAAAAAGACACCTAAACCGAAAACAGGACAGCGGTTCACACCAGGACAAGCAAGAAGTAAAAACAAAACCCAGCCCTCTGCTCAGCGTTATGCCAGCTGATCGGCCCTGCAGCATGCCCAGGTAGTGCCAACCTGCCGCAGACCAGCACGGTGAGTGGAAGGTGGAGGGCGGAGAGAGAACGTGCAGAGCACACCCGCATTCATTTATGGGCGCCAAAAAGGGCGGGGCCTATTAGCTGCTTCCTACAACACAAAACAAAAAGATGTAGCACAACAAAACAGTGCTCAAACATAACAGACCCTCACTGGTAAAAGTTTGGACACCCAAGCTTGACTTGGATTTTATGACGATGATTCGCCTCGTTTCAAGTTCTGCTGTGGTCTAAAAAGATGCTAGTCTGTTTCCTGACTACACCATGTCAAACATTGTCGACACTGAATTTCCACCTTGAGGGAATATAATCAATGGAAAAATGACACTTGTCATTTCTTTGTGTCTTCCCTTGGGTTATTTGTCTTCACAGATCTGGGATATGACGCAGGTAGTTGGCTGTAGCTTAGCAACAGGCTTCTCTCCACGCTGATTGGTCCAGCCCTCTCTTCCGGTGTCATGGAAACCCCTCTGTACAGTGCATCATTGCCATCATGCCTGGACTCTCCGGCTCCTGGGGGATGTTCGTGTGTGCGTGTGCGAGTGCTGGTAGCGTATGTCCACATGTCCTGTCCTTGATCCTTTGGTATGATCTTTTAATTCCCGCTCTACAAGAATGTATGTGTGATGTTTTTCCTTACCCCGCACAGCACACTGCACCGCACCACACCACACCACACCAAGCACAACAGCGTGTGTATGTTATGTCAAATTAAAGTTTGATTTGATTTCTGTAAATGTGTAGATGTGTGCATGTACCCTAAATACTCCTCCGGTGGGACGAGTGTTGATATTAGTGTTTACAATGAATACTTCTGATACTTCTTTTGACACATATTTTCAAATCCTTTAAAGTACTGTAATATTCCCAAAGTCCAGTCCGGCCATTGCATGCCTCAGCTGCATATGCTTGCATTTGCGTTTCACTTTGCTACATGTACAAAAAGTAGAAATGTCCACTCGTATTCCCTACTTTGTGGGTCTTTTTCACCGGTTGGCCTTAAATCACACTCAGGATGTTTTACATCAGTGGGCTGTCACTGGGCGGGGTCCTTTTCATTTGATGGTGTCACCATGACAACCTTGTGAATCCATGATGCATGGAGTCATGAAAGAGGTAGTGGTGCTGACCCGCACATCCCTCATCTGGTCACGAGTGAGGCGGAGGCGGGAGCATGTTGCTATAGCAACAGGTGATCTTTGGAAAGTCTCGCACCCTTTTTTGCAGCATCGTTAAACAAGGTGGAGGAATGTTTGTCGGTACATACACTAATCCACGTGTGGCATGGACTCCAATGCCTTTTGAGAATGACTTGTTGTGTAAGATGCATTATTTGAGCTTAATTGCATTTCCTACTTCCTTCTGCCACCAAGCACTTGGTTCATGTGAAATGATGCGTGTTGACTTCCCAGCTCTTACAGCTCTGCCTATGTTCCTTCAGAAGCCTTAAAGAGAGAAGGGCGCATTCCCAAAGCCTTTTCTATTGTCTTGTAATAGTTTCCCTAGTCACAAGTGGATGTATGCGTATGAGTGGATGTCTTTTTCTCTTTTGTTTGGAGTCATGTCCCCCCCCCCCATAAGCTCATCCCTGCACTGAATTGCACAACCTTTTTTTTTTTTTGCTAGTTTGTGAGTAAATTGATATGTTATAGATGTCTGCCTTCCATTGAAGTCCCCGATGTCCAAATGTAATCACGTTCCATTATTTTGATGACGTAGTGTATATTCACATTTGTAGTAAAGTATTTATTATCTATGTGAAGGGTGTTTTTGTCCTTTCTGTGCAAGTATAAGTTAATACATAGCTTTATACAGTGACTCCCATGCACTCTTGAAAGAAAGAAATCATTTTCCTTAATTGGTCGGAAAATGTATTTAGTATGAATATGTATATCTTCTCATCTTTCTATGGCAGATGCATATTGACAGGCAAAACAATTGAATGCTCGTCCACTAGATGGCAGAAGCTTAATGTACTTCATGTGACATTTTACCTTGGCTGGATAAAGGTTGGGAAACAGTGCATGAATATACACGAAATGATAGATAGATAGACTTTATTGTCATTGCACAATAATACAGCAGTGAAATTGCCAACGAAATGCCGTTGCCTGGCTCCCGTATAATAAATAATAATAATGTGGATAAAGCTTAATGGATAATAAACACCGTGACCTACACTTTAGAAAAGATGACGTTGTCAACCTTAACTGACGATATTTGTTACATTTTTCTCATGTATCGAATGTGGTTATATCTCAGAGGAAATGTCTGAAAGTCACAGTCAACGTGTTTGTTAGTAACAGTTTGCTGAATCGTACTTTAATGTACTGTACTGCGTGTAAAGGCGCTGTATAAATATTATGGATTCTTATTAATGTTATGTTGATTGTTGAACATCCGGCTTGGTCTTGCCGCCACTACGAGTTCCTGTTTTGTCTCTTATTTTGTAATTTCCTGTTTGGATCCGGCGCGAACTTTTCTTTTCCGCACGAGAACTTGTCTTCCAATTAGCATGTTCTTTAGTTGTGTCCTCCTGCTAGTTGTCGAATTTGGTCGAATTGAAGTTCATGATTTCACATTTGCTGGTCGTTTGTGTGCAGTTCCTTTTTAGTGGCTAACTAGGATGGAAATTAGCAGCGCAGTAGTCGTATGAGAGGTAAGTTGTAGTTGTAGTAGTAAATACTCTAGTAAATACCCTTTCCTTCGGTGGTCTTTACTAGTTCAATGCGGGACGAACGAGTCATAGCTTCATTCATTAAATATGCATTTTATTGTTTTCAGTGAGTCATTTAAGACAATTGGAGAAAAAACTCAAGTCATTAATTTTTAGCATTTTATTTGGGAATGCATTTGGAAGCTCCAATCCCAGTGACTACAGATATTATTAAAAAATACATGGATTTATTGCAAAGCCCATAGAGCAGGGATGTTCAAAGTGCGGACTGTAGATTGTTTTTGTTGGCCCATTAAGCAAACAAAAAAACAGCAACAATGTGGGAAAAGTTGAAATGTTGCTACTAATAACTAATAGTATTGATATTCTATTAGTATAACACAAAGCTGTTTTATATTGACCTTGGCATATCTACATTGGATTAGCCATTTTTGAAAATGAAGGCAATGCCCCCACCTGCTGCACTCGATGCAAGTGGACTGCAACAAGAAACTCATTTGTAGTGAAATGAAGGACGCGTTATAAGAAAAATACGCTTTGTCACCTATAACCCAAAGCTGAGATGCAGCCTGTTTTATATATAACTTCATCGCATATCTACATTCCTTACATTGCCTTTTAATAATCAAAATGGACCCGCATCCTTTGATTTGTCACTTTTTGGACACCCCTGCCATGGTGACAACACTTGGCCTCCTCCTGCAGATCAACCCGCTACACTGCATGACAAACACGACAAAAACACAACATAAATGTTAATAACAAGTGTTAACTACACGACAAGGAGGTTGATCTCGAAGCTTGGCCTGCATCATTGAAAAGCGGCCATGACTTTGGTCCAATCAGATTCCCACCTGATTGACAACTTTGAAAAAGTCAGGGTAAAAATTGCTGTCTGTGTCTGTGCAATGCTCTCTATAAGAAGATGATCAATAGTTTTAGTCCTTGTTACACGCCGATATAGAACGCATTTTGTGTTTTAATGCGGCTTTATGTTATACAGTAGTGATGATTCTAAGGCGGGGGATTCAGATGTTTGTCCACTGGTTACTGGGTTACTGGTTAGAGTGGTGAAAATGCACCGGTGTCTTCTTCAGTGTGGCTGGAACATCTTGGCCAAGTCGTCCAGTGCGGAGATGAGTTTCTGCTCCTCCAGAGGGGAACTGTGTGTCCAGGCCAATGGCAGGTGAGTGGCCACCATCCTGCGGTCTTTGCGTGAACACACACAGAACATTTGACTGAAATTCCTATACTGCTTTTCCTCAAAATGATTTTTTTTCCTGCAAAAATTTCCGCATGACATCATGACATTTTCCCATTGATGTTGTCCTGGTCCGCTTAGGCATAGGCCAGAGTTAGGCCAAAATCCACATGTGCGGTCTTTGCTTATGTCAGCATAAAAATTGCGGCACAAGGGGGTAATTTCAGGAAAAATGGGTCCATTTATGTTGACATGCATTGTAGCGTTAACTTTATCACTATTATGAAACGACAACAGAAACATGAGTGACACAGCATTAAAACATGCACATAGTCACTTCCTGTTTAGTGCAAAATAAGCTTCAAAAGGTTTAAAAATCTATGAGCCATTCTCCTTATTCCATTTGCACATTCTCAGGGACGCAGTATTTGTACTTTGTGTTGACCTCCCTCTTGAATTCAATATTTTGGCTGCTTGCTCGGCTCCATGGTGGGCTATTTAGCAGTCACGCTCGATAAAAAAATGCCCTGACTGGAAGTTGGCACAAAAGGTGCTTCGTTTGGGCACGCAATTTTGTGAAATGAAATAATGAAGGGCATCTAGACTGTTACTCACAGATTTGTATAATAACAGAGATGGAGTTAAACCGGGGGTTTGGAAAGAAATTCTGTTTGAATGCTTTGGCTTGCTTCTTTATCTTTTGAGAAACGGCAGTTTTAACAAGGGGTGTTACGAGATCTTGTTAGGCTATCTAGCAAGGTTAAAATGTGGCAAGATTTCTCCTTCACTTCAAATTTTCATCAAACGATAAATGAAAATGAATTGGATCATTTTGACGGCCTCCGTATATTGCCACGTGCTAGCGTGTCAGGCAGTTACCTACATACACGCTTCATAGAACAACAACAGAGTGAGACCTCTTGTCAGTCATACTGTGGCTTTGTCTGTGTGGGGACGGCGATGCCGTTAGCATACCAACATTGCAAAAAGGGCCCTGAGGAGCGATGCAAGGCAACACAGAAAAAGAAGCATGCAAAGCAAAATGCCAAAATATTGACTAAAAAGGTGAGCATGAGCGAGCCGGTATGCCAAATGTATATTTTTTTATAAGTGTTAGCAACATAAAACAACACAAAAGGAACTCGCCCGTCTCAAATATATCCAGCCGTTTTCCAAGCTGGGACAACAAATACTCATCCAGACGCAGACCCTTGTGAGACGTATGGTCGGTCAAGTAATGCAGTTGCTCTTTAATACCGTTGAAAAGCAGAAAGGCTGCTTACGTTTGACAGACGATTTGCCTGTGACAAAATACACGTCACAAACCGCGATTGCCCAACTTCACAGCGTGAAACATGACATATTAAAGAAATATTGCATTCTATATTATATGATCAGATGTGCCCGCACGGTGGACGAGCGGTTTGCATATTGGCCACACAGTTGGGAGATCGGGTTCCAATCTCTGTGCGTCTGTGGGTTTTCCTCCCACATTCATTTGTCATTTTGTTATTGTTTGGTCTAAAAAAAATAAAAAATCCTAGGTTTTTGTTCTCCGTGGATGCCTCCTGCCCCTTAAAGGTCACTGAGGTGCGTCTGTCTGCATACACGCTGTGTGCGTACATGCTGTCTGCGTGCACGCTGTCTGCGTACGCATGCGTGTGCATGTCACAGAGGAACTTTTTCATAGCTTGGAAAGGCCTATGAAATAAAGAATACATATCATGTAGAAATGAATATGTTGGCGTCACCCTGATAAAAGCGTCCACTGGGGTTGGCGGTGGCGGCCTCGGACACGGCCAACCACACTATGGTGTCAGCGCCCTGCTCCGGGGTTCGCAGGCTGTCCTTCATGGAGCGATGGAAGTCAGGCATGGCGTTCGCCACAGCTGCCGCGCACACACACACACACACACACACACGTATGGCGGAGGAAGGGGACAAAGATTCACACATATTGAAATTTGCAGTCTGTTGTTAAAATGTGTTATATTTTACTTCTAAAACAATTCTTTATGGTGAAGCAGACATGCTATCTGTAGCTGTCCTCCTGCTGTTACATGATGGCCTTAGTCTTGTTCAGATGCCAACAGATGATGGCATCACATGTCTAGTCCATGACCAAAAGTTCCTTATTTCAATGTGGGCTTATAGTGAGCCAACAGGACTTGCCATACCAGGAGTGTCCACCCAGCCTGGATGCATGACAGAGAAGTGGATGCTCGTGTGGATCTTTGCAAGCTGCTCCGTCATCACCACCTGCTGCCTCTGGAAGACACGTGTCATAAAGGGGACCTATTATGTTCATTTTTGGCCCTTTGTGTTGCGTTGTGGACTCCTGTAGAGCAGCTGCACACAATACCAGCACAGAAAGCTTTCTAGTTGTTCCAGAACCTGCACCTATTCAGCTTTATTTCTTCATGAAAACGGTGTGTTTTAAATGATTCCAGCCACGGCTCGCCTCCATGTTGGTTGGTCCCACTCCCAAGTGCTCAGAAGGACTTGTTGTGTCGCTTGCTGCGAAGCCAACATTATAGGTGTTGATATTAAACAGTGATTTATCTTTTTAAAAGGTCCGCTTTTAACATCCAGCCATATGTGTGGGATCCCCAATGCCATCCGGAATAGAGACTCGACAGTCCCAAGTTTCTCAAAAAAAGAGGGAGGTTACTTCAAGGCAGCAACGCCCTGTGGAACCCAGCGTTTTGAGTTGTGCCTTGACCTTTTAAGTTGTAAAATGTACAGGTAGTCCCCGCCGAATGATAATGAAACACAAACACGATCGGTACCTTGTGTTGGGCGTAGACCATGGTGCCGTCATAGCGACCTCTCTCTGACTGCAGGTTCCCTATCCTGAGCTTCTGCACCATCATGCCCCCTGATGACACGCTAATCTGCACACACAGGAATGAAGCTTTGGGTGCTGCTGGAGTAAGTGGACATGATGTGAGAACTTTACGTGGGAAAATGCTTGAATGTTTTTGGGCACAGAAGCGCGTGCATCGCCAACATTTAGGCTGCTTTTTCTTTCAACAGAAAAAGCAGCATGAAAACATCAGTCACATGCAGGATGCTGGTATTTAGGAAGGTGGACGTTCTGGTGCGGATCCACATTAGGACCAGTTGGCCTTGGCTGAGCTTGGTCCTCTAATTCCTCTTAATGTTCCCATCTGCTCTGTGCTCCGTATATGAGGTCATCCTCTAGCAGTGTCTCTGACTTACCACTCTGGGGTCTGCGCTCTTCTCCAGCAGAGGAACGAGACCCTTGGTGAGAATGTAAATCCCTGGAAGACAGATAGAGATAAGGGGGACGGACCCCTTACACCGCCACGTCATGTCGGAGGTCTCCTCACACCGTCGTGTTCACTCACCAAGGACGTTGGTGGCAAAGCTCTTTTCCAGACCCTCCGTGTTCACATCCCTCTGACTCATGATAGACCCTGCGTTATTGATCTACGCACATTAGGACAACATTCACTGGACGGATGTGACATTAAGATGACATTACCATCAATCCATCAACGTGACAGCGACACGCATCATCATCATCGTTTCCTCACCAGGACATTTAGAGTCTTGTACTTCCTCTTGAAGGCGTCAGCAAACTCCCACACCTTCTTGGTCTCTGACATGTCCAGGATGTGGACGTAGATCTCCTGTGGTGACATTTACATTTGTACATGAAGACTTCCCGTATCCGTTTTTTGGACGGGAAATGTCAGGAGAGAAAAGAGTCCCACTGTACTTTATTTCCTGTCTCCTTTACAAGTTCAGCCCTCGCCTCTTCAGCCTTGTCCTTGTTCCGACACACCATGTGGACTGTTCCACCTGTGGCGACCAGCAGGGGTGACATGGCCGTCATGGTCCTTGATATTCCTATATTGTAGCTGTAGCGGAACCGTGCCTTGGATTGGGGGACTCACATTGGCGTAGGGCTTGTCAGAATAAGTGATGCTAGCCATTGCTTACATGTGTACTTGGGACTTATTAGTAATAAGAAAAACACTTGATACGTTATTTACTTTGTGACGGATATTTACGGCTGAAAACTTGATTGTGCATTTAGCTTGTTAGCTTTCGTTGCAAGTTAACAATTCTGGAACTGATTCTCACCGTTACAACAGTCACTTTTTTTACATACCATCTGAAAGTGGAGGAGATCGCCAACGTCAAGTTAGCAACGTCAAGTTAGCAACGTGCAGTTAGCAACGCCGAGTTGTCAGTCGGATGTTTATGAATAGAGCCATTGGACACAATATTCTGTGAGCCTTGAAAATGGTCTAAAGTGGGTGAACGGCTTGTCTTTTGAAGAACGTTTGGGATTGAATGAGTTAAATGGTGGGGTCCACTGTAATATCAATAAATAATATATGTTTCTTTTTGGTAAGATGTATGTACTGTATATAATTTGAGTACCTCTCTTTGCAATAGCCATGGCCGTCGCTTTCCCGATGCCGCTGTTGGCTCCAGTTATCATGAAGGCTCGTCCTGCCAGAGACACCTCCAGGTCCTTCTCCACAAAGCGCTTGGAGGCCGATAGGAAAGCATTTCTACAAAGAGGGAACACGGACGTTGAATGTCTATCAGCAAGGTCTCATGATTTGTCACGCCAGGCCTCAGGAATCGGGTAAGTGATTTATATGCAGTACTAGTACCGTGCGGTACAGCTCACCTGCTACTGTATTTGATCAGAAAGAGGAAGTGTGTTTGGGTCAGAGGGGTCAGTGTCAGAGCTTTTACTGTACACAGACGATGACTGAGAGATTGTTCCACCCTGACTGCCAACGGGACGGTATCATGGACCTCAATTCCAACCATTGTCCAGTATGCCATTGTTGAGGGTGTGTGTGTGTGTGTGTGTGTGTGAGGCTAAATACTGGCTCTGTTTGCTGGTGTCATGCAGAGCGATATTAGTGCAGGGTGAGAAGCGGCCACTGTTAGAGAAGCGACAACACAGAACAAAGAGAAGCGATGACAAAAGCACCTTTTCAGCCAACACGGCTTCTTGTGTACCAGAGCTCAGATACATGACAGGATTTGTCCTGCAGTACCGGGATACCGCTTCCACCCTTTCTTTTTCGACTTCCACTTCCTGCACAACACGGGTGTCCAAACTTTGCATGCATGCTGAAAAATCAAAGATACGAGGGGGGGAACTTTTTGTAATAAATGCTAAAACTATAAATACCATAGAGTTGGGGATGGACGAGTCCGTCGTCTGTATTCATGTGTGACGTCGGCCATATTTTTCACTCCTCTTCTATGTTTACGCTCAGAATTTTTTTTGTATTGTTGGGTTTTAGTTATGTATTCCAGGTACATATTTGCTAAGGATTTGAATGAAAGTTTTTGTTTTGTTTTAATTATTCTCAATTGTATTTAGTAAAAAAGGGAAAATTGTATTTTGTTGATATTGTTACATTGTCTTAGTTGTATTTATATATTGTTTAATATTCACAGACAAGCTTTTTTGTTTGTCTGAAAACAAAATTAAAAGGTGCTGTCGTGCACTTATTCATGAATCTGGAACAATTTCATGTAAAAAGTCATGCTGGCGATGCTGGCTCTGTATTTACTTTGTATTATATCAACACCAATACTAGCTTAGTTATGTTTTTAAGCTTAGCTTTGTGCTATTAGCGTCGCCATTTTTTGCTCTTTTTCTTCACTCTTGCATTTGCTGTTTTTATAATTGTATTTGTGGAATGTACCACAGGCTAATGAAAAGTTAGCTTCAGGCAGCTGTATAGACCCGCTTTTCCACAAAGTATCGTGTACAATTGTCCTTAAGACTGGAATGTAACACTGACTATGGACATATAGAAGTTGGTAGTTATATTTTATTATTTAGTATTATTATTAGCAGTAAATATGTACATCACACATGAGACAATTTTCCATGCTAGGTGGTGGCCTGCCATGACTTTTGGTGCAATCTTTGGTTTATTGTTATTTATTTTTCAACCAAGCTATATACATCACCAGCATGATCTACAGGGTCCCTAAAGTTTGGACACGAAAGGGGGGAAAAAACCTGAATAAAATAGACATTTCATTTCTTGAAAATATGCATTTTTAACAATATGTACAGAATTTAGTGACAAACACAATTTCAATTGTTAATTATAATAAATAGTTGAATGAAATATTTAAAGATATAGTGAAAAAAATATAGCATAAAAAAGTGAATAAATGAAATTGTAAGATTGTTAGCCAACAGAAGGCAAAGCGAGAAGATCCTACCTGGTGTATTGAGTCATTCCCTTGAGGAACCAGGCCAGGTTGCGATAGAGAGACATGCTGGCTGTGCAAGCATCACACTGACGTCTTCTCTCTGCTCTGCTTTTTAGTCTCCGCTCAAACCACGTGGACCAGCACCTGCGACCCCCTGACGGCACATCCCGGAACTGCACTGCGTTCAGACAATGTGCCTTCTGTTCAAAGTCAACTTGAGTGTGTGTGTGTTTGTGTGTGCGTGTGTGTGCGTGTGTAGGTGCGGCAAAGGTGGGATCACACAATGTAGGCTACATCAGACAAAGAAGACTTCAGCTTCAGCGATTTAAAGGACTTTTGGGGGGGGCAAATTTCCCGTTTTAGGATTGGAGTCCCATCGCTGAGAGCCAAAATGGTGAGTGTCAGCTGTTTCTGAAAGTTAGTAGCTTGTTTATTTCAGAAAGTCAAGTTTATTTTATTAAGTTTAAGTTAAGTGCACAATTTAAAAGTAGGTTTTAATGAAAAAATATTTATACTAGTTTTTCATCATACACCCTGCCAGTGGTGTCCAAAACATGGCCCAGGGCCCATTTGCGGCCTGCAGCGCCTAATTTATTTGTCTTTGGCTTAAATTTGTTATTAATGAGCCAATATACTTGCTGAAATATGTGTACTTCTTAAATTGTAACTACCACCAAATAGACAATACACTGTTAAAAAAAGGTACTTCAGTTGCCAGAATGAAAGAATTATTTTAGAAAAATCTGAGATTTTGGGAATAAGGTTGTAAATTTATGAGAATAAAGTCATAAATGTATCAGAAAAAAGGTCTGAAATTTAATAGAAAAAAAAGGAATATTACCTTTGCCCAAAGCCAAAGGTCCCCTCCGTTTCTCAGGCAATGTCTGCTACCAAAGAGTAGAGAATCAGAATCAGATTCGGATTACAATCATCTGAGATTTAGAGAATAAAGCCATCAATTTACAAGAATAAAATCGTAAATGAATGAGATGTGGCCCTAATACTCCATCGTAAATTACAGCATGGTTCATTGGACTCCCTGTGTTTTGTTTTTTAAGAAGTCAATTACTAGAAAATTAAATATGAATGGTGAATATGTTCACAGTTTTTGTAATTGTAAATACACGAGCATCATATGATATACTGTAGTACAAAATGTAGTTAGAGTTTATGGTAAGCAGCTGAGGTTGCACATAGGAGTCTTAACTCGGTCTTAATTGGCTTTTCTGTTATGTCTACCATATTGGCTAATGCAAATGTAAGGTGTATTTGTGTATTTAGGTCTGGGGGGCTAAAAAACATATGTACAAGGTTGTAAACAGGCTCTTTGTCCAAACTATAAAATATATGATCTGATTACAGTCAGGGATTAAAGAAGGGATTACTTTACATAAAGTACCGTATGTACTGCTTATCCGCACAATGTTATCCACCTCTTGCGATGCTGCATTTCATCTGGTTCTCCCCTTCCGTTCTTGATTTTTACATTCTAGTATTTCCAGTGACAGTCAAGAAAGATTTCATGATGGCAGCAGTTTCATTCTGTTATCATTTATGATGAGGATTTGGGAAAACTGGATCGACTCCTGGTTTGGAAAGGTTTATATTTGATGGGAACACTTTCTGCAGCACCATATTACAGTACGGGGGATGAACCGCTACTCATAAGTTCCTCATTAGTAGTAACTCCTTGAAATGTATGCGCCTTAGTCATTAGTTCCTTAGTAACTCCTTGACATGTATGCGCCTTAGTCATTAGTTCCTTAGTAACTCCTTGAAATGTATGCGCCTTAGTCATTGGTTCCTTAGTAACTCCTTGAAATTTATGAGCCTTAGTCATTAGTTCCTTAGTAACTCCTTGACATGTATGCGCCTTAGTCATTCGTTCCTTAGTAACTCCTTGAAATGTATGCGCCTTAGTCATTCGTTCCTTAGTAACTCCTTGAAATGTATGCGCCTTAGTCATTAGTTCCTTAGTAACTCCTTGACATGTATGCGCCTTAGTCATTAGTTCCTTAGTAACTCCTTGACATGTATGCGCCTTAGTCATTAGTTCCTTAGTAACTCCTTGACATGTATGCGCCTTAGTCATTAGTTCCTGTGTAAACGTGTGTACTTTTTGTAAGATTATTTCCACACAGCGTGGGTTATCTTGCAGCAGTTGTTTGCGATGCGTCTCAGGGCAAAGTCTGTTCTTTAATGGCGCTCTTGGCAACAGCGGTGTTTGTATTTATCGGGAGCCGCTGTCAAAGGTGATGCTCCAAATGTTCCTGTGTGGCGGTTTGGTCGCCAGCGTTCTGTACTTGAATGTCCGACATGAACACTTTGATGGGTTTTTCACTTGCCACTTTTGTACTCTCCAGATCCGTTTCCTGTTGCTGTTTAGCAAGCAGGGAAGGCTGCGGCTGCAGAAGTGGTTCACTCCTCTAACAGACCGGGAGAAGAAGAAAGTTATCCGGGACATGATGGCCATCGTGTTGGCCCGTCCACCGCGTTCATGCAATTTCCTCCAATGGAGAGACCTCAAGATTGTTTACAAAAGGTGTGCGCCTCAGACTACTGTTCACTGATTAACTTGCCAAGGCAGCATAGTAACACACTGATAAGACTTGGAGAGTAACTACTGTACCCTCTCCTGGACTTAAACAACCCTGGTAAGGCTAAAGTCTGCTCGGGATTATAGTGTTATTGTATAACTTCAGCTCATCCACCAAAACTGCAACATTGAATAAGTTGATCAAAATGTGGCAGTGGGAGCAGGTAATTAACTCGGGTGAATTTGGGGAAAATTTTGGACACCCCCCCCCCCCAAAATCTAGTCAGTACTTTCACATCCCATTTACGACAATTCCTGAAAATGTTATCCAAACCAGTCACAACTTGTCCAAGTAATTTTGATCACAGACCAACAAACAAAGAGATAACTGCAGGCAAAAACATAACCAAGGCGCAGGTAAATAGCGCTCTCATCGAGCTAGCACCAATCGGATATTGATACTAGCTTTGGTACACTATCGACATTTGGATTGATCATGTGTCATGGTTGTCACAGTATATCAACAGTAGGAATGTCTGATAATTATCGGCTCGGCCCTGTATCAATATCAAAATGTGATATCGGTCTATATCAGATTTTTTCCAGATGATGAAAAACTATATTTTAAAAACACACGTGTTCATTCCGCCACAGGAGATATGTCATGTTACACATATTGGTATCGGCTGATATCGCTATCAGAAATTGGGACAATATGTTGGACAATATCGGCATGTGGGTTTTCAGCACAAAAGCCAATATGGGACATCCGTAGCTAACAGGAATATCGTCCAATGCAGATATGCCAGCCTGTATTTCTGTGCCGGGCTGGAAGACCAGGATAATGAGCTGCTGAGCCTGGAAGTTTTACACAGATATGTGGAGCTGCTGGATAAATACTTTGGGAATGTAAGTACACATGCATGTTTTAGATAGATAACAGTACTACAGTATTACAGTATTAGCTGTCCTTTGTTTGTTTTATTTCCTTTTACATATCCACTTGACCGTATTACTGTACAATGTTTCTGTCCATTTACTCCTACAGATTCTATTGACTCTACGGTTCCGCGTTCTCATGTCTTTTCTACCTTAGAGGCAAATGCAGGGATCTATTTTTTACTGTATTGAGTCGTCACCCCCCCGCACCACCTGTGAGTTTGTCATGCTACATCAGCCGTGTGGGGGCCTGAGTCAAATACCACGCTTGACATTTTTTTCACTTTTCTTCCAACGGTTTGGCCTTGTTGGAGGTCCGCACTCATTACAGCGTAGCATTTGCACAAAATACGACCTCAGCATGTAACCCGTCACCGTGAACCCAGTGGGGGGCCACCGAGGACCTGGCCACAACAAGGAACAGAAAGGTTTTGGGCAAATCTGCAGATGATTTTATATTGTTTAACACGTCAGCATTGGTGTTGGGGCTGAGATTTTTGGTTTGTGCCGTGAAATATGTGCAACATTAGCTCATGTTTTTTTTTAATCATGTTTAAGAACACAACAAGAGGAATGAAGTTACCCTTTTATTGGTGCTGATTTCATTTTGTTCCCCGGCACACAGCTGTGGTTGCTTTCCACACAGCTGCTCAATGTTTTTATTACATTTTTTTTACATACAGGTTGTAATGTTGTTGTTGTTGTTTTTTTTTTAATCCCTGTGCTCCACCATTTTCTTCTTTTTAAATATGACCAATGGAAAACCCATGCTTATTACGGGGAATTGACTCCCTGACTTATTATTTGAATATTTTGGTAATTAGAAAACCTGTTTATGACCTTGCAAATATTTTTAACATGATAACAGCCATCTCCACATGAAATAAGACCCTATAGTACCCAATATCCATCCAGAGAAAATAAGACCTCAATAAAACTTTTGCTTGTGGATTGAGTTTTACCTTGGATTGGATTACAGCCGCAAGAGTAGCCCATGTTCTTATTACGATTATTGTGCTATTATTATTGAGCCTGTTGTGAGGCAATAAAAGCCTTTTGTTCCAGCAACAACAGTTTCACCTACTGTATTTGTATTTTATCCATTTTCATCCTTGAAATATGTAAATATATACCTTTTTCCCACAAATAAACCGTAGTCAACTATGAGACAGCATGAATTATGAATATATTTTTGTCCTGTGAACGTGTGAAGAGTGAAATATTGTTTGTTTCTTTTGCCCTGCCAGGTATGTGAGCTGGACATTATTTTCAACTTTGAAAAGGCCTACTTTATTCTGGATGAATTCCTGATGGGAGGAGAAGTGCTGGAAACCTCCAGAGCGGCTGTGGGCGTCTCTCTGGAGGAGGCTGACGCGCTTCAAGAGGTGCAGTATGCTTTCACACTCCCTCGGAGAACGTAGGTTTGTGGAGAAGTGACTCACACGGGACCTTATCAGTGTAACTCTTTTGTGACAGCAGACAATGGAGGAATATATGAGCAGACCCGCTTACTGAGCCAGGAGAAGACGGGAATTTCTCCGGGATGAAGCAAAAGGCTTTAACTGTGCTACAAATAATCAGCGGAACCTGTTTAGATGGACACCATTAAGTCCTGGTCCACTGTGTTCCTCTTACTTCTTGGCATCCTTGGCTGCCTCTCAGTAGCGGTGTCTGCAGAAAAGGTTGATGCATTCTGTAGTTCGGATAAAATACGTTTGTTTTCTTCTGGCCTTCTGTTCTTCCAGTCTTCCAGAATGGCTTTCAACATCCACGGCAACATGTCGCATGAGGAGGTGGAGCTGCCAAAATGATCATGGTAGATTATGTATGTACGTATAAGTCATGGGTTTTGGTGAGACGTTTGGAGCGTTGCCATGGCAATTGTCTGTGCGTGCCTAATAGGAAGTAAGGTTTTGAATGTAGGCTAGCTATTTACGTAGCAATGTTTATATTACACCCAAATGTTAATTTGTACCAATTAGATGATAAACATCACCTTTTTAAGAATATTGTCATATTCACACTTGATTAAGTCCTTCAAATCATCCTAGGGGATTATTACCTAACAAGTGACTCATCTCAACACGTGCTTTAATACTCACCTCTTTGTGAAGAAAAGTGTCACTCATCTCGAGAAGGACCTACATAACATTTGAGGAAGAAATGGGTGCATCAGCGTGAAACGATAAGTGACGTAACTGTCTAGTTTCACTAAAGATGAAAAGATTTGCGCGTATCCAAAAGCACGCTCAACACGGTTAAAGCTATATTTGGTCATGTATGTCGGCCTGAGACAGCCAACCCCAGGAATGTCGGCTTCAACGGCTTCCACTGTATTCATCCCAGTTGGGATACTTTATAGACTCACACGTGTCTTAGCAGGGATGATATTCCTTTACAGTGTTTGCCAACCTTTACTCAGCCAAGTCATTAGAAAATCTCACCACCGAGTGTGACCTTTTCTCCACAAAGGTCGCTCTTGTACCTTCTGCAGTCTAGCGGAAGAACATTCAATTGTTCTGTCTGTCGCTACATGTGGCTCAATGAACCAAAATTAGCAGGATTGAAGCATTTTTGGACAAATTCTGTGCAAATTGACTTTGGGAAATGTTGTCACTGTTGGAATATAATATTATATATGGAGAACATAATACTAGATGCATAAATCACAAGTGAGTATTATCGTTTTGGGCATGTCTGGTTAAAGCATTGTTGGAACCAATAGAAGAGTTAAGGGTTAAAAGTAGCATCATGTATTTTGTACTTAAATAGCCAACAGGGTTGTGAACGTGGGAAAGAAGCGGGACACGGAAAGGAAAAGATGAAGTCGATGCTTTATTGACCTCACGTATGTCACGTATGCTCACATTTAAGTCAGAATTAGCAAGAAACACAAGTGAGTGTAAAAAGGGGTCTGGTGCTTGTGTGTCAAGGCCGGCGTATGGGAGGAAGGTCAAATCATGGCTATTTCTGCTATTAAATAAGACCACCACAGTTGACTGCATGTTGAAATCTTTGAAAATACTTCATTGTGTCTCTGTCCACATGTATCATAACATATATAACACATTTATATATATATATGTATATATATATATGTACTTTATCTCCCCTTTGTCTATATGCCTTTGCCTGTTTTGGTGCCGTTCTCACTGTCTTCAGTTTCCAGATTGAGGTAGCTCATCAGTTTCATCACCGCGTTGCCGTCTCCATCCTCAGTCTGTCGCTTGTCCTTGGCTTCCTTCCCCGAGTCCATCTGATCCAAGTAATCCTGCATGGCCCGTTCAAACGAGCCCGTGGCGCCCTGCCCCGCCTCCTGCCGCTTTTGGCCGTAGCGGTACGCAGGGCCGGGATGTCTCGCCAGCATCTGCGCCGCCAGATACGCCGCCAGCCGGTCGGCCGTGGCGCCGTCGTATTCTGAGGATCTACCAGGAGGGACGCGGCGCAGAGTGGGAGTGGCGTCACCGGCGCGCCCCGAGGTCACCGTGTGAAGTCGCGATGGCCAGCCGCCGTACGCCTTCCTGACGGAGGCTTGACCCCGGTTCCTGTCCTTCCCCAACCCCAGGATGTTGAGGATTTCTTCCCTCTGCAGGCTTTTAGGGCCGCTGGGTCTGAAAGACGGGCGTCGGTGGAGCAGCAGAGCTGGAGGGATCTTCTGGCTCTTCCTTGAGGACATCTGCCACACTTTGTTATTGCTCTGTTTGGTCTCGAGCAGGTCCAAGAGGTCGAGCGCTGGGATCTTGTATTTCTGGGGGCTGCCAATGAGCTGGTAGACGACCTGAGGGTCAACGTCGCCTCGGTGCCGAGTTGCTCCCCTCTCTGCCCTCTCCTCCTCTTCCTCTGTCGCTCGCTTCTGCTCTTCCTCCTCTGTTTTCTCCAACACTTTGAAAAGGTAGTAGTCCACCTCGTCCGGATCAGTCCACCGCTTCACCGGGTAGCTTTCTTCCTCCTCTGCTTCATCCACGTAATCAAGACTCCTGTCCGACTCTTCTTTGTTTTCCTCCTCCTCCTCTTCGTCATCTTGCTCCTCCGCGGGGCCCCAGTCGGCGAGGTCCTCCCCTTCGTCGTCATACACCACGTTTCTCAGATGAAACATATCGTCCTCATCTTCCTTCTCCTCATCCTGCCGTTTGTGTGCCATCTTCTCCGAGGTGAACTTGTCCAGCTCGTCAAAGATGGACTGCAGTGTGGCCAAGTTCTGGGGCGTGTACTTCTCCTCCACGTTCTCATTGGTGCGCTTGAAGGGGCTCTGGTGTTCGTCCTCCTCCTCGTCTCCCTCACCTTCCTCCTCGTCCTCAAACATGAGGGGCATCTTCTTGTGAGGCGTGATGCTCTGTTGCCTCACCTGGCCCCCCCCCAGGGGGGAGGGATGGCGTGAAGCGGCCTCAGAGGCCTTCTCTGTCTGCTGGAGGGTGCTGAGCACAGCCTGGAGCAGCTCCTCGCTCTTATCCTCGCTCTCCTCATCAGCGTCTTTGACCGCATCCTCGTTCAGCCTCACCCTGGAACGCATCTTCTGACTGGCGTCCGCTGCGTCCCCCCCGGGGAGGTGCGCCTGCTCTTGGGAGTCTGTTGTCTGGCCAAGGTTCTCGATGTACTCCAAGGCTTTCAGCATGTCAACACTAGGAGCCCGGGGCGGGTCCGACTCGCCCCCCTGCGGCCTGTGCCTCCCCCCGTGAACGGGACGGAGGAGACACAGAAGGACAACGAGGAGCTGGGCCGCAAAGAGGAGCGAAGGCTTGGCTCTTGTGGCGCCGTGTGCCAATGGCGGCATCGTGAGGCCTGCGGAGGAAGAGTCCAAAATGGACACCATGGTCACAATGAGGGCTTCATCGTCACTACGAAGGTCCTACAGGTGAGCTCATATTTTCTATTGGATTCACTTCTCATATTCTCATATTCTCATATTCGCATATCATCATCACAAATATGGGGGCCGTTTTGGGGGCAAAACGCCAAAGGACTTGAATGGGAGCCAATAGGACTTTTTGCTGTTTTCATTCATTTGCTGGCGCTTACCCTCACCAGGGTCGCGGGGATGCTGGAGCCTATCCCAGCTGTCCACCCTGGACTGGTGGCCAGCCAATCCCAGGGCACATATAGACAAACAACCATTCACACTCACATTCATACCTATGGACAATTTGGAGTGGCCAATGAACCTAGCATGTTTTTGGAATGGGGGAGGGAAGCCACGCATGCGAGGGGAGAACATGCAAACTCCACACAGAGATGGCCGAGGGTGGGATTGAACTCGGGTCTCTTGAACTATTTAGCACGATTGATTTAGTTTTGCTCAAACTACTGTAAGTAACAAAAGGAGATGATTGTATTCATATATTGATATCATTGTTTGACATTGTTGTATTACAATACCTGTCAAAAGTCTGGAGACACTTCCCCATTCAATAACATGATAAAGTGTCTCTAAACTTTTGACTGGTGTAGATATTGTTTAATTGTTCCCAAACATCGTCTTTCATTTTCCTAAAATATTTGCCGTGTTTGTTTTACTGATTTCGAATGTCAAATATTCCCATATCTGCAATCCTGGCCCCGTCCTTGGTATCGGATCGATACCATCATTGCCGGTATCGCCCACCCCGCCTTTGCATGTTTAGCAATCAATTTCTAATGAAAAGGCAGCAAGATCAGGAGAGGCGAATGTCTGGCAATACACCGTATGAATCTTTTTCAGAGTAATGAAGTACATCATGAAGTATTCTAAGAGCGCAGGTCAGAGCTGCAGCCATGTTATCCCTGCAGCCTGTTGCTGCAGCACACATCGGCATCCGTCCGCTCTGCAAATCTCATTAGCCGTCAAATTGATGCACACCGTGAGTCACGGCCCCGTTGTCATGGCAACCCGGTAAGACTAATGTTCCCGCAGAAGCCACATGCAGGCGCAAACCCTTTTAAACACCAATTATCACCCGCTATTACGCGCACGGCCATTAAGCGATCCGAAGAACGTCTATATGGAATATGTTTTACTGATACACAGCTCACTAAGTGTTTGGTAGCACAATTTGTTCTAAAACGTACATTGAAATATGTTTCAGTACACGCATATATATCGTGGATTTTCTTTAAAGAAAATCCACGAATCAACACATAGTCAGAGGAAGTGGAAAAAACATCATGAAAAATAGAATAAAATGAAATGAAAAGTCTCCTCCTATGACGGCTCGGCGATGAGAGAAGTAGCAAAGTAGCAAATCCTACCTTTTGGTGGACTTAGTTTGCGTGACGGGTCTTGTGGAGCGACGTGCTCATCTCCGTCACCAGCATGTGTGTCTGTGTGGGATCAGCACCGCGGACAGCTCCCCGTGCTGGTGAGACACACACCACGTGACTAGTGCGTCACGGTCATCTTCCGATAACACGCACACTCGCACACTTCGTCAAACTTGCTGAACATCCAGCCTCTCCTTTCAAACGCATGGAACATTTGACATAAATATTCAATTTTACGACGCAATGCTTCGATATTTGACTCATTCATTTCCCTCTGGAATTATGAAATCTCAGTGCGCAATTGTTTTATGATACTGGCTCCAAAAAGCAAAAAAAAAAGAGTAGTAGAAGTAGCAGATTGTTACTAGCATGATGAAACTGATATTCTTCAGTTATTTTCTTTATTTTGTTTTTACTGTTGTTTATATTGTTGCATTGCTGTATTAACATATATATACATATACATTCATATATATATATATATATATACTCACTAGATTTGCTTGGTATGCGATTGATACCGATGTTTGCAGTATCGGCCATCACTAATGATTCCACCTTAACTTTCATTCATTCATTCATTTTCTGCCACTCATCCTCATGAGGGGTGTGGGGATGCTGGAGCCTATCCCAGCTGTCTCCAGGTGAGAGGCGGGGCCAATCACAGGGCACCACCTTGACTTTATTTTGCTATAAAAATGGGTGATAGTGTATCTTGCTCCTCTGCACCTTATTGTGGTGGAGCTACTGTATGTGTTCCTTATGTTCCCCTGGTCAGGTCTCTTATTGTGGTGGAGCTACTGTATGTGTTCCTTATGTTCCCCTGGTCAGGTCTCTTATTGTGGTGGAGCTACTGTATGTGTTCCTTATGTTCCCCTGGTCAGGTCTCTTATTGTGGTGGAGCTACTGTATGTGTTCCTTATGTTCCCCTGGTCAGGTCTACCAAGGCAAGCATGTCCTAATGCTTGAGAAGACCCTGAGAAAAAGAGAGAGGGCAGCTGCTCGCCTGGCCCGGCCCGGCCCGAAGAAGACCCACCGCCCATGGGGGTAAGCGTAAGGGTCCGGTGCAATGTGCTCTGTGTGGCGGTGGAGGGTGGGTGACCTGGTCTTTGGCAGCCAAATAGGGGTCTTATGACATGGGACCATGACTGACCACTTCAATCAGAGTTTATGCTGGAGGTTGAGACACCTTGACCCACGTCTACTCACAGTTGTGGAACAAAATAGCCTCCTGGCTCGGTGCCTTAGTGTTGGAGTCGTCCCCAGTGAACCAGAGGGTCACTTGGGAAAGGGTCCTTACTGACGTTTGCATGTACTGTACTTGCCAAACGGCACTTCAGAATACGCAGCCTTCTTGAAGTATCAGAGGGCTGCTGGAGAGCACCCCAGCTGATGACTCAGAAAATGGCTGGATGGATGGTGTATGGATATGGATATGGATGGATGGTGTATATTGCTTTGTGTATGCTTACATGATTTGCACTCTACTCCATAATGTTTAGTCAATATGCAAAACCTTCATTTGCAACAGAATCCTTCCATCTTTTCCTTAAACGTTTGTAAGCCTCCACCCATGGATGACGTTGGTCATCCAACGTTGGATGAAGGAGCAGAAGGGGGAATATCAGGAGCAGGCCCTCCCTGGTCATGTGACTTCTTCCTAATGGTTCCTTTTTATGACGTGTGTTGTCGCTCTCCTGCTGCAGTCACACATCCTTAAAAGTCCACTGATGACTCATCTACAGACTCCACCAGGAGTGGGATGGGTGGGGGGACGAGGGACTGCAGACTGCAGTGTGTGTGTGAAAGAGAGTGAGCACACACACACACACACACACACAGTGGTCTCTATTTCTGGCAGCCTGTCAAGCGTCTACGCCAATGGATGACTGTGAGCTGCTTACGCTTTCATTCATAAATTCACTTCCTGTTTGTGTTTGATGATAAGTCAGGCTGTTCCCTGCAGCTGACCTGTCTTATTTTCATGCAAGCTTCCTCTATTTTCAGCCTTTTCACACCGTTACAAAAATAGGCCTTTAAGGAATAGGATCAGTATTTGTTGGTCCACCAAATGTGAGTACATTGGTGAGTACACTACAATACGTACACGCAGTTGACATGCTAAAAGGATACACCAAAATAAAAGCTGGAAAGGAGCTAGGAACGTTACACAGTCAGCTGTAATTTGTTGCTACCTTTAGATTGGGTCTATTAGCACTAATTTGCAATCCCACTCACATAGCACAATCAGAGTTGGGCAACAATTACACGTGACTGATGGAAAAATACCTGAAGAGTCACAATAGGTGATTGTTGTCACTTACACAAGCTTAGCTTTCACTTCTACACAAACATGACGGAAGGCTGCAGCGTGTGCGACAGAGAGCTTTCTAATCGGAATACTTTGGTCTCATTTCTTCATGCTAACCTTTGGTCATTGACTGTCTATCCAATAGCGACGCGGCTAAAGATGCATGCACATTTTAAAGGGTGAGGCACAATTCAGATTGAAGAGGTTTCTGTTTAGAACACCAAATACTGGACTTGAAAGCTTGAAAACTTTTATCCTATCATCCTTTCTATGAATTCCTATCCTCTTCATCGGCCTTCATTCTGCCTTCACTCGTTGCAGAAAAAGCGAGGACACCCTTGTGAGGAAAAGAGATCGTATTTCAGGCTCTCTGGCGCCGTCACCGTCACGACTTCCATGGATTCATGCTGAGTTACGGCTTCTTTTCACCTTGCTTCACCGAAGGCCTAAACATCTAATTATATTCCAAGGCAAAGTGGGACAAAGGCTCATTTGAAGTCAGATTCCTAATTGGACTGTCCCTCATGACTTCCACCAATCCTCCCGCACATACTCGCAGTGTGGATGTTATGTACGGATCAGGCAGTCTAATTGCTTAAGGTTGCGTGTGGCAGGACTACTGGTAAACACAAACCAATTTACAGCTCTCTTCCCCCCCACCGCCTGCCCACTTCAAGTCACAAGTCTCTGGGCCTGGAAGTCGTCTTTCCGAAAACGACAAGGGCGACTGTTGCAGCTCTCATAAGATGTCACTCCAATGCGGTGCCAGACGTGATGCATTCACTGTCACCTCGGGTCCCGGTCTCATTATAATGCTCTGCTGCGACTCTCCGTTTGACTCCCACTCGTGTCCTGTCAACACCAATGTCGGTAAAGTGGAACTCCCCCGCTGAGAACACAAGACCCAACATCAAGTGGTGGATGGCAGGATGATTCCACACATGGAATGCTGATGCAGCGACATGAGTGGTATCAGATGGTCGTAGATTGGATCAAGCACCAACTTCTCCTACTGTCCTATCCATTGTGCCTGGTGTATATCCTATCTAGTCTTTGAGCATGTGTAACCTGCCTGCTTTATAGCGCCTGCACTGGACTGGGGTCCCAATGCAGGATCTTGGGAAAGGAAGAGCAGAGCACTGATGGTTGGGTCAAAAGCCTGGACTCTCACCCCTACCAACGTTCATTAGTGGAACATTTGAGTCTTTTTCAGGCTGGAGCCTATCCCAGCTGTCTTGGGGCGAGAGGCGGGGTACACCCTGGACTGGTGGCCAGCCAATCCCAGGGCACATATAGACAAACAACCATTCACACTCACATTCATACCTATGGACAATTTGGAGTCGCTGGCATGTTTTTGGAATGTGGGAGGAAACCGGAGTACCCGGAGAAAAGCCACGCATGCACGGGGAGAACATGCAAACTCCACACAGAGATGGCCAAATGGGGAATCGAACCCGGGTCTCCCACCTGCGCGTTAACCACTCAGTGAAAACAGCTTGAGTGTTGTGTCTACTGTAAGTATTCCCATTGCTAATTTTGCAGCTTTTGTACTGAAAGATGGAATCCTGATGGAATCCTGATGGAATCCTGATGGAATCCTGATGGACGTTCCTGATGGAATCCTGATGGAATCCTGATGGACATTCCTGATGGAATCCTGATGGAATCCTGATGGACGTTCCTGATGATAGCAGCTTTGACAGACAATAATTGGGCTCCTTAACGCAGCTTGTTGGAGAGAAAGGGCAGGACGGAGGCTGGGAACGAGTCCTGATCTTGACGTCAGCCTCTTTTCTGTGTGTGGAATCCATTCCTGGCAGATTGGGTGGGGGCCTCTTCAAGGCGTTTACAGTCCGTCAAGGTTAAGTTAAACAGACTGTTTGCATCAGAAGCAGGAAGTACATTGAAATACTGCAGAATGAGGTGCAGGATGTGGAAGATCTAGAAAGCCGGTGTGCATAGCCGCTCTATCGGAGTCCAAATCTGGATATAAAATGGCGCCCTTTAAATGTATCACTGCCAAACGGTCAGGTTCACACATCAGTCCGCTACCATGCAGGACTCCTACATCCTTAATTGTTGCTAAGCGCCCAGCCAGAGACAGGAAGCAGCACCAAGACTGCGGATGTCTGCTGCATCCTCTCCTTCTCCAGCTTCCAGACGGCTTCAGGAAAAGTACAGCCGGCATGACTCATAGGTCACGTTTGTGTATGGGAAGGATATAGTGTGCATTGTGTACTGGATAGACGTGCGCCCACCTTGGAAAGGTTTCTCAGGGAGTGCTATCAGTCTGGGGTGTTTTATCGGAAGAGCAGTTTTATCGGAAGCATTTATACCCAACAAGGTTTCTACTAGATATGCAATTTATCAGCCCCCCCCCCCCCCCCTCTATTTTCTGGACTACCTTCAATCCGACAATCATTGTCTGCAAAAGCTGACATTCAAACATGAAAAAGGGTTTCTGTGTTGAGAACTCAATGATATGAAGAACACATCTGAACAGTTGAAGGACACGTTGTTCCGAACGCATCACAGCCCCGAGACACTCATTATCATATTTGACATTGTGGGAATTAGTTTGCAGCTCATGGTGACTCATGGACTCATGGTTTGGTGTCTGAGATGCAACGCTGATGTGTCTTCAAGCAAAACATGGTTTTGGCATCCAAGATTTGTGTTCCTGCTGCATTTGTTGCATTGATCTTATTATTCACTGTTGGCCAATATTACATCATATTTCTTATATGGGAAGTCTTATTGATGGAGACAAGGAAGGGCTGTGGGGGCTTGGTTTGTGTGGATGCTAAAGGGGCCTGATCCTGTCAACATGTCTCCCTCGCTCTCTCTCTCTCTCTCTCTCTCTCTCTCTCTCTCACACACACACACACACACACACACACACACACACACCTGCTGATCTCCCATATCATCACAATCCTGTAGTTGAAGGCGACATCACCCCAGTGCACAGCTGGTATCCATGGAGATCAGAGATGGTTCTCAGGATGGAGGAGCAGTTGACTTGCAGTGTCTGACTGGCTGTGAGACACATGGGAGGAGCCCCCCCACACACACACACAATCACGGGGGCAGCTAGATAGGAATTAACTTACTACTTCTACCTTCCAAGCTGCTCTACAGGAGTCCACAACTCAATACAAGTCAATACAATACTGTGATTGTTGATTGTTTATTGAACATTGGTCTTGTTTTGTCAAGATGTTTAATAAACATGCTCCCTTTCTGCTTAACAAAACAATAGAATGATAAGATAAGATAAGATAAGATATGCCTTTATTCGTCCCTCAGTGGGGAAATTTGCAAAAGATGTGACGTTGTCTGTCTCCTTTCTTTATCCTCTTTTCAGAAAGACGCTTAAGACGTTCCAGCCGGTACCTGCAACATGACCAGTGTAAGGCGAGCAACCATTATTAGATATTTCTTTATTTACAGGATGTTTTTACTGTGGTAATACCACCAAATGTATTGTTTTATCCACAGAATGTGTTTTCCATCCATTGTGAATGGTCATGTGCTTATGGGAGTACTTTCTTATGAGTACTTTTCTCTCATTACTAAGGACTTCTTAAGGATGGCGCCCAGACACGCTGTTCATTAGTAGAAATAACCTTGTGCATTGACTCCCCAGCGACTGACTTCAACTTTTAAAGTGGACTTCCTGCTTGCAGCTAATTAGACTGACCATGATAATATTACATGATTTTCTCATTAATGAGACACGCTGGTTATTCCAGCCTACAAAGTGATGAAACGTTGGATCAGGAGGACTCGTTATCTTCTTTACAGCATTTGTCATTTATAAACGCTGAAATGATACATACTGAGCATACTGTACATGCTTACTGTACATCCTTATGGTACATCCATACTGTACATCCTTACTGTACATCCATACTGTACATCCTTATGGTACATCCATACTGTACATCCTTACTGTACATCCATACTGTACATCCTTACTGTACATCCATCCAGCCAAATTTGCCATCGAGCTGCCCTGATATATACATCATATATAATATATACATTGTCTTGCAATGTTCCAAAAAAACCTCACAAAAAGTTGCACTATCAGCGGATAAGGCTGCTGTCTGAGTGCTGACAGGAGGTCTTGATAGGGTAGCATCACCATCACTATGGATGGATACCACATCTGGAGGAGCATCACCATCACATACGATGGATACCACATCTGGAGGAGCATCACCATCACTATGGATGGATAGCACATCTGGAGGAGCAAAAAGAAGAATCGTAAAGCTTGAAATAGACAACAGAGTCTAATGTACATATCAGCTTGATTAGAGATGAGACACGACCCTTTCCAGCTAAAAGAGGACATAACCTGCACCATCCGAGGGCCCCACCATCCATTTGGCCAAGGGGACGCAGTCTAGCTACATGGGCTAAGGATGCGCCACCGTGAGGCGTACGGCACCAAGCAGCACCAAGTCAGCTCAAGGTCGTAGAGGAAAAGTAAGACATGGTGTTCTTTGCCACAATGACTGACAGCATGCAGCAGAAGGAGAATAAAATTCCCCTAAAATTCCCCTACTCACCTGTCAGGACTTGGTGGTGTAATGGTACAGCTGCCTCAACCATTGTGCTAAAACGTGGTTGTCAGACCAACATTGTGTATAAAATCAGCATATTATGCTGGACTTTCATCTATTCCTTCATGGGGGGGTTTGGGGGGGACTACTGTAGATGGGAGAAACATTGTCCAAGTGTGGTTTTTAACATCATCAGAGCCTTGTAGGCATGAAGTAACACTCCTACACT
Organism: Doryrhamphus excisus; assembly: GCF_030265055.1. Classification (NCBI taxonomy): domain Eukaryota; kingdom Metazoa; phylum Chordata; class Actinopteri; order Syngnathiformes; family Syngnathidae; genus Doryrhamphus; species Doryrhamphus excisus. The sequence continues at coordinate 16,559,523 of NC_080473.1, read as the reverse complement.
AAAAAAACTGAAAGGACATTTAGACGGCTGCTGCTAGCATAGCAAGCTATTGGGCTAATGTTGTTACCTTCTCCAGTTTACCTATTTGCAAATTAAGAAAGTGTTTCCAAAGGAGTGGGGTCAAAGGACAAAGAAAGAAGCCAAAACCACTTCCACACGGAATGGGAGAACTTTCCCCCCACTCTATCATGTAGAATCCTGCATGTAACATGTCTTTATTTATTTTTGGAAGCAATAATAGAGATGTTTGAACCATGAAGTGGGAGGGACGACTGTAGAGGGCCACCAAATATGCTCATGTGGGCTGTGGGTTTGAAACCCCTTCTATGCAAAGTAAGCTGTGCTTCGTCTTAATGGGAAGGTCGCGGTTAGCTTACACATAGTCAGCATTCCCTATTGGAAAATAATTCTGCCCAAATTGGAGGTGGACTGTGTTTGTAACATTTGTAACATTCCACTGTACTGCATGTACGCGGATGAGTGATGGTTGCTATAGCAACAGCTGGCGGAGTGCATAATTAACCAAGCGTTATCGGTTTGCTATTCAATAGGCAGGTGTGTTGTTGAAACAAAAAGCCAAACCAAAAGCAACAACAATGTGCTTCTCACCATGGAGGACTTACCTTGGCATTGGACTGCCACTGTGCTCGTTAGGGAGCAAGACAAAGCTGGCAGGAGGCCAACACCTCCCACAGACTTCATTCATCACACCACACCACAATCATGTGTTTGCAGACCTGCGTCCTCATTAGTCATATTGTCTTATCACAGAGGCGGCCGATGTGGGGGGGGGGGGGGTCTTCTCGAAAAACGACTTCTGCCTTGCTTTGTTGAAAAAAGGCTCTGAGGTGCTACTTTGTATGACACAACAATTTTAATCACATCCACAAGGTGTGGACTCGCTGGTACAGTATGGTACAGCATGGTACAGTATGGTACAGCATGGTACAGCATGGTACAGTATGGTACAACATGGTACAGTATGGTACAGTATGGTACAGTACGTCCAGTGTGTGCATTTATTGCAACATTTATAGAAACATTTCCCCAGTAGCCTCCAAATACAAGAGAAATAGTGTGTATTTAGTGTATACGCAGTATAAGTATGTTAGTCCATCAGCCTCATGACAGCATAGTGGAGCATTTATGTTGACACCCCCAAATATCCAGATTGCGATGATGTTATTTTTGAACCACAATCTTTGACATGTGACCAAATCATGTATACTGACGGAAAATTACATTTTGTCAAGTGACTACAAAGTATTGTAGTTTTACTACAAAGTCAACTAATTGTTCATGATTACAAAGTCCACGTTTTCTTGCCTTTAAGGAAACATAAGGAAACATATCCAACAAACATATCCAACATGAATGAAATGACATCTTTTGAGACGCCACGAACGTCCCGCTGGATTAGCAGCAATGTTGCAAATGAGCCTTTGGCTTTTTGTTTCCATGGCAACCCCCACAAGATGAAGCGGCTCTGGCTGCAGTTTGTGTCCATGTAAACAAGGCAAGTGTAATAGTATAGTAATAGTAATAGTAAAGTGTAATAGTTAAGAGCAAGATGGGGAGGATCTGGATTGTCCATGGAGACGTTAAGTCAGTCAAGTCATCACCTGTGATTATGTCAAGGTGACAAAACAAAATAATATTAAAGATAACAAACATTGGTAAAAAGGCTTAAAATGAGGGATGAGCCGCATTATTGATTATTGATAGTTATAAACGAGTATCTGTTACGAATAATAAATCTTTGCCAGAGTATGGAAGGAGTATATTTTGTCATTATCCGTATTCGTGTTTAAAGAAAAATGCTGACGATGTGGTCACTCTTCACGCTCTGTGATTGGACAGTCTCTGTCGTCACTTCATTACGTTTTATTTAGCTCGCCTCCATTTGGCTTTGTATCAAAAGTGACTTGGTAAAGTTGACTTGTAACGTACTCGGTCTTGTAGGCGGGCTCGTATTACATCAGTCACTTGGGCATCAGGGGTAGCGTGGTCATGTATTTTTGTCTTATTCCATGAAGTCATCATAGGACAGGTGTACTACTTACAGTATAATTACATGATAAGAATTGTATTAGCTTTCAGGTGGCAGTACACAGACGGTGGTAACGGTAACCGATTGACTGGCCACAAATATGACACCCCTCCCAATATGCCGCAGTACTCGTGTTGCAAGTATAAACTTCTTTTGTACACCGCAGGTTTCACAAGAGAGCTGTACACGACTCGTCACTGACGCCGTGTTTCTCATCTCATTCGGCTGGTGAGACAAAGTCACTTGGAAAACTTCAAGTTTTCAAACTTCAGCTTCAAGTACTGAAGGCGTCTGTGGAGGAAAATACATTGAACAAGGATGACGGATTAGTTCCCTATTAAATGTTGGCATTACTCAACTTCACACAGATCATTAAATAATCATAAATTTAGCAACTTCTGATTAATCCCTGTTCATGTCAGACTTCAAATAATGTACTAAACCACCCCCACTTCCGCTTTATGTCCCGCCCACTTAGAGTACAGATGGATAGAGATCATTTAGATTGGTGAACAAATACAGATGGTATTTTAAATAAAGCCACCCTTCGTTGTGCCAGACATTGAAATGAGCAGGAAAGCGAAGACCAAGGGTGGTCCCATCGGTTTTCCACGACTGTAGCTTCATCCTACGTGCAAGACGGACCCTCCGTCTAATAACGTTTGGCCAGAGGGAGGAAAGAAGGATTAGACTTTAAACGGCAACAAACATTCATGGTGTGTGTTTGTGTTCGTGCCTCGCCAAAGACCGGACCCTCCAACCGACTCCCACGGGGGGACACCAATAACAAACATCCTGCTTCACAGTGTGGGCGGAGCTTTGTGCGTCCAATGGGTTTGATTATTCCCAGCCATCTTGCGCTTTGTCCTTAGAAAAACTCTTTCTGTTCCTCAGCACCACAGCTGTCGTTGCACATGTTCTTCCTAGGACGGACTCAGCAGCGCATCTCCCTCAGCTTCCTTCTCAGAATCATTCAATGTGGGACTCTTGGCCATCAATTATTCACACGGAAGAAATAGGATTTGGAATGCTTCAGCAAGCCTTGATCCGACTCACGCTGCCTGGGCGACCCAAAGACTCAGGCTTTTACTCAGGCCTCCTTCGAGTCACAAAGACTGTATTGGGTTTTAAGATTAAGATTAAGATTGAGATATGCTTTTATTCGTCCCTCAGTGGGGAAAATTGTAACATGAACGGAAGATGGCGGTACGGCAAAAAGTAAATGTCATGGTTTTAATGCCAAGCAGATCCAACCGTCATCCGTTTTCTAGCGCTTTTCCTTTTCAGGGTCGCACCAGGCTGGAGCCTTGGACCACACCCTGGACTGGTTGCCTGTCAATCACAGAGCACGCAGCGAGACAACCGATCACGCTCGCATTCAAACTGTCAGTCCTCGCTCCTCCAAGGAAGTCAGGCCAGTCTGGCATGCAGACGTCGTTAGTGACGATTGTGTGAAATCCATCGTCTATCTTCTGTGCCGCCTCGTTAGGAATGTGAAAGATGTCAGAGGAAACCAATGTGACTTGATGGACAGATTATCCATCCATCCATTTTCCTCCGCTTATCCGGGTGCGGATCGTGGACAGATTACAGTACATTTTATTTTCATATTGGTATATTTGTCATATGGGGTGGCCGTGCTGGTGTTGATCCCAGACCAAGGACATCATAGAGTTTTAGTCTACTTTTTAGAATGCCGATATAAAATATGGAATTCAAAAACCGGTGTTCAAATTTAGCAAACAACAAATATAAATGTAGTAAATAAATATAGTCAGATAGTTGATTATTTACCTTCAAAGGCGGGTAAACCTCAGACATTTACTGATTACTGACTAACTGTTGTGTAATCCACCTGCTTCAGCCAGCCTGAAGGTCTGCAGAATGACAGTCGGGAGCGCTAGCCATCGAGCTGTCAACGTGATGTCCAGCTCTTAAAGGGGACCTATTATGCTCATTTCCGTCCCTTGGTATTGTGTTGTGGACTCCTATAGAGCAGCTACACATGATAACCAGCACAGAAAGCTCTATAGGTCTTCCAGAATCTGCACCTATTCAGCTGGATTTCTTTGGATTTCATGCTTCCCGCGATGACCGTCTCCTTTCATCTATTCCATCCACGGGCCACTCCACTGTGGTTGGTCAAGGACTTCCGGTGTTGATATAAACGCTGCTTTTAACATCCCCCCATAGGTGTTGGATCCAATCCCATCCAGAAGTTCAGTCCAGTCCAAGTTTCTCAAGAAAAGAGGTTACTTGAAGACATCTCTCAGTGCTAGCATTTGAGCGTTTCTCCAGCATGGGTAACGTGTCGTGTTTTGCGGGACTAGCAGTGTTTAAAAACTCAAGTAGAGGCGCCGATCGTGGTGGGAAACGGCCAATAGAATCCCCGTCCGTGTCCGAATACTCGATAACAACCTGGTGACACTGCTGGTGACAAAGTGTTGGTCGTGTTTCTTGGTTACTTGGCCACACCCACTCCAAGGATGGCTTTCATGACATCGCAAGTCAAAATCAACCACTTTATGACAAGTTGATATATTGTAGAAATAAAAAGAACTCAGTGCTGTAGCATCAGGTGTAATATGCAATGTAGTACTTGAACACAATTCCTGAGGGTGATTGGTGGAATCCATCCATCCGCCTCCAGTCAAGGCTGAGGTAAAATGAAGAAGATATCCTTCTATAGCCTCAATGCCAAAGACCTGAATAAGATATGACTGAATATTTCATTGTAATCATACGGCAAGTTCATCTGCAGTATTTCATTATGATTAAAACATACTAGTCTTGGTAATATGCTCCAATGCAAATTTACCCATGGGGATGAATAAAGTATTGACCTACCTACCTACCTACCTACCTACCTACCTACCTACCTATCTACCTACCAGCCTGCCAGCCTGCCTGCCTGCCTGCCTGCCTGCCTACCTACCTACCTACCTACCTACCTACCTACCTACCTACCTACCTACCTACCTACCTACCTACCTACCTACCTACCTACCTACCTACCTACCTACCAACCTACCTACCTACCTACCTACCTACCTACCTACCTACCTACTTACCTACCTACCTACCTACCTACCTACCTACCAGCCTACCTGCCTACCTACCTGCCTACCTACTTACCTACCTACCTACCTACCTACCTACCTACCTACTTACCTACCTACCTACCTGCCTACCTGCCTACCTGCCTACCTGCCTACCTGCCTACCTGCCTACCTACCAACCTACCTGCCTACCTACCTGCCTACCAACCTACCTACCTACCTACCTACCTACCAACCTACCTACCAACCTACCTACCTACCTACCTACCTACCTACCTACCTACCTACCTACCAACCTACCTACCTACCTACCTACCTACCTACCAACCTACCTACCTACCTACCAACCTACCTACCAACCTACCTACCTACCTACCTACCTACCAACCTACCTACCTACCTACCTACCAACCTACCAACCTACCTACCTACCTACCTACCTACCTACCTACCTACCAACCTACCTGCCTGCCTGCCTACCAACCTACCTACCTACCTACCTACCTACCTACCTACCTACCTACCTACCTACCTACCTATCTACCTACCTACCTACCTACCTACCAACCTACCTACCTACCTACCAACCTACCTACCAACCTACCTACCTACCTACCTACCAACCTACCTACCTACCTACCTACCTACCAACCTACCAACCTACCTACCTACCTACCTACCTACCTACCTACCTACCTACCTACCTACCTACCTACCTACCTACCTACCAACCTACCTACCTGCCTACCTACCAACCTACCTACCTACCTACCTACCTACCTACCTACCTACCTACCTACCTACCTACCTACCTACCTACCTACCTACCTATCTACCTACCTACCTACCTACCTACCTACCTACCTACCTACCAGGGTTCCTCTATTCAGAGAACTCATAGAAATTGACAGTAAAACACAATTAGAGAGAAGATCTTCTAGCTTGGATTGCCACTTGTCTTTTGCAGTGAGGAGACACCACTTGTAACCCCTTCCATGATTGGTTGTACCCCCGAGTTTGGTGCCTTGTTCAAAAGCACCTGAGTAGTCGTCAGGTCATCGTACGTTTTTGTCATTGTGGGGGGGACTGGAAGCCAAAGTAGTGGCGGGCATTTTAACACCGAGAAAGAACCCACGGCCGAGTGGACAGCAGCACTGATTGGATGAGTGGAATCAGCCGTCACCACGCATTCTGATTGGTCTTTAAATAGACACTCATTTTCCTGACCCCCCCCCCCCCCCCCCCCCCAACTGCACATCATGAGTCAGAAAATGTTCTGTTTAAACAATATATATATATATGTATGTATATATATATGTATATATATGTATCTTGTATCTGCATGGCATAACGTGCTCCTAAACATAACCCCTTCTTATCTGACGTCTAAGTCTTCGAGTGAAATGCCACTACAAGGCTCCCCCCTGTCGGTCTATTGATGTACTACAACAAAAAGCCAGCAATTGTTTTCTGCAATTATTCAACATTTATTTTCCCCCAATCTACGTCTTAAATGAAGCCTTACATGGTAACTGGTGCATCATTAATGCCAAAATGTACAGTGGTCATCTGCGTATGACATTATCATCAAAGATCATCTAAATGTACATCCCTGATTGGCAGATTGCAGATCAGGAAGCGCCAACAGCTGCCAGACTGGCTTATTAGCTATTAATAATCATACTAGGAATGACTAATAATCAGTAATCATTCAAGTGTTTCCCAGGTTGTTTGAACAGTTCCACTCCAACAGCCCTTTCCCAGCATGCCCTGCAGGATGAGTCATCAGCCCACAGCAGGGGGTGCGTGTGGGGGGGTATGTGATATATTGTTGTGTTTGTATATAAAAACATGGTGGCCCCCCATCAATGATATTCCAGGATATCTACAGTGCTTTGACGCTTTGCAGATATAACATTTTCCATGGCGTCTCATGTACACTATTCCAAAAACATCATTATGAATGTATTTAAAACGCATGTATGACACAATTGAATCTTATTAAAATTATGCTGTGTTAGATAAAAATGGATATGAATAATTCTGCTTGTACTACTTGTCCCTTATGGAATTATGATATGATACATTTGGCCAAGTATGATCATAAAATGGTACAGTCTGAACACAAGCATGACATATTAGAGAAACATGACAATTTTTAATTTATTTATGTTAATATATTTGATTTTTTTGTAGTTTTTATGTAAATGACTAATTTATTATTTATCTTTTTATTTTGTTTTTTTAAATTGTTTATTTATAATATATGTGAGTATAATATATCCAGACTGCATCCGCTATTCCAGGGGTGTCCAAAATGCGGCCCATGGGTGATTTGTGGCCCACAGCTTGTTTTTTATTGGCACATTCTAGACAACAAAAGAAATGTTGATCAGCTTATCAATAACTAATAATAATGCAAACCAAAGGGAAGCGTCTTTAAATACGTCCTTTTTGGAACACAACGGAAAGTATCAAAATGGCCGCCGCATTCTATCACCCGTGTTTCATCCCGAGTCTTCCCCACTGTTCTCTGATGGCCCCTTCAGAGTCTCCTCCGGACCCTCCCCGGTGCCGCTGTCCGACTCCTCCTCCTCGATGGCCAATCGCGTGTCCGCAGACGAGCACAGGGAGCTGACGCTACTTTGCTCCGTGCACAGAGCGCACGCCAACGGTGAGGGCAGCACGCCCTCGTGACGGAGCTGATGGTTGCTGTGGTTACCGCAGAACGGCAAGGTCAACCTCACCGGCCGTGTTCCCGTGACATCGTCCACCCCGGGCGAGGCCAGACTGTGCTTCTTCGGGAGGGCGCCCCATTCTCGCTGCTCCTCCTCGTGCACCAGGCGCGTGAAGATGTTGGTCCTCCTCCTCTCCTTCCTCTTGGAGTGGAAGTAGCCCAGCATGATGCCGCAGAGGAACACCGCGTAGAAGGAGATGACGATTAACACGTACAGGTACGCCTTCCCTCCGCCGCCCTGCGCCACCTGTGCGCTCGGGTGGAGGCGTGTGGAGTTTTGGGTGGAGCTTTGGGTGGAGCTTTGGGTGGAGTTGTCCAGATGCTCCATGTTGTCAGAGCAGCCTGAGAAGAGATGCACCTTCAAAGTCACATTCATTGGATATCACACACTCTGCTGTATTCATTATAAAATACATCATGATAAGTAACATAAGCGGCCCCATCTGCTGGATTTGGTGGCTGAATGGCGACAAGTACTTCATTCTAGGCTGGGGGGGGGCGACTCTTACTGTTGGTACACACTACTTACTGAGTTGGTACAAATATTCATCATTTTTACTTTATTGGGTTATTTTAGGATATTCTCACGCTTATCTCACGCATGCAGGCGTGCTGGAGCCTATCCCAGCTGTCTTGGGGCCAGAGGCGGGGTCCACCCTGGACTGCTGGCCAGCCAATCCCAGGGCACATATAGACAAACAACCATTCACACTCACATTCATACCTTTGGACAATTTGGAGTGGACAATTAACCTAGCATGTTTTTGGAATGTTGGGGGGGGAGGACCGGAGTACCCGGAGAAAAGCCACGCATGCACGGGGAGAACATGCAAACTCCACACAGAGATGGCCGAGGGGGGAATTGAACCCTGGTCTCCTAGCTGTGTGGCTTGCATGCTAACCACTCGTCTGCCGTGCAGCCCTTGTTAGCATAATCGAGCATAACATACAGAGGAAGATATTAGGCTACAAAGTACATATTTTTATCAACAGAATACACCAAAAATACACCAAAATGTTCCATTCCTTCTGATACACAAAAGTTCCAAGTCTCTCAGTGAGCTGAAATGATTTGTTGCAATGCAAGACTCTCATATCAGAAAACATTACTACCAAAATATTTGTAAAACCTATGCATAAAGCATAAAGCATAAAGCTGTGTGTTGCAAACTAATGAATATGAAAGGAAAAATACAAAAAACTACAAATGGTAATATTCTACTTACCAAAGTGAGGAGACAAACGTCCTGAGCTTTTGACTGCAACTTCTCATGTAGTTCTACTGGACCTCAGACCTACACCAAGGACTTCATTATTTATACACACAAACCCCGCCCCTGAACTCTTAGTCATGTGACTTCAACACCAAGGGACTGGACAAGATAAGCTGAAGCAGAATCCTCCATCCAGTTCCTGGTTCTTCTATGACCAAGATCTTACACAAGTCATCAAGTTCCTCATCACCATCTTAGTTTGGTTTATATTTCCTGACTTGACATCAGCAGCCAAGATAGTCAATCAGTCAATCAGTCAATCAGACACCAAATCTTTATTTCTGGGTTGATGCAAAGCAAAAGAGCAAATGTCAAATAAATACAGATGACACAAGAATATCAAATCAGCATTTAGACGGGACGGTGAAGCAGCAAATGACCTTATTTTTATTTACTCACCCTGGATTAGATACAGTACTATGGACTAAGAATGTCCATGACAAATCAAGAAAACACAAGTAGAATCTCAAAAAAACACAAAGTGTTCCCCGCCTGTCCTGGATGCCTGACGCTTTGGACTTTTCATACGATGGACTTTGCTTTTGGGAAAAAACACGACCCCTGGTGTTGCCTCGTTCGAACTGTGCTGTTCTTTAAAATCACACTGATGTGTATACGGGAGTGTGTGTGTGTGTGTGTGTGTGTGTAGCACAGTGTTGATAATCAATCTTGTTTCCTTGTTAGCTGCTAACAAAGGTACTTCCTTCAACGACGTGTTGTGGAATGTTCCTAACTTGACAGACGTGGACAATAAAACAATTCCACTCAGGGCAGAAGGAGCTTAGTGTCACCTGACCCGCAGGAAAGACCCAAATATGATCATCTTGTCATATTCTAAGAATCTAAAAGTCGTAGAAACCATCGTGTGAGAAATGCATCAGTCCCAGCCTCTCAGCCGTGCTACTCGAGTTCAACAGAGCGCGTCAAGTGTTTCATAACTGCCATCTGACACAATAAAACCCTGACCACAGAGGTCATACACCTGGGGGGGGGCAGCAACAGTGGCGTCTCCCTGCTCTTGAAGGCATCTTCATGTACATGAAGTGATGATTGTGCTTGAATTGAGCGATGAATTCAAGTATGAGGCCAAAGTGGAACTGAGTACCAAACAGTGCAAATGGAAGACCAAACTCAAACCGTCCGTCTTGTTTCATCATCAGTTTTTGTGTAAATATGAGTCAGCTTTTGCGTATGGACTGTGGGACTCCTTTGTGGTCATTTCCCTCCGTACATCTTCTCGATCTCATCCCTGTAGTAGATTTCCAGCTCCTTTCGCTTGAGCTTGAATGCATCCGTCACGAGTCCAGCCTCGGAGGTCCAGGGGTCTGGACTCAGGTGGATCTTGCGTGGGATCTCAATGGATGGGCGGTTGTCTACAACATAATGAAGAGGGTGAAACGTGAGCACACGTCCGAGCAGACGAGGGGGGCGAGGTCTTCCTATCCCTGCTGTAAGGCTTGTTTACCAACTTTGTACAACTACGTGTGTTATATTTAGACTAAAATGTAACTATGGCCGGTGTACCTGCTTGGCAAGCCTTGTGGCCAGCGTTTTTGATGACCTTGAGCACAAGCTCTACCATGACCTCGGCCTTACAAAGCTCCTCCCGTGAGCCGCGGACGCCATATTGGTCAGCCAGAGCCTGCAGCTGCTTCTGATTGGGCACCACGAAGGCGATCATGTAGCTCTCACTGCTGCAGGAGAGCAAGTAAAGGCAAAGTAGGAGTAACTTGACCTTTTTGACCAACACAATATGATGACCACATGCACCTTCTCACGAGACCGCGCCAAGCAGCCTACCTTCTGGCGTAGGCACAGATGCTGTCCACCATGGCGCAATTCTTCAACATGGCCTCTACGGTTCCCAGGGAGACATACTCGCCTGTCTGCAGTTTCACCAGGTCTTTACTCCGATCTGCAAATACGGGGAAGGCATCCGCTCATGTTCTCTTCAACAGGAAATGGATGGTCCCCCCAAGTGTTGTCCCACCTATTATTTTGAGGCATCCATCCGGATGAGTCTCTCCAATGTCTCCTGTACAGAACCAGCGTTGTCCATTTTCATCCACCATGAAATTTTTGTTTTCCAAGTGGTTCTTATAATATCCCATGGTTACGTTGGGACCACCGATTAGAATCTCTCCTCGGGGGTACGGCTTGTCTGTGGTGAGGTAGCCCCCTAAAACAGTTTGAGAAGAAAGCTTGGAACTTTTTTCAACTTATTTACTTTTTACTGGAAATGATGATGTGATGGATTCATGAAATATGTGTGTGGGGGGGGGGTCCGTTTTGTCCCATATCGTCTCACTCACCCTCTGGCCAGTCTCTAAGCATGATCTCACAGCAAATTAGCGGCCCTCCGACTCGCCCACAGCTGTAATCCCACACTGCAACATCACGCACACACACACACACACACACACACTTAGAGTACAATCAGGAAATGCACTTGCATGAAGCCGCAACATTTAGTAGCATGGCAACATGACCCCTGTGGCTCTCTAGCGACAATAAGCCCCTCCCACTGGAATGTTGCCAAGACTGAGAGCTGAAGGCTGACATGTGGCTTCTCTTGCTCTGGGAAATGCTACTCATATTTCATCATAAAGTTACATTTCATAATAAGTCCATTAAAAAGGAATGACGCACCAGCAGGGGTGTCCAGGACCACACGCATTATCACGAAGGGGGGCGGGGGGGATTGGTACATTTACAGAGGAAAGATGCTGAAACCAATCTAATTGTTATCGGTAACCAAGCAAATCATAATTTCTCATGAATAATGATTATTTTTACAGTATGCCAAGGGCCAATAAAGAATGAGCTATACGGGCCGACCTTTTGTTTTGGAAACAGATCAATCAATATTTGGATCCTATTTAGCACATGCTTGCACCTCCTGCTTCTGAGCATTGGATGGCTTTGATATCGGAACCATTTATGACATCTGAGCATTGGATGGCTTTGATATCGGAACCATTTATGACATCTGAGCATTGGATGGCTTTGATATCGGAACCATTTATGACATCTGAGCATTGGATGGCTTTGATATCGGAACCATTTATGACATCTGAGCATTGGATGGCTTTGATATCGGAACCATTTATGACATCTGAGCATTGGATGGCTTTGATATCGGAACCATTTATGACATCTGAGCATTGGATGGCTTTGATATCGGAACCATTTATGACATCTGAGCATTGGATGGCTTTGATATCGGAACCATTTATGACATCTGAGCATTGGCTTTTGATACAGGAACCATTTCTGACATTTATATGCTAATATTTGTAAATACAGTTCTGCTTAGCTTACCTTTGCTAACGGTTCCAGCTCCACAGGTCTCTGTCAGGCCGTAGCCTTGACCCACGGGGCAGCAGAAACACACGTTCATAAAGCGTTGAGTGGCGGCGGAAAGCGGGGCCCCACCCGAAAACATCAGTCGTACACGACCGCCGAGGAGAGAACGGACTTTCTTGAAGACCAGTCTGGATTGATGAATAGAAATAGAAAATAAGTTATATGCTCAGAAGTTACATATCATATACATATATATTTCAATATTTAGTGATATCATTTACAATGTCTTGTTAAGGTGGAGCCATGATACACTGATTGTTAGGACTTAGTATTGAGTTGTGGACCAACTACACACCATACCATACCATACCATACCATACCATACCACACATAGTATTTTCTTGTATTTCCTGCCTCCCCCCCAAACGCTCCACTCCAGGGCCTCCTCCCACCAAGCCCACTCGGTGGTGATTGGTGAGACTCCCAAGCGCTCCAGAGGACATCCCAAAATGTAGGTCAGCGTTTGCTTAGTGTAGGGAATCTGCAGCCCATGTAAGGAAGTCCAGCAGAGCCATGCTTCCAGGGCTCACTTCCAAATACGCAAACCTTCTTATTTGATGCGTTGGCATCGTGTAACACGGGAATACAACGTTGGAACAACATTTATTGGTCAGTGAGGAGGAAATAATATGGAAGAATCATTTTATTGAATTCCATTGCTCCAATGTGCCAAAAAATGCTGCAAATGGTCCCCGGACTGCCCTTTGGACACCCCAGTATGAGAGTGCTGCTGGAGAGACCGGGACGTACCTGTCACACAGGGGGGTACCGTGACCTTGGCCGATCTGCTCCAGTTTGTAGTTGTAGGCCAGGGTGAAGAGCGTTCTCTGGGAGTGGTTCATCTCCTCCACCTTGGCCATCACGTTCTTATAAATACGATCCATGATCTCCTGAAGTCACAGAGTTAAGGAACAGATCACAGAGATGTCATTGGGAAGTCATGTACTTTGTCATGCAGTATACTCATGTACTTTGTCATGCAGTACAAACCTAACTAATAGAAGTAACGGGTGATACGTGTTACATGGCGTGCAAGCTGATGATGGTGGGAGAGGAAGTCTGCGCAAGATTCAACAAGTCATGTGACAGCATACTAATTGGTAGGCGTGTCTGTGAGGTTGCGTGTGTACATGAGTGTATGGGGGGGGGGGGGGGGGGGGGGTGACCGCATGGGGCTTTCTCACGTTCCGTTCACAGCTGTGAATGCTTCCAGACGCCGAGAGGGCCTCTGCCCTTTGCTCTACCACCACTGGGACATGGGGGGAGGGGAGGGGGGGGGGGGGTTGTTGGGGGCTGGCGCTTGGGAGGATGCTGACACGGAGGGAATCCAGTGGGGATTCAGCCTGAAACTTGCCCGTGTAGCCATCATTTTACATCCATGCATACGGTATATATACAGTGTGTGTATATATATATATATATATATATATATATACAGTAAATGATGTACTGTTAAGATTTACATTACATCCCTCCCAGTCATCCCTCGTTTAGCACAGCTAGTTAGTTCTAGACCCGAGTTTCCATGGAGTAGGATTCCTTATTCATCAACAATACATGGAATATGTTCCCAATGGAAATAGTTAACATAATTAGAGCACTCTATACATAAAATAACAACCCCAATTTCACCTTTACTACTCATATTACCCAATATAGTAGACGTGATCATGACAATTACAAAGAATAATAATGAATAAGAATAATTGTACACTTTATGGAATATGCTAACATGCTAACAGTATTAATGTAACAGTCACATGATAAATAAACACCAGTGAGCATGTCCTATGAACAACCCCCAATACAGTAAGACTACTTTGGCACCATATCTGTCCCCCCCGCTCTATGCCGCTTATCCACACTATGCCCTTCACGGGCATGCTGGAGCCTATCCCAGCTGTCTTCGGGCTACAACAGGTGGCCAGCCAATCACAGGGCACATATAGACAACGCCCCCCCCCCCCCCTCACACACACACACACATTCATATAGTGGCCAATTTTGGAATGTGGGAGGAAACCGGAGTACCCGGAGAAAAGCCACGCATGCACAGGGAGAACATGCAAACTCCACACAGAGATGGCCGAGTGGGGAATTGAACCTGGGCCTGCTAGCTGTGTGGCCTGCACACCAACCACTTGAATCTATGATTGTGTGTAGTGGTATCAAACGTTGGCACAAACGTTGGTAGAAACGTGAGCAGAAGTGAAATGCGAGTGCTTACAGGCACGGCCGCCATCAGAGTGGGCTGCAGGACGCTGGTGTCGCCTTTGCTGCCCGTCTTGATTTTGGTGGACTATGATGAGAAGTAAAAACATTCATGGATTTCATTCATTGTTGTCATAATGCTACAGAGTAGCCCGTATCTTAATCTTAATAATTACCAAATAAAGACATTTTCTGTAGTTAGTACAGCATGTATTAACTATAAAACTGCTTTGCAATTACAATGTATTTTCATATGAAGTATAAGATAACATTATAGGTGTGGTAGTGCCTTTATTTAGATATCTCCTATCTAAGTCACTTGTGTCCATGGCAGCCAGACAGACAGATGATGGAACACATCTTCTTTTTAAGACGTGTAGAGATGACTGATGACTAAAATACAGTACCTGGTCCGACAGGGTCTGAGGTGAAGAATAGCCAATCTTACAGCCATGAGCAAGGCACACCAGCTCTGCACTCAACTCCAGGACATGGGCCAGAGGGAGGTAGCCGATGTAGGTGTCTTCCTCGCTGGAAACATGCTGACCATTAGCGCAAGGAATTCAGTATTGAGGAGATGAGATGAAGACTTATTCCACCAAGCTGTAATTTTTATTTTATTCATAGTTTGTAATCATCTCAGCAGAAGAATACAAGGCATCCGGGGAAAAAGAAGACAAGTAAATATACCTTCATATATCTACATACTGTACTGTGTATACAGTACACCTGGCAGCTTACGTACCTCAGGTTGGGTATCCGCTCGGCCAGTCCGGTGATGCCAGCAATGATGTTGCTGTGGGAAATGATGGCACCTTTGGGTGGACCAGTAGATCCGCTGGTGTACATGATGACCGCAGTGTCTGAAGGCAGAGGCTGATATTGGTTGGTCCTTGCTGCTTTGCAACAGAAACACAAGCACTTTTACTTGAGTGGGCGTGTTGACTTACCCAACCTCTATGATGAAAATAATCAAGTAATACAACTAAATACTTACTGTTATCTGGTCTAACCCCAAGCTTTTGCACGGCATCCATGCTGTGGATGCTAACGCCACGGGGATAGCCGAGCCACGCGGTTGGCGTGTTGTCCACTACGATGATGCACTGCAGCTTTGGAACTTTAGCCAGAATAGCCTAGCATGTTAGCATGAATATTAGATCACCATCTTCAGCGTGATACAGCGAAACCATAAGAACGCTACATCTGGCGTCCCACCGCCATGAAGGACTTCCTATTGTGTTCTAACCTTGAGTCTGGTCTCCAGGAGCTCTCTGCTGGTGATGACGTGGGTAACTTCCGTCTCATTCAGGCCGTGAGCGATGGCTTGACCCCCCAGTGTTGCGTATAAAGTCGCCACTGCAGGAAACAACAAGCTGTTTCATACGTCAAATGAAGAATGGGAAGCTGTCAGGCTTTTGCTTAACAAGTTCCATCAACAAATGTCACAAGATTACCTTTGCCCAATTCCACATGTATGAAAAGGAGTGGGAAGAAGCTAAGCTTATTGAATCATCCCCTTTCTGCGTATCTGTTACTGATAATTCATTCACACCTAATCTTTTAGATGTTTGAGAACCTATGAGAGCATACATAAGAAACCTGAGGTCAATTAGCCAGTTGGTTCCCAGGTGAAAAGGTTACGTTCTTAGAGAGAGAGAACAGCGTAATACCCTTGGGTCCGAAGGCCGACACCGACACTGGGACACGGGACAGGCCTCGGTGACATCACAGGCTTGCGTCATGGAGGGACAATAATATTTCCGGCTCTGCAACAGCGTGTGAGGCCATGACACCTCCCACCGTGAGATCTAAATACAAAGCTTGGCGGTGTACTTTCTCCGTGTTGTTTACTTCTTATTATCTTTATTTCTTTGCTTGTAAAAATCAGCAGCCCCACTGACCATAGCAGCACCATGATTATTATGGGATATTATTATTAGCGCTGCCAAGGAGGTTGTGCTTTCAGTCGCATGAGACTGCTCTGTTGGTTTGTTGATGGATTATGAAAATAATACACGCCACTGAATGGACTTCTTCTCGTGGAGCACTCATTACAATTTCCTTGCCAATCACCAATTATAAAAAGCCTGAGCTTGCCTGACTTTTTAAATAACTGATAGCGTGCACCTTCAACGTTCCAATACTATTTTGCTGAAAAACATTGGACAATATGGATGATGATGCAACCACACAGACGCTTCCTTCCACTCATCGTAAAAGTGCCTTTCATCTTTCAATGGGGAAAACCAGTCAGATTTATGATCAATAATGTTTACCATAGTTTTGGTCGTCACATTACTTCTCACGTGGAAGCCTTGCAGAAGCCTACCTAACCCTAACCACTACTCAGTAGTTCCTCACTAGTTCCTCAGTAACTACTCTAAATGCATGTGCTGTAGTTCCTCACCATCTACTCTACCCACTAGTTCCTCAGTAACTACTCTAAATGCATGTGCCGTAGTTCCTCACCATCTACTCTACCCATTAGCTCCTCAGTAACTACTGTATATTTGTGTACCTATATATATATATATATATATATATATATATATATGTATATGTATATTGTTGTGAGACCAAATAACTGTACAGCCACACACGTAAGGCCGTACTGGAAAAAAGAAAGCAACAGAGGTGAGAAATAAAAAAGCCACTCAAATGCTAAATGCTAAAAGCTACCCCGGATTCCAAAGGATTCTTTTCATCAGTCACTTTCATAAATATGATTTACTGAATGGCAACAATATGATCCAGACCCTGGTATTTGCACATGAATGTCATTCCCAAATAATGACCAGCATGAGCAGATCTTCCTCATTTGGAGGAGAGAAGAAAAAGAGGCTCGCAAAGAAAAACACACACAAACGGACCATGTTTGAGTTCACTGGGGGGGCTTTGGCTGACTCCTCGCTGCCTTTGTCAACATCAGATGCTCACGTAGACTCAGTCACCCCGACTGTGATGCCATTAGCCTTCACTTGTTTGCCTGGCTGTCCTCCCCGCTGTCTCTTCCCCGATCGGCCTTTCCACCCCCCAGCCCCCCGAGCCTCTTCCTTCTCTTTCCACTGGGGTGGAAGTGTTTGTGTTTGCAAGCCATAAAGATGCTGGCTAAAGATGCTTTATGGGCTTGCGCTGGTAGCCTATTTTCTGCCTGACAGTTTAATGGAGCTTCATCTGGAGTGCTCACAGGAAATAAGAGGTTCTTCAAAGACGCTTACAAAGAATTAGGGAAGCTAGAGTGCAGCCAGTAATGCTAATAAATCAAAAGTATTTGCTAAAGACATATCAAAGAGCGAAACAGTCCTGAATCCTTAAAGGGGACCTAATATGATAACCTCCAAATGAAGTTAGAATGTTATATTGTCGTGTTAAACCATGCCAAGGTTTCACATCACGAGGTTTGCACATTTGGAAGACCCTGAAAGACGTTTGGGATGGCTCAAAACACTTGGTTTCAAAAGGTGTGGAAAAACTGCCCCTTTGTGATGTCACAGAGGGCGGACTTCCTTATATGGTTGTGTCTGTAAGCCAGATAAGCTCTCTGCCCTCCTCCAAGCTCCGCTCCTCTGATTGCCTTGCTAGCAGTGACTTTTACGGGAAAGCCACATTTGTATACAAGAGGCACAAGTGGTTGGGGTTCACGGATCCCGACCAGTGAAAGAAAGACCTTTATGTGCATGGGCCAGTATGCAGCTAGACTAACCAACAAACCTACTGAAGCCTGACACCTTTCAGTGTTTATTTTGTGGAGTCATGGAGCAAAAGTGCTTGCATCCGGCCGTTTTCCACCCCTATCCGTGGACACTTTGGACGTTACCGATGCTGTAGAAATGTTGGAACGCTAAAGCTACTTACCATTGCGACACGTCTTGAAGTAACCTCTTTTCTTGAGAAACTGGGGACTGTCCAGCATCTACTTACGGATCGGATTGTGGTTCCAACACATATGGCTGTAGGTTAAGGTTTAAAAAGATTCATGGCCGTTTATTATCAACTCCTATACCGTTCGCAGCTAGTGGCATAAACCAAAGTCTTTTTAAGCACCCGCGAGTGTGACCAACCACAGGGGAGTGGGCGCTTCCTTTTTTTCCAGCAGAGTGTACAGTTTTATTTTTTCAGTTTGACATTATGTGGAAATTAATCGATGATTAATCAACAACTATTTTCATATTCCATAAAAAAATGTGTCATTTAATAAGTGAAATATTCTATGATTTCAGCCTCTCCAATGTGAATCTTTCTTAATTTCCGTAGTCATCCATAAAAAGCCGGAATCCGCTTGGGAAGCCAAAAACGGTGGATTGGGATTTTCATCGCATGAGTGGAAGGGAGTGTCCGTGTGGCAACATTGTACTACCCCACCTGTTATGCAATACTGCATCCACAAGGCCAAAGACGCCCAAGAAATAAAGTGCAACAAATGTGGACATTTTGAAGTTCTCCAGTTTTAGATGTTAGCAATTGGTGGTCGGAGGTGGGGCAGATGATCCATTGTGCGTCACTACTGTGTAAGGGCAAGGGTTACCAAAGTCGGAAATGAAACAGCGGGTTTCCATCAAAAAATCAAGTGGAATTATTATGGGGAACAAGGGAACATTGGTCACTTATGTAATAGTGAAAGAGAAGGAACAAATTGACCTTATTCTGTTATCCTAGTACACACACACACACACACACACACATGCACACATGCACACTCATGCACACTCACACACTTGTATATCATTCAGTGGGGAATTGGACAAGAACAAAAGTTAACTAGTTGAATAAAATATATGTAAATACATAAATAAAGGTTGTAAAATTGATTGAGAGGCCAGAGTCTGGGTAAGTGCCCCGGAGGCACATAAATGAGTCCGGGACCTCTTAGGAATATACTCCTAAACGCAACTTGTCATGTCTCTTTCATTCTAATCCGTCCTCCACCATGGGAAAGGCCAAGAGCTGTCAAACAACATCAGGAACAAGATTGTAGCGCTGAACATCAGCAAGAAAAAAGCAAAGCGACCGGCGTTGGTCCGATCATTTCCAAATGGTATTCAAGATAATGAATTGGCCTGGCCCCGCATGGACATAGCATGACATAACAGCTATTTTCTTGACGTTTTTTTGTTGATCGCTGAAGCCATTGTTATACAATAGCATAGTGAAACAAGAATAACAAGATGGGCTTGCTCAGCATGCAAGCCCCATAGACTGCTGCTTTGCAGCTGTCTATGGGGCTTGTATGCTGGGCAAGTCCATAATAAAAAGAATATTTGAATCATCCATTGGGTGTACTTACATGGGAAACCCTGCATGAAGCAGGCCATGGCGGCTATGATCCATTCGGCCCTTGTTTCACAGAAGATAGCTATGTTGTGCTTTGGTCTCTGCCCCAGTGATGACAGACCAGCGCCGAGCCGGGATGCTGCTGACAGGGTCTCCGCATAGGTCAGCCACTGGTACTCTCCTAGAATCACCTGCAAGAGGTTAGGGTTAGGGTTAGGTTAGGGTTCCAATGTGATGTAGTAAGATGCTAAACGTACGTACGTAGCCCCACATGACAAAAGGGGAAATGTACTCAATGTAGAATTTTAGTGGAAAACTTCTAACAGGACGATTGTTAACAAAGGGACAGTCAAGTCGGGAATTTCTTCACTAACCCTCACGTGATGTTTTTGGGACGCAAACCAGGCCTTGGGGGCATTTTCAGCCTGCTGCTGTAACCTTTTTTTTATTGTCCTTTGACATATTGTGGAAATGAAATTAGTCAGTAAAATAGATACTAACACCTTTAACACACAATCAGTGGTTTGCTAGATTGGTTTTGGCATCTTATAATATAATAAATAGCCTCCATTTTTACATCTGTGGAAAGTTTGGACACCCCTGTTGTTAAGGTTACATTGGCCCCTAGTGGCTGCCCTCAGGTACTTTATTTTGTATTTTTTACCTGACAGCACATTCTGTAGTACTCATGACTACACATGCGGTAAGGACAACAAACAATAGCCAGAAGCCAAATCCTGTGTGTTGTCATGCAGCCACAAATGTTTCAACAGGAAGATTTAAACAGATTAGAGTGGTCACGCTCTTGGAATTAGTCTTCTACGTGTTACTGCCTCAAAACTGCTCAGTCTGTGTCCAATTAGACATTTTTATGACTGGCAGGACACAAAATAGTAAAACTGTGTATTTTGGTGGATGTGTATCCCTGGTTTGAGCTTATCTTTTAAGTCCAACCAAAGCTCAGTTTTCAAATGTGCATGAGTCTACTGTGTTTGTAAAAACATGCCTGCTAGCCTGTACTGCGTCTGTGGAGGTCAAACTAACAGGTTACACCACAAGTGTCTGATTTGAACAATCGAGTAGGGCTGCACAATAACCCACCATGGGGCCCAAGAACATTGCCAGCACTTAGATGAAGGTGAGAAACCTCATTGAATTCAAGAAATAGCCTGGAACAAACCATGTGACTTTCTCCTCATCCTCCTGTCTTCCCTCTGTCGTCCTCGCCAACAAACGTCTTCAATGAAGACAAAAGTGAGTGTCTGGAACGGATTTGGATTATTTGGATTTACATTGTCTCCTACGGGAATTTTTTTTCCATTTTGGTACCTTTTGGTTTTTGACGGATGAATAAGAAAAACCGAGGCACTGTACTACAAAACATTTACTAGTACATGTACTCATGTAGTATTATGAGGAATTTTTGTCTTTAAGACAAAAATCAGCTTACTTTGTGGAGCATTCCAAACATTGAAACAATGTGTTGGCATGTTCGATACCCAAGGAAAACAAATGGAGCATAACAAACATTTAAAGAATGTGTGTTGCGTGTTGTGAAGAACTGAAGATATCAGCATCTGTTGCTTTTCTGAGGAGTTTATCTGTGACATGTAGCCATGTTCTTTGTCTGCTTTCCAGATTATGCTTCACACTACACTTGTTTTCCCGCACGTTGCATCGGGTAATAGTTTGGCTGACCATCTGATGCCTTCACAGCACAGAGACCCAGATTAACCCTGAAGTTGCTCAACTCAGGAAGGCTGGGGTGCATTTCTATATTTCTATATTCCTTCCTCAATGTGATTTGTACCTTCTTGAACACCTTGCCGTTGCTCTGCTGCTCATCTTCCTCACTGATCACCACCCTCGTTCCCAGACATTCTCTGTCCGCGAATCTCCTGGCCGTATCTGTAAAGAGCTTCGCCAGTGTGTCCAGTCCCGGGCGCAGACAGGTCACCAGTTCCTTTGCGGCCTTCAAATCTCTGTAAGGTCCCTCAGGTTGTCCCAGCACTGAGATAGCCTTCAGTTTCATGGCCCGCTCTTTTGGTCCGGAAACCAAAGTGAAGATGTAGTAGGGCAGGAAGGTGAAGCAGGTGTAGATGCACACAATGAGGTGGATGATGTGCAGCAGCACAGGGTTCAGGTCTTCTTTGAGTTTCATCTTGGTAAAGCTGCAGAGCTGCCAGATGGTGAAGAAAGAAGAAACATAATGAGTTAATATCACAGTAACGTGAATTCTTGATGCAGTTAACTTGCAGTTAAGGATTTATGCTCGTTACGTGGAAGTCTCAGAACGGCCTCTCAGCCCTTGAAGATTAGCTCATTAGAAAATGAAACCTCACAATGACTCTCGCTTTTCTATTCGGCCAAAAGAAGAAGAGGAAAGAGTTAGTTTCTTATCAGGCTGGCATATACCATGATCAGGTGTCACCACAGAAAGCTGGAGAAACACCAGGACGGAGTGATGGTTGCAAAAGACGTTCTTTATGATGGCCGTGTGCTCTTTAGTCTGCTGGAAACATTCTCAGACACGCCTTCAGCACGAAGGCTTTGGCTGTGGTCTCGCGGCATAGATTGGAGCTGGCCAGAGTGCTGAACAGAGACCCAAGTTGGGCTGCCACAGGTGCCAAAGTTGTCAAATGGCCTTTTTAAAGTTGTCAAAGCAGTCCAGGGACATGAATGGTAGAAAGGCGTCTTAAGCTAAATGTGGCTTCATACTGAAGGTATACGTTGGAGGATGAAGAAGGAAACCTCTTTTTCATGTCCGTTACATGACAGATTTGCCAGCAAGTTCAGGCAAAACTCTGACTGATTTTTGCATCATATTTCTAAAAACACCAGACTACTGTCACTTGGAGGATCTTTGACTAGCATGTTTTTACAGTAGCTCCTGCAAAACGGTACAAAAGCTCCTGCCAGAGGCCTTTTACTATTTTTACTACTATACTATTTTTGTGCTGATCCCTAAAAACAGCGGCGTGCTGTTGTCATTTAAAGACACGATTCTCAACTCCTGGGCCCAAAAGTGGCTCACAGGTTTTTGCCTGCAAATAAATAAATAAATAAACGTAATGACCCAATCCGTGAATGCACCTTGCATTCATGTCTGCTATTGACTTGCTACGCTGCCACAAGGTCACCTTGTTGCAAATAGTCCCACATATGCGATATGTTGCAGTTGAAAGATTTCCCCAATTCGGGCCTCTGCTCGTCATTCAGGGTGGTGGGGCAAGCAGCCAAACCAGTGGAGAACCTTTGTTTTAGAGGATCCAAATAAGATTTATTTGTAGTGAGTCCCTAAAAACAACAGAACGCTTCCATCACATAGAAGATCTTTGACTAGCATTTTTGTAGTAGATCCTTAACAACAGCATCCTTGATCTGTTATCCTTGATTTGGGGGGGGGGGGGGGGTCTTGGACTGTTGTTTGTGGTCCTTAAAAACAGAAAAAACACCAATACTATTTCCCTAATTGGCTGTTTTGTTTGAAAACATAGAAGACCATTGACAAGCATTTTTTGCAGGAGTTCTTAAAAAGAGCAGTGCTTCTGTCATACAAAGGATATTTGACATATTTACTTTGACATCTATACATATCTGTACATGAATACTTGCAAAATACATTTTACAATTTCGACCAACACGGCTGCTCATAGTATTTCAACCACCTTTTGATGAACATGAATGGGGAAATCTAGGTTCTTCATATATCAACGTAAATGGGCCTATGAACGTGCAAACATGCTGGCTATTAGTGGCGTTACAAAGATGCAGGTGAGACATGTTGACATGTTGTGAATAAGAATCTGATCTTTTACTTTCTGATATGGGGACAGTATCTCCTTGCTCATCTCCATAACAGTTGGCACATACACATTCCAACCCGACAGTATCATAATCTCTTCTTGCTTCTTTGACGCACCATCACGTTACTCAAAACTCACCACTGACAAAAAGTGCACTGAAATTCGATGCTAAGCTCGTACTTTTCCTTTTTGTCTCCTTCAGATGACTAAAACAAAAGCAGTTCCTTGTATTAACACAACATCCTTCAGCTGCCTGTTTGGTTTTTTGCTCATCTAAGGTAGTTCATAAATAAGACAGCGCTTAGCCAAAGGGAATCAAACCCACACCTACTAGCTCATATAGGACTACGTCACCAAGGCCACTGGATGGAGCACTGCTGCCTACCAGGCTGTCATCACAGATTGAATTTACTCAGACATCTACGCGGGGAAAGGACACAACAAGTTGAGACGGCCATAAAAATTTCCGACTGTCTACAATGTGGGATCAACATTTGCAATAAAAGCCACTGTTGTAATTAGAGTCAGCTTCAATAACAGATAACAGATAGAATTGGATACACAGGCTAGCCTTTAGCCTTGTCATCAGGCTAGTGCTACAACTGCGCTTTGTTCTATTGTGGGGCCACTTCCATGTCCCTCCAATATGGCTGCCGGTGGTACGGGGCTCCGCTGCTCCGTGGTCCATGATTCAGGTGTTGTTTCTTTGGGTTTTGGCCACTCCTCTTGACCACCTGTCTTTTGTGCACTTTTGCAGTGGGATTCATCTTCTTCCCTACCCAGCCGTCCTTGAACTGCCTTCCGAGGATTACCCCCCCCCCCCCCCCCCCCCCCACCCCATTCATAAACTCTTGAGCATCAATAAACACTAAAGTGTGTGCATTTTGGACACCCAAAGCCATCCATAGAAATACATTACCTGCGGCAGTGCAGACATACAAAAGCCATTTCATACCTTGCTCATTAACACCGGGACAAAACAGAATTGCACCACAGTACCACATAAGTTTGACCCTAATCGCTTGCCCTTAGTGAAAAATCCTCATTTTGCAGGATGTGGCCGTTCAATGGGTAGCTTTATGCACACTCTTAATGGATTAATGAGCAATATTGTGACATGGTCTCAGGATAGGAGGGGGCGTGTTAGGGAGGGAATACTACTTCCTACTACGACACAATACTACTTATTGTGTGAATGAGAGGTTTTGTGCACCGTCCATCTTTATCCACACAGCAAGTCTTGCAGACAAATATCAAAATGGTGGCCCTAGTGCGGAGGTCGGCAACCCGCAGCTCTAGAGCCGCATGCAGTGGCTCTCTGGAGCCTTTTGAAAAATATTTGAAAATGGAAAAAGATTGGGGAGGGAAATATATTTGTAGTTTTAATATGGTTCCTGTAGGAGGACAAACAAGACACAAACATTCTTAACGTTTTCCAATGCTGTAAAAACATGTTGAGTAAATATTCAAGTTCAACATTTCTGTCAAGGAACATTTGCGTCATCGCTGCGACACACGTTTCCATCAGCAGGGCGGGACGTTCTGAGGAGAACAGAGGATTCAACGTTTCTTGGACCCAATCATTTGCATTCATCTTGCATGCCCTATGTCGAGAAGCTGACCATTCACGTCCCAAAACAGAAGTCACATTAAACGAGTAAGAACATAATCCTGTCATAGGCGCATATTTAGTAACAAAATGGCTGTTTTTATAAAGTCATTATTTATATATTATATATTTGGAATGACACTTTGGGATGTTATTGTGTTTTGTTGCTCGAGTCCGAGTGTTACAGCCTTGGAAAATAAACATTTCATCATGAAGGATCAGGATGTATTTGTAGCCAACTTATAGCAGTTGGCTAACTGGTAGTAGGCTAATATAGCTAATATAGATACATACAGCATGTGTTGCCTTCATTAGAAGGTTTATATCAGGCTTTGAATTCTTCGTGGCTCCAGACATATTTGGTTTTTTGGTCCAATATGGCTCTTGCAACATTTTGGGTTGCCGACCCCTGTCCTAGTGGCAACGTAATACACAAGTTGACCCCAAGGATGGAGCAGTGTTCGGTGTAAATCACTCATTGGTAACTAAAGTATCTCATTTAACTGATTTAGCAGTGACTTAATGTGACACTGCTAAATCAGAGATGGCAATAATAAACCATGTGTTAATTAACATAATAATAAACCATATGTTAATTAACATATGGTTTATTATTGCCATCTCATGCGTAGTATATACTGACAGTTTTTTTTCTGATATTAGCTTCTTTGTTTTGTTTCCCCCAAAATGTGTCCGAAGGCATCAATCCATCACTGCTTTTGTTCTTAATTAGAATGAATAAACTTTAAATTACAAAATGTAACCAAATGAAATATGTCTAATAGATATGGTGATAAATACTTATGGGTACAGATATGGCGATAAGGTATAGGATTAAATCAACTCTGCTTCGTCATCCTTTACAGACGTGTTGAATTGTGCAAACCCAGGACAGCTGGGATAGGCTCCAGCACCCCCCCCCCCGACCCTCGTGAGGTAAAGCGGTAGAAAATGAAAGAATGAATGAATGAATGAATGAATTGTGCAAACCACGTGATGTTCCTTAATTTAACTCACAAATAAAATAAACAATATCATACCATACCGTGCATTGGAATTTTCAAATCTAAGTAATAATGGGTGGACTAAGGCATATACTGACAAATACAAATGAACGATAACACTAGTTAAACACTAGTTAAACACTGGTTTCCGGTTTTTCTTTTCAAAATACAACACCTCATCTGAAGCGATTCCGGTTGTATACGTGAGAACGTGTTTTTGGATTATATTTGACATTTATTTTCTTACTATATCTACATGCAAACGCAGAGAAGCTGTTTTTTTGTGTAAAACCGAGTCCGAAGTTTGAAACCAAGCCAAGACGCCATAAGAAGTTTTTGGACGTACCCGGGCTGTGTCAAAACAAAGCAGGCGAACTCGGACAAACTCACCTGTCGACTTTGTCGCTCGACCGAAGCCTCCTGGCTCTCCCGTCGGCAGCAGGACCAACGAAGCACTTTGACATTCTTGGTATTGTTGAATAGGTAGCGATGGAAGGGCGGGAGAGCTGCTTTGTCGTGCGGTGATTGGACTGCTTGGAGTGGCGCGTGCGAAGGGCGGCCTGGATGGAGGGAAGGAGGGCCGGGAAATGCAAGGGTTACTCCAGGTCATCGTGCCACGAGGGTTTATTTTATTCAAAAACATCGATCAAATATTGACACTGGTTTTAATACATAAGTCAAATACTCCGTAACGCGTGGCAGTGTATCCATATGTAAAGAAAGGGTGGATTTGGGGGAGATGCACCAGGAGCAGACGAAGCTGGAGTCGGTGCATCGACAGGCACCGGTCCAGATGGATCCTCCACATGGGCTACAATGTTGCATTCCAGTCATGAACTGTAGACAAGCCGTGTCTACGCAGTAGAAAGTAAAAAGTCCCGTTTTCAGATGAAAGTATTTTTGCATGTCATTTTGCATGGCAAGTGCAAATCAAGGGCGGCACAATCTGGAGGATGAGTGGATGCACATAATCCACGGCCTACTATTTTACACTAAATGTCACCTCACTGCCTCAAACCTTTGCAGACAACCGCATGTGACACATCCTCAGTAACCAATTTCGTTTCAGGCATGTATTTTGTTTTTTTTCAATCATCAAATAATTGTATGTAACAAGGGAATAACTATTATGTTGAAGTTACAGCCTGTGTGTGTGTGTGTGTGTATAGCGTTAGAATGTCACAAATAGTTTGTCATATTTTTGTTTTACGTTTCTAACCATGATCAATAAATCATTCAATGAGATTAAAAAATCTGCACTAGAATCTCATAGATATCACAATTTGCAGTATGTACAAACGGTGGCTTTAGTTTTCCTACATTTAAGAGGCGCAACCTTATACATTTTTCACTCTTTTTGGTTATGTTTGTGTTAAAGTTTTCATATTCCTACACTTTTGAGGGACTGTTCAAAGTCGGTACTTGTCGAGCAGGAAATACTTGAAGAGCGATTTTTCCCGACAGTCAGGCATAATAACCGACAGCTAAAGCTGCCGGGTGGGGTCCTTTTCCACGAGGCTGAGGAAGCTTAGCACCAAACAAACATGCCGACTGTTGGCGTAAAAAGGGATCTTCTCTTTAAGGCATTGGGTCGAACCTATAGTAAGTCAATTATCTTTTCAGCACAATTAGACTAAAGTCTGGCGTGTCACGCGTTTTTATACTCGTCAAGACATGATAAAGACATAATAATGTGTACTCTCGAACCGGTAGCATCAGACGTAACATTGGCTAGCTGGCTAGCTAGTAGGCTAACCAATTGGCTTATTTATATGTGTTTTGAATGAACCAATGTGCGTGCTCCTATTTTATACAAAATACTGTCAACGTCGACCATTTTCTGCCAACAACAAACTTGTTTGAAGGAGCTTTTGACTGTTTCATCGGTTGTCACCGCGATTGCATCATCTTCGTTGTCAAAAGTGCCGAATCACATACTGTCAAGCCATGTGTGTAGTACAAGTATTAGAGGTGCGTAAATAATAGTTTTAATGTCTACTTTCATTTTCTGTCAGCTGATGACGAGTTTGACGAGCTGTGTTTTGAATTTGGACTGGAGCTTGATGAAATTGTAAGTACCCTGTGACCTGATTTGATTCCTTTTTCATGACATGATGTAATGCTGAAAATGTAGTTAATACAGGAATCATCCGATTATGGCCTTCCAATCACTCTACGTGTTGTATTATTTTAGGGAAAATTGGAAATTACACCCATGTTAACACCAAAATCATCTCACACTGTACACACCACATACACATGTGAAATGCAGTATTAGAAATTAAACATTTTAATGAAATTATAATAAAAATGCAATTATCACAATAGATTGTTTCACATTTTTAGAGGAACAATCTGTACAACGTGGTTTCACTTCCTGGGTGGTTGCTTTCCTTGTCTTTGGAGAACTGCCATTGGGAAGGTGTGCCTTACGCTTAGACAACGTTCTTCCTCGGCGTAGTTACACGCTGCTATCACTAAATTTTTAAGTAATATGTGGTCATGCATTGGTACAGCATATATCAGAAACCGAGGACCTCCTGTTTAGGTGTACACATTTACATAACATTTAGTTTTTGCAAGTGACATGTAAATATTGTATTGCAGGTTGCTGGGAAATGTGAGAATAATATGACATTTAACTCTGATGTACTGTATCTGTCCTGATGCAGACCTCCGAGAAGGATATAATTAGCCGTGAGCAGGGTGACGTGAAGGCAGCAGGCGCATCTGATGTCATCCTTTACAAGATCGATGTACCGGCAAACCGCTATGACCTTCTTTGTTTGGAAGGTTTGGTTCGTGGGCTGCAGGTCTTCAAGAATAAGTAAGACCTTGTGGAGTAGAGCTGTTGCTAAAGAGTTAGTTTTCAGTGTATAGAAAAATGTGATGCTCGTTGCTTAGGTTGGAGGCACCTCGGTACAGGCGTGTCAGCCCCAGCAGCGGGGAGCCTCAGAAACTCATTATCACCAAGGAGGTTAGTTGGATATTCATTATTTATATTTTATTTGTAAATGGTTTGTAAAATGAATGAGGTGCAGACATGAGTCCAACTCAAACGCATACATGGGTTGTAAGTTGGTGCTGCCATTGTTGTGTGCAGACAGCTGCAGTGCGCCCCTTTGCGGTGGCAGCAGTTTTGAGGAACATCACCTTCACGCAGGAACGCTATGATAGCTTCATAGAGCTGCAGGAGAAGCTCCATCAGAACATATGCAGGTAAGAAAGCTACAAATGTATTCATGCAAACTCTAGGTATTCTGCGATTGATTTACAGTCAACCTCTTGGTTTGTACGCCCCCAGTTTTCATATGATTTGGTTTTCATTAAAAAAAACAATTTTGCCTGTTTTTGTACACTTGGTTTTCATACAGTATTGCACATAACAAACAGGTCAATTTTCCCTGTACTGTATAATTCAAACAAAATTCTTACTTCATTTGATGGCCAAGACCAGTGATCTAGAGCTCAAAAGGTTCTGCTCTCTAAAGTCTTACATTTTTTTTTCGGACTGCATAATTGCATGTTTTAACCTATGCTGTCACCTTCTTGGAAATATTTTTGGGACTTGTGCTTGTGCTTAACTGGCTAAATAAAAGTTGCGCTTTCAATATAGCAAACACAATAAAACACCTCTTTGGGCAGTTATAGTTTACTTCAAACTCATGCAAACTATGCATTATCTTAAAAAAAAATATGGACCGATGATTTTGATTGTCTTTCTCCCTCATTAAAGTTTGTCATGCAACTCAATGAAGCGATCCTTTCTAACAACCCCTGTGCAGGAAGAGAACCCTGGTGGCAATCGGGACTCATGACCTGGATACCATCTCAGGTCCTTTTACTTACACAGCCAAGCCTCCCGGAGACATCAGCTTCAAACCACTCAACCAGACCAAAGAATTCACTGCCACCCAACTCATGAGCCTCTACAAGGTGTTCATCTCGTTATATGCTTGGTCCAGTTGCATTTTTATGTTGTCTTGATCTGTTACCCGATTTAGTACCCCTCTCTTACAGACCGACAGCCACCTGAAACATTATCTTCATATTATTGAAGACAAGCCTGTGTACCCTGTAATTTATGACAGCAATGGCATTGTCTTATCTATGCCTCCGATTATCAATGGTAAGTGGTACTTTTTTCTTGCAAGTCTTAAAAAATAAGCTCGCACCAGCTGGGAAAATTTTAATCTTTCTTTGGAAAAAATAATAATAATGCAGAGATGCTGCATCTCCAGCATATTTAGTCACAAATTCCAAAGTGAAATTCAAGCCCAACTACATGATATGGTCTCCCTTGTCAATGTGTCATTCCAGGAGATCACTCAAAAATCACCCTGAACACAAAGAACGTATTCATTGAGTGCACCGCCACAGATTTGACCAAGGTACAGCTAAGTTGAGAGTCCACAGGCAAATGACCTTATTTTGATCAAGCAGCCCAATCACAGATATCCAACTAAAATGTCTCTCTTCTGCTCCAGGCAAAGATTGTGTTAGACATGATGGTGACAATGTTCTGCGAGTATTGTTCACAGCCTTTCACGTAAGTTGCATACACTGTTTGGTGTACAACGACAAACTTAAATCAGACGATATATATATATATATATATATATATACACTACTGATTTTGTTTCCTCTCTCATTCTCCATTAGTGTAGAAGAGGCTGACGTGGTAAACCCTGATGGCACAACCTGCAAATATCCAGTACTGCACCCAATACAGTCATCTTTCATACAAGTCACCCACATTTCCCTTTTCCAAATTGCCCACCGGTTTATTGTTTGTTTTAGGAGCTGGCCTACAGAAAGGAGAAACTGTCCAGTGAGTTTATCAATCGCAGAGTTGGCATCAAGTAAGACACTCAGACAGGCTCCCCAAAATAGCCAAGTAGCCCACCACATGTACCGCTCATTTTTGTTGAAGGTTACAACCTGCTGCTCAGGTCTTCTTGAAGGTGACTTATTTGCTTTCACCTCACAGCGAGTCCACTGAGAAGATAGCCCAGCTGCTGACACGGATGTGCCTGCGCTCTCAGGCTACAGGCGTCGGTGATGAAATAGAGGTTGAGATCCCGCCCACTCGCTCGGACGTCATCCATGCCTGTGATATAATGGAGGACGCAGCCATGGCCTTTGGTTTCAACAACATCACCCGCACCACACCGTCTACCCACAGCATAGCCAACCAGGTAACCGAATTTACCTGATGTGTACTATAACTGCTGTGGATATGAGACCCCTCAACAACCATGTTCATGAAAGTCAATAATTATGCCTAATTACTTACATTTTTACGTTTCTTTGGGTCTCCGCACGTCCGTCTTCCCAGTAAGTGTTGTAGCTCTGCCATCCCATTTGTTTCAAGTGTGCAAACCTGCTATGAAAGCATGTTTAGCCCTTAGCACTTACCCCTTACCACTCGCTTGAAGGAGAATTGGGACCCCACTTGATTCTCATGAACACGCAAAAGACAAGGGCCAAAGGGTAGAATTGGCATTCAGCCATATTCCCTCCAGCATGTCCTAGATGTACCCTGGGACCCCGTGTCCTTCCAGTTAGGCATGTGTTGGGATTGAACCAAGGACTGGCCAAGGACTAGACATCAAGTGGCGCGACCCTTAAGGTGTCAGGTAGTGAGGCTACCAAGACACGTCCACCCAGCCACCTACACTGGCAGGCACCTGGTTTGATTGACATAGTTATTGGTTATTTATTTCAACTCAAACGGTGACCGGCCCCCCAAATCCTCCTGGTCGAGTGAATATAATGAAGCCAGGATGTCAAATGACTTGTGCTCTTTGTGTTTGTAGTTTCCACTGAATAAACTGACAGAGCTGCTAAGACAAGACCTTGCAGCGGCTGGATTTACAGAGGCCCTTAACTTTGCCCTGGTAAAGTTTAAATACAGAAACACTCAGTTTACCCTTATCTTTGGGAAAAAATAATAATAATGCCACAAATCTACTGACTTAGTGCTCCAAAGAAGACATAGCAGACAGGCTTGGCAAGAAGATCTCGGAGACCAGAGCAATCCACATCTCCAACCCCAAGACGGCAGAGTTCCAGGTAAACGTACAACGATGTGTTGAAACTGTTTTTTTTTTTTATTTTTTTTTTAAACTCTCATTGCTTTGAACAATGCAGGAAAAAATGCTGACTGAAATTAGTTTTACCTGAAGTTGGGTTGTCTTTTTTTCTCCACAAGAGGGCGATCTCCTACAGACCAAAGATTGTAGCTCTGTTTTCAATAACACCATTCTGTTTCTCCACCAGGTGGCGCGCACCACCCTGCTGCCAGGTTTGCTGAGAACAATTGCAGCCAACAGGAAAATGCCTCTCCCTCTCAAGTTGTTTGAGATATCTGATGTCGTGCTGAAAGATGACACCAAAGGTAGGCACGTGGATGTAGAAACAAGTTGAAACATTATGCATTATTGCATTTTGTTCAACTAACTTACTGCTGGCTTATGTATGTGTATTTCATTCACTAAAATTGGCTGCAAACACCTGATTATGTAGAAGTAAAAGTATAATATCCTGGCCAACCAGTGGAGATGAATGACATAGATGAAGCATTTAAATACTACTACAGGTCACGATTTTAAGTGCAATATAAAGTAAAGATAGGAAAATTGGAAAGCCATATTTTCTTTTATAATTTGGCATCTATTCCCTGGTCATTATGTCATTGGTTAAGCCCCACTGAGACTTACTGGCTGTCATCCCAACAACCAGATGTCGGGGCAAGAAACAGCCGACGTTTTTGTGCCGTTTATTACAACAAGACCCCTGGCTTCGAGGTGATCCACGGACTGCTTGACCGTACCATGCAGCTGCTGGCGGTGAAGCCAAGCCGGGGAGACGGCTACCACATCCAGGCTGCAGAAGGTAAGGAACTTGGCTAAGCTGGTCTGATGCAATGTGCCAGTGCCCAGCTTTGGGTAGTAAAGACTGGATTTATGTCGAAAGGAGAAAATCCCAGGGACAGATTTTAGCCACTATGCTATAAAGCTCATTTATTTACTCGGCAAGCCAGTGTGCCGATGAAATTAGGTCACGGGAAGGTATTGCACGTTTGCTTGAGATTATGTAAATATATATGGCAGCTGTGCATCGTGGTGCTTGTTACTCAGGAATCCTGCAAACATTTTGGGAGGTCACATGCACGGCAGTCGTTTGCCTTCCCTCTTTAAGAATCTGCCAAGATGACCTTGAAAAAAGATGAAAGGAATTGTATGTAGCCGCTTCCTTTTAGCTGCTGCTTTGAATCTACTGCTCTCATCATATCCCGTTTCTTCCTGCTTTGGGTACGCAGATGTGACACACACTGGCACTAGTCGGTTGTCAGCTAATGGTATACGTTCCTAAAGTTTAGCTACAAGCCTTAGCTACCATCACATGTATAACCTGTCATAACATAAGTAGAAATAGTTGATTGCCTCTCTGAGAGCTGTGAGTGACATCCAGGACCAGTTTTTCTTTGAACCAAACATTTATGACCATTAATGGGCAGTTTGATTTGTAGTTGTGAAGAAAAGAGACGTTGTGGTGTATAATCTGTTCTTTCAAACCACTATTGATAACACATGCTATATGCCTGTGGTGACCGTATACTTTTTAAACTTGTACCTAAAACTGTTCCACTCTTAAGGTCTGAAGCCTAGTGAAGCTCAACTGACTGTAAATAGATTTCAATTTCTGCAGGGACTTAAAGTATACGCACGATTTCATCTTGGGCCTCACCCCTCCCTTTTACTGTACATTCCCTTTAACAGCCATCAGTTGCTTTTGCTGCTCCAAGGTCACACTGCAGGGCAGCCACACAGCACATCAATTAGCTCAGGTGTCGCTGAATAAGAAGGTAAGGAAAGACGGACAAGATTCAAAGAAGGGAGTATTGGTTGCATGAGGGCTTGCAGGGGTGCTGTCGGTGCAGCTGGAGGTGAGTGTGTGTAAATCCTGCAGTGTAGGAGAAAATATGGAGGTCACGTCACCTACTGCAGTACACAACACACCCACATAAGCATCCACTGGCCATCTGCACCATTGCACAGTATCCAAGTTCACCTGTCTTGTTCACCTTGCCCACCGTTGGCTATTCCCTTGGTGCATCTGACAGGATGTCTTTAACCCCTTTGCAAAGGCACTCGCCTGACACTAAAGCCTCCTCTCAGGATGCTCGCATCAGCGGGGGGTGGGGGGCTCTGCACTTCTCTCATCATGGTTTGTGCCACAGTGATGTTGAATGGCTGAGATGTCCACAGATAGAATGTGTGGAGAACAGCAAACACTGATTAAATCAACAGTCAGGAAGCTCAAAAGGAAACCCACATTTCACTTAACAACTTTGTCCAATGTGAGGCTTTGACCCTCAAGATGCAGCTGAAGCCACGACTTTGTCATCAGGCTCTAATTTCGTGGTGCAGGGTAGAGCACCGTGGTGCACACCACGCAGTGGTCGTTTTGTCCAGTGTAATTTGGTAGTCAGATGGTAGCGACATACAATTTGAGCGAAATAGTATCATTATGATCAATCCGCCCACCCCAGTGGACAGTGTCCTGGTACATTGACCGTTTGTCTATTTAAGATGTTCCAGAGCTATTTCTATTGCTGCCATGACATTCTGGTACAAGTAGGAAGCTAACGCCAGTTCAACACAGGAAGTGAACATCATATCTTTTGGTCCTGTGTTGTCCGTCTACCATCCAGAGAAATGAAAGCAGTGGGCTCTGGAAATCATTAGTGCGTGGGGATGTTGTCATAGCAACTGTTTTCTCTTGTGCATTTCTTTGCAAATCAATCTGCTTCCTTGTCAGTAGTTTTGACATGACTCTCATTTCATGGAGGTAAAATGTATAGGCACACTTACAAATGGGAACCTCGGATTTTATTCCCGTGAAAGTGAAAGTGACGAGGTACAAAATGTAATTAAGGTTCCGTCACCTCGGCAGAGTTGTAACATTTATTATTGCTTTCTGCTCAGCGATGTTGAAGTAAAATCTACTTTTGTACCCTGCCTGCCAAGCTCTGCATCTCTTGTCACCAACGCCTACAAGCCAGACTTTCTGGGTTTGGGTTCGTTTTAAAAGAAGTTAATGGAGAGCTGAGCTTTGAAAGCTAATGTGGAACAATGATTGACGTGCTGGGAAAAATGGAGGTAGTATGAGTGACAGTAGAGTACCACCTACGCTGCTCTTTGTTTCTTAATATGAAATAGACACAGGCTTACATGTCCGTCCATCCAGCCATTCACGAGGGTAGCGGGCATGCTGGAGCCTATCCCAGCTGTCAAGATATTTTTTTATATGTATATATTTGTTGTTGAAGACTGCATGAGTGACGGGCACACATTGTAGCGTGCCTTTCCTGAAAGCGCTGAAGCCACATAGACAACCTGTTGGCGTGCATCAGCATTGATGTATTCATTCAAAGACTTTTAATGGTTCTTCTCATTGAAACACCCAAAGTTCTCTTGCTCGTGCGTTCTCGTTTTTCAGATTAGATTGTGACTTTATTGTAGTAATTGTAATTCCCAATTCACTTGATGCTGTTGTGGAAACATAAAACACTTCTAGTATTGACAGCACATGAAAATAATTTGACAATATAAGCGAAACTTTGTTTAATATTAATTTTGTTGCTGCATAACATACATTAAACGTAACTCTTACAAAAACGATTTCCACAGGGAAGTATGCTCAACGCAAACACAGTGCTCAATTTTTTAAAAGGGAACTTTTAATAGACTAAACAAGTAATGCAAAAACCTATAAATCTATAATGTCAATTTTGCTACGACCTTGACAGCAGAAGTATTTCATCAATTTAGGGCTCGTCCTGTCCTGAATTGAGTCTAAACTCCACTTTGTCATGAGTGTTTCTCCAGTTTTTCAAGGTCATTGTATGACTTTGCAGTTTTGCTTTGAATATGTTGATCATGGTTTGAACCAAAATAACAATTGTAACAAATATTTTAGGCAAACAATTGAACTTTGTGTGCATGTAATAAGGCAGTGTAACAATATGAACACAATCGGGTTGGATGGAGCCGCTCATCCGTCCTTTCTTTTGTCTTCCAGATTCCACTTTTTTCCCCGGGCGCTGCGCAGAGATCTTTGTCCAGGGGAAGAGTGTAGGCCGTCTCGGGGTCCTCCACCCACACGTCATTAGCAATTTTGAGCTGACGCTTCCCTGCTCCGCCGTAGAGATGGACATCGAACCTTTCCTGTGAATTTATCTTCCTGTACTTTCACTAGTTCATCATTAGTATGTCAGTGAATGACGGCAATATAAACACCATCCCTTTTATTCACTCTGTGTGTTTGTTCAATATCTGCTGTGCATTTTCCTCTAAAGTCGGCTCATGCTGTGTTGTCGCCTTTGGTTCTTCCAGTGGCCACACGGCTGAAACGCGCCTCACACACGAGGTTCCCATGCAGGAAGTCATCAAGCACAAGTTCCCCGTTCAAGTCAAACCCTCAAAAGCTGCGACCTCCACCAAAACTGTGTTTGGAGACTTGAGCACACTCGTGGCTCTCAAAAGCGTAAACGATTTCCTGGCGGACAAAAGCTACATGGAAGGCTTTGTAGCATCTCAGGCTGATGTTGCCATCTTTGACGCCATCCCCTCTCCTCCTCCACTCACTTTGTGCCACCTTCTGCGCTGGTACAACCACATCAAATCCTTCCAAAAGGAAAGAGCTGACCTT
The DNA here is from genome assembly GCF_030265055.1 of Doryrhamphus excisus. NCBI lineage: Eukaryota > Metazoa > Chordata > Actinopteri > Syngnathiformes > Syngnathidae > Doryrhamphus > Doryrhamphus excisus. The sequence goes on along the minus strand of NC_080473.1, from coordinate 16,522,414 downwards.
CCTGTCGTTACAAAGCAGTTTGTTCTCCCAGATACTCCTCCCACCTCCTCCAACAGCGACGAAGACGTAGATCTTTTTGGCTCAGATGAGGAGGCTGACAGCGCAGAGGCGGCCAGAATCAAGGAACAGCGACTTGCCGAGTATGCTGCCAAGAAGTCCAAGAAGCCAGCTGTCATTGCCAAGTCCTCCATCCTTCTTGACGTCAAGCCCTGGGACGACCAAACGGACATGGCCAAGATGGAGGAGTGTGTCCGCGGCGTCAGCATGGACGGTCTGTTGTGGGGGCAGTCCAAGCTGGTCCCGGTGGGTTATGGCATCAAGAAGCTGCAGATAGGATGTGTGGTGGAGGATGAGAAAGTGGGCACAGATGTGTTGGAGGAAGCCATCACCGCCTTGGAGGAATACGTCCAGTCGGTGGATGTGGCTGCTTTCACCAAGATATGAATGGATGGGACCCAGCCTGTATAAGAAGCCGCTTCTGAGGCCGTTTACACTTGGCAGGTTTGCTTCGGTCAAAACACATTCTAGTGCAGTTTCTCTGACGACTCTTATGCAACAATCGAACATATTGAAATATTCTCAGTGGAGTGGGCACCAACCTTTTGCCATTTGCCTGCTTTAAAATAATCTCTTAACCACAGTTGGTAACATATGCTAGCCGGAGGTAATGTGATGTCCAAAATGTGTATATATATCTTGAGCCAGTGACGTACAGCGGCATGAATGGCTCCACTGACTATAGTCTGAACCCTAGTGTGACTGTAGCGCATACAGACATATTTGGTCTGGACCGGACTGTACCGGGCTAAAACTGAACGTCCCTAGTTGTAAAAGATTCTTGTCACACAATCCCAATAAAGTCCTCCTTCAGTTGAGCCCTTAAATCCTTGATTTAATATGTACAGTATGGACTGTCTGATCTGAAGCCGTACCATCTATCTCACCTCTTAGGAAGGGAAGTTGTCCGACCAGGTCTCCTAAATGGAGTCTGACGAGTATACCAGCATTCTTTAAAACTTCACTGTTCACTGAATTTACAAAGTATGCAACATTTAATTGGACATGTTGAAACTTGCAGTTTTAATAGGGTTAAAGTCCCTCTGTCACAAGGTTTCTGCTGAACTGGTCCTGTTTTATGGCTTTGCTGAACTTAGGTTGGTCTCGTTTGAATCAGCTGATTCTAAAACGTTTGAGGAAAACCAAAATGTACAATAATGGAGACAAATGTTCCCATAATTTCCCCCAAATTTGCATATTACTCTAGTTCTACATGCAAAAAACAATGAAAAATCAATGATGAATGGATGGAATCTACTGTTGATGCACACATTTCGTACATCCAAGCAAAGATGGCAACTATTGGCGCCAAATAGTGGCGGCAACGGTGTCCATCGCTGGTTGCGCACGTTCATACTTACCCAGCTTGAGTTAACAGGTTAATAAGAACAACCTACTTCAAAACGCCATCATAAAAAGTACATATTTATGACACTTAAATACTACATTTTACAAATGCAGACTATAAACATTTTGAATTCAGTACTTGTGAACTTTGATTAATCATAGTATCCCCAGTAGAATGAATATTCTGTTGACTAGAAAAGAATGAACAAGTCCAACACTGGCATACGTGGCAAACTTGCTTGGCACTTCGATCTCTTTCCTCCTGGTGGCGGACTTGTCGTTTTCTGGAATGTTGTACCACCAGTACAACAAATATAAGCTGGCTGCTTTTATCGCCTGCCGGGTTCCAACTAGCGCGAACACGCCAACAAGGAAGCGGGCAGTGCCCAACGCCAGTGTGTGTGTTGTCAGTGGGGGTAGGGGTACGGGCAGCACCCCTTGGGGGTCAAACGTCTCCCCCAACTGCTCGTTCATCCAATACCCAACAGAGCATCCGGCCCCGACTCCAAGGATGGTGGTGGTGTCCCCCCTCGTGGTGCTGTAGTGTTCCAGCTGTGGGTACGTGAGGCTGAGGAAGAAGGGCACGACCAAGGCCGCCATGGGAGAGATGCTGCTGCTGAGCTGGAACTGGTCAAAGGCTTCCCAGTACGGGTAAGTGGCGTACATCACCAGTGCTGAGATCAAAACGCCACAGATAACATCCTGGAAGAGAGGGTGGAAATACACACATGGTATATTTCATTGCTTGTACCATGTTACCGTGTCGTGTTGACCTGTCTAGTATGCCAAAGTAAAACTTTCCTCACTAATGGCATCTATATGGAAACCAGATTAGTGGGCTGTACGTATTCTTAGCGTGCAAAACATTGGAGGTCTATGTCCAAAGCCCAAACAAGGAAAGTTCTATTTGGAGAACAATGAATGTCTTTGAAAGTTCCTCCACACAGTTTAACTAAACATCTGAATAATGTATCCTGTAATGACCTTCAATGTTTAATGCTGCATACAAGTGTGTGTGTGTGTGTGTGTGTGTGTGGACGAGCTCACCAAAACCGAGTGCATGCCCGTGTAGAGACGGCTCAAACACACCATCGTGGACAAAGTCACAGCCATCAGCAGACCCACCTCAAACTGGAACTGGCACAAACACACAATGTGAACTATTTAAGATCAGCTGATTACTTTTGTGAGTTGATATTCTTTTGCAGGTTTCTCATCCCGGTTTTTTTTGTGTAGACATATGTTTGTAGAATGGCAGTGGCCACCCCCCTTATCTTCCCTGCACCTTCACCTACGGTCCAGTTCTTCCTCCTTTACAATAAGAGTGAGCTTCATACGTTCATCCACCTCCCCCTCCCCTCCTCTCCACTTCCCTGCCCTTTATCCCGTGTCTTTTCCTGTCCTTGGCAGCTGGAAGCCTATTCACTCCGTTCATGAAGAGAAGGTTTTTGTAAAATGGCCACAAAGGATGAGGGGGACAGGAGGGGGTCGCTCTGTGATTGACTGCAGTGACCTCTGACCTTCTCAGGGAACCTTGTAAGTTGCCCCGAGGCCCCCTGCAACCCGCCTGTGGAAACCCTGCAGGAATCTGTGCCAAAGTTAGCCGTTAGCTATACTGTATTTTGGTGTTTTGAGCTCGGGGGAGGATTCCCCCCCATGAGAGAAAAGCCGGGGGACCAGACTCAGAGTCTCAAATGAGCCCGTCCTTCATTGAGACCTAGTCCATGATGGTTTTATTGACTTGCTGGAGGAGTCCTGAAGAGGAAGAGGCGGGAAGGGGGGATGTAGACTGACAGTCATGGACTCTGTTGAGTCCATCAACGGGCCTAAGCGGCGCTCCAAGGGTGTGGCTGATGGAGACGGATGATGATTGGTGGCCAACAGCTCAGAGAGCACGGTTTGATGGGCAGCCGGTAAAATGCATCGCGGTTGCCCTTTCACATGGAAGTCAAAAAACAGGAAGTTCTCAGTGGAATGTCCAACAACTCAAGTCCCAGTCCAGCGTGTTACGTGTTCCAGCGTATACCTTAGCACACTTCCTACCGCCATCGTGGGACGGCAACTATTCTTCTCTCGGGCTGATTCTCCTGGCAGGTTTGTGTGAATTTGGATGTCACATGATACTTTCATTTTAAACATCATGGAACCTTGTTTCCTTCCAGGTTTCGGTGATGCTCACCTGGATTCTAGAGGGGGCACTGAGCAACAATGTGAAGGAGATGGCGGTGGCGGCCATGGCGTGGGTCGAGGGGAGGCCATACTCGGCGTCGACACGTGTCTCCAGTTTGACCACCGGCGGGGAGAGGGGGCGGGGCAACTTCAGCACGTCCTTCATTACCTGGCCGATGTACATCACCAACTGCAAGGGAGGAAACATCCGTGGTGAAAGACTGGTTGGTTATCTTTGTGTTATATGTGACAGCAACTTAGTGTAATATGTCATAATTAGGGCTGTCAATCAATCAAACAATATTTGATTGTGATTAATCGCATTTTATCCATAGCTAACTCATAATTAATCACAGATAGAAAAAAGTTGTTATCATAAGTAGGGGAAATGTCTTTGTGGTAAACGACTCTGTGCAACTACAAGGATAATTGCATCAAACTTTTTGGAAAAGGACATCAATTTGGGAACTATTGGCCGTTATGTATAACAATACAGTCAGCAAGCATATTTCTGTATTGCTATATTCTGTATTTCTGTATTATTAGCATATTAGCTATTAAACTCGTCCACAAATGTTCAGCAAATCCAAAATGTGAGCGAGTGAGACCTCTCACTCTGACACATGCAAAGCTCATTGAATTTGAAATAATGAAATCAAAGTCCACACATAATGTGAAATGAATGTACGACGTACCAAATCAAGGAGGGTGTAGTTGATGTCCCGTGGTGTTCATCTATCATAACCTCGTCTAATTTCCACACCATTAAGTAACAGTCATGGAAAAGGAAGCTGTGAAATCCCGATCAGGCCATGCTCTAAAGCCAATGAATAAGTGATCAGCGTGCCCACTTGAGTGAAGACGTGATATAAATACAAAAGGAGGTGAGGAGTGGCAGCACAGCGTCATCAAACATACATTGGATATGTACAGTATATGTTACATATACGCACGGTAGACGTATGTCATGACATGGCTTGGTATGTCCTGTAATGCATGAATGTACTCCAACGTGCTATTCTCTCTTTTTGTGTCTCTTCCTCAGATGCCCTGAGAGAAGCCGCCCACTCAGCTCAGGTTTATTTAAAGCGTTGCCTTGTATATTTCATGAATGGCTGCCACGGTGAGTGTCGGTGCAAAGAGAGACCAATGTGCTTGTTTGAGGGACAAAATAGAAAGGTTAATATTACCAGCTATACTAAAACTAGCTGGGGGGGGGGGGGGGGGTTTACCAAGTACACAGCTGAATATTTATAGAATATATTGTATTAAAAAAGATGTGCCACACTGGGATCCATGGGCCAATAAAAAAACAAGCCGCTGGCTGTAATTGGCCCATGAGCCACACTTTGGACACCCTTGACATCGTACAATACAATTACGTCTTTTAAGCTTTGAGGTAACTACGTAAGCTCTGTTATTAGTTGAACAACTCTTGAACAGAATGCCAACCATCCATCCATTTTCTAGACTGCTCATCCTCGTTGGGGTCACTTGGGAACTTTTTTAGAGTTTTAGACGTTTTAGACGTTTTAGACGTTTTAGACGTTTTAGACGTTTTAGACGTTTTAGACGTTTTAGACGTTTTAGACGTTTTAGACGTTTTAGAGTCAAACATCAAACTGCATTAGGAATTCTGTGTGTCTTGTGCGGTCAAACTTGAGAATAACGTTATTGCAGTGCAATATTTGCATCCACCTACACAACACCGCCACACAGACACACAACCGGTACCATGACATGGACAATAACCAGAGGGGGGGGGGCATGTGGAGCCCCTTAGGCACGCCCGACCTTGTCTATTCACCACGGCTGCATTCATACACCAGCCAACCACGTGGTCCCCGCCACAGGCTTCAACAATGCAGCTCAAGTGCGTGCATGATATGATACCCCCGCCCTGCATGCCCCCTTTTCACCCACCACCAACACACACATCACACATCACACTCTTCCACCACGCAGCCTGTCACTGGTGCCTTTGTGTTAAAAGGCTGACCTATAGGGACCGTCTGGTCATATTCTGGTCATATGGAGGGAGTTCACCACAAGTGTGTGTGTGTGTGTGTGTGTGTGTGTGTGTGCTTTCTAATTGAAGCCAGGGTGGGTGGAGCTGGACTTTGATCTGTCAACATGAGGAAGAATGTGTGTTGAGTTCAAGGAGAGTGATAGCAAACACAATTTAACTTGCTAATTGAAGATTTCAAATGTTTTACTGCACCTCCTATAGAATATAGTCATTTTAATATATACATATTTTGAACTATAATAAGTCAATAAAATGCTTAAACCATTTGAATGTCACGCACTAGTGATAACATAATGCAGAATTTACATCAGTGATACACACAACTACAAGGATGATGCCTTTCCAACCTCCATGCAGCTAAATGGTATAACCAATGTGGCATTCGGGGGGGGGGGCTTCTTAATACAGTGGGACCAGTTTAAGTTGACCAGCTGGTCAAGTCAAACCAACATACACGGTTGTCCGCTTTTATCAACATGATTGATGATTGGGGTCAATGCAGTTTATGCTGATGTATTGTTAACGTTATCATTGCTGCTCTATTTTTGCCAAAGCGAGTATGTGGTTACTCCAAAATGGATAGAAGAAAGTAGGAGGGTGGGAGGGGCAACAGGAAATGAACTGCCACTTCCCTTCAATGCTTCGACGTACCGTATAGGTACCGTATAGGTACCGTATAGGATCCAAAGTCCTTTTTTCCTCTCAGCTGTTCTTTCTCCCCCCTTTCCACAACTAACTAAATGCCCCCATTTCAATTTTGCACGAAACGAGCAAGTGACGCTATTGTTGCTGATATGGACGGGCAGACGTGAGCCAGTTGGAAAGCTGCTGACTTAAACGGGTTGCGTATGCAGGAAGGCCTTTTTAGCAACAATAAGCACTCATGCTACGTTTGCTCATGTACACGTCATAAAGTTCATGCAGGCACTTTGCATTGTTGTGGGGGGGTGGGGGGGGCAGCATAGTGGAAAGACCCCCTTAAACATTGCATTTGTCTATAAGCACAATGGTGGGTCGGTGTTAGCAGTGCACGGTGATGCGCCCCCAGGGAGGACACCCCCAATGGTGGACCCAGTGAGAGAGAGAGAGAGCGAGCGAGAGAGAAGGCCCAGTGCACTGATGAGGCCAATAAAACACTCTGCTGTTCCACCAAGGGGAGGAGAACCAGAGCAGAGCTGGTAATGGCTAACTGGGGGAGTGGGGGGGTGGGGGGGGATTGGTGTGTTTACTGGTGAGATGAAGAGAGCGTAAGTGTGTGCGTGAAGCAGAAGAGTTCATCCAGAGGCCTGGAGAAGCCAGGATGACAAAAGAATGCTATCTTGTGCCCTTAGGGGCACCACAAGGGGTTCAGACACGGGGCACTCACCAAGTGCTGCAGGGACGTGACACAAAGGGCACCGACTCACACGGCCTGTCACACAAATGTCAAAATGTCTGTTTATAGGCGCAGTCTGACATGTTTTGTGACGTTGTCGTCTTGAAGGTAAAAACTATTTCCTTCTGATGTCTCATCTATAGCCCCTCAGTCCTGGGCCCCGGAAGCCTGGCCTTGGTGACCTTGGTGGCCCTGGTGGCCCTGGTGGCCCTGGTGGCCCTGGCCTGGGGATATATCTACATATATGGTGTGTGTATATATGTAGTATATACGTATGTGCATGGTGTCATAGACAGGTCACTGGAAGGACTAGAAGGATGAAAGGAGGTTGAAAGGTGAAAGGATGGAAGGACCACGGCGAGAAGAGAGGAGGCTTTGTCAAAGTGAGGGACATTAGACAGAAGGACAAGAGCATGGTGAGGACTCACAGCCCATATGTTGATGAGGCGTCGACACAAGAAGGGGTCCAGGTTCCAATGTATAGTCGGCAGACAGGTGATGTAAAAGACCTCGTGTCCCAGGCCAGCCGAGAACAGGAAGACGATGTGCAGCGGCCAGTTCCTCACTTCATACTTGGGCCTGATACAACCCTGCCGCAAGATCAAAAATAATCATCATCATGAAGGGAGCCCGAGGAGCGTGATCAGAGCTTGCGTGTCAAACCGGGGCCCACCATTTCCTGCTTTAGGTTGGGATGGTTTCATAGAAATGACTAGAAAGACTGAAAAGGATCTATCAAGTCAAGATGTGGAACGCTGACTCAAAAGACGATGATGGAAAAGGTTGCTCCTCACTTAAGATGATAAATGGAGAACCGGAGCAGCAGAGCCAACCTGCCCTGGCTGGCGAGGCCTGGAGGGCGTGTCGGCTGTGATGCTAACGAAGGTGCAGTATGAGTCCTCCATTAAAATGCCACACTTTCTAAGTATACTGTATACTGTAATATATATATATATATATATATATATATATACATCTATGTACGGTATACTGTTAGACGGACACTTAAGCCAAAGTATTAACTGTGGTCTAAATGTGTCTAAACACCAATTGATGCAGTGAAGGCACCACTTGTAGACACAAAGATCAACATGGTACTCAACATGTCACCATACATACGACTAAACGAGGGCAAACAGCAGCAAGACAAACAAGAAAAGCCAGTTGTAGCCACATCAACTATTGCTGATAATTATGAATGTTTGCAGGTATTGGGGGGGGGGCGTACTGTAGAATACACTGTACTTCAATATATTTGGTTTTAAATTGTTCTTAAATCCATACTTTATCAGTGTGTTTTTAATTGTAGATTTTATTCTTTATAATTGTATAAAAAATTAAGACAATGTTTAAAAATAGTTTTGTGTAAATTGTAATTCGGCTATGATTCCCATATTTAAATATACAGTAGTCTCCCTATGTGTTCATCATCATACGTACATTTTCTTCATATTTGTAGTTGGAATTGCTGTCCTGGTACTTCCGGGTTGTCTTCTGCAGACCACCCGATTGGTCCATGTGGTCCGGGGTTCCAGCTGGCGCCACCCCCCGTGTGTGATGAGCGTCATCGACCAGGAAGAGTCCGCATCGCCTCTGGAAGCCCGCCACCAGGTCCGAGTCGTGCAGGTAAGCCAGGGCGTCCAGCATGTCAGGTGTGGTCCACCTTGACGTGGCTTTCACACCAAATGACGCCTGGCTAGCGTCAAAGCGCCGAGCTGCACGGGGGTGTGGTTGATGCGCATCACAGGTGTGCGCAGCGGGGCGGTGCTAAGGAGTGGCGCTGAAGGGGCGTGGCGTCTGTGTCTCATGAAGACCATTAAAAAGGTTGTAAAGATAACGAACGTACGAAGCAGTAGAGAACTTTGATAGCGGCAAAATCTCGAGATTGTACTTGATCGCGTGATTGACAGGTGTGACAAGTTGGCTCCTCCCCGTCAGGAACTTTTTTTTTACGTTTTGTGACGTCACTAAAGTGCGTACGCGTGAGGCAGAACATAGTCGCCACAATCAGTAGCAGTAACCAGGAAATACGATGATTGGCAGGGTACTTCATGTCTTTTATAGACTTCAGTTACATTAGGCATGGTGGAGTATGGGTGTCCAAAGTGCGGTTTGGGGGTCATTTATGGCCCATAACTCACTCCCCAAAATCTATTTATACGCCTTCTACATTTTGGGGGTCAAGAGGCCAAAAGGGGTGATGATGCAAGTGCACAATAAATCTTTTCATAAAATACTCCATAAATGTGCAGGTTGGCTTCGGGGCAAATGTGCTGTCTTCTCTTGGCTTCCTCTTTGAAGGTTCCTTCCACGACCATGCTTCCTTGGTTGCAGATGATCAACAGATCAACAATGGCGCTACATTTGCTCCCCTGTGATCATAGACTGATGTTCTCTGTGCTTTAAAGAGTAAATCATGAGTTTGTTTATGATTATCATCAATATGATTGATGGTGGCATCTGACAGGGCTGCAGCTAGGAATCCAGCAGAGGGCGCTGTTGGACAAGTCCATTCACTCAACATTGGTCAGCAGGAAGATGCGCCGACAAGAAGTCAGTCTTTATTCATTATTTTATTCAATATTCATTCATTCACATATAGACAAGCCCCCCCCCCCCCCCCCCCCACACACATTCATACCTATGGACAATTTGGGGGGGCCAATTAACCTAGCATGTTTTTGGAATGGGGGGGGGAAGTACCCGGAGAAAACCCACGCATGCACAGGGAGAACATGCAAACTCCACTCAGAGACGGGTGGAATTGAACTCGGGTCTCCTAGCTGTGAGGCATTTGTGCTAACCAGCCCAGGAATGACGTGAAGGTAAAGACATGACACATGACAGGAAGGAGGAAGTGAGCGAGCGTGGAGGAGTGTAGCGTGTCAAAGGTGGCCACGCCCCCATACATATTTCAGTTGTAAATGTGAAAATGATAAATGCTTCATGGTGTTAAATATGAAAATGAATTGTTGTTTCCATGTTAAACAAACAATATTAGTGATGTTTATGCTGCTATGGTTCTTTATATATTTATATACATATATTTGCTGACACAAAAGCAACAATATTGGTATCATCTTGGTAGGCTTGATACCAAAACGTGGAGTATAGGCCACTATATTAAGGATGATCCTTGACTATATTAAGGACGATCCTTGACTATAAAAGGACGATCCTTGACTATATTAAGGACGATCCTTGACTATATTAAGGACGATCCTTGACTATATTAAGGACGATCCTTGACTATATTAAGGACGGTCCACGACACCGTCTGTAGAACTGAACCGGACGGAGGGACGGATGGATGACGGCATGGATGAAACAGCATTGGCAGGCACGGTCCGGCATGACGTCATCCGCTTGACGTCATCCGCTCCCACACCAGCCATGAAGAGGAAACGAGAGCATTTTAATATTCAAGGACGGACGATCATCAGCGATGATGAAAACGACCCAGTCCGCCGGGACGACGGCGTCCCGCTGAGCTTGGAGGACAGGAGAGGCGGGGAAGAGGAGGCGAGGAGGAGAGGTGGCGAGGAGGCGAGGAGGAGAGACGTCAGCATCCGCCCGCCAGCTCCCTTTGTGTTCGGCAGATAAGGCGAATGGCGAGAGATGACATGGCCGAGGCAGACTCGGCACCAGGCGGGGGGGAGCCCGCCGCCCCGGAGACGCCCTCGGCGTTCGCGTACGAGGAATACGAATGCAAGATCTGCTACAATTACTTCGACCTGGACCGCCGGGCGCCCAAGATCCTGGAGTGCCTGCACACGTTCTGCGAGGAGTGCCTGAACACGCTGCACCTCCGGGAGGAGCGGCCGTGGCGCATCAGCTGCCCGCTGTGTCGACACCGCACGCCGGTGCCGGATTACCGGATCCGGAACCTGCCCAACAACACCAAAGTGACGGAGGACTTCCCGCTCTACATCGACTCGGACCCCCTGCCCCAGGACGCCCTGCCGCCGCAGCCTCCGCCGCCGCACCCGGCGCTCGTCGCCCTCCGCCGGGAGGAGGCGTCGGGAGACGGCCGGGCCGCCCCGTCCGCCGCCGCCGCCTCCGCGGCCACCGCCCTCTCCCAGGACTCGGTCCGCTACGACAGCTGTCAGAGCTGCAAGAGGGTGGCCCTGACCACCGGATGCGTGTGCGTCATCTTCTCCTTCCTGTCCATGCTGGTCTTGCTCTTCATGGGTCTCATCTTCGTGCACAGCCACAGCGTCCCCCCCTCCCCGGCGGGACCCATCTGCCTGTCGGTGGCCAGCATCCTGGCCATGTTCTCCGTGGTGGTCACGTGGCTCATCTGCTGGCTCAAGTACAGACCCGACCGTGACGCCGGACGGTCTTCCGCCACCGGAAACTCCCGGAGGAACGCCTGAGCGCCTCGGGGGTCTTATTGCCGGCCCTTCCTTTTCTACCCAACTCGTCCTGGACGGCCTTCCGGTTGGACGGTTTGGGGCCGACCCGATCCTCGGTCGTCTTTTCCTTGATATATGCACCCACCCACTCCAGTTGGGATTTAGAACTCAATGTTGACTTCTTCTAACCTGCCTGACGTCATACGCGTATCACACTTACTGGAGGAGATCCGACCGTGGGAATCCACCATCATCTCAAGGAGATCCGACCGTGGGAATCCACCATCATCTCAAGGAGATCCGCCCTTGAGAATCCACCATCTTCTCAAGGAGATCCACCATCATCTCAAGTAGATCCGCCCATGAGAATCCACCATCATCTCAAGGAGATCCACCATCATCTCAAGGAGATCCACCATCATCTCAAGGAGATCCACCATCATCTCAAGGAGATCCACCCATGAGAATCCATCATCATCTCAACTTTTTGTTCTTGCTGAACGTTCCAAAACTGTAAATATTCCTGACATCTGTTGAGGTGTGCTTAGATGTTCTCAGCTCTTGATGCACACTTTGATTCTTCTCCAGCTTTGCGGCTTTAGTAACTGCCCCTGTGCAGCAGGGGTGTCCAAAGTGCGGCCAGTGGGCCATTTTCGGCCCACAGCTCATTTTTTACTGGCATATTTGACACATTCAAAAATATTTCATTATTTTGCTTTATTAGCTGTCACTACCACAGGGGCGTCCCAGGGGCCGGTTTTGGGCCCACAGCTGTTTTTTGTATTGGCGATGTCAGCCAGATAATGTATATAATAACTTCAATAAGACTCAAATACTATTTTTTAAGTCCCCAAATATTGTATATACTAACTAATACGTTTAAAACGTCGCCCTCACCGGATTGGTTTTAGCATCATTCATGTCCAAAATGTACCAAAGTGGCCCCCCACCCTGCAGATTGGCACCAGTGAAAACTGCACCTCCTCCAGGGTTTCCAGGATCCACTTGGTGTTGGTCTCTTTACCTGCACAAGCGGCTGCTGAAGGTGGACTTTTGTTTTGGCTTTTTAACGGAAGGGACTCGGGTCCCGGACTCCTGTGCCTCACCTTTTGCTCACCAAGCCACTGCGCAAACAAAACACATCGTTTTTACATTGTAGCATTTATTGGAGGTCCGGTTTGAAGTTTCCTAGTCTCACGGGGTCATAATGCAAATGTAGTGGAGAACACTGAACCCCTTCCTGATCATCTCCATCCAGATGTTGGAGAAATGGGAGGAAATGGAACTGCCTGTACAATCTACTCTCATGGTACACGTGATACCTAATCAAGTACTACTGCTACTACTGGTGCATTTATGGTACACGTGATACCCAATGAAGTACTACTACTACTACTGGTGTATTTATGGTACACGTGATACCTAATCAAGTACTACTGCTACTACTGGTGTATTTATGGTACACGTGATACCCAATGAAGTACTACTGCTACTACTGGTGTATTTATGGTACACGTGATACCCAATGAAGCACTACTACTACTGGTGTACTACTGGTGTACTACTGGACTGTGTTCACTGCAATCCCAAAAGCCTCTTTTCACCCTAACAAGAACCGTTATTAGGACCCACAAAAACCTCCAAGTTCTTGTATGCTCATGTGAGGAACACAAAAGCTGACATGTGAAAGCCATGCAAGATCCCAAGGTGACTGCAATCCTCACCTTTCCTTAACTTATCCTTAACTTATCCTTAACTTAATCCAACCAAGCACTTTCTCCCTCCTTTTCAACGCATTCTTCTATTTATTGTTGGCTTTTATGAGACTATGTTGTTGTTGTTGTCGTTGAAGTACCCGATGTATTTGCACAGAGAAAGGTTCTCCAACATAAACACATTTCCGTAATAAAGGAAACATGAATACACATAAAACATTGTTCATATTCATGTTCATATTCATGTGTTGGTTCTTGGCTCCAGCATCTGAGTGTCCTTGCAGGCCTTCATTGGCTCCTGCTTGACCTGCTCTGCTCTGCTTTTGGCAGATAACATCCATGCTGTGCTTCAAGCGCACCATCTACTGGACGACTGGGGCTACTGCATCCTGCTCAGGCATCATCATCATCGTTCTAAAATCAGAGTAGGGAACCTATGGCTCGTGAGCTAGATGTGGCACTTTTGATGGCTGCACGTGGCTCCCAGGCTTTTCTTAACATAATAACATTTATTTGTTTTCTTTTTATGGTGATGTTTTACAGTAAAACATTACAAAAATCACTAAATACAAAACTGTGTGAACTTTATGAATACCAAGTGTCCTGGTCATTTCCTGGTCTGACACCAAAACTCCATTATTACTGCAGGCGTAATGTGGTAGATACCCGAGTGTCAAGCGTGTGTTTTCCTTACAAAAATACCTTTCACGTGCCTCCAATGACGCACAGCTCCTTGTCAATAAAACCACGTATGCAAGCACTGGAACCAATTTATTAGGCACACCCTCGCAGTTTCATCAAATCCAACCAACAGCACAAATGTCAGTGCAGCACCGTGCAAAAAGTGGGATGCTTTCATCTTCTTTCATCTTATGTACAGGTCCTTGCCACATGGGGCCATGCATTATCATACTGCAACATGATGGGATGCTCGGGACCTCGGGACCTCGAGGCCTCAGGACCTCAGGACCTTGTCATGGTATCTTTGTTCATTCAAAATGCAATCAATAAAATTTTGTTGTTCATAACACGCCTGCCCATATATGATATGATATGATATGATATATCATAACCCCACCACCACCACAACTTGTTGTCTGCCCTGTACCGTGTAAACGGGGGAAATGGGCCTTCATCCATGAAGTGAATGCTATCAAATATTAGCATGTCCCAACTTATGTCGGTATGCAGTCAGGTCGAGACTGCGATGAGGGTGACGGACATGCAGATGACTTTCCCTGAGACAGTTCCCCCCACAAAACCTCTGGTTGTTGCAGGCCCTGCCCCGGGTGGCTGGTCTGATCCTGGTCTGGTTGTGAGGCCCGTTGGAGATATTATCACATTCGCTGAAACACCTTCGTAGACGGCTTATAGTAACATTAGATTCTCCGGAAACACCGATGGACCTTCCTGGGGTCAGTATGGTTACCGCATGCACCCTCAACTCATATTTGGGAATGGCCTTTTATTGTGGCCAGCCTAGTGCAATAATGATGACGTGTCTACTCAGCATTTTGATACGTGGTGGATGGATTATCTCTGCAAAGTCCATCATACAGATGGGTAGTATATGAAGTAGTCATATTTTTGCCCTGTATTGCTAAATAAATAAGAATAAAAAAAACACCATCATGTTTTTAGAATGATCATTTAACCTGACTTAATTTATCAATATTTAACTTATATCCTGCATCTATAATCTTTTTTATATTGTCATTGTGTGCTCTATTGCATCTTAAATGAGTTGAATGATAAAGTTAGTAATTAGTAGCCTGTACGGAGATCATGTTGATGCAACTCGTTTCTTTTTCATCCAAACTTCTGACTTTGAATTTCTTCCCCCACTAATGGATTAGACACGGAGATTCAATGTCGCTTTAAGGGGGGTGGGGGTGGTTGGGGGGGGGGGGGGTATGCATGGTTCACATTTGCACCCTCTGTTTTTTTTTACTCTTAATATCCCCTTTCAATGAGACCTCCAATCGTCACTTTCCTTCCTTCTCTTAATGAAGTCAAGAATCAGACCAAAACAACTTTGCTGCAAACTTTATAGCAAAATACTTTATAGTTTCCATAATCTTACCTCAATAATTACCAATAATTTAGGATATGTGAAACTTTTATGACAGCCATCTTTGAGTCAAATAAGTGAAGTATGGCTTCTTTGTTTCCGGCATGATTAGGCCAGATAAGATCACATCAGAGTCGATCTAATCTTAGCCATGTATTACTAATAATTACATAAACCACATCATATTTCCGACACATGAGAGGACTGGGTGCTTGAGGCATTAATACATTACCACCCCCTCCCCATATAGGCCCATAATTAGGACATTACTGTCCAATTGCCGGACGTAGCTGGAGCACGTGTCTCTAATCATTCATATAAATGAATATAAATGATATTTATTTAGAATCATAATAATCCAAGATGAGGTGACTTTCTTTGGGTTGCACGCGCAGCCAATTAAAAATAATCATCATCTCAGTAACACAGAACAAAGCAAAACCAATAGACTTTAGATTATTTGGGACTATTTGACCTGATTGTCTATTTAAGGGTGCGACTTTATTGATGATTGACTTTATTGATTTTTGACTTTATTGATTTTTGACTTTATTTATTTTTGACTTTATTTATTTTTGACTTTATTGATTTTTGACTTTATTGATGTTTGACTTTATTGATTTTTGACTTTATTGATTTTTGACTTTATTGATTTTTGCACATTATGGGATGCACACAGACCGTCTTTACAGCGGTCGTGGCGTCGTGTCCTGCTGGGGAGAAGGTCCTGGTTCCAGGCTCATCTCGGCCGACCGGAGCGCAGGCTTGAAAAAGCCGCAATAAATTCCTGGACTTGCGCACACTTAGCGCCATTTGTGTCCAATACAGAGGACAAGGAAACAAATGAGGATGCTTAAGTGGCTCCTAAGACCTCATCTTTATTTTAGGGTTGATTATTATTATTATATCTGAAGGCGACGATGTGCGAGAAGTTTCAACTCATGCACCAAATTCATTTGCATAATGTCATAACAAAAAATACACAAAACACCGAATAATACTACCGGAATGGAGTAAGTGATGTGTCCAAAGTGTGGTCTAGGGGCCATTTGTGGATCGCTGTTCATTTGTATTGCCCTGTGGATATTTCACGACTATTTACAAGTTGGAATGTTATAAGATGCAATGTGGAATGTAAGCAAGGAAAATACATGAAATACTACAAATTTACTGAAGAGATCACAGTCATTTTGTAGTATTAGTTTTTCCTGTAAGTTTCTCCCCAGACACTCCTGGTTTAGTTGTACTTAAATGTTATTTTTCCAAATGTGCTAACGATTACAGTATAATTCTGTTCACCTCATTTTGCTATAGAAAACAAATATTTATCCACTTTGTGGTTAATACACAATTCCAATCTATGTTTTTATATATTTTTCCTGTCCAAAGAGTCTGTTTCTAAGCCCAAAACCAAGTTTCAACATATTTTCCAGCGCTGAAAAATGAAAAGACGTCCCAAAGTGTAACAACGCCCCTGATAGGAGGAAAGTTTTCCTCCTCAGCCAATCATCGTCAACGTCTGGTGAAGGGGTCTGGCCTCTGGACCAATCGGAGCCGAGAACGCCGACGGGCCAGGAGATGAGCTCCACCACTTTGGACTTTGGTCTCTTCTCACTTTGTCCGCCATCAACAAATGACAAGAAGACTTTTAGAAGGGACAACGTGGATTATTCCCACTTCCTGCTTCCTTCTGGGATGTTCGCTGTCCTACCAAGCCGCAACTTGTGACGTTTTCCCAGGAGCATCACTCTACCTCTCTCTTGGAGGGGTCCGTCTAACACTTGGGTCGGCGGAAGTATGACCGCGCTGGCCGGGTCTATCCCCAGGATGATGCGACCCACGCTGGCTCAGAACTACCCACGCGGCGGCTTCCCTCTGGAAGGTAAAGCCCTGAAGGTCTCCACCGGAACCTTCTCATCGCCGCCTTTACTTTGACTTGTGTTCTAGTGTCCACGCCGCTGGGTCAAGGCCGCGTCAACCAGCTGGGTGGGGTGTTCATCAACGGCCGACCTCTGCCCAACCACGTTCGCCATAAGATCGTGGAGATGGCCCACCACGGCGTCCGGCCCTGCGTCATCTCCAGGCAGCTCCGGGTCTCCCACGGCTGCGTGTCCAAAATCCTGTGCCGATACCAGGAGACCGGCTCCATCAGGCCGGGGGCCATCGGGGGCAGCAAAGCCAAGGTATTATTCTTAGGATGGGCCGAAAATTATTATTTTATATTATCGTCGTGGACGTGACACTTTCATCATATTTCCAGCAGGCGACGACGCCGGAAGTGGACAAGAGGATGGAAGACTACAAGCGGGAAAACCCGGGTATGTTTGGCCGGGAAAACCCGGGAATGTTTGGCTGGGAAAAGCCAGGGAATGTTTGGCTGGGAAAAGCTTGGCTGGGAAAAGCTGGGAATGTTTGGCTGGGAGATTGGGATAAATGACAGAAGGATGGTCATGTGACCACCACAACGTTCCTTAGGGAAGAGGTGCAGAAAGGAACATTATGCTTATTATCATATTGCTTTTGACCAATATTGCTTTAATCCTCCAGTGGGATCCACCAGGAGCAGGTTTGGGGGTAAAGGTGATGATGAAGATGAAGATGATGGTGAGAAGATGGAGGACACGGAGCGAAGGGCCAAACACAGCATTGAAGGCATCTTGGGAGACAGATGTGAGTGAACTATGCTCATTTCTTGGTATTGTAGTATTGGGAGTATTTAGTATGTATATAGATGGGTGTCCAAAGTGTGGCCCCGGGGGCCATTACTGCTTGGTGATTTGGGATTTTATAGCCCAGCTTTACAAAAGGTTTTGTTTCCTTTTCTGGATTAATTTTACTCCTGTTCAACATTTTATCTTTTTATTCTTCTTCTCTTCATGAACTAGACTCTTGTTGCCCCCCCCCACCCCCCATCCCTGCATTACTTTTGTGCATGTGGGCCTGACTTGGGCGGCGTTGATGTAGAAGTTGGCTCCTTTGACCTGTTGGATGTCTGGGTTTGACGCGTGATGTTGCTGGGTGGGGGTTGTATTTGGAATTGTTCATGGACCATGTCTCCACGCCTCTGGGCTTTTCCCAGGAGGCCCGGACAGTAAATCAAACAGCAGGTGATGCTTTAGTGGCGGGAGGAAGTGTGGTTAGTGTTTTCTTTCAATTCACTTTGCTGAATGCTGACATAAGAAAATACATTTTTTAAATATTGAATTTGGCAAATGATTGATCTATATTTGCAATATTACCATCATTTTGGCCATTGTTGTCTTAAGTGTAACTTAGCATGCATTTTGGTATCCATCATGTAAAATGATTTTAGTATGTATTAATTAGTATTTTGTCAGTATGAGGTTCTCACTGGGAAAGGATTCATGATCATATTTTTGGTATTTGAACATAAGCAGGGCTTCATACTTCATACTACAAACCCAAATAGGAGTTGGAGGATACTAGGATGCTTTTGATTGCTTTTTAAAAGTTACTTTTCTCCCCCTTTGCAATCTGACAAAGTACTGGAAATGTTTGTATACAATACTAAATACTGTATATTTTTTTTACTTGAACATTTTCAAGCTCATTGAATAGTTTTGTCATTTTACGTTTCTTTTTTCATTTTCATTTCTTTTCAATTTTCATTTCTTGATCATGATAATAATCAGATTGGGACACACAATAGTTTTTAGGCCCAAAAAATGTATATATTTTTAAATATTCTAAATAATTTAATATAAAAAAAATATTATTTATTTTTTGTTTATCAGCAAACTTATATATGAACAATTTAAGAACATGAAAATATACTGTGAGACAATGTAACGGTAGCAACTAAATAATAATAATTATTATATAATATATAATAATACTATTCCCTTTCATGACATATTGTTTGAGCAAATAGTCAATCCTACAAAATAATAAATGTGCCATGGAGATAATAAAATAATAACATAACCAAAGCCAAAAAGTACTCATGCAAGAAGTTGTAAAAAATACAACAATATCAAAAAGGCAACAATATGGGCAACATAACAAAAACGCCATTTTTGTGAAAATAAACCAAGAGCACCGATAAATATCGAGGATGAAGGCGGTATCAATATTATCGATAGGGTATCAACCATCGTATTTAGACGAGTGAAGTGGAGGACGACCCCCCCCCCCGGCATTGTCCCCCCAGGACGAGTTGATCAAACATTTGTTCAACGGTTTCCATCAGCTCACAAAGCCGAGCCTGCCGTCCCGACGGGGATGAACTTGGAGACAAAAGACTCAGGAGTCCATTTAGGACTCACGCTCGGGCTGTGGGGGGACAAAAGACCCGGCTTGCAAACACATTTTGGCCACTGAAAGACGAAGCGGAGACCCGTTTAGAATTCAAGGAGAGGGAAAGGAGGACCGACCACAAAACCCACGACGAGGCCGCGTTGAAGGGTGGATTATTCGGGCAGCCCGGAGCTTTTTTTTCAGGAGCAAAAATGTCCGTTTTCGACTACTAAATGTTTCCTTTTTAGGCTCCTCGCTACAATTAGTCGCCTCATAAAACACACTCACGTTTAGCAAGTAGGCTACTGCGTTTTTTAAATACTGCATAATACTTCAACAGGTTTCAGGTCATTCTTAAAGTGCACAAACAAGTTTAAAGTATTTTTTAAAGTGCACACATGAAAAAAATACTTTAGAACAAGTTTCAAATACTTTTAAAAACTGCGCAAATTGTCAATATAATTCTACAAGTTTCTAATACTATTTTTAAAAAAAGTGCACAAATTGTAAATATAACTCTACAAGTTTCTAATACTTTAAAAAAGTGCACAAATTGTAAATATAATCCTACAAGTTTCTAATCCTTTTTTTTTAAAAGTGCACAAATTGTAAATATAATTCTACAAGTTTGTAATACTTTTTTTTTTTAAAAAGTGCATAAAGTTTCAAAAACGTATTCAATGTGTAGAAATACTAATCCATCAACAAGTTTCAAATACTTTTTATAAAGTGTCCAAATACTGTATACAACAAGTAGAACACGTTTTAAATACTTTTTAAAGTACTCACCCAAATAGCCACACCGGAAATAACAACTTCAGCATGATTTCAAAGTCGTTTTAAAATGGTCAAATACTGTATACAATATTTCAAATACTTTTAACAACTCACAGAAATAGTAAATATAATACAGTACTTTTCCCCCCAAGTGTCCAACAAATTTCATGTACTTTTTATAATGTTTATATCAACTGCAACCGGTTTCAAATACTTTTCTGTTATTAATGTGCCCATATACTTGATATAATATACAGCAACTTTGAATATTCTAAATAATACAATAATTGTATATAAAACACAAAGCCTCAATTAGATGCTCATATTGTGTTACTTTGTATTTTTTCCAGATGATGTAAAAAATAGTTTTAAAGCAACATCACCCCCCCCCCCAAGTGGCCCAATTTCTTATCCTGGCTAAAATCAAGGGTGTCCAAAGTGTGACCCGGGGGTTCGTTTTCAGCCCGCTGCTGTTTTATTGGTACTTGGTATAGTAACAAAATGACAAAAGACAAATGATTAGATATTCTACTGATTTGTTTTGTCACCTATGATCAGCTAGCTTAGCATTGACTTACATTGGATTGGCTTTA
The DNA here is from genome assembly GCF_030265055.1 of Doryrhamphus excisus. Lineage (NCBI taxonomy): Eukaryota > Metazoa > Chordata > Actinopteri > Syngnathiformes > Syngnathidae > Doryrhamphus > Doryrhamphus excisus. The sequence goes on along the minus strand of NC_080473.1, from coordinate 16,501,669 downwards.
GCGTCTTTAGCATCTTTAGCATCTTTCGCACCTGTGTGCTAAATGGTCAACAAACAAGCGTCTTTTAAGATGGTGATAATAACCAATACCACTGAAATGTATGATTGACTATTGAGTCCTTGGATGGGTGTTGCCCCCCCCCCCAACATGAATAATGTCTTCTAAATGATATGTTGATATTGTGCTATGCCTCATCTAACGATGAAGGGCGCGTATTAAAGGGTGTCCAGAGTGAATGGGAAGCAATGTCATCTCCCCGGAGAGCCCAGCTCCGGCCCCAGAGCATAGAGCTTCACAATTGGGCCCCTCTCGCACCCCCCCCCCCATCCCTCCTCCCTGCTCTGCAGCCTGCTCTCCAAATCTCTTCAAGCAGATTAAATGGAGTCTTTTATTTCATCCACTTTCATCTGGAGAGAAACAATGGCTTCTCCCTCTGTTTGCTATTCTTTTGTCATATGTTGTCAGCCATGCGTCCACCGGCCAAGACTTATATTTGGGGGATACATAGATACTTTTAGGGATCCCATGCAGGAAATGGCTTTGTTACAGCAGCCCATTTACACACAGTGCAGTACCAACAAGGGGAAAATACTGTAGGAATAAAAGGTAAAAATAAAAGGTAGCTGTACTGGGGAAGTAACCATAATTGCTTGCAAATGCACATTATGTAATCATTTATAAACCTGGGATGAGTCAATGTAAGCTCAGCATGTAACACTTTCATAATAAAAGACACAACTTTAAATAATGTACATTTCCAACCTGTTGATTGCCTTTATAATATTCATATTTCAGGCATAAAGGCTGTCCATTTCCACAAAAGTGACACAATGTACAAAAATCCTCCATTGTAGTACCAGAAATGAGTGTATTTGTCAGTAAAAGTGTCCCTCCAGGTCCAGCAGCATCTCCCATGGCTTCCAGTTAACCCTTTAGGCAAAGTTGATGAACAAAAAGCGCTTCACATTTTCAGTGTCTCTAAGAGCGCATTCCTCGTTAGGTGAAATGATCCAGATGATACAGGGCGCCTTGTTCAGGGGCTGATACATTTCTATTGAGTCGTGTGCGCGCACACACGTGCACACGCCCGAGCACACGCATTCCTCTTTGCAATGCAAACAGTCAAAAGGGATAAGTTTATTTGGTGAAAGAGGATCCTGGAAAAGGCTAATTGAATAAAGCCGGGATCTTTGAAAAAGCCCTTACCATGGTGAGTGCAGTCATCATGTCATAATTAGGTTTATTGAGGCGCATTCCTTCAATGTGCCTCCTTTCTCCAGGCTCATTGTAAGCAGGGTCCGGGCCCACGGCGAGGGGACAAAAGGGAGCCGTGAGGACACAATACATGAAAGAGCCGTTAAGATTTAGCTGGCTTTGTCACACAAACGGAGCAGGCAAATCATGTGGGTGTGCAAAAAAATGACTCCAGGCCCGAGTTGGGCGTGCTGCAACTGTAAAAGGTGGGATACGCTGGATGGCTGCCAGGGGGAGGCCGCTTGGAAAGAGAGGAATTAGAGTGGAAGCTTGGGAACGCTGCAAAGATCCGTATCCATTTGATACAAAATGAACACATGACCAGTTTTGCTGATTCCGATACGATTACTTTTTATTTCAACATTTTCAAAATCATTGAACAGTTTTGTAATTTTGCCTTCACTTTGTTGGACGAATGCCTTAGTGTGTGTTTTTCCCACAGCCGTGCATGGAAACACCGTGGAACACGTACACAACAACGGACAGGCGACAGTAAGCAGTAATACACGCAGCACCATTGCATTTGTTGTGATTTTGAACGCATCTTGTTTTGAGTAGAACCTCCTCTCCTGAAGTGGCCCCACCAACTAGCCCCAACTACACTATCACCCAAGTTTGACCAGAACTTGGCTTGACAAAGTGGTGACTAAGTCACCATTGATGCGCTACACTGCTGATGGGCATATCATACAACTTCATATTTTTAAAAAAAACAAACTCTCTCCTTAAAACAAGACAGTCAAACCTCAGATTTTGAACACACCACGCAGGAATTTGAGGGATGTGCGGAAAGTCTACATCACCAATAAGTTCTATTCAAATTATTTTGCATTATAAAATGTATTTTTTGTGAATATTTTGGGGTATCCGGAACAAAATAATTGGAATTACATTTTTTCCCTATGGGACAAATTGCCTCAATTGAATTTTTTGAAACACATTAAAGACAAAAAGCAATGTTCAACTGTACGATGTAAACAGAGGACGTCCTATATTGGCTCTCGTTCAAGGGCTTTGACTTCGACCCAAAACTGTCCTTTGGCCAATAAACTATAAAACTGTTTAGAAATACAAACCACTCAACGCAAAAGTACACAAAACATTGCATTAGGGATCACTGATACTATCCTTGGTATCGATATGACATTGGCACTGATACTATCCTTGGTATCAATATGACATTGGCACTGATACTATCCTTGGTATCAATATGACATTGGATACTATCCTTGGTATCGATATGACATTGGCACTGATACTATCCTTGGTATCGATATGACATTGGATACTATCCTTGGTATCGATATGACATTGGATACTATCCTTGGTATCGATATGACATTGGCACTGATACTATCCTTGGTATCGATATGACATTGGAACTGATACTATCCTTGGTATCGATATGACATTGGCACTGATACTATCCTTGGTATCGATATGACATTGGCACTGATACTATCCCTGGTATCAATATGACATTGGCACCGATACTATCCTTGGTATCGATATGACATTGGCACTGATACTATCCTTGGTATCGATATGACTGAACAAAGAACAGACGGCATCTAAACATGGACCAGGTTATGTTTTCGTCGTTTTGCCGTATTTGTTCTCTTCCATCATGATGTCACAAAGTCAGGACCAGAAGGTCATGGAGGATCTTCTAATAGCTCTGGTGGTCTGGTGAAGAGGGCTCTGTCTTGTCTGTTGAAAGAATGAATGTGTCACTCTGAGTCTTTGGGCACGAGGGCAAACGAAGGGGCACCAGGGCCAAGTACTGAGCACCAAATCCCGCTCCTCTACCCTGAGGGCTCTGGAGTCCGACTCCCCTTGTCCGCCAGTCGTTCCTCTCTCGTGAGTTTTTGCTAACAAGCCATGCATGATGACTATGCAAGCATGAAGACATGGTCATGGTCCAATGAATGGATCCTCTATACTTTCTCCTTCACACGTTTATTGGGGCCGTCTGATATCAATTCAAAGGGCAATTCATGAATGTGGGCCCACTTTGAAGTCAGGACCATTTTTTTGGAGGGGGAGCGTGCGCAAGTGTGTGGAGGACAGAGGGGGCTGGGGGCTATTTGGGGTATTCCCCCCTACAAGACTCAAGGCTCCGGCGTCCCAGCCTTCTCCAGTGGTGGACGAGTGGTGGACGAGTGGTGGACGCCCCCCAAAGACGGGAGTGGAAGAGTGAAAAGGGCCATGAAGGTCAAGTAGAATGGCTGCCCGAGAAGAAGGCCTCTCTTTATTTCTTTATTTCAAGTCTGCCATTGACTGGCAACCGGTCCGGGGTGTACCCGGCCTCTTGCCTGAAGTCGGCTGGGATAGGCTCCAGCATAACCGCGGACCCTGATGAGGATAGGCGGCATAGAAGGTGGATGGATGGATCTTCATTTGTGAACTAATTAACCTGATTTAGTTTGTGTTGTCTTACATGACTTCATTGAATGGGAGGCCAAGCTGGCTGTCCATGTAGTAGTAGTAGTACTACTAGTAGTAGTAGTAGTAGTAGTAGTGTCATGTACATTTGGGTCAGGTATCATCAAGATGGAAACCCACCTTAGCACCAATTACATTTTTCATAGAATATTGTTTTACAACAATAAATGTAAGACAGCTGACGTTATAGAGTAACACAGTCAAACGCTTTTGTTGACAGAAAATTTGACATCCAAAATAATCATAACTGTGTAATATTGGTCTGTTTATGAAATTGATGAAAAACATGTTATATAAAGTAAACGGTTCCTCACTTCATCGCGCTTGAAAGTTTTTGGCTTCTTTGTCATTCTTTCCCACTTTGTTGGAAACCCTTCTTAAGTTTATAATGAATAAATACAAGGCTAACTAGTTAGCGTGGTAGCATGCTATGTTTAAAGTGTCATCTGGCTCTCAAGTCCCAACGGTGATCCTGCAGCCTGCTCATTGCGGTTACGAATGTAAACAAAGAAAAATAGGAGTGTCAGGAAGGGCATCCGGAATATAAAGTCAAAAGATCCGCTGTGGCGACTCTGATGTCAGGTGACTATAGGGCTGTTATTTCATGTCTACAAGGCTCTAAAATGTCATGAACAGGTTTTCCATGCTCTAACTATGAAAATGTTCCATTTAGTAATATTGAATCCTACTATGTGGGAAAATTCACTCACTGCGGTCAGGTCTGGAACCAATTAACCGTGATAAACGAGGGACAACTATATTTGGATGTATGACTGTAAGAAGTCACAGAAAAGTGTGATTTATAGTCTGGAAAATACAGTATATATCTATATCTATATCTATATATACATATATATATATGCAAGATATAGAAATAAATGACATGAGATGTTTTGTTAAACAATAGCATAAAAAAGCATCTGAAAACTGAAGAATTGAAAAAAAAGCAAAAATGGAAGAAATGGATGTCAACTGGCGTAGGTTGAAAAATCCTTGGTTTGGGGCCATTTGGGGCCATTCATGTGTCTGGCCAACGTCCCCAATAGAGGCGCCCATGATGGTCGATCAAAAAGGTGGCAAACACACTTGATGTTGGTGAGAATCTGGATAAAAATAATCATTTCCCCCACTTCATGATGAGGTGTAAATTGAACCCACACAAAAATGATGGTCCACCAATGTCTGCCGTACTTCCATTGTCTTCGTCCATGCTATCGGCGATAAATGGCCGCCTGACAGCAGAAGGAAGCTAGTTCAGATATCTGACAGTTAGCATGTACCGACTTCAACACGTCGGCCCCCCCTCGTCGTGACCGCCGTGCTGAGACAGATTTAAAAGGCGGAGGACAGCAAGGTCACGGGGTTGCACGGGGTCGCACGGGGTCGCCCGCTCGTAGCGCCACACAGGAAACAAGGTTAGAAACACTTTGAGTTAAAAATGACAGGTAACCATTTCCTGACACCTCCTGCTACTTTCACCACATTCGTTCCACAATGTACTCCTTTAAAGCTGTCAGCGTCTTCACGTCATTGATGTGCTGATGGTGCTGATGTTGTTAGTGTTATTGTATTGTTATTGTCTTGTATTGTTATTGTCTTGTTATTAGTTATAAGATCAAATTAGCCAACATTAGCCAACCATCTCTGAAGGCTTGTTAGCAAGTCAAGCGAGTTCTCAGTGAAAAGACGTAAATCGGCCAGACTCACAGATGGATCCATAAGTTGCCAGCAGAGCCATGATGTGACCCGGCATCTGCCCGTGGTGACTTCTATGTACTGTTTCATGCAGTCAGGCAGTCACTTAGCCCCCCCACGCCTGAATAGAAGCGGCGTGGTCGTCCCGCCCAAATAAATGCAGCGTTTGTCTCAGCTGCCTTTTGTCTGGAGCGATGGCGCTGAGGGGAAGGTGGGGAGAGAAAGGGGTGGACGGGGCGTCACGGCCTCCATTTAGCCTCACCGTTAACCAAAGCTCCAGGAAAAGGGCTGGAAATGGTTGACATATGGCCGCTCAATTCCCTCAAGTCCTACAATTCAAGATGGACACGTCCCCTCGTGCGCTTTATCTTTCACCGGGTCTCCCGCACACACGCACGTACGCCACGCCAGGACCGTCTCGTGTCTCAGCGGACGTATTTAAGCCGCTCCCCACCCCACCCACCCCACCCCAACACCAGCAACGCTGAAGTCTGTTCCAGCTCAACCCTCTTTTCCCTGGCGTGGCGTGGAAGGAGACATTTTGGGCTGTCTTGGCTCCAGAGGGGTTGTTTTGCTTGGGGTCCTCTCAGGGCGCCTCTTAGGGCTTTAGTTTGGTTAAACAGTTTTCTTTTCTCCTCGGACCCTCTCCGCCCACCCCCGTCCTTGCGTCTCTTATTTTGTGGCTTCATCTCAGCCCGGCTCCTCTGCCAGGCCTCCTCCACTCGGTTAATGATAGCCTTCTAAGCTCATAGTTCCTCTAAAGTTGATGAGTGAATCAGAGCCAAGTCCACATGGGTCCGCTTCTACGTTAAGATAAGATGGAGTAAAGTAAACAAAGAAAAGTCAAGTGTTTCCTGGGTAAACAGCATTTCAAGATATGGGATATGCTTACTGTACGTACAGGAAAGGCAGCCATACGAAGGTTAAAGTGGATCGTTTGATTGGCATATTCTGTTTGACGCTGCCAAAGCCGTGTGATCGGATCGTAACGATAGTGAGGCCATGACGGCAAGCGGGGCTCTCTGAAACCACAGGTTGGAACACTTTGCCTGTCTCGGTCATATCGTTCATATCAATCATATCGGTCATCTCGGTCATATTGGTCATATCGATCATATTGGTCATATCGGTCATATCGGTCGTATCGGTCGTATCGGTCATATCGGTCATATCGGTCATATCGGTCATATCGGTCATATCGGTCATATCGGTCATATCGGTCATAGTGGTCATATCGGTCGTATCGGTCATAGTGGTCATAGCGGTCATAGCGGTCATAGCGGTCATATCGGTCATATCGGTCATATCGGTCATAAGCGGGGCTCTCTGAAACCACAGGTTGGAACACTTTGCCTGTCTCGGTCATATCGGTCATATCGGTCATACACGGTGATGCTGATTTACCATAACTAAATGTAGGACATTGATAATTGTTAAAAATGTGACCTTTTTGTGTGTTAAAAGTTAAACAAAGAATTATACTATTTGGTCTAAATAATATTTATGATATGATATTTTCACAGCTGATGAAACTCATTGCTGTATTTATACAATATTGTTTCATGAGGGATGACTTTGAGAACCAGGCGTTTCCGTTACGTTGATTGGTGGATTGTTGATCGATTGTTGACGTTACATGATATCAGTCAGCTGACATCAAGCTCCCGTCCTGATTGGGTGTTGCTGTGAAATGCAGCTTTCATCTTTAATATTGAGATCACGTTAGACTAACTCAGCTGTAAGATGCCTGTTATTCCTTCACCTGTACGGGGCATTTATTACGTAGAAAAACGTCCAAAGTTGGATGGCTGTTTGGCATCCTGAACGCTGCTATAAAAAAGTGTGTTTTCTCCACTTTTGCCTGTGAAAATGATTCATGCTAAAGGGACAAGCTAACTGGACGTAAACATGATGTTTCGTACTGACGGATGAACATCCTTAATGTACAAATAAGTAATAAGGAATAAGTATATGGCGAGTAAATGGCGAGCAAAACCAACACAGGTGCCCAGACCGACCATCCCATGGGTACATTTACATGAGCAACAACAGCCCCCATTGCCCCCCCCCCCCCCCCCCCCCCCAGTGCTTGTACAGTTTCCTCTAGAGGAAGGGGTGGGCTACAATTCCCCCGGCTATGCCCCCATCACCCCCCGTTTCTCTGTGGAGAGTCTTTATGCACCCCCTTCCCAATCCAGCTCCCCCGTGGGGCAGGTGACAGCCCTCCACTGTGAAGGGCCGAGGGAGCCATGACGGATTCCACAGATGGAGCGTGGAAATCGCCGGCAAAGAGTTCAGCTTTATGTGGCAACAAAGAGCCAGGGAGTCAGAAAGAGAGAAATATGGGTGGAAAAGAATGACTGGGGGGGGGCAAGGGGGACAAAGCAAGACAGATAAAAAAAAGGACAGGGAGGAATAGGTGTAGCTTGTTTGAACAGGTTTTTAGATCCGTATGGATTTCTTATGGAAACCATTTCTACAAACACAAGAAAATCAATCAACTGCATGTGATCGATACTACACTACACTATACTAATACTAATACTAATACTAATGTAGGAGCTATTTATTGGTGTGTTCCTAGGTTTTTGATATCTGTTGATTTATTTTTTGTTGTTGTTGTTTTGTTTGGATTCCTTGATGGTATTTTCTTGTTGGTTATTTATTTATTTTGTTTGTCTATCATATTTTGTTGGGGTTAATTGGTGGTTGATTTGTGGGTTTGTTTCATTGGATGGCACCCTGGGCACCTGCAATATATTTGGGTGGGCGGTGCTCAGGGGACCAGCATGCACCGGGGTGGGCCTATGGTTTTGTACCAGAGCAAGAGAGGCAAGAGGAAAAGGCCCTTGTTCCTTTTTTATTCGTTTTTGCTTGCTTGGTAATAAAAGGAAAGAAGAAACGGAACAGGATTGTTTGGACTGACTCTTTTGCCTGCGTGAAACAAAACCCATGGTGCATCAGTGGCCGTTTGATTAGAAGTTACGTTTATTATTTAGAGAAGGACAAATAGCCACTACAAAAAGTACAAAACCTGCCCTTGGATAAAGAAAAGAACCCATCAATAATGGACTCGTTGGACTCTTTTGGACCTTGGATGAACGAAGCTCACGAATTGTTTTATTCATCTCCCATCTGAAATCGTGTTAGCTTCAAACTACGCCTGGCCCACACCAGCGACACACTCAGCTTGGCCATCAGAAACTGGTATGTGTTACTGCAAAAGCTGTATTGGAAAACGGTGATAACTCGGAGTTAAGTCGGCTATTAAGCGCTAATTTACGCAGAAGTGCTGGCGTATTTCATTCATTAAATCTACAACTCCAGTGCGCATCTATGCTTGCAAGAGTGGCTGTGCTGCCAGTGAGGATTATATTTGGCCTTTTACCCCCTCGCCTTCTGAATTAAATGGAATGGTTGACTGACTATATGATTAAAGATGTCTGATGTTAATACAGGGTCTCAGAACGATGTTGGAATACCAGCAACAAAAAGGAATATTAAATGGACATCGAAAGGATTGAGTTTTTACATAAAAACGTGTCAAGACAGTGCTTCTAACATATCACGTGCAAAATCAAAGTCTTCCAAGCATTCACAGGTATCACGCATTTCTTCTACAACATCTGCACGCATAAAAGCTGAAGCGGATAAAGCGGCACTAATGGAGCGTGTTGCCGCACTGAAAAGGAAACATCTAATTGAAGCTCAGGAGGAACAGTTAAGGAAGCAAAAGGAGCAGCTGGAACTCGAAACAGAATTGGCAGCAACAAGTGCAAAACTTCATGTATTGGAAATCAACTCATCTCAATGTGGTTCAAATCGATCCGATGGCATGAACTCTTATTTTGAAAGGAACTGTCAAAGCACAAGTAAACTCAACCCAGATGCCGACGCATTCCTGCCGAATAAAAAGGATGCAAAGGACAACGTTTTGATGCCTTATTCTATATTTCAACCACGGGTTGTTGGTTCCAAACAAAGGTCACATACCCAAATGAATGAAATGTTAATTAATGCTGAGGTTCCAACTCAAGCTGCACAAAGAAGGAATGAAACTCAAACTCATCCAACTGACATTACCACCATAATGCAAAGACAAAATGACATCACTTCCCTCCTGGTGCAGCAGAATCTATCCTCGGCCCTTCCATCTAGAAATATCCCAGTGTTTGATGGAGACCCTTTTCAATACAGGTCTTTCATTAGAGCCTTTGAAAATGGAGTGGAGGAGAAGACGGCTAATTGGAACGATCGTTTGCACTTCCTTGAACAATACACCAGGGGGCAGCCAAGAGACCTAGTGCAAAGTTGTCAGCACTTACCTGCGGAGCAAGGATATTGCAGAGCCAAAAATCTTCTCGCCGAACACTTTGGAAATGAGCATAGAATTGCCACTGCTTATATGGAAAAAATTCTCAACTGGACACCTGTTAAAAGTGAGGATGTTAAAGCACTACAGTCATTCTCCCTTTTTCTTAGAGGATGCTCAAATCTGACAGAACAGTTTATGTATATGAAAGAGCTGGACTTACCATCTAACATGAGGAGCATCATTCTTAAACTGCCATACAAATTACGGGAAAAATGGAGGAATGTTGCTTGTGATTTGCTGGAGCGACGTGGTCAAAGAGCGGTATTCACTGATCTTGTCACCTTCATTGAAAGACAAGTCAAAATAGCCTCGGATCCACTTTTTGGCAACATTCAAGACTCGCAACGTACCAACTTCAAGGCTTCCAATAGTAATCACACAAACCAAAGGAAAAAGCAAAGCAGTTTTGCCACTAATGTCACTGAAGTACAAGATGGAGGTACATCTCAACATACAATAACTCAAGCCAAAGTACCTTTCGTGCAAAATTGTCTGTTTTGCTCTCAAAGCAGTCATTCCTTGGACAAGTGCTCACAGTTTGAAGTGAAAGTACACCGGGATAAAATTACCTTTCTAAAGGAAAAGGGCATTTGTTTTGGTTGCCTGAAGCTAGGCCACACAAGCAAAGACTGTAGGAGTCGTTTGGATTGCAATGTGTGTCACCAAAAGCACCCGGGAGTCCTTCACATACACCGACAGGATACAGGCACATCCTCACCACAAAGGCCAAGTACTGTGAACCCTTCAAGTGTTTCTGCAAAGCTGTCTCAGACCTGTGGCCATATTGGGGCCGGTTGTGAAGATGACTCTGTCTTTTCTATTGTTGCAGTCAAGGTCAAGAGTCAGAAAAATAATCAAACTGTGCAAACATATGCCTTTTTGGATCCAGGAAGCTCAGGTACATTCTGCACAGATACTCTGGCAAGGAAATTGAACTTAAGAGGTAAAAAGGCAAGTATTCTGCTAAGAACAATGGGCCAAAGGAAAATAGTAAATGCTCAGATTTTGTCAGGACTTGAAGTGTCTGGTATGGATGGGAATGACTTCATTAAGTTACCTGATGTTCTAACCCAAAGGACTATGCCTGTGTCTGCAGTAAATATCCCACGACAGGAGGATGTGGATCAATGGTCTTATCTGAAAGGTGTTAAGCTCCATGACATCGATGCCGACGTCGAATTACTTATCGGTACAGATGCCCCAAAGGTAATGGAGCCTTGGGAGCTGATAAACAGCCAGGATGAAGGGCCCTATGCAGTAAGGACCAGGATTGGTTGGGCCATTAATGGTCCACTGCGCGGTGGATCTGACGGTAGGGGTAAGAGTGTCTGTCCTACTGTAACAACAAACCGAATCTCTGTTGATCATCTGCAAGAAATGCTGGTTAAGCAATACAATCATGACTTTAATGAGAAATCATCAGAGGAGAAGATTGAAATGTCCAGAGAAGACATCAAGTTCATGGATCTTATGAACAATACCGCAAACTTAATAGAAGACCACTATTGCATCGACTTACCTTTCAGACAGGAAAATCCCATGATGCCAAACAATCGCTGTGTTGCAGAACAGCGCCTCCAGAGCCTGAAAAGAAAGTTCAATAAAAATGGACATTTTAAGGAGGAATATGTCGCATTCCTGAATGACATGATCAATAAAGGATATGCAGAAAGGGTACCTGATGACCAAATGAGACAAAGTGATGGAACGCTTTGGTACATCCTCCATCACGGTGTCCACCATTCAAGAAAAGGTAAACTGAGAGTTGTGTTTGACTGTGGAGCTGTGTATAAAGGAACATCTTTGAACAGCCAGCTCTTGCAGGGTCCTGATCTTACCAGCTCTCTCATTGGAGTCCTCCTCCGATTTCGGCAAGAACCTGTGGCAGTAATGGCAGACATCCAAGCCATGTTTCATCAAGTTCGTGTCTCAGTCAAGCATGTTGACTTTCTCCGCTTCCTCTGGTGGCCTCAGGGAGATACTGCACAGTCTCCAGTAGAACATCGAATGAAAGTACATCTGTTTGGGGCTGTATCATCACCAAGTTGCGCAAATTATGCTTTGCGGAGAACAGCAGATGATAATGCACAACATTTCTCTTCTGATGTAGTGAACACAGTCAAATGCAACTTTTATGTGGATGATTGTTTGAAATCCATGGCATCGGAAGAAGAGGCAGTGCAAATGGTAAAGGATTTGACTGCGCTTTGTCAGAAAGGAGGATTCAATCTTTCCGAGTGGATCAGCAACAGCCGCAAAGTGCTAATGTCAATTGCAGAGGACAGCAGAGCAAAGGAGATCATGGACTTGGACTTGGATACAGACCAACTTCCAGTAGAGCGAGCACTGGGACTACAGTGGTGCATTGAATCTGACAAATTCAAATTCAGGACGTCTGCAAAAGAACAGCCACAGACCAGAAGAGGTATTCTGTCAGTGGTCAGCTCATTGTATGACCCTTTGGGATTTTTAGCTCCATTCATTTTACCAGCCAAGTTGCTTCTCCAGGAACTATGTCGGAGGAACCTGGGCTGGGATGAAGCCATAATGGAGTTCTCCCGTAAGAAATGGTCCAACTGGCTTGAAGATCTCCAAAAGGTAGCAGAGTTTGAGGTGGATCGCTGTTTCAAGCCCAGAGAATTTGGAGACCGCGTCGTTGCACAGCTTCATCACTTTTCCGATGCAAGTGAGGTTGGATATGGAACAGCATCCTACTTGAGACTACAAACTAATGGTAAAGTTTATGTTTCATTTCTCTTGGGAAAAGGTAGAGTTGCTCCACTCAAGCAGATGACAATTCCTCGCTTGGAACTCGTAGCTGCAGTTCTTGCTGTTAGGGTTGCTAAGCTGCTGCAAAAGGAGTTGCAGCTGCAACTGAAGGAATCCGTTTTTTGGACTGACAGCACGACAGTCCTTAAATACATACGGAATGAAACCAGCCGATTCCACACCTTTGTGGCAAACAGAGCAGCTTACATCCGAGAAGCAACTGATGTGGATCAGTGGAGGTATGTGAGCTCTAAAGAGAATCCAGCAGATGAAGCCTCTAGAGGAATGAGAGCTGAGGATTTCCTAAAAAACAGGAGGTGGATAATTGGACCAGAGTTTCTCTGGAGGCCAAAAGAGGAATGGCCTAAATTGGAGGTGGATCTTGATGGAGTTCCTGTAGATGATCCAGAGGTTAAAAGGAACCTGATGGTGAATGCTGTTATCAAGATCCAGGAAAATGCCACAACCAGCTTAATCAGTTACTTTTCCAGTTGGACGAAGCTAAAAACTGCAGTTGCTTGGTTTTTAAAGATCAAGATGATTCTCAAGATTCTGTGCAGGAAGAGGATGGAATTTTCTGCTGTTCCATGTCAAAAGGTTGAAGGAAGAATGCAGAGTTTCAAGGTCACACTCAAAGGACAGAGTTTGACGCCCAAGGATTATGACAAAGCAGAGAAAGCAATTGTGCAATATGAACAAAGAGAGAGGTTCAAGGTTGAGGCAATATTAAATAACAGACCTATCACAAAGGCTTCCGACGACCCGGATGACCTTGAAGCACTCACTCCCAATCACATCCTGACGTTGAAAGGCAAACCTATCATGCCACCAGGACTATTTGACTCAAATGATCTGTACCTCAGAAAAAGGAGAGACAAAAGTGGACAAGGCCAAGAAGGAGTCTCACCACCGGAGACATCGTCCTTGTGGCAGATGCTGCGGCTCCAAGAGGATCATGGATGATGGGGAAAGTTTTGGATGTCAAATCGGATGCTAAGGGACTGGTGCGCTCTGTGCGTCTTCAAACAAAGACCAGCATCCTGGAGAGGCCAGTGACGAAGCTCTGCCTGCTATTGGAAGCAGCAGTTTAGCATCATTGACACTGACTCACTGACTCTCTCTCTTTCTATGGCTCTGTCTCTCTCTCTCTCTCTCTCTCTCTCTCTCTCTCTCTCTCTCTCTCTCTCTCTCTCTCTCTCTCTCTCTCTCTCTTGTCTTGCAGGTACTTCAAAAGGAAGAGACTGATTTATGGTGTATTCCATAATTGTAGTTCAGCTAAAGGAATAGCTCCTTTTTTGGGACGTAAAAGTAATTGTGGGTTCATACACAATTAGGGGCCGGAATGTAGGAGCTATTTATTGGTGTGTTCCTAGGTTTTTGATATCTGTTGATTTATTTTTTGTTGTTGTTGTTTTGTTTGGATTCCTTGATGGTATTTTCTTGTTGGTTATTTATTTATTTTGTTTGTCTATCATATTTTGTTGGGGTTAATTGGTGGTTGATTTGTGGGTTTGTTTCATTGGATGGCACCCTGGGCACCTGCAATATATTTGGGTGGGCGGTGCTCAGGGGACCAGCATGCACCGGGGTGGGCCTATGGTTTTGTACCAGAGCAAGAGAGGCAAGAGGAAAAGGCCCTTGTTCCTTTTTTATTCGTTTTTGCTTGCTTGGTAATAAAAGGAAAGAAGAAACGGAACAGGATTGTTTGGACTGACTCTTTTGCCTGCGTGAAACAAAACCCATGGTGCATCAGTGGCCGTTTGATTAGAAGTTACGTTTATTATTTAGAGAAGGACAAATAGCCACTACAACTAATACTAATACTAATACTAATACTAATACTAATACTAATACTAATACTAATACTAATACTAATAAATACTAATACTAATACTATCTTAACACTCCCTCATTAACGATCCCACTGATGGCTGCCAACACTGCTGGGACTTGATGTGCCGATCTCCGTCTTTATTTGAAAAGGTCTTGAAAGTCCGGTAGCGGTTATAACCGATAGATAATTCCAAAGTGATTAAGGATTTTTCCGGCGGCCTCGGCTTTCCCAGGGCCCAAATCCCTGTGAAATGCAGAGGAACGTGTATGCTGCTAAAGTCAGAGGAGTCAAAGAATTCCATGTGACCCCGCTCTAGGAACTGGAGGGGGAGGCAACAAAAGGCCTCATCTCTTGTTTTTCTGCCAACCTGTCCAAAACTCCAAAGGCCTTCAAACCAAATCCAGCAGGCTCAATGTTGTTTTAGCTAGAATGAATGTCGGATGTAAGAATTGTATCTTCTGTTGCCCCACTTTAGGAAATATTTTACCTCTTGCCGCCCTCATGCTTGAATGTTTCTTCCCCAATTTGCCCCTAATGCATGTTAAATTGACTCCCACTGCTATTTGCGTTGCGGGAAGGAACTCGCCGAAGGGGGTGCGGGGATCAGTTTCACACAAGGGGCCCACAGTGACTTGGATTCCCTTGGATTTTATTGTTGTTTCTGAGGGGAACTAATACAGTGTCGCACACAAAACATCCCCTGTGCTGAGAGGGAATTAATTAAGTATAATTAGGTATAACACAAAAAGCGGGTGCTTTGGCCTTGGTGAACCTCGAAGGGAGCCGATGGTGTCTTCTAAGTACTGAATAAAAAAACATGCTGCTGGATTATGGCTAAGGATTATGGCTAATCACAATAGAATTAATACAGAGACAGAAAAAGGAGAGAATGGCCGTCAGGACCGATAGTGTCACTGCTGCTCAGTCAAGCTGACCATCACATGATCACAAATAGTTGACTACTTAACATCACGTACATAACATACTGTATATCTTAACTCTATAATACAACCTATAAGTATCATTTAATAAGTATAATTTGTACACGCAAGCTAAGATGTGGCGTCAAATGTCTTGTCACCATGCAAGAGCTTTTCTTCCCGACACACACATGACTTATGATGCTAACTGTTGGTAAAAACTGTGGTGCAGATAAGAAAAACGGTATACGACTGATATGTGGAGATGGCGCATAAATGAAACGAGACAATATTTACAGGAGTATATGTAATATGTGACTGAAAAAATGAGGACTTCTTATGATCATAACTGTTGATAGTTTAACCGAAATAATTAATAATGACTTTTTTCTTGTTTATTTGTATTTGTATTTTTCAATGTTTTTAAATTAGTCAACATGCCAACAACAAACGCTATTAATTCTTCCGTTAGTCTTGTTGTCCTGTTCTTTTATGTTCTATAAAAATGGGAATCTGGTACATGTTACATATAGTTCTGGGATTGCTGAGACATGGAGCATGAGTAGGAATAAATAAGATCTGTGATCATGTTGAATTGAGATGGGAAGTATTTTGGAAGTATTATTATAATAGTACATTTTCTGATGGGATTGGGGACGCATCCTGTGTGCAGATGCTGGGAGTTGTTTGCATATATGGTTATAATATTGGCATTTAGTTGTTAGGAAAAGTGAAAATTGCTGTGTATGTGAATACATGATAAATGAAACAAAATATTCAAAGTGTCTGTTTTCAGTCTTTCCTCGCTTTCAATTTATGTTAGCCCAGAAGCAACCTGACTGAGCAGGTTTTTAATCTGACACACACACACACACACACACACACACACACACACACACACACACACACACACACACACACACACACACACACACACACGCATACACAAGAAGAGGCAGAATAATGGCCCCTGGATCCAAATTAGCCTTTTGTGTGGCTTTTAGTCCCCCCGCCCCCCCGTGGAGCCCTGGGACTTTATTTCCATAGGGTTTATTCGCTCCCAATATTCCTCGTGAATGGAGGTCTGTCTGGCCACAAGACAGCCAGGAAGACCGCCACTTGGGTGTGCATGTGTGTGTATACCACGTATATCATTCAGTCGAGTAGTTTTTAGTTTTTAATCACTTCATTGAGACTCATTGTGATGACTTTATATTTTAAAATGTTTATTTCATTGCTTTTGCTTGGAAATCTCATTTCTACTGTTTCTTCTTCTGTCCCGATGAACAGCGAGTCACTCGGATGAGGGTTCCGATGTGGAGTCAGAGCCTGACCTTCCATTGAAAAGGAAACAGCGGCGTAGTCGGACCACATTTACGGCAGAGCAGCTGGAGGAGCTGGAGAGGGCCTTCGAGAGGACCCACTACCCCGACATCTACACCAGGGAGGAGCTGGCCCAGAGAGCTAAACTCACTGAGGCCAGGGTGCAAGTAAGAGATACACTACATGCACATATTGGAATACTTGCAGCATGTACTCTATTACAGTACTTTCAATCAAATATTGGATTGTCAATAATGGGCTGATTGATGACTGTGCTTTACTGAATGATTTATTTATTCATATTCAACACACTGAGTGGGACTGCAAGGGGGTGCATTGTTGGCAAGTGCTCTAAGGAGCGTCATAGGCAGAGTTTTCATATAGCTTTTCTATTGGACCTAATTATGACCTACTAATTATATGTCTATTAGTATCATATGTAAATAAACGTACAACATATTTGTATGATTGGTGTGCTGCGGGCATATTAATACATTGGCTCATATTTCAGTGACAAAAAGCCAAAAATGCTCCAACACGTGCTCACTAACACCTGCGCTATAGGTATGGTTCAGCAACCGGAGGGCCAGATGGCGGAAGCAAGCGGGAGCCAATCAGCTGATGGCCTTTAATCACCTGATCCCAGGAGGTTTCCCACCTTCGGCCATGTCCAGCATTCCCGCTTACCAGCTCTCCGACAGCACCTACCCGTCTTCATCTATAGCACAAGGTACACGGGTTGTCATATGGTATACATCCTGTACGTTATTCAGTCCCATGGAGATGAAGGATCATACTGACACTGTTGATCTGCAGTCCGTATTTATGGAGGAAATATACATTTGATTAACTATTAATTAATGACGTCTTACTAAAAGAACATCCTTCAACTCATACATGCAACAGGTGCATACACAAGTTCATAATATACCGCCTGCCATGTCGTGGAAGAGCAATTCATATTTCTGCCAGTCATGTGTCGATCATGTTATGCGTATTATTCTAGGAAATGATTATTTTTTGACCAATTAAGTGAAATTGGATGACTTCCTGTGGCATCCATGATTTCTCCTCCAACACGCTAATGGCCGCCTTATCTTGGACTCTTAGTCTCTGATCCACCCAGCACGCTGCATCGACCGCAGCCTCTTCCGCCCTCCTCGGGTCACCAGGTGTCAAGTGGTGGCGGACAAGGCGAAGGAAACTCCGCCTACTGCCTGGCGTCCGGGCGCCACTCCTTCTCAGGATACTCGGAAAGCTTTGCGAGTCCGGGCGTTCCGGCTAATCCCATGAACCCAGCCATCGGAAACGGACTCTCTCCGCAGGTGAGACTATCGCCCGTACTCACAGTCACGGTTCGATTCCAACACTTCAACACTTCAATCTGGACAATCTTTAGCCTGTCTTTGTTGACACTTTGACCTTGACTCTCCTTGTACTTTCACCTCTACATGAGGCGTTTATACATCATATCAACTTGTTGGCTATTTCTATATGCTTTTCCATAGATGTTGTTGTTTTTGTGCGTAGTGCATGTGTGTAACCAGCTACACATTGTGATGACATTCTTAGAATAGCTGGTATTCCCTCCAGTGAAAGCAAGAGAGAGAAGAGGGGGATGATGGGTCAAATACGTAATAATAAACGGAGATATAAGACACTCATGAGAGTCACCGGACTCCAACTGAACAGTTTCAGAGGCGGTGCTTAATTGTCCCTGCGGCATATTTGGGCAACTGCTGCTCTTTTTATGTGTAAATATAATAACACTAATTATGTTTGGAAACAGAACTTCATGGAAATATTACAGGGCATGATAGCACACCACTCCTCTCCAAGTCCATCTAGACTGGTCCCTCCTCTCCTACACTTCATGGAAATGTTAGAGGGCATGATAGCACACCACTCCTCTCTCCAAATCCATCTAGACCGGTCCCTCCTCTCCGACTTGGGAAATGATTTAAACAAGAACATGTGTGCTAGTGGATGGTGGATAACTTGGAGGCCAGGAGGAGCCATACTTCTGCGTACCTGCTTCTTATTAGGAGGACTTGAGGAGCCTTGAGGCTTTGCTGATCACATGGAGGTGGGATGTGATACATTTAAAACTAGAGAGGTTCAATTACGCCTCCTTTTACAGGTGATGAGCACAGACTCCATTTTGTATGAAGAACTTTCTGATTTTTGCTGTTGAACTCGGTGAGCATCCGAGGATGGAAACCAGTTGAACCAGTTTGCCCTGCAGCACTTTCCGTCCTTTGCTGGCCAAAGAACAGTCCTCCAAATTTGATTATTGTGTCACTAATAAAGACCAGGTCAAGAGCTGACGCTTTTTGGAGTTCTTTCTTTTGACAACAGCAAATCTTTCTTCGAAATAAGTTGCTATCTTGTGTCCTGGCTTTTTGGAGTGGTGGGGTTTTAGGAGGCCTGGCGATGTGGGTCTACGAAAAACTGCTTCATTGACTCTCTGGTGCCTTTTGGAGGCTTTAGTTCACATTTTCTATGTTCACTGCTAAAGAAAACTAAAGGGAACACTTCATCATCATCATCATCATCATCATCATCATCATCTCCGTAAGCCAACCAACCAAGCAGTCAAGTCAACAACCTGTTGCACTCGGACGGACACTTAAGAACTAAATCCAGTTGAGCATGTGTTGGCATCGTGTATCATTGCGTCCACCTCCACCTTGACGGAGAACCAAGTGATGACCTGCTCCAAGTCAGGGCGGAGATCCCCCAGGGGAGCGTTGTAGGGAGCGCATACGGACCCATACGGACCCCATACACATTCCCATATGTCTCGAGGAAATTCACAGAAGTTGATCAGCCTTCTTCACTCCTCAGTGGATTTGTTTTCATTGATGGTTCTCAGACCATTTTGTTGTCATTGAATTACATATGAAATATTGCATTAATATCTATGTTATTTCTTACGGTCTTCATTCAGGTGATGGGTCTGTTGAACCCGGGCGGTGTTCCACAGCAACCTCAAAGTGACTACGCCATCTCACCTCTGACTGGTGGCCTCGAACCTCCAACCGGGATGGCCACCAGCTGTAGCCAACGCGCAGATCACATCAAAGGTCTGGAAGGTTTGACCAGCGTTCCCTCCATGTCTACGCTGCCGTCCCTGCCCAGCTCGCAGTCGTACCGCCCCCCCTCCTACAGCTCCCAGGCCTACACGGTGGACCACATGGCGTCCTACCAGTATGGCCAGTACGGACAAAGTAAGGTCAATAGATTTTTATTCTTACCAATGCCCTTTTTTTTAACCAAGCCTGGGATTGTTTTAGAAAAAAAAATCAAGAATATGACAAATATTGATATGCTTTGCAGAACAGATTTGGGTTTGCTGGACTACTTTTGGGCCACAACAAAAGTCCTATCTTCTCCTTCTTGCTTATGAGGCTGCGATGTGATCAGCTCCCAACATGGCAGCCAGCTCACCGAGTCAGGATTAGAGAAGGCCAGGTTGAGGATGGTGTCTACTGGTGGGGGCAGGGTGGGGGCAGGGTGGGGGCACTCATGTAGCACAAGTTGTTCAGGCTGGTCAGACACAGAATGGACACGGCCCCAAGTGCTTCATGGTTTGGTAGAAACACCTGATGGCAGTTTTGGTTATGGATTTCTAGTTAGCCAAATACTTGCTGGAATATCCTCTTCTGCAGTTTAGATGCATGACGTGGAAAGGGATGATAGGATGACACCCGTTCATGGTCTAGTCGTGAAGATTGTGAAGAGAATCATGTTTTTGGTTTTTCATTCATATTTGATGTTCAAAGACATGCAAATATTGAGATATTTACTTTTATACGAAGGAATACAAAGGCATAACACTTAGGATGTCCTAATCCCATCCTAATCCCATCCTAGTACCTTGTGACTGCTTAGAAGCCTCAGTATTGTTTCCATGGAGCCACAGCTTGGAGACCACTCTTAGACTAACACATGTTCTTGTCTTCAGTTTATAAAAACTCTCTGACGTAGAGCGTTCTTGTTGTCCAACGGTCTGGTCTCATAATCCAACAAACAATCACAATTCAAATACTGCAGACCTTTTGAAACTTAGGCTATTGGAATAAAGGAGGAAGTCTTACCTCATAGATACCTTATAGATACCTCGTAGATAGCTTATAGATACCTCATAGATAGCTTATAGAAAGTCTTACCTCATAGATACCTTATAGAAAGTCTTACGTCATAGATACCTTATAGATACCTCGTAGATAGCTTATAGAAAGTCTTACGTCATAGATACCTTATAGATACTTCATAGATACCTTATAGATACCTCGTAGATAGCTTATAGATACCTCATAGATAGCTTACAGAAACTCTTACCTCATAGATACCTTATAGAAAGTCTTACGTCATAGATACCTTATAGATACCTCGTAGATAGCTTATAGAAAGTCTTACGTCATAGATACCTTATAGATACCTCATAGATAGCTTATAGAAAATCTTATGTCATAGATACCTTATAGAAAGTCTTATGTCATAGATACCTTATAGAAAGTCTTACGTCACAGATACCTTATAGAAAGTCTTATGTCATAGATACCTTATAGAAAGTCTTACGTCATAGATACCTTATAGAAAGTCTTATGTCATAGATACCTTATAGAAAGTCTTATGTCATAGATAGCTTATAGAAAGTCTTACAGAGCAGTAGTTGTGGTCAAGTCGTACCACTATTTCCATTCTCCTGTAGCTAGTTGGTGTAAAAGTACTTCTGCTGATGTACTGACTTGTTCACAAAGGTGAACCCGGCCCTCTGAAGCCGTGAGGGTAACGTGCATGTCTGAGTGCCACTGCAAAGTCATTTTCCTCTCAATGTGACATCGATATTTTCAGTCTTTCGGCAGAGTCGGCTTGCGTCAAAGAAAAGTCCAGCTTCCTGAAAGAATACTCACTTGTTCAGTCATAGGAGACTTTTCACTTGCATTCCTGCTAGGAAGGTCTTGCAGTCAACATCAGACAAATGTTAATTTGCACGCCAATGTCGTTGACTGTTACGGTATGATTACAGCAACTGCCGTTTCAATTTGGGTCCATGGGGGATTGACCAATCAAGTTATACACCCAAGACAAGGCCCCTTGATGAGCGTGACAATGGTCCGATACCTTTGAGTACATTTGTCAAGTATCAAACCAATATTTAGGATCAAGCAGTTTTGCAAACATTCAATGAAGTAAAGTAAGTAAAAAGTCTGAATGAAAGAATCAGGACTGCAAACATGAACAGCCGCTAATTTACCATGCTATACCTATAGGTGCTAACGTGCTCACCAACACCACATACGCTCTCGTACTCCGCATCTTTACATGGCTGTCTGGTCCATCTTGATATGATTAATCAGTGGATTGGATAAGCAGCGTGCAGTCGGGCTTGGAGCTCCAGAAGAAAGGTCTTTTCATGAAGTGGACGGATCCTAATGGCCTGTGGCAGAAAGGCTATTAGAACCAGGTGTTAGGACTGAGGTCAGCTGGAGAATCAGCCTGGAACAATGCTGCTTCAGGTCCCGGTGTAAAACATGGTGATGGTCTGGAGGGCTGGACCACAAGAAACCTTCACTGGTCCCTCATGTGGACCATGGCCGAGACATCAGTCATGCATTTTTTCAACGTTTGCTGACATGTGATATTCATTCATTCATTTATTCATTTTCTACCGCTTATCCTCACGAAGGTCGTGGGCGTGCTGGAGCCTATCCCAGCTGTCCTCAGGCAAGAGGCGGGGTCCACCCTGGACTGGTGGCCAGCCAATCCCAGGGCACATATAGACAAACAACCATTCACACTCACATTCATACCTATGGACAATTTGGAGTGGCTAATTAACCTAGCATGTTTTTGGAATGTGGGAGGAAAGCGGAGTACCCGGAGAAAAGCCACGCATGCACGGGGAGAACAAACGTGATATATTTTTATCAAAACATTGTCAAATCTATAGTATATTTTCATATTGCATGCATTCCAAATTGAACAAGTTGACAGGAAGGCAGGTGGAGAGTTTGTTGAACGTTCGAGTGTTCGGCTACTGAGCAGTTTGTGGCTTTGATGTCTTCCTCAAGGGCACCTCGGCAGTGCATTGTAGGCCTAATAGATCCTCTCCAACAACCTGTACAATTGGTTATTTCGTGGATTAGACTACAGCTTTACATTAAAGGATATGAGTAGAAAAACAATAATTCAACATGCAGTACATTACTACTTTTATACGGTACTACTCTTGTGCATTGATGCTATATCACAGCCTTGACACTTTATGTATTGTATATTTACTCATACTTATTTTTTATATTTTTAATGTTAGATTTCCAACTCATATTATCATTTTTTATAACCCCAAAAATGTCTTTGTGTTTACCCTGTCAATGTCCACACCATCACTTTTTATTTGGGCATAAATAAATAAATAAATATCTTTTCTGCTATTAATAGTAATGTTTTAGTTTTACTTCAGGGATTGTCTGTTTTTATCAAACAATCATTTTAGTAGAGTCAATTCATCTGTGAAGTTTTTTATTAAGTATTGCAGGCTTTCTCCAGAGCAAAATGCAGTAGTATTGTTTGCAAATAATGCTATATTTAGTTCTTTCATGACTTTACAAATGTCACTAATATAATATTATATGTTGAAGAGTTTTGGTTCCAGTATTGAGCCCTGTGGTACGCCGCCAAATATATTTAATCTCTAAGTCTACTAAGTAGCTTTTTACCAAGTTCAAAACCCACCCTCTGATTCCTTCAAATATTTACATTTTGTTTATTTACATTCCTGAAAATGTTTTTAATGAGCATAATTTTCAGATATAAACCTGTGCAATACGTTGGATTGTAATATTGTGTAACATTTTATTTTTTGGCTTTTCCAGGTGCCTTTCCTTATCTAAGACCTGAGATCGCCTGAGAAGAAGCTGAAGTCCATGCTGTGTGAAGGAGATCCTTCATAGGACCAAAACCAACCAGGACATTACTCCACTGCTTCTCGTGGAGGACAACTAAAAAAAGGGACCACAAGCAGGAATATCCCACCAAAATCCGTTGATCCATTGTGGACATTGTCCCATCACAATGACGATGGGCGGCACACCTTCGGCACATAGGACTTCCCAACATGCCTCAAGCCAACTCCTCCTTCCTGTGGGCTCTTTTAGAAGACAGCAAAGCCAAACGTCAGCAGCCGTTGGAGATCTTAAGGCCACATGAGGACGTATGAAATTCCACGTAACGCCAAATTACTCTCCCAAATGGTTGTTGCCTGGAGGGAAAAGGAAGAGGCCTTTGCTGATTTTATCTTTATGCCATTTATTTGAGATCCCACACAAGCCACACATGGAGAGGAATTCCAGAGGCAAAGAAAGCAAACACGGGAATATGAATATGTGGCTTCTATTATATCGGAAAGTCGAACATACACCACAGCTGTACTGCACGGAAAGTTGATTTAAACCTCCATCCATCCATCCATCCATCCATCCCTCCATCCATCCATCCAGCCATCCCTCCATCCATCCAGCCATCAATCCATCCATCCATCCATCCATCCCTCCATCCATCCATCCATACATCCATCCATCCATCCATCCATCCATCCATCCCTCCATCCATCCATCCATCCCTCCATCCATCATCCATCCCTCCATCCATACATCCATCCATCCATACATCCATCCATCCCTCCATCCACCCATCCATCCATCCATCCATCCATCCATCCACCCATCCACCCATCCACCCATCCACCCATCCATCCATCCATCCCTCCATCCATCCATCCATCCCAGCACTGCCCCTCCTCCGTCTTCCTCCCTGTTCTCACTGACGTTTTGGACAGCGAGGCACGGATCTTGGCCTTTTGTAGTCGTCCAGAGTCCTCGCAGGAGGTCAGGGGTCACCTGAGGGAAAGTGACAGATGAGGGAGCAGTAGAGGAGGGCGGCACGGAAGGGGCTTAAAATAAAGGAAGGGTTGATAGGCAAGATGGATCACAGGCTAAACCCTTTCAAGATCTTCCTCTTCCCAAAAAAAGCCAGCAGGTCACAAGTCAGGACCGCCAGACACTCCAGGATGCGAAAGCACAACAACGTTTGGATAAAAGATGGACGTTCTCACAGCTGAGCAGAAGTGCAATATCATGTATCCGCATCGTTTAAGAAACATGCGCACGCACGCACACACACACACACAGACACACACACACACCCACACACACCCTGTGTTCTCTGTAATGCTTTATTGGAAAACTAGCATAAACAGAAGTCCTGTATTCTGTCCAAAGTGCTCAACCTTCCAGTAGGAGGACCTTCACAGTTCCTGGATGCTTTCAAGTGATTTTTAAACTATTAAGGCTAATTCTTTTCTTCAAAATCAAATATGTTAATTGTTATGACATATTTTGACAATTTGCATTCCCTTTTTGGATAAAACTCAACTTTAATTTTTGTGAGCATGGGAGTCGGTCCCACTTATGTCGACAACTCCTTTATGAATACGCATCAAGTCCTGGTTTAACATGTTATTATTATTTAATAATAATCGATTAAGTCATCATCACCATCTCACAAGTGAGAATTAGGGCCACTTTGAAAAAAAAAATCTGATTCGAGAACAAAGTTGTAGATTTCCGAGAATAAAATTACCAAAAAAAAGTTGTAAATTTCCAAGAGAAAAAGTTATATTAGGAGAATAAAGTCGTATATTTATGAGAATAAAGTCTTACATTTACGAGAATAAAGTTGTTATATTCTTCTTGCTACAGGCAAATTTTTATTTATTACCTGGCAGCAATCAAAACATTAGCATATCTACGCCTTAGCCGTACCCTCCACGTGCCCACGCGTGACACGGAATAGTACAACTTTATTCTCGGAATCGTACAACTTTAATCTCAAAATCCCAGATTTTTTTCCAATGTGGGCCTGACTCCATCGACCGCTTTCGTCAACATAAAATTAGAGACTCCTCAGGGTTTTGTCTGGGAAAAATGGAGCCACATTGTCAACTAAACCACATTGAAGAGTGCATTTACACAGCATTGGGCGTGGCTTTTCTCCGGGTACTCCGCTTTCCTCCCACATTCCAAAAACATGCTAGGTTAATTGGCCACTCCAAATTGTCCATAGGTATGAATGTGAGTGTGAATGGTTGTTTGTCTATATGTGCCCTGGGATTGGCTGGCCACCAGTCCAGGGTGGACCCCGCCTCTCGCCCAAGACAGCCGGGATAGGCTCCAGCACGCCCACGACCCTGGTGAGGATAAGCAATAGAAAATGGATGGATGAAACATGCACAGTGACTTCCTGTTCAGCGTAAAGTAAGCTTCCAAATAAACACGTGTTAGAAATTAGCCTGATTTCTCCCACAGCAACTAAAAAAATGCAGCCATTGAATTAGTTCGATTCTGTCAGCCGCTGGAAGACCACTTAGCCCACGATCGAAACGTTTATTAAAGAAACAATAAAATGACTGCAGCAGCTGTTAAAGAAAAGTATAAGCTATGAAAAAATCTAACCAGAAGTCAACAAAGGTTGTCACTCATTCTCCTGAAGTGTCTGACTAAAGTCACAAGTAAAATGATGTTGACGACCGCTTATGTCGACACCCGATATAGGCGGGTTCCACTGTAAATGAAGAGAATGCGTACGTACAAAACCAAGCCACCAATCCCATGGAGCAAATGTAAATATAGCTAATATGTCATATTCATTCCAAACCATTCCAAGTGGATGTTAGCCATAAAACAAAAAAAGGCAGCAAGTTGTCCACAAACAGGCACTCTGTTGTTTGAATATCTGTTTCTTAGAAGCATCCTGTTAGTCATTTGATATGTTTTTGCTACAGTATTATGAAATGATACGACATAAGGCCATGTATGTGTATATCCTACTATTTATAATGAAATAAACATTCTGACATTTCCAGCCGTTTTGTTCATTGTTTCCTGACTAAATGGAATCTTTGTGTTTGCTTTGGTCCCATTTCAGACCAACATGGACTTTCCTTTCCGCTCAACCACCCACCAAAATAACCATCACCACACAACTGGTCAGTGAACGCAGCAGCCTTTCTTGCGTTCAGACGCCCATAGAGACAAAGTCGGGTCTTCTTAGCCAAACAAATGATTTGCAAGCAAGAATCTGAGAGATATGATTGATTGATGATATGATTGAACAATATTCAATATTTTCACTATGGACTGGAGTTATGCAGTTATTTCTTGCTTGGGATCATTTTATTGCCAACTGATCTCTGTTAACGTGATGGTGTGTTTACTCAACATTCCAGGAGGACTCACAAGAAAATATGAAGGACAACTAGCCAAAACAAAATGGATAATAAAAACATAAGTACAGTGTAAAGCAGGAGTGGCCAAATGTTTTGATGACTGTGTTCAATGACCAAATGTTTTTTACTAAATTCATGAGCGGCC
This sequence comes from Doryrhamphus excisus, assembly GCF_030265055.1. Classification (NCBI taxonomy): domain Eukaryota; kingdom Metazoa; phylum Chordata; class Actinopteri; order Syngnathiformes; family Syngnathidae; genus Doryrhamphus; species Doryrhamphus excisus. The sequence continues at coordinate 16,474,615 of NC_080473.1, read as the reverse complement.
AGACTATATATTTTACACGTAACAGCCCCCCTGGAAGTATTGTATGTGTGAAAGTGGGTATGTTGTGTCCCGTTTTTTCAGACCACATCAAATAACCAAACTGATACTTAAACCATCAAAAGTTGGCTCAAGCCATGATGCCAGCTTCTATGTTACGTTTCAATGAAATACTTTGGAAAGAACGGGCGGGCCGTATTCAAACACTTGGCGGGACAGATGTGGCCCTCGGGCTGTAGTTTGCCCACCCCTGGTGTAGTGGATATAAAAATAACAACACTACACCAAAAGTAATAAAGTATTATTATGGTTAAAAATATACAAGGTAAGGGCTGCACTTTGGTCGAGTGGTTAGCGCACAGGCCCCACAGCTAGGAGACCGAGTTCGATTCCACCCTCGGGCATCTCTGTGTGGAGTTTGAATGTTCTCCCCGTGTGTGAGTGGGTTTTCTCCGGGTACTCCGGTTTCCTCCCCCCTCCCGCCTTTGCCCAAAGACAGCTAGGATAGGCTCCAGCACGCCTACGACTCTCGTGAGGACAAACGGTAGAAAATGAATGAATGAACAATCAAGTTTACTCTAACTTTTTCCTCTTGGTTCCATCTTTAACACAACCTCCAAAGTCCAACAAGTGCAGATAATCACACCTGAACAAGCGTTACTTAGCATGCTAGCTTAGCGCTATTTGTCTTTAGCCTCCTCTAAGTGGTAACAAGGACCACACAGTTTGCATATTAAGTTCAAGGGCTGCTTTGATTCTACAGGACAACTAAGATGGACGTGGTGAAGAACCAGAAGTACCAATTTCTCAGCTGTATTATTTTCACTCTCACAGCCCAGCAATTGTCACTGACCAATAAAAAGGCTTGTGGTATCCTCCAAAGGAGGCCCCGCCCACCACAGGGACCAGAGCTGCCAATTTAAAAATGAGATTTGCATCCAAAGGTTGACAAACTTTCAGAAGCTTGTTTTTGGTTTTTTCGCTTTTTTTGGTTTGATTGGGTAAAATGTCTCTCCATAGACGCCCCCATTAGTGTGCACTACTACCCCCACTGGTGACCCCCCCCCACACACTTGAACAAACTTACTTTTGTTCAACAACATCTAAGATGAATCCAGCAAGCCTTAAAGCGTTTTTTAGGTCTGATCATCTTGGCGCCTCTGCTAGCTTCCATCCAGCGTCCATACAGGGGCCCCTCTGTGTGTTTGGGGCCACAAGCATTCATATCATTCATTTATTATGTTCATGCTCACATATAGTGTTGTTTCACCATGTGTGTGTGTGTGTGTGTGTGTGTGTGTGTGCTGCCTGAGGGTGTTAAGCCTAATTCCAACATTCTTTTGATGAATGTCGTCTGCTAGCAGCGTGTCTTCTGTAAATACACCAACATCACTTTCACTTGTGTCCCGCTAAGCCAATGTCAATACTTGTTGTGGGCATATATGTGTACATGCGGTGGCATGGACACACACACACACACACACACACACACACTGTTTGTGTTTCTATTCACTCCTTAAATGAAGACAAATTATGCCTGCTAAATTCCACAGGTCTTTTTTTTAAACTAATGAACCTCCGACTTGTTCCCTGAAAAGGTAATTGTTCTCCTAAGCTGCTGGATGGGTGAGTCAATGCAAACGTTTCATTTTATTTTCAATATACTTACCAATTATTACACATTACATAGTACAATTCCATATGTCCAAAAGGAGCACAAAGATTTCCATTTCATTTCTTCACTTCCTGTAATAAGCAATAATAATAATAATGATGTACATAGATGTCACAGTAGTACTGATGCAATACTGTGATTGCATACTAAAACTACCCTTTTGTGTTTGAGTGGCAGCTAATATGGAGTGAAAATACTTAGGGTGGCTGATATCATATCCATGTTAGCATACTTTTGTTTCAGCGTGTAAATGGTCATACAATGTGTTTCTTGTCTGTCACATGCTCTCACACACACACACACACACACAACATCAGTACTGGTGTATGTGTTGCCATGTGATCTTGTAACACACATCTAAGCGCCCCCCCCCCCCCCACCCCCCCCGGGTTGAAGAATGTTTTCTTCCTCTTTGTTGTGATCCAACATGACCTCCTGATCACGCTGGCAGCTGCCTCTGCCTCTCACGGTTCCATGCTAACATGGGCTAGCATTGTTGGCGTCTTCAACTAGAACCACAATAATACATATTTTGTTGCCGTGGAACCCCTTTATGTTGTTATTAATTAGCCCTGGCCCCCCCCATGGTCCCCAGCATGTTGTTATTATTACTGAAAAGTGCCGGCTTAAGCTAACATACATGGCTTTGGTCGACCCCATGAAAGTACTACAGCCAATATGCGTGGTAGTACTGTATTGTACTCCATCACAGGATTGTGTCTTGCAAAAGCGTTTTTGTAGCGATATCAAAATGATGAAATACAACAAAGGAGCATCTGGTTAGGAACTGACACTTAAGAGGTTTTATTAAAGCCCTGGAGACCTGAAATAACACCCCTATAGTCACCTTTACACTTGAGTAAAGAGTAAGCCGCTGTTGATGGACTACACTGCTGATGGGGATGTCATTCATGACAAAAAAAATGTCAACTATCCCTTTAAGTTCCCTTTAAGAGCAATTGTCAGATATTCTACTTCCGGTTTCTAGACTGTACTTGGTGGCTATTGTCTCATCAGTGTAACATTAGTGACATCTAGTGACCAGTGGAGGGGTGACATATCACCCCTCCATATACACGTTGACAGATAGTCACATGACTGCACTGACAGGAAGGACAACGCCACGTTTGTTCTTTGTAGTTAACTAATTCAATTGGGTCGTCTTTATCGCCCAAGATTATCACCCAAGATTATCGCCCAAGATTATCACCCAAGATTAGCGACCAAGGCAGACTTGCTGAGCGGAGACATCAACGTTGGTTGAACGTGGCGACCATCGCCCATGAAAGTCAAAGTAAGGAGTCTAGTAAGTAAGGACGACGTCCACAAACACAAATTGCCCGTGAATCGTGTGTGACGCGAAGGCAACATGGCGGACGTGTTTGGGGCGTCCCCTCATACGCCCCCCCCCGGACCCACACTTAACCCCTGACACTGTGTTGCCTTCACACACTCTGTCATCAGGGGTCCCGGCTGCCGCTGACCCGAGCACCAACACATGCTGGGCACAACTTAACCTCGGGACCCCCGCTTGGAAAAACAGGACGACACAGGAGAAGGACAGCATCCCAGGGGAGAAGGTCACGTCTTGCTTTACAACATTTTTTATTTCTTAAAACATTTTTACAAATGTGGAGATGATTTTCAAGGTTTTTTTTTTAGCTTTGGTCCAACTGGAATTGAATTGTGTGATTTTCTAAATTTGTATTGATGTATTTCATCGTAATGTCAGAATGAGGAATATTGTGGCGCCCAAAAGAGTTTCTTTCATCATTCCAAGTGAAACCCGTCTTTGTTCAGTCCACAGAGATATGAGAAGTGGTGAACTGGTTTTCATTGGGGGCCATCAGGCGTACAAAAACACTTTGTCCGCGTTGCCGTAAACACGCCGCTCTGTTCTCTTGTGGCTAATGCTAACTTGAGATGCCGCTTGAATGGAGTCACGAGGCTGCAAAACATTGATGACTTTTCTCTTCTGGGAATTTATTGGACATGAAAGTAAGTAGAAAGTTGTGGCCTGCACTTTGCAAATCATATGACAATAATACATCATAATTATGCTGCTTCATAGTTAATATGAATATGGCCTCTTTGTTGCCATAAATCAGGCTATATGAACCACAATCCAAATACAAGGCATTCAGAAGATACATTCCCCCCCGCTGTGCTGTGTGGTATATGCATGCGTGTGCCGTTCACTCACGTGTTTCCCAATAAGACAGCCAGACACGGAGCAGACAGTGACGCAGATCAGAGGGCCGGCGCTGGATGAATGAAATCAGCAAGGAATTCTGGAGGAAATGACGGTTTGCAGAAGAAGAGCAGCGTTACTGCTTCCATATGACGCCTCCGCCGGCCTCCGCCGGCCGCCTCCGCCCTTGGAGATGACCTTGCCGGCGGTGCTACACACGTGCTTGGACATGGGACAGGCTGGACGGCGACCTGGAGGCCTGCCTCTCCACTGCTGAACTGAACAATGTCGATATGGTTCCACGGCAACATGCCGCTAATCATTTGAATTACTCAAGCTCGTGCTCCACAGCGCTGATTGCAAGTACAAACTGGAGAAGTTGGGAAACATGGCGAGTTAAAAAGACTTCCTGTCAGGGCTCATTGCGCCGTGATCTCTCTTGACAGTCTTCTGGACCAACATGGAGACATCTGTCGGCAAGCCCTGCTTATTTGGATGGACTTCTGTCTTGGATGATTCCTATCATGCTCCTACAAACTAGAACCAAAAGAACAACAAAGCACATGTGGACGTGAAAATGACCTCCTTTGCTAAGAATGATGGGAACAAATACCAATCCATCCATCCCTTTTCTAGACCTCATTAAGGTCACGGGAGAACCTATCCCAGCCAGACGGGCCGCCAGACAATGACAGGACAAGAAGCATACATACCAAACTCCTCATACATGAAAGACCTCCAAATGGGGCCCACATGGACAAGCACTTGATGATAGAGGCGAGGAAATAAAGCTTAAAAAGAACCCAGCATACTATGTGGGGCTGCCTTCTGTCTCGACCCATTGGTTGCAATAGAGAGACAACAGCATAGAGTAGTTGAATGATGAAAAACATCACGATATTTATGATATTTATGACATTGACGATAGCAACAATGATTTAACCCAAAAACAACGTGCGTGGGTCAAATCCTGCAAGTTCACAGAAAAGAAAATAAATTGCCAAGCGGCCTCGAGGTAGCCAGACTAGCTGGGCCATAATAGCAAAGATGGATTTAGACATTTTTATAAAGGCCCAATCCCAACAATGTACATATTTATATGGCTTCTACTTCTTTATGCACAAAAGGCCAAAAGAGGTGATGGTGCAACTCTCTGCCAATGCATTTCCCTTCACAGCAATCTTAAGCTGTATTATTTTAAGTGCTTTTCATAAGAGCTGGGAAGAGAAAAAAATCACACATGACAGGAAGGAGGAAGTGAGAGAGCATGGAGGAGTGTAGTGTGCACACACGTGCACACGCATGCACACACATGGTTCGATTCCACATGTGATAAGGAAAGGCAAAGTTAAGCTTGAAATGTAACTTTTCACAAAAAGCTGCTTTCCTCTCTTTTTTAGTTGGGAACTGATATTTTCCTGAAACCTACCTATGTTCAACTCCTGAGTCAAAACCAGGCAAGGTATCAGGCTGTTACCATGTACACACAGCTGTAATGCAGTAATACAGTAATGCAGTAATACAGTAATACAGTAATACAGTAATACAGTAATACACAAAAACCAAGAAAACAAGGGAAATTGTCATCAACGTCTCTCACACTCACACTCACACTCGCCATTGAGGACAAACGGACCTTCCAATGCAAAGAGAGACGGAATGAAAGTTCTGTGATCTCAGGAAGAAGCGAGGGATTGAATGCAGCAGATGGACGGAGTCAGATGCCACTGATGTTTTTTCTCCCCACAGAGAAACATTTGGGGAGAGAAGGCTGGAAGTGAGAGAGCAGCTGAGGTTGTCCAGTACTCATGAATCAGGCTGAGGCACCGTGAAGTGGTGGCCCTCATCCGAGCCAGATGGGCCCCAACGCACACACACACACACACACACGGCAAGTGGTGTGGGTGTTTGACAAAACACGAAGACAAGAAGACATTTTTTTAATGCCCTTGTTGGGGTCGTTGGGGTCGTCGCCCTCCAGTGAACAGCAAATAAGCAGACGGGTGCAATGTGCATTTATATCTTGCTATTTACACTGCATTATTTTATTATTATTATTTAATTAATTAAAATAATTAAAATAAACAATCAAATAAACAATAATTACTAATATTAATAAAATAGAATTTTAAATGAATATGTTTTATTGCATTTATTAATTTTTGGGTATTTTTTCCCCATTATTTAACAATACACTTAAAAAATACCTTTTTTTTAGTACAGAAAGACAGGAAGTGAAGAAAGTTATCAGTAATTGCTGAGACACGGAATATATAAAATAATGTTAATCACATCCCATCACATGAATAACTCATTTATGAATAAAAAAGTATACAGACAAACCAAAACTTACATTTAATTGTATTCAGAGCTATATGAATCAAATACTACAGTAAAATGAATTGAGATGAATAAATCAGAATAAAATAAAATTAAATAAAATTACATAAGTTTAGTTTAGTTAGTAAGTTTATTTATTTCATAAGTTACATTCAACAATAAATTAAATTAATATCACAAATGGAAAATTAAATTGCAATTAAAGAGTTAAATAAAAATAAATGTAATTACATTTTTAAAATTAAGATTTGAGTATATTTTATTTTAAGTGTTGTGAAATCAAATTAAGTTATTGATATTTTAATAATAATAATGATAATGATGATGATCAAAATTAAAAACTACTAATTAATGAATCTGTATTAATTTATTTTATTGACCCTTTTTATTTGTGTAGTTTGATTAATTAGTAATTAGTATACATAGTAAGTAGTGCAGCGTGACAGTGGTAGTAATACTTTTTGAACACTAGATGGCAGTAATTCACTGCTGGAATGGCATCAATCTATTAACCTCAATGACGTGTGTGTCCACCTTCCACCAGATCCTGCTAAAACCTGCCCTTAGCAAAGTGTTAGCAAGGTGTTAGCAAGATGTTAGCAAGGTGTTAGCAAGGTGCATCACAAAGCACAAAGCATAAAAACTACTGTAGTTCTACGTTTTACTTTGTTCTTTTGTGAAAGGTCTGAGGGGTGCTAAACGTGACCTGCTGGAACTGTTCTGGCCTCCGAAGACATTTGAGCTGAATTTCCGGGTCGGCTTTTTTCATGTCAATGTTGTTTTGTAGACCGACACTAAATCTAGCAGCTTTTAAAGCCAGTGGAATTGGGCACCAAAATCACTGTGGGGATTTTAAAAGGCGAATACGTCATCGACGAGACATGCGATGCGCCCAATTTGTCCACAAGATGGCGCCACCGTCTTAATCATGTTTTTTCCCTTTAATTGTAAAAATAGCATTTCATCATTGACTTATATATTTTGAACACGTAGGCGTTTCTCCTACGGCCCCTCTGGCACCAGGGGCCCTCCCATCGCTCACATAATCAGCTTTCGTTTGTTTGATTGTGTCCATAAACATTGAAGAATATGGACGGAGGCATAAATGACCCTTAAAGGGGAAATGAGAAAACTTAGCACCAGGCATCATGTGACATATAACGTACGCACGACCCACTCATCCTGTCCACCTTTTCCCCGTCATTATTCCATGCTCTACCTCACTTTGTAAACACAGCATAATGCATAATGAGGAATGACTGAGAGCGGATGGAAGGCGGAGGAGGAGGAGGAGGCGGAGGAGGCGGAGGAGGCCAGGCTGGAGTTTAAACACCATGATGGCCGACTCTCCATCACGGGAAAGCCTTGAGGGGTTGCAGCCAAGCAGACCTGAGCTGAAGGATGAATTAATCATTGCCTTCTCTTCCATGCGCTGCTTGACTTGTTTTCCGTGTCTACTTCATCCCTCCATAAATACTTCCATAGACCTCTCTCCACGTCCACGCTTCTTCTCCTCGTGTCATTCCATCTCTGCACTTCTTTTGGCCTACTTTCTCCGACAGGATGCTTTTGGTTCACAACCATGTTCAGCAAACGGAAGCAAAGATGGAGCCCTTTTCCTTTGTTTGGGGTAAATATTTGTACCACACTACTCGTCACAAGGACTGCTGGTACACAGCAAGATCAAATATTCATGTCTTCCCATCTCCTTGGAACTTGTGTGTTCAAGCATTGTTCATCCAAATTACGCAATTTCTCTCATTGCCTGTCCACTTACCATTCAGGGGTGTCCAAAGTGCAGCCCTGTTGCCATTTTGGGGCCTCCAGAGGAGGACATGCTGATGTTTTTTGGGTGACAAACGTCAGGAAGTGCTCTTATTTTGCATGGAAAATGGAGTGTGGATAAATCATGTGGAGTCAGGGAACAATGGGCTGTAATAATAGAAGCCAATGCAATCTGCTCAGTGACCACAGCGCCAAGTAGCATTCAAGCTATGTCATTTCAGCTTTTAGACACCACAGAGTTTTGGTTCACTGCCACGGTCCTCCTAAATCACCAACCAACACTGAAGTTGTGGGCATCAGAAGCCGGCCTGCAACGTTGGCTGTAAAAACTGTACAAGGTGATTTTACAGCCAAAGGTCCCGTTGGCAGGGTCTTTTTCTGTGGACGGAACGAGTCGGAGAGTCAAGTCATGTTAAAAAAGCTGCAAAGCTATTTAAGTTGAAATGCATGGAGGACGGATGTCTGTCCCCTATGAATATTTCATGAAGATCTAAAAGCAAAGTCTGAAAAGGTGTGACGGATGAAAATGGATTGTTTGTGTTTTGCTGCATGACAAAGATGTTGCCAACATTTGAACATACTCTACTCTTTTGCATCTAAAAGCGGAAGTGGTTGTTTGGGAAAGTCATGCAAATGTGGTTTTATGTGCACAGTTTGGATATGCACAAAAACAGCAATGGCAGGAAAAGGCCTTGCTGTTGCATTTCTGATCATAATGTTTACATCCCAATTCCAATATCAATATCATTGATTGCATTGTTTGATGAAAAGTCAATTTTTTGATCTTCTCCTGCATGAACTGTTAAAATGGATTCTTTTCATACAATGAAAATATATTTTCAGTCCTTGGTGACTGACAGTAAAGGTCAAATGTCTACCGTTTTCTTATGCTTTTCCCACTTTTCTGACATATAAATATTGTTATCATTTTGTATCCTAAACTATACCAATGTAAGAGGTTTACGCATTTGGAAGTGATTCCTGAAAGAAGTTTGAGATGGCTCAAAACGCTTGGTAAAACTGTTCCTTTATGATGTCATGTTTATGACTTCCTGATATGGTTCATATTTAGGAAGCAGACCAATCACAGCGTAGTGGGCATGCCCGGAGGCGGGCCGTGGGTGGAATCAATTAAAACAGACTTTGGCAGGAAGCAAAAATCAAAGGAAATACAGCTGGAATAGGTGCAGATTCTGCAAAATCTCAAAGGTTTTTTGCGGGTTATTGTGTGTAACTGCTCTATAGGAGTCCACAACTCAATACATAAAAATGCACACAATAGATCCCCTTTAGACCTCCTTGGAGCCGTATGGCAAAGTTCAAACCTTGCGACATCTCCTTTACTTCCTAACTACTACTAATGGTTGAACTACTGTGACGTTCACGAGTCAGTGAGCAGGAGCCAATCACGAGCTATCAGTGCACTCCTAACGAGCTTGTCAAGCCATTGCACATTGCAGGAGGTCATTACTGTATCTATAGGAGTATAACATAACAGTCCGACTCACTTTATCATCTTAATAAGAAGAATTTACTCACAGCATTAAATTCATCACTCAACAACCCAAAGGTATGCGTCAGAAATATACAAACATATACCAATATGAGTTTAAAATACCTAAAAACTGAGCATTTTGACATTTTCCCATAAGGCATTGCATCTAAGCAATGCATTCATTGGCATACTGCGATGACATCAGCCTCCCTCTGGGGGAAACATGTTTTTCTCTAACAAAATGAACTTTTAAATCAATTTAAGTAATCAAATAAATCTAAAAATGTTTAACATGTCAAATGTTTCACCTTCAACATAATCATATGTAGTTGTAGGGATCTCCTGCAGTGCAGTTTGGCCTGAATTGTCATTGGTTTGCCATAAACACATGAAGGTCATCACCACACGGCCACCCTTTGTGTGTCACGGCTCGCAAGTTAGCTCAACGGCAGGAATAACCCTCAATTTGATTCCATAGCTTAATAGAAAATGCATTATTGTCCTCAGCCAGGAATATTTCCTTCCCCAGGCTATCCTTGTGAGGACGCGTGGTTATTAAAAACTGGCAAGAACACCAGGGTCGCTGGTAGCGATGATACACTGCAGTCAGCCGCCGCCATTGAAATATTGATGGAAGCCTCTCTCCTTGCCTTAATGAAAAATCATTTTCCGATAAATGTTTCATCCCCGCAGATGCATCACCTAGCAGGTTTGAACGGACGGCAATGTGTTGTAGATTCACCTTCACTGGGGGGAGGGTGGAAATGGGACCGCTTGAGGAGACTCGAACAAAGAACGAAAAGTGCTGAAACTGCAGATACTGCATCTCGTGTATACCTACCGTAGTCACAACATTAGGTATACTAGTTCACTTTAATGCCATCCAATATAAGACTGGTAATATGCCTTCACAAAGGCTCCCGCTTTTGACGGTCCTGATGGGTCTAGTGGCCTCTAGTGGCCTCTAGTGGCCTCTAATGGCCTCTAGTGGGACACGAAGGAAAGCCGAGTGCATCCAAACATGGAAAAGGGCAAACAGATGAAGGCTGAATTCCTTCTCTCTCCCACGTCCCCTCCTTGGGCACCATTGGAAAGGTGACCCAGGGCACCACATGATCCTGAATGACTGCGATGTGTTTGCTCCTCACAAGTTGCGAATGGTAGCCACATTTCATAACAGAAATATGGTAGTAGAGGAACCAGTGAGGAAGAGAGAGGAGCAAATACTGTTGGGCTGCAGCAAATGAAGGTGACATTAGAAGGACCAGAAAAAGGTGAGTCATGCTCGTCCTCAATTTGTTGGCGATTTAAGAGGAACTGAGGGCAACACTTGAATGAGAAAAAGAAATTGGCAGCAGTAATAATTTCCTAATGGATTTGTGTATATTCACTGTAGCGCTTATGGCGTCTTTGGGCTCCGTTATTGATTCAACTCCCAAATGCATTTCATTGGAATCGCTGTAGCAGCAATGGTGTTACATCATCAGCTATTTGAGGAGGAAAGCCATTGAAGTGTTTCATACTGTACATTATGAAAGTGCTGATTGCCTGAATTTCCATTTTCCAAGGAGAACTTTGACCATCCAGTTAATTGCAACCAAACAGAAGCATATTGAAAGTCAGGATGAACTACATGTATAATACTTTTGCTGCTGAAAAACTTTATATCTCTAAACTTTATGTCTCAGCAAATGAAATGTTATCAGCGGTTCAGACTAAAATAAACACAATTCATCTTCCTGTGAACGCATAACATTTATGCTTTTGTCCCTTCTTCAGGACAACTTCTTATTTCAGTCTGACAGTTGTTTACCATAACTGCATGCTTTAGTGTTGGACCAGTTCATAATGTCTACCTGTCTACCGGTCTACCTGTCTACCTGTCTACCTGTCTGCCTGTCTGCCTGTCTGCCTGTCTACCTGTCTACCTGTCTACCTGTCTACCTGTCTACCTGTCCACCTGTCCACCTGTCCACCTGTCCACCGGTCCACCGGTCCACCGGTCCACCGGTCCACCGGTCCACCTGTCTACCGGTCCACCGGTCTACCGGTCTACCGGTCTACAGGTCTACCGGTCTACCGGTCTACCGGTCTACCTGTCTACCTGTCTACCGGTCTACCGGTCTACCGGTCTACCTGTCTCTGCCTGGCAGCATCACAATAAAGCCCACCAAGGGCATACTGACACTGCAGTGTAGTCATGTTGGCACTGTGGTTGGCACTGTGGTTGGCACTGTGGTTGGCACTGTGGTTGGCACTGTGGTTGGCACTGTGGTTGGCACTGTGGTTGGCACTGTGGCAATCATGCCCGCACATTAGTGGGCCTAGAGGTAACATGATCTGGAAGGGAACGCCATTGGGCCCCCGGGCCCCCGGGCATGGCTGCTGGCATCTCTTGGCATTTACGGTGCTGCTGTAACGAGGGCGTGATGGATTGGGCCCTCACGATGATCTCATGTACTTGTGGAGGACAGCAGATGCCAGGCAGCCGCATGAAAAAGCATAAATGATATCTGGGTGCATCCTCATCGGAGGAAGCATTGGAGGGTATGTACTTTTTACTCCTGCTATGAAGGATGCGTTTAGCAGCCATGACTTGACACCATGTGGTCTACGGTGTCAACCTGCAAAACCATTTCAGCACTGGTTTAGGTTCTTCAGTCATCTGGATAATTAGGGCATGGATGAAGCTGGAACGCCACCCAAGACATTCCGAATGTTAATGTTATCCTGCTTTAATGGGGGCATTTGCACCAACGCTCAAGGTCATTTTAGCTTCTAAAAGAAGGATGACTTGGTGTGCTTTTAAAAAATATTTTCAATCTCCATAATTGGGCTTACAGTCACAAGCTAATGTAATAAAACCTTATAAGCATCTTAATCCAGCAAAGACACGGTAGGCAGCGCCAGTACCGGGCAGGGTCCACCTCCTGCCCCCCTACTTCATCCTCAGCTCACTTAGCCTAATCAATAGACTGATCACACGTTTTGATTGGCGCATAAAGAAGAAGAAGTCAATTGTTCATCTTGCTTCCTGTTCTTCATCCATTAGGACTGGAAGTTGGAAGGACTGGAAGGACTGGAAGTTGTCTTTCCAAGTTGGAAGCAGGATGAAAAGTTCTTGTGTCCTGGGAAACGTGACATTTAACACAACATTGGGACAAATAAGGAAATGAATGGAGGTCTATCAAACGCTTTATTCATTTGTAAGTCATCATTCAAACCAGGCCGATGGGCTAACATGAGTGGAACACGACTTGACTCAGGCTTCAGATGATGACTCCCACACGATCAATGACATGTAATACAGAAGGAGAACCACACTTTTCTCCTCTTTTCAATTCAATTGCGTCCCATGCTCACATTGCTTTGACCAGTTGGTGCTCGCGTCCCAGTGGAGATGGGATGGGGTGAAAGGTCAATAGAGGTAGAAATTGAAGGCCTGAAGGCGCAGTCGCGCTCAGTTGGGCTTTCTTCCACGGAGGGTTAGGATGAAAATGTTATCAGGTGACCAATCAACCAATCACAGGTGCCGCTTGAGGCATAGAAAGATCACCTGGGAAAAGCCATTTGTCCAATTCCAGGCATTTACTACAAGGTTCTTCTCTTCAGTTGAAACAGAGAGAACCAAAAGGATGAAACAATTCAGCAAAACAATCCATTCAGTAAAGAAACCAAAAAGACGGTTAGATGCTTTTATTATCCTGCAGGAAATCTAAAAAAACATCAACGTCAGCATGGGAACCACAAAAGGGGAACCCTTTTATAAAATGGATTTATAGTCCATCTCCTTCACCGCTGGATCACAACAACTTAGGAAAGGCGTCTTGAATCTTACAGGTTTACCAAAATAGGCTGACATACCAAAGTGGAAAGTGCTAAAGCAAGAAGCTAGCAATGTGTAGGAAATGTACAGGTTAGCCTTCCATGTATTCGTTCATTGCTCTTATTTCCTATGGATTTAAATGCATCATTCTATGCAGGCCATCCCATTGCCGCTTTAATCGTTCACCTGTGATTAACAGTCTGTGGTAGGAAGGGCAGAGTGCTGGTAGAACATCAGCCATCCATCTCTCCTGTGCTCTCCCACGTGTAAATATGAAGACGTCCAGCTGTGGTCCTTCCCATGGAAACACAAGCAGCCATTAGATGGAGCCAGCAGGGCCGCGTCCGCACCGTGGGACCTGCTGGCCTTTTATCTGTGGGACGCTCTGCACCTGGCCACGGGGGATGCGTGTGCGGGTAGGTGTCCACCTGGATCCATACGCAGGAGCATCTTCTCATACGTGGCTGATGGTAAATGGAAGATATCCTTTATAGGCGCCTCTTAAAAGTCAGATTGGCCATTTGTGTTTTGATGTCACAGGTCAGATTGGGAGGGAGTGGGAGGTTGATGGCTTTGGGACACAACAGCCATAACATGCCCCTTATCACACACACACACACACACACAAGGAATGCCATTTGTCAGTCACGGTGTGACTTTCCTGTTTGAATTAGGAGATGCAAACATCAGCCAGCGTTGATAAATGCTGTTTATCCAAGGCCAAAGATGGAGGAAAGTGTTCATGGAGTGTAAATTGATGACGACAACATAAGCGAGTGCAAGCAAATGATGTCAACGCTCTAACCAAGAGTTAGGAGGAGCAGAAATAATGGGATTTAAGTCGTGGGAGGGAGGGGGGGGGGCAAGGCAGGGGGACACCATCAATGTATGAAGGCTGCTCTTATCTTTGTGAATGAACGGAATGCACACACACACCCACACACACACACACACACACACACGCAACTAACAAAAGCAACTGAGTGGGCTTCCTGTGTTTTTCCCAAGGATAAACGTAACACCTCCTGGGTAAGACACAACATGTTAGTGGTTCTTTGTGTAAACGTTCATGCATTCTGCGGCACCAACAATAAACATTGTTTTAATAATAATAATACGATGCATCCCAGCATCCCAGCATCCCAGCATCCCAGCGGCTGGTGTGAGCGTGGCGGCTGTTCAATGACAAAGGGACACAGTGTGCATCAGCCTCCAGGTATTGGAAGCACAATGACGCCATCTTTGCATTTAGCATTGATGACATCGCACCAGGGGCACAAGGAGGATGACCACACTAACGCCTGCGTCACAAACCATTCAACTGGGATGACATAAACCATTTAGATGCTCTTTAGATCAAGTTCACCATTGGATTTCATGTAATGTTTCAGTTGTGAGGGAGGGTTAGGGTTAGGGTTGGGGTTAGGGTTGGGGTTAGGGTTGGGGTTGGGGTTAAGGTTGGGGTTAGGGGTTAGGGTTAAGGGTTAGGGTTGGGGTTGGGGTTATGTTTGGGGTTGGGGTTAGGTTTGGGGTTAGGGGTTAGGGGTTAGGGTTGGGTTTAGGGTTAGGGTTAGGGTTGGGGTTGGGGTTGGGGTTGGGGTTGGGGTTGGGGTTAGGGTTAGGGTTGGGGTTAGGGTTAGGGTTAGGGTTAGGGTTGGGGTTGGGGTTAGGATTAGGGTGAGGGTTGGGGTTAGGGTTAAGGTTGGGGTTAGGGTTTTCAGCAATTCCACAAAGGGATTGGCAAAAAAACTCCAAGAGTGGACCTGCTCCTCAGTGAGGCTCTAAAGCCCTTTGACTTTAAGACAAAGGCTCCAGTAAGTTCTTGGGGAGGATTAGTTCTTTTGATGGAGAGGACTGACATCCCAAAACGAGATGAAGTGTTTGGTAAATGACCGAGGAGGACTTGGGAGACTTAAAGCACCGCAGTGCCGACGCCATGTCTTCTTTTTTTCACGTTAAATACAAACGGCTGCAAAGTGGAATCCACTTTGGAGTCCATCTCTCTGCTCACTTTGGTCAGAATGGAAGAATTCCATCATTGACTTTTCACATTATTATTATGTATTATTATGGCAATGTTAAATTCATTTCATAACTCATAACTGACAGCTGACCATGGACCAGATTATTATGAATCATATTGCTGTCTCAGGTTGTATGGATTTTAATGGAACAGAGTTGCCATGGTCAGCTGTGATAGTCTCCAGTTCACCTTTGACCCTGAAGGATGTGGGGGTTGATGTGGAGCCACAAGCGGGAACAAATGATGAGCAGAAACAGAAAAGAAAAGAATATTTGGAATGGCAAGTGTCGCTTCAAAGCCTTGGCAGATGGCTCTCTCGACAAGACTGATGTTATTCCTAGTTACTGTCGCTGGGAGTTGACGGTATGTCGCCTCCCAAATGCCAGGGAGAAGATGGAAAGTACTGGTACACTGCCGGTATTTTGGTCATTTATACCATGTCATTTATACTAGTCATTTATACCGGTCATTTATACCGTGGTACCTTGGCATGTCTCTCCGTTCATTTTTGGCTTTGGACTGCGAGCTCGAATTATGAGCTATTGGGGGGAATTGATGGAATTCAATGGGACTCTACTTCCCTCAAATCACATTTGAATGACAACCTGGAAATTGAACTGGGATTTGAGATGTCGTCAAAATTCAGTTCCTGATTATGATTCCCATTGGTTTGCTGTGAAAACTATTCCACTCTGCTGTGAGTGTGTGGGATCGAGGGATGGTGGCTGTGCTTCCCGGCTGGGAATGAGGCTGGAGACCAGGCCTGGTAAATGATTCCAACCCTAGCAAAGAGCCGGGTTATCATTAACGGGGGCGCAGCGCTTCACGCCCGTGACGCATACGTGACAACGACACAAGATGGCTTCTGTTTGGACCTTGTGTGGTTTCAACAAAGGCTGCACGGTGAAGCTCAACCGAGTGGTTGGTTGCTTTTCTTATTTTTGTTTCATTTTAGATTTATGTAGCATTAATTCATGTCCCTGGCATTTTCAAACTATGTCTGTCAGTAGACACGCAACCACATAAACACACGCCATTTAGACCGAGGACCCAGCTATCGCCATCCACCCTCAAACACGCTTTTCTTAGCTTTCATTTTGAAGAATGCTAGCTCGGATAGCAGAACTGCTAGCACAGATGCA
Source organism: Doryrhamphus excisus (assembly GCF_030265055.1). Lineage (NCBI taxonomy): Eukaryota > Metazoa > Chordata > Actinopteri > Syngnathiformes > Syngnathidae > Doryrhamphus > Doryrhamphus excisus. The sequence goes on along the minus strand of NC_080473.1, from coordinate 16,458,141 downwards.
AACATCTGCTCTGAAGGGGACAATGCTGTGGGAGTTGTATGTTCCCACTGTGGTTGAACGCACCACCATCCAATCCTACCTGAGACTCAAGTCATCCAAATTCTACAACCGCAGAATTCGAGTGGCCTCGGAAAATCTACGCTACCTTTCCTAATGGGCCCACCATGAGGAAGGAGAACATTAGCGCTGGAAAAACTGGTAGATGAGACAAGACTCAGGAAAAAGTGGTTAGTGTGAGAAAGAAATGCCACTCATATTTACTGTGGATAATATACATATGTATGGTACTTCCACCCAAACTTTGGTCCACCAGCGCTTGGTCACGTGGTCACTTTGGTCCAATCTCCTGGTTTCCTGCATAACTTTCAAACGTTGTTCCAGTTGATGTTGATTCCAAGATATTTTTAGATCGTTAGGAAATGTTCTTCTCTTGTTGTTCCTTGGTCAACCTGGTTTTTGTTTCCCGGCTTTGGGCATCGTGTAGCCTACCCTGTGAAAGTGGCGCCATTCTACTACGTTGTCACCACGTCTTCACCTCCTTAGCCTGTACCTTTGTTGACAGTCAGCAATTAAAGAAAAGTTTTATTGTAAATATTCATCTGAGAAGGCATACGCAAAAGTGTGCTGTACGAGTTCATATAGACAGGAAATAATGTGGTGCAAACCAACCAATCACAGCCCTTCTTTGGGGATGCACGTCATGCAAGGATGCAGGATGGTTTGAAGGAGGAATAACGAGCCGGCCTAGACGCTGGCATCTTGACGAGGGAGCATAATCCAGGCTTAAGTTGAAGCTGCCAAGGTTGTCTCATTAGTGTTATGTTTCATGAAATGATGTGTTTATTGAGCAGTTACCATAGCAACCCGGAACAAGCCAGCAAAGAACAGCACCTGGGTCCTGCCTTATTTAAAATGTTCAAAGGATTTATTGAAAACTAATCATGATCAAAATAACCTTCACATAAACCTCCGTCGCCACTGCACTGCCCCCCTCCACTGCCCCCCTCGCCCCCCCGGCACATTGTCAGCCTGTCACTTCCTAAATAGGCTGAGGCGGCGCGGCATTGTTTTGGATTTCATACATGTCATGTGACACAATTGCGTTAATGTCTCCATGAATGAATATCACAGGGAGGCTGGTCCCAAACACAAAGGAGCTGTCGTCTCTTTTGGATGTCATCCTCGTCGCTCAGCAGCAGATGACACGTTTGACAGCCCTGCCGCTAATCAAGTGAGGGTTTTTTTTAAATCATGAACATTTTGCAAGATCACAAAAGATTAGTCAATTTCCTCCCATTTTTGGTTGGTCTATACAGTAAATACAGTAAATACAGTAAATACACTTCAACTGCACATTTTGGATTGGCTTTGTGAATATAATAATATAATAATATGTCAGCGAGATAGGCCTTTAGTGGACGTAGAACAAGTTTTACATCTTTGAAAGAAAACAATACATGAGTAATAATAGTAGTAATAATAGTAATACACTCTAACTTGAATAATAAAAAGAGTGTATAATAAGTATGGCTAATGACTAAAATTTCTAACCAGATTAATTAATCATGATTAATCACCAGCAAGGTCCAAGATTTGCGTTTGGTCTGTTTTTAGGTTGAATTCCCATGTTTGGAGTGGAATTTCTGGGATTTTACTTAAATAAATGCTGATAAGAATATTCACTTATTATTCTTTGATGATGAGTATGGCTTAATTACGGGAAAAATGAAACATTATTCATGAAATTAATTAGTTACCTCAGTTAACTCATTATTGACAATCCTAATTTATTATTTACATTTTATTATGTACATTTATTCTTATTATTTATTACATACATTTTTTGAGTAAATAAAGTCAAAATCAGTGAGCAAAACTACAAACCAAATATTTTATTAAAATGACAAAAAAAACACATTTTTGTAAAATAAACATACTAGAAGAGAAGTGAAAAATATTGACCTCATAGTATTGATACTAACAGCTGTTATCATCGATCGTCCTCCATTGGTTTTTATTCCGACATACTCAGTAATGCGTACGTTGGATACTTAGCTGCGATACCTACGCAATGTTTTCCTTGTTTTAGTTGACAGCAGTCACTGTCAAAGTGCGGTACCGTGTAATGTGAAAGAAAATGTCTAGTTTTGCATGTGGGACGCTGGCTTGGTGCAGGAGCCGTCCCTTGTTGATGCGGCTAAAAGTCAGCTGTCAGAGGCTGACAATCTCCAGACGCTTTGTCTGCTTGAAGGCGTTCATCGTATCGAGCTCAGCCTGTTCATGTGAAAAGCGACAGAAATAGTTACAGCGAGTAGGAAAAATACAGTAGCTTGAAATAGAAACTCTAACCAGGCTTCGTGTTCACTTCAGGTTGGTTTAGATCGGGGCTGCGTGCTGGCGGATAATCAGGAATACAAAATGAAAGCAGTTTACACTTAAAGATGATTATTTTTGTTTTTAATAATTGATGTGATATGTGTGATTAACTGTTTTGCTGGCAGCTTTTCAATTCTAATTCAAACCATCTTCATGCTGTTAATGATGTCCAAGCTAAATATATACTATATACACACACATACATACATATATATACGTATATACAGTATATATTTCTCCCAGAAAGTCATATGTTTAAGGGCTGATGGAAAAGTAATTGCCTGTCCACAACTATAGACATATAGACATATAGACGTATAGACGTATAGACGTATAGACGTATAGACGTATAGACATATAGACATAGAGACATATAGACATAGAGACATATAGACATAGTATAGACATATAGACATATAGACATAGAGACATATAGACATAGAGACATATAGACATAGTATAGACATATAGACATATAGACATAGTATAGACATATAGACATATAGACATATAGACATAGAGACATATAGACAAAGAGACATATAGACATATAGACATAGTATAGACATATAGACGTATAGACATATAGACATATAGACATATAGACATAGTATAGACATATAGACATATAGACATATAGACATATAGACATATAGACATATAGACATATAGACATATAGAATAATGCATGAATCCGTGCTTGTGTGCAGAATTGAAACTTAGCTTCAGGCCAACTGAGCAGCTCGGTGTCAAGAGTCTGAGCAGATGCTAAACTTAGCTCCTGCATGGGTCATTTGTGTTTTGGGTGTTCCTCCTGCCCTCTGCACGCCGTGTGTGTTCTCGTCGTGTCTGCGTCTCACACGGATTGACGTCTGCGTCCTCAAACTAAACATTTGTACCTAAGCACAACGCCAAAACCTTTGAGCAATCAATTTATGGAGGAATAAGGAGTAGTTGAAGAAATAGTACAGGCTTATGGTGTACGCTTGGTATCAAAGTACATGGAAGAAGAGCGGTACACCCTATTGGCTTTCTTAATGACATCTGATTAACAACTGGCCCTCGTTTATCACGGTTAATTGTTTCAAAACCAGACCGCAATAAGTCCATTTCTGTACTATTAAGTACTACTTCTGTACAATTAAGTACTATTTCTGTACTATTAAGTACTATTTTCATAGAAAACCTGTTTCGGGCTTTCTAAATACAGGTTTTACACTCGCGTTAGCCCTGGTTTACATCACATTGCATCACATCACAGACAGCCAATGCTAGCATAACACGCTAGTGAGCAAACTAGCTAGCCTCCCAAATGTACATATTCTAAACTCAAGTCAGTGTTTCAAATGACGGGGGGGAAGAAGGACGAAGACGGCAAAAACTTACCACTTCTACACAAAATGAGAAGATGACCTTTGTTGTCGGTGCGGGAGGAGAATGGATACAAGCAGAGAGGACAGTTGAGTTTGCTGATGTTGTTTTGGCGTGGTTTGACTGGCAGTGGCCAGCTTTGGCAGTTCCATGCATAAAAACGACAAAATGATATAAAATACAAGCAATTAGGAAGACAAATGAAGCCCTGAAATTGTGAGTATCTTACTAGGTGACAGTAATTGTTCCGTGAGACAAGAACCACACTTGATCGTATGAACAACAGGCTTATGTTGCAGGTAATGCACATAATAATAACATCATCATCATCATAATAGCAACGCAGGCTACCGTTGTGGCCGTGATCCAACTAAAACTCAACTCTGAACCCTGACATCACTTCCTGTTCATATGTCCGCAACACCTTTACTTGGACCAATAGAAGCAGAAGTTTTATGAATGGCTTCTTTTCTCTGATTATATATCTGCTACATTTGGTAACATGAGCATAAAGACGACTATTAGGGTGTTCTTTCATGCCGAGATGGGAGAATTACTCATCACAATGGAGTCTGGAACCAATGAACCACAATAAAGGAGGAGTTGTTATCTCAGGCACGTGGACCGTATTTGCATGCAGGAGTGAACCCGGCCGAGGCTAACTCTAATGGTTTGTGGCCAAATGCTCCAGATGCAGTCCTGGGAGTCAGGATGCTGCTCCACGGATCCTGGTGGATATTCCGTACTTTCATTGTCTAGCGTGCCAAGCAAAGCCGCTCACCGTGCCGCAGGGAATATCACATCCAAGTGTTAGTTTGTGTTGGACGCGGCGGCTGCAGGCTTCCATGGCTAACGGCTTGTGGTGTTGGTGATTGGGAATTGGAGTCGGACTTCACATCGGACTGCTGATTGCGCTCCCATTCTGCACAGTTGATTTAGCTGCTGTCTCGTTGCTTCACTTGAGTCTGCCAGGCTAGAGGTCACGTACGTTTGTTATACTTATTACCGGTAAATTGTCTCTTTAGCCACAATTCCTCCACGGTTTGGTTTCACTCTGGGTAATGGAGGGTTGGGGGGGGAGGGTGGAAGAACAGTTGAATGGTGGTTTGGTACTTAAATTAGCACCTCAGCTGTGAGCCCAGGGCAAAGAGGGGGTGCCGCCCATTGGCTACATTTTCCAAATCAGGGCAATCGAACCTTTGGTCACATGCTACGTTTGAACCAATCATCAGAGCTGATCCAGACAGATTGTACGTATGACTGTATGATATTTGTGTGTTGACATATTGCAATCTGGAACTAGTGACCTTGTTCCCACTTAGTCATTTGAAGGTTTTTCAGCTTTGCTCTGGCCAAGGCCCCAAGAACTCCTGCTTCTGCGTAATTTCACGGTATGCTGATATTTTGCAGATATTTTCCCAACATGTATAATTTATGACAATTTCTCACACATTTGTCTTTTTAATGCGCCCTTGCTGACTTGTTTGCGTGTGCGGGTATATCAGTCATGCAGACTAACCCTGGTTCAATGCACGGTGAACATGAGAGCAGCTGACTGGCTTTAGCATCTCCTCCTCTCACATTGGAATTGTTCTGTTGTCCCAAAGCCCAGGCAACCATGGAACATTTCATCTCTCAGCAGCGTTGCCAGACGTGCAATAATGATCATATTTGTACAATAAGTTCACCGTCTGTACGATCAATAAATCCAAAAAATCACATCATGTACAACCATGTCAATACACGGCCATTAGGAAAGCATCGTCTTGCGTGCCGCCAACATCCAGGTGGGGGCGCTGTTCTGCCATTGGCAGCTTAGGTCCAATGGTTTCTTTAAAGGTAAAACTCAATGATATGATATAATAATTGAATGTGGCAAATGATCCTGGGCAACATCAAATCGGGTATGTACCATCATTTTTAAAAATACATTCATATTAAGCTTCTGGTAGAATAATTGATCATTTCCATCTGGCAACATTGTCACTGGAGAGGGAACACAAAAGACAAGATATGCCTTCATTCGTCCCTCAGTGGGGAAATTTGCAAAAATTTGCAAAAGTGCTTGAGTATGTTAGCTTGGTCGAGCGTGTATTTATATGACTGTATGTAATCTGTATTATGTATGTAATGTATGTAATGTATGTAATGTATGTAATGTATGTAATGTATGTAATGTATGTAATGTATGTAATGTATGTAAATGTAATCTGGCTTATACTGAGCAAGCATTATAGACATTATTCTACATTATTGTGCTGCCAAATACTTTGTCTTGTATCATCATACGCCATAAGATGCTTGTGAACCTATGCAATACAAATACGCCAATATATACAGTATACAGTAGAAACATAGCAGACGTTCCCTGGTTGCTAAAGGCCTTGTTTTACACTCCCTTGCCAAGTCAGTGTTGGAATATCATTTCAATATCTTCATCCAGGAGATGCTTTCATAGCAGAATAGCCACTTTCTCTTAATGAGGGTCATCTACTAATTTGGACTTTGCCAAATCTAGATCTAGCTTGTTAAGTTTAGCAGCAAGATGGCCAGCAGGAGACGAGATAAACACCCAGGGAGGAAGCTTGCTTGTGTCAAAGACTGATGGAGGAGGAGATGAAATGTTTTTCCTCTTCTCTCATCCATCTTGATAGGTAAACATTGTTCTGACACCTCCTGACACTCCACCAGGACCCTGGTCACCCGTGATCCGAGTGGGGGTGAGCCTCCGTGGATAAGCATGTTAAGGTCACGCATGCAACAGACGTGGACCAGGTCTTTAAAGCTAACTCTGCCTCCAACATCTGTCACAAGAACGTCAGTAGAAAGAATTAATACTCACCCCCCACAATGCAATCTGTCTTCTCCATTGGGCGGGGGTTAGTGTGAGGGACCTGGCAATTGGTTGTCACCTTCATGACAACAGCGTAAAGGGCCTTCTGCCACATGGCTTGGATTTGCAGCCCATGCCAGATGTGGCAAACACAAACAAACACGGAACTGCCTTGGAGTTCCTGCTTCAGACGTAGAGGTAGAAGATGATAGAATAAGGAAAAGTTCTCCTTCTCAGCTTCCTGCTTCAGACGTAGAGGTAGCAGGTTGTTCCATAGATGATAGAATAAGGAGAAGTTCTCCTTCTCAGCTTCCTGCTACGGCAAAAGCTGGTTAGGACGACCTGAGTCATGCTTCATTTGTAGCTCAGTAGCCCTGAGAAGTAGCTTATGCTGCTATTGGGTATGCTTATGCTACAATGCTAACAAAGCAGCCAACGCTAATCTAATACATTTTAGCTTGATGTTTTGGACGTTGTTATAAAAATGATATTTGGCTGAAATGTGATTCTTCACATGCTTCTTGGCTACATTGAGCCAAACGAGGTGGAGGGTGCATAAATATTTTCCTTTATTTTTCCACAATGCAAAAGTTGCCAGGTATGACTGACAAGTTTATATCGCGCTCGGCATCTAAAGTCGGGGTTGTTAACTTGTTGGTCAGTGCTGCGTTCAAGCACAGTAGGCTATCCTGGCCTCAGGATGCTTGGAAGAAAGGGGTCTGGGTAGGATGCTAATGCTAATGCAAATGAGTGTCATTAATGCAACTATTGCAGCATGATTCCGTCCATTTGGAAACTTGGGAGGAATGAAAGCCTAATAAAAGCCTACGAGAGACGCCCCCTACAACGGAAACTACTACCATTTATATTTTCAAGTTATTACTTTCACCCACATTTAATATATCGGCAGGATCGAAGACCATTTCTTTGTCTTTCCTGTGAAATCCTTCCCTGGACTGATCTTGTTATGTCTTTGTCACTACATACTCCAAGCAGGGCGTCACTTAATAGCGAAGGCCAAACACGGAGAACTAACACCACAGGCATGATGGCTACGACTGCGCTGCACTTTATGAGGTCACTTAGCTATGCAAGGATGGTGAGGAACAAATACTGCTGTGTTTGTGTTTGCTCACAGGCACCTGCCACCGCAGGCAGCCAGCTTGTGTTGATTGACAGCAAGGTGAGAATCCCAGCATCAAGTTATGGATCGCTAGTGATTGACACAGATGAGGAGAAATAACGTTTTAGCTAAGACAAACATTTCTACCAAAGATGCTAACCAGATTGCATGCAGAAAAAAGTAGAAAGAGGAGCAAAAAATAGAAAGCAGTGAATTTACTGAAAATTGTGACTTCAGTTATGAATCAGTTTGATTTCACTTTTTCAATAAATTGATGATCGTATTTTCTCTTTCTATTCCGCCCACGGCCCGCCTCTGGGCACGCTCACTCCGCTGTGATTGGTCGTACTAAGTACGAGCTAACCCACTTTCTGATATAGTGGGTACAAGACTTGATAATAAATGAGTAAAGTCACTAACATAAGAATGTTTAGGAGCTACTGGGAGCTCAGCAGCTATTGGCTGGAGACCCCCAACTTACCGTGTATGAACTCGTAGGAGAAGCCGGCCGTGTGGCAAACTCGCCTGCCCGAGGGATAGCGCCGATTGTCGGACACACTTTGTCAGATGCGCCATTGGTGCGGCGGAGTTGAGAAGCTGGAAGTGAGGGATCAGGCAACAGTTTGGTGGATATTTCACGTTCATGTTCACATAAACAGTTCAGTGTGAAATGCTGTTGACAAATAATTTTTATTTTTGTTGCTGGGAATCACCAAATATAATAACGTCTGCCTGAGATTGTTTTGTAAACAAAGTAGCAGAGTTTGGGGGAGGGTGGAGAGCTTTGAGTCATCCCAAACTTCCTTCAGGGCTCAACTCCAAATGCGCAAACGTCATTATCTGAAATGTTGGCATGGTTTAGCACGACGATACAACATTCTAACTACATTTATAGGTCGGACAAGCGGAACTAATATAATAGGTCCCCTTTAAAAGAAACCTGGTTGCAAATTCTTAGCAGTTTTACAGCACGATTCTTCTAACAGTAAATATAACTAAACTGCAAAATATATATATGGTGGTAGTACAGCTGATTTTTCCATATAGACAGGCACACATCAGCCAACACCCCCCCCACTGTGTGTTCTCTCACAAGCTTCAATGCTCAAGCCATTGTTAAGTCATTCGTTCTCACCTCCTCCTGAGCTTCTGCATGTGGAAATCCTCCCCATGGCCTCCAACAAACACCAGAAGCATCGGCTCTGACCAAGCAGCAAATCACTTTGAAAATGACTTTTCAGGTGCTAGTGTCTATATTGTACATCGATATGATCCTGTATTATAAGCATGTGACAGATGGAAGATGATATGCCCATATTCACTCTTTCATAGTGAAATCAAAGAGCTTGCCATGAAGACAAACCCAACTTCTCCGATCAAAGGAACCCTGACTGATTGAATGAGCCACTGGTAGTTTAACTTCATCTTTGAGACTAGCATACGTATGCGACTGCAGGAACTAGCTAGACTTGTGTCATGTCGGAGTTAATTAGGACACTAATTACGTCTAACTTGGAGATTGTAGCTGCTGTGTCTAATTGTTTAGACAACAGACTAAAATAATTTGACCTCCTTTAGCTTCTGCAGCCAGTAGGTCTGCTTATCCGTGGAATATCACCCCCCCCCCCCCCCCCCCCGCCCCCTTCTTTGTTTGGTAACCGTATGCATTACTCAATAAACATCCTTCAATTAGCCAAACGAAGCCCAACAAAGTGCAATGCTAATGTGAGGACACAGGAAGACAAAAGATCAGCTTAACACCAAAATGAGGGAGTGAACATCAGCAGGGAAGACCTCCAAACTTCTCCTGTGGCTGACAAACCCCCCATTCTACAGTAGTTATCTGCACGTTAAGAGCGGGGGTCGTGTGAATGGAGGACAGGGCGATAAAAGAGCTTGTTGACAGGTAGTTGCCCAGCGGGCCAGACTTTGTCCAAGAGCTTGGCTGGAGAAGTAGTGTTGACATGTCTCGTTCTTTGAAGAGACAGCTCAGTTCCTGTGTGATGGTCGTTGGCTCGGACAGTAAAGGAGGATCCCTCACAACCAGCCGGTTGCTACACCAAGCTTTTGCACTTCTCTTCTCATTTGTTACACGTCACGCTAGAAATGGACAAAATAAATAGAAAGACTACTGTGGGGAAGGAGGGACAACGACGCCATTACTTCAGATGCAAGGTTGAAACGTCCATCCATCCTGGGGTTTAAATATGCTTCTTTGTTATCTTTCTACCCAACAGGGATGCACTCAGGCCTTCTCTGCTGGCCTAACCATTACCAGAAGCACTGTCCTACATTGAACATTCAATTGTAGTATTTCTTCCATTCGATTATATGAAATGATTCCCAACCATCTATTATGTTTTGTAGTTTTATTTGTTTTTCGTCACGTTATTAGATAATATTGATTGCAAACTGCTTCAGATGACGTTGTACTGTAGATATTTCAACTTGTCTGAACTTTTAGTCACGGAGCCAATCTATTCCTATTCGTCACCTTTGGCTGAGCACCAACTTTACAAGCCCTGGTGTACCGCCGATCGGGGGATATTTAAGTCACTGACTTAAGTCACTGGCAATAATGTACAGTGAGTCAGGCGTATTGGTGACTATGTATGCACCTTGCCTTCTACTTAGCATCTACTTGTTAGCATCTATCTGTTAGTGGACAGATAACAAAGCACTGAACATCCATCATAAAACACACGGACACGCATGGAGAGCCCCATCCTGGTCAAGGCAGGGTGGAAGGTCCAAAGGAAGACCCCCGGTGCCAAAACCAGTAGTCACATGGAGTGTAGTGTGGGTGAAACTGTCCTAGGAGAAGCCAACCACATGCGGTGCCAGTTGGAATTAGACATTATCAGCATGTCCTCGGCTGTCATACCTGCCTGTCATTGGCTGCTGCTGTCCCAGGAGCTGACTGATAAAACCGTCGACTTGTGTGGTTGGGATGTCAGCCGTGTCAGGAGCGATTCCCACAGTTTGGTCAACTATTCTCAATCCCACTCATCAGAATTCAGGTTCAAGGTAATTCAATAGACACCACACAGGAAGGACACCACACAGGAAGGACATAGCATAGGTGCACATAGCATACGCACACATAGCATAGGCATACGTAGCATAGGTGCACGTAGCATAGGCGCACGTAGCATAGGCGCATATAGCATAGGCACACATAGCATAGCCACAAATAGCATAGGCACACATAGCATAGGCCCACACAGCATAGGCACAGGTAGCATAGGCACACATAGCATAGGCACACGTAGCATAGGCACACATAGCATAGGTGCACATAGCATAGGTGCACATAGCATAGCCACACATAGCATAGGTGCACGTGGCATAGGCGCACATAGCATAGGCGCATGTAGCATAGGCACACATAGCATAGGCACACATAGCATAGGCACAGTCTACCTACTTTTCCCCTGTGGAGTGTAGTCTAGGTTTATAAATTGTGTACTAAAGCCGCCATTAGTGTCGGGCGTACAGCTCACGAGAAAGGGCGAGGACGTAAACACGAGAGGAAGTGAAAGACGCAGCTCGGAGGTGGATGGCACGACTCTGGGACTGTCAGTAATAAAAGTCAAGAGCGATTTGAAAAGGCACCATTGTGGCTTCGCTCTGTTTTTCCACACGGGAACATTCCTCCCAAATTGGACAAAGGAATTTTAATGGGCTGACTAATGGACTGTGATTAGATACGAAGGGAGAGAGCTAGATAGAGAGAAGGGGGGAAACTGATAGGGGGTGGACCTTGTTGGGGGGGTGGGGATCTGAACGCCGCAATGAGGGTTCTTGACTTCCATCCACGCAGAGACAGATGGGGCAACAAACCTGCAACCTTTGAGGAGGAACTGGAGAGACTGGTTGTAGTTGAGGTTAGACCACAAGGGGGGGGGGGGTTCACTCCAGTTGTATATCCGTATACATGGGGGGCCAAGGAAAGTCTGCACCTGCTTTGAGCTGCAAGTTGATTCCGTGTTCGAATACGTTTGATGCAGGCCCAAGTCCCTGGTGGTTCAAGTTGCAGCAGATGCTAAAATATAAACCATAATGATCATAAAAGGTGTACAAAATACAGTAATATAAAATACAGTAATCTCATGTTAATCAGTTCATTGGTTTCAGACCCGGATTCAGTGTCAATGAATGGAAATTTTGGTTGTAAACATTCTAAATATGTTTTTTTTAAACATTATTAAAGACCCCTATAGTCACCTGTACATTACAATTATTTCTTGTTTAAAATATGTTGCTCGACTCTTGATGCTAGCCAGTAAGCTAGCAAAGTTAGCCAGTTAGCAAGCTAACCCATTTATTTCTTCTAAACTTAAAAAGGTCACCACCATGGGTATTTTATCAGCACTTTTCAATGTTTTGCTTTGTTTTATGGAATTAATGATGGAATTGCATTGTATGATTTTAGAATGATTCTGTTTTTATGGGATGATTGTATGATTCTTTCCTGTACAGCACTTGAATTACATTGTAAGCTGCCACTTATTTATTAATACAAATTTTTTTCTATGTTATTTTTTCCAGCAAAAATAACCAGATGAACATGTTTTGGGGTCATGAAGATGAAATCGTGTGTGAATGCTAAGAACTTCTGGCACCATGGTATCATACCAAGGATATTCATTTGGGCTTCAGAGAACGTGACAGCCATCTTCAGATACTCTGCAAATATGACTTGCAAGGCGCTCAACATTTGCTCAATGAGAATTATTATTTGCCAGATACGTTCTGTTGTGAGTGTTGCTACGTGCTACATATTCCTAATCTTGTACAAGTGCTGTCATTTCATCAACTTTTTATGATCTCATCATACTTGTGTGACGTGACGTAGCTCATTTGTATTCTAAACGCGTCCATGGCCTTTCCAGCCCTACAATATTATCTTTTCAAGCCCATCTTGTCGATTCTGCCTGCCTGCCAATTTGACAAGAATGGAACAAGTTCAAATACCTTTTGCGTACAAACACAATGAGAATACACACTGTACTTCTACCTTCATCTCCAATGCAGATGAACCTCCATAACCCACAAATACATACTGCCATTCTTCTCCATATTGGATAGAGACACCGCAATGCGATTACACCTAAGTAATAGCAGGCGGCTGGTCCAGGCCAGCTGCTTCCATCTCCCAGTGTGGGATGGTAATTGCTATTTTGGCACACAGTCGCTACCTGTGTGTGTGTGCATCACTAAAGTGTGTATGTGGGACAAGTTGGGCCATGAGAGAAGGAATAGAAGTTACATTTGTGACATTACCGTGTAAGGATTAGGATACACACGTCTGGTAGATCAGAACCAACCTCTTCTTTCTGCTTCCCACCCTGATTGGCTGCTCGGGTAAAAGCCAGTTTGGATGAATTTGGGTCCGTGGGGATCGAACACTGCAGCTCGATGTTTGGTGCGACTCTGACACGGTGTTGTTACCTTCCGTCTTCATTCTATTCTTGCTCTTCCTGCTCTTCATGTGTATGTGAGTATTTGGCTGTGCTTGACTGTCAGTTTAATGGCTGTGCTCTATTTGGGACATCTTAGCTGTCTTAGTTTCAGCACTCAGGTCATGTATGCATTTTTTCCTCACGTCACACTTACTGTGCAAGACATGACACATGTTGTAGACCTTATGTACAGAGTCGCTTTCAATAATGACTGAGATTAAGGGTGAAATGTTGAAAAAAGGACGAATGAAAGTGATGCGCCATAATGTTGTATGTGTGATGTGTGTCAGCACCCTTCACATCTCTCGCTTGTTTTCTCTCCGTGCAGCTCAATAAGAAATGGAACGCCATAGCAACCAGCCCACCTTTAGGTGATTACCATGCTCAGCCCTAGCTCACCCACCTTGGCCATCAAAAACCCGGGCGGCTCTGAGAGGTTGAAGGACGTGGGAAGAGAAGACAAGAAGAGGAATTAATTAGCTGGCCAGACCAGAATATTAAGTCTTTGCCTCTTTGGTTGGGAAGCTTCAGTCATTGTCACTCTTACATATCAAGTGCTGGAACTTTACATTCAAATATTATGTATTACATCCATGTGCATGCATGGTTTCCTCCCCCATTCCAAAAACATGCTAGGTTAATTGGCCACTCCAAATTGTCCATAGGTATGAATGTGAGTGTGAATGGTTGTTTGTCTATAAGTGCCCTGGGATTGGCTGGCCACCTGTCCAGGGTGTAAAAAAGATCAGGGATGCTCCTACCACTAATCCAGATCGGTCCATTTCCACATATGCTAAATGCCTTTCACCTCTGGTTGGTGCTATGGAAGCATGCAGCCTGCAGGAGCATCTCCAACCTACTTGGCTTTCCTTCACTCATGTTTCACCATTTTGTCGAAATGAAGGTGATTTATGGTTCCCTTTTTTATATCATATAGCCGATAGCAAATTTGAAAAATGAAAATCCATCTGATTGTTATCGGTACCAATTTCCCTCATGGATGATTGGTATTGGTATTTGTTGATCGGTATTCTAAATGTATTGTCTGTATCATTCAAATCGTTTTAAAAACTTTATTAAGGGCAGATTGTTAAATTTGCACATTTCCTGATCAAATACAGGAAAGAAACGTTCATCAATGACACGTGACACCCCGCCACAGCAGCCATAACCCCTACCTTCATGAATTCCTCTATTTCCTATTTCTAAGGGACCTACAAGATGTTGAACTCCAGAGAGGAAGCTCATGCAAAAAAGAAAGGGAAGCTGCAGAAAGAGAATGAACAAGAGCAGGAAGCAGGCCATAAACTAGAAAAAAAGAGACACGGGGGACGGAGAGGCAATTGCTGACCAGAAGACGTTGCTTTGGGCATTGAGGAAAGGTGCTTGTCATTACTGTTCTTCCAAAGAGATCAAATGCCTGCATGTTTTGTTTTTTTTTTCCAGCTGACTTCGGATGAGAGGTGGAGTACAAGCTGGAGTGGCCGTAGACAATATTTATATATAATTTCCAATAATTTGACCTTGTCAATACACAATCAGTATACATCCTTCACTTGCCGTACTTTGCCTCATGGGCCTCTTTGCAGCCAGATTGTACTGTTAGTTTATTTAAAGGTAAAACTGCATGATATGCTATACAGTACACGGTCTGTGGTAATACTTTACTGTAACAGATGGTCCTGAGCTATGTCGGGTATGTATGCAGTCTGGTACGTTCAACCATTTTATGTACACATAAACAGTCTGGTCTAATGGGCCGCAAGTTGACTGAAGCTGAGACGGTATATAGGACCAAATGGTAATTGGGTATGAGAACCTGTTGACTGACCTGATTACATTTCTTCTTAAAAACTCAACACTTCTTGTGGACCTTTCTCTAACACCGTTTAGTCGGAGAGGAGCAGCTGAAAGACCAAATGTTCTCTGGGTATTTTTAAACTCCCACTGCCTTCTGTTGGTCTCCTCGGTCCTAACATGACTTATATGCACAAAATAATATTACCGTCAAATGTGGTTGTGAGATTGTAATACTATAGGGGAAACTTCTACTTGACGTTTGATGACATGCGTTTGTGTACACACAGGAAGTACTGCAGCTGATGTCCTTAAGGAGGCACACATACAAGCCATGTCCTCTCCATGCTGTCATTTCTCCACCTATTTGAAATATAACAATTAAGAAGTGTTCCAAAGTACCTGACGCCATGCCATAAAATATCTTAGTCTCTCTAAATCCCCTTTTTCTCCTTTTGCAGCTGCCAAATGCCTTTAGCGTAGAACACTTGGAGGAAAACTAGGGAATGGTTAATGGATACTTGAAACGTACTGCTTGTGCCAGACGTGAATATGACCATGCAGTGTCTCATTTAAAATGGAGTATTCATGGTATTAAACTGAAATGAGCATGTTTTTTTTTCATAATCCCATAATGTATCATAAACCAACACACATCCACATCAATAGAAATAAACTGCTAAATGTACTTTTTGAATTTTCACAAAAGTGTGATATGAATCAGAGCACTAATATAATGTAAAACATGAACACAATTCATCATCTTTGATGGGGTCATTTGAAAAGGCTAAGAAGGAAACAAATGTAAAAGATGCATGCACTTTCACTGGCACAGGATAAGAATTCAAATACAGTAAGAATGAAAATGTGACAGGGATCATCACACATTTGGTGCTAGCTTGACCACCGAACAAAAGCATTGCAAAGATAAGGAGATTTGAATGACAATAAGATAAGATAAGATAAGTCCCACAGGCTCACACAAAAAGCGTGCTTGCATCAACTGAATTTCCAGTCCAGTAGATCTGATCTCATCTTGGACGTTGTGGTTTAACATGGCTGTCCTGCTGATTCTTTCATCTTCCGCCTTTTCTCTCCCGACTCCCACTTGCTTTGACCCCCGGGGGCCGCCCTCCTCACTTTGGCCCCAGGAACTCTGTGTGACGTTGGGGATCCGGAGGTGTTGGCCAGTAGCCTCGGGGTCTCGGAGCAGCAGGAGTGAGCTGAGGCTTAGATAAAACAATGACTTCAACTCTAAGAAGACGAGGGGGCGGGCAATGGGTGGATTTTGCATAGTCGGCAATCAATGTGTGACGCCAAGTGACTGATTGGATAAGATCCCAGGCACTCTTTGACTGCTGACGTCTGGTCGATATCACCATCTGAACACCGAGCACCCACATTGATGAGGTACGCAGCTAAAAAAGGAAGGGAGAATTTTAATCACAAATCCTCGATTTCAATGATTGAAATATTACAGTTTCCATAAATAAATCAGTATTCGTTCCATGGTGGACTAAATAACATAACAACGATCAATAGAAATCCAAATGATTAACCCATGGGGATCTGGATTCTGAATCACTCAGATCACAGGTTGATGCCTCAAAATGAGGCTTGGTGGTGTTCACCTGAGATCTCCTCTTGGACCTTGAGCAGGGCATCAGTCAGCTCTTGTCCAGTCTGTGGTGCAACAAAGCGGTGGTGGAAAAGAAGGACACAACGTCCTAGAAATGCTTGATGGGATTCATGTCTGGGAGTGCAGGTCTCCAACCTCTGGTGCTGATGTAAACGCTGGTAACCAGAATGAAAAACTAGGTAGCCATTGGTGTCTCATTCCTACGCTAAATGAATATAGTCAGACATTGAATGGACCACTAAGATCCGCTCAAGTAAAAAACTCTTTATTGGCACAAACAGTAACATCCATGGAGTTAATAGTCGACTCAAAATGAACCCATTTCCTCCAACCCACAACTACACAAATGCTTGCTCTCTTCTCAACCAATCAGCAGTCAGGGTTCAGCCTGTAATGTAATTAACTGCTGGCTCGTTACACTATTCGTTTGATGGCACTGATTTTGGCAAAAATGGTTGAGTCCGTATCTTTTGAGGCGAAGTACAGCCAAACTTTGAAGCGTTTCAGCCTGAACCAATGCGCTACGTCAAAAACAAAAAAACCTAACATCAAGCGTAACACCATCTGATAGTTGAGTGCCAGTGAGACAGTTGAGTGCCACTAAATTAACAGCAAGTATTAATAACCATTAATTGAGTCAGTCAGTGTGGTTACTACCGTTTATATCGATAATGGACATTATGGTACAGGATATGAATATCCATGCCTACATATTATAGGCTGTACATGAAACACGCCCAGTTGCTTGTTGGTCTATGCTGCAGGACTCATTTGTTTAGTACTGCTACTGTCCAGTCCAGTCCAGTCCAGTATGCCATCTCTAGGTATACTGGTGGCCCGGCCACAGGTAGCAGGTGTCAACAGAAAGGACCGCCCTTCATCCAATGTTTTTACTTTGCTTTTTCACAATGACATGTCAAACATGAAAAGAAAGCGTCCATCTTTGGCTTTTTTGTCTGTTCAAACTGTCCTGAAGTTTGGTGAGTTAATACGAGACTGTGTGTGTGTGTGTGTGTGTGTGTGTGCGTGTGTTGGTTCTTGGGAGTCGGTGTGTGTGATTGGCACACAATGCAGATGTGTGGGCTGCAGATGCCATCTGGAGAAAACTGAGTGGGATGCTGAAGGGAGGGGGGCCGGGGCGTACGCTCCTTTTACCCCTCCTCCGTCAGAAAAAAAGACTTTTGTTTGACAGGAAAATAAAGGAAACGATGGGAGAGCAATCAATCAACAACACATTGACACAAATAAAGGAGGACAAAGTGCCACTCGCTCTATTAGTACTCCATCAGTGGACCTCCAAGATGCAAGCCCCATGAGAAGTTACCACTAATAACAGCTTAGAAGAGATCAAAAACAGTCGCTGGACTTTTGGCCATGAGTTGCTTCTTTTACCAGAAGTGGACCATACGCTTATTGACTACTATCAAATCAATTGGCCAATTTTCTTGCACCACATGTTGACTTAACATCATTACACTTGGCAAGATGCTTTACTGAGACACCCCTGCAGACCCCAGTGCTGCACCCCCCCCCCCCCAGTGTGCTACGTAGCCCTCCCCACATCCCTGCTGAGGCATGGAGAACATACGCTAGCTTCCCAGCGCTGCTGTGTTTACCTAATCCATCCTACCTCCAAGTGGAATGCTGGAGGGAACACAAAGCTGTCTGGTGAAATTTAAGGTCAAAGCAGAGCTATTTGAAGTGACATCAACCTTACGAGACAAAAATACTTAAATAAGCTCTGCTTCTTCCTATTCCCTTTCGGACGTGTTGCTATTGTGTGTTACTGTTCGTGTCACTCAAACAAACCACGGCCATCATACAGTACAGATGCTTGAAGCCAAAGGAAACACAAGGATGAGACGATCCACATGACGCTATCATGTTTTGGCTGCACAAAGAGGCTGTGTGACCTTGCGATCAAGGGCACTCGGCAAGGTGAGTCTTTTCCAGCTGAAGAACTTTCTCTGTAATCTAGAAAGGCCACATTCTGTGCAAAATTGCAGACACGCCACATTCATGAGAATGCTGTCAGAAGTGTGTGGAGCTGCACGGTGACATTGGAACGTTGCACTGGAACAACCGACTTAGCGGTAGCAGACCAGGAACAACCGACTTAGCGGCAGCAGACCAGGAACAACCGACTTAGTGGCAGCAGACCAGGAACAACCGACTTAGCGGCAGCAGACCAGGAACAACCGACTTAGCGGCAGCAGACCAGGAACAACCGACTTAGCGGCAGCAGACCAGGAACAACCGACTTAACGGCAGCAGACCAGGAACAACCGACTTAGCGGCAGCAGACCAGGAACAACCGACTTAGCGGCAGCAGACCAGGAACAACCGACTTAGCGGCAGCAGACCAGGAACAACCGACTTTGCGGCAGCAGACCAGGAACTACCGACTTAGCGGCAGCAGACCAGGAACAACCGACTTAGCGGCAGCAGACCAGGAACAACCGACTTAGCGGCAGCAGACCAGGAACAACCGACTTAGCGGCAGCCAACCGACTTAGCGGCAGCAGACCTGGAACAACCGACTTAGTGGCAGCAGACCAGGAACTACCGACTTAGCGGCAGCAGACCAGGAACAACCGACTTAGCGGCAGCAGACCAGGAACAACCGACTTAGCGGCAGCCAGCCGACTTAGCGGCAGCAGACCAGGAACAACCGACTTAGCGGCAGCCAACCGACTTAGCGGCAGCAGACCAGGAACAACCGACTTAGCGGCAGCAGACCAGGAACTACCGACTTAGCGGCAGCAGACCAGGAACAACCGACTTAGCGGCAGCAGACCAGGAACAACCGACTTAGCGGCAGCAGACCAGGAACAACCGACTTAGCGGCAGCAGACCAGGAACAACCGACTTAGCAGCAGCAGACCAGGAGCCCAAACAGGAGCCCTGGTTGTACCTAATAATTCTACCTAATATTCACCAAACATCAATATATGCCTAATTCTTGTGTTCCAATGGATCATTTGTACCAAACCGTGGTCATTGGTCACCCTGTACAGTATTTGTTGTTTTGGTATGGTTACCAGCCATTTTGAAATAATCAAACCGGACAAATAGAGTCAGCAGGATTAGGCAATTAGGCACTTTGATTAATACTTCAGCCTTGGTGGACGACTGATCTCTACTGAGTAGATAAAGCAAATAAAACGGTACAAGGAATGGCCCCCGGCCTCACTTTGGACACCCCCGTCATAGGCGTCGCCATGGCATCAATAAAACAGCATTACTTATGATGCCAAGCTGTAAGATGACATCATAATAGTTGAAAAGCATTTCCATTGAAGCCCCCCCCCCCCTTATGAAACCCCCCTGTCCCCCTAATGGCGCCTTGGGTTCATGTAATCTTTGCTTGCATCCTGCTTGCTGAGGTGTTTCATCATCAATAACACGACACCAAGTGATTGGAATCCCAAATAGCCGCTGCCAATTCCACAAAGTGGAATTCCCTGTCATATTAAGGAGGTCACAGTCCTGCTTGTTCTGCAATCCAATTTGGAGGCAGAACAGGCGTCAATGTGCCCGCTAGGTGGCGACCTCGGCCTGGTTCGGCTCACCTTGGACCAGCTCTGCCTTGACTGGAGCCAGACAAGCCGCATCAGCACAGACAACTGGTGCGTGGCTTTTAGGAGTTCTATGAGGGTCCTATGAGGGTCCTATGAGGCTCCAATGAGGGTCCTATGAGGGTCTTATGAGGGTCCTATGAGGGTCCTATGAGGCTCCAATGAGGGTCCTATGAGGGTCCTATGAGGGTCCTATGAGGCTCCAATGAGGGTCCTATGAGGGTCTTATGAGGGTCCTATGAGGGTCCTATGAGGCTCCAATGAGGGTCCTATGAGGGTCCTATGAGGGTCCTATGAGGGTCCTATGAGGCTCCAATGAGGGTCCTATGAGGCTCCAATGAGGGTCCTATGTGGGTCCTATGAGGATGATGGAGGGATGGGTGCATACTTTAATGTTACTGTCAGGCTAAAATCAAGTGTGTGAATTATGCATAAATGCATCGTTGTGATAGTAGTAGTTTATCCTAAATGCCACTCGATGCCCCCCCCCCAATGTTATGATGGCTTGGCAAATGTCACCAGTCCATCTCCATCCGGACATCCTCCAATTGCTAGTAGGGGTGTTCTTGCGCTATTTGCGACACCCCCACTTTCAGGAGGGACGGATCGATCCAAATATTGACAGTGTCGATACCAATAACGGTTGAGTTGTGCCGGGTCGGTTCTAGAGCAATGATATCGATATTTTCAGTCTTATCTATGTTTTTTTTACATTTTATGTTTTGTTGATGTTGTTACTTATTGTATATTGTTGTATGTTTTTTGTCATGTTGCATTATTGGCTTAACTTGATTGTAATAAAAATGAATCGTAATTTCTTTTTAAATTCCATATAATCATGATAAAAAAAAAACTAAAGGAACTCGCAAAATCATTAAATACCATTTTCATTAAAAAAAACAAATATTGGTATCCCTACCCCGGATCCCGTATTCATCTGGTATCGTCTCGATACCAAATCTCCAGTATCGCCGACCGCCCCCCCGTCGCCCCCCCCCCCTTTCCTATTTGGATTGACGGGGTCTCCACACGTCAGAGAAGACCCACCTCCAGCCTGTGGAGAGCCGAGTGGGTCTTTGGCTGGTGTCCGCTTCCATCCTTATTCCACTGGGGAAGAGGGAGGGAGAGAGCAGGACCCGAAAGGAAAAGAGGAACAACTTCCAAAAAAAGAATAAAGAAAAAGGAAAACTAGACGGAGACACAAATGGCATTCATGGCGGGGATTTTGTTCACGGTTGCCTTTCTTGTTTCTGTGATTTCTACACTTGTTTCTCCCACTCGGACATATCCACCCAATGAAGGTAAGACGGCGTCTGGCGTGTACTTCAAGCTGGAAGTACACGGACACGGACACGCTGGGGAACTTTTATACTCTTTATTCCTGCAAAACTGCTCACAACTGAAGCCTTTCCGACTCTGCACTTTGCGCATCAATTCGGATTCATGCCGGATTGAATTATTCTATTTATGCATTTTGGCCACATGGAGAGTGTGTACTTCGTAGACGTGTACATTTACTTGATACATTACCATCCAATGTAAAGTACTTGCATGCCATAATTTACCCGAAACGTTAGGATGTTACTCAGCATCGTCCCGAATATTCCTGGGATTAGACTTGGAATTTTAATCCTAAAATCTTAATGGCATATTTACACCATGTTATAAACGTCATTGTGGATATGTACATACGCACATATACATACGCCCATATAGATAGGCACATATAGATACGCAGATATAGATACGCAGAACGGCTGTTTTCATATAACAAATTTCATGCTTTCATAGAGTTAGCCATATTTTCATTCCAAATGTTGTAGTTGTTGTATCAAACAAACACAATGTTATATTTTGTATCCTGTTATATTTTCTATACGCCAGCAATGTCAAAAACAAAGAATCCAGGGGCCTCTTTGATATTTTAAAAAGCTTTTAAATCCAAAAGTTAGTAGTATATACATTGTATATATATATTATATATTGTCATATTCCAATACATTTCAGCTTTTGCTTTTTGCATGGTGCCTTCTTGCTTTATTTTTCACCTTTTTTGCACCTTTATATGGTATTATTAACGTTTTTGGAAAAAAATGAAACGTTTTCTACCTCAGGGAACTTATTGGAAAAATCAAAAGAGTGTACAAGAAACACCTTGGTATTTTTATGTATCTATTTAAGTTGTAATAAGGATACAAATGAATGTAATATTCATATAAAACACAAACAAATATGTCTATTATTATTAGTTATTAGTATCAACAGTTTAGCAGCTTAACTTTCTTTCTCTATTTTTGAAAATTCTGCTGTTTTTGTTTTTCTTTAATTGTATTTGTACAGGAAAACGCAAACCTCATGCCTTTAAATGGTCCCCAAACTGCACTTTGGACACCCTTGCATATTTCAACATGTATTACTGTTGCAAATATGAATATAATGTTTTTGATTTTTTTGACATACAACGGTTTTCTGAGTAGCAGATGTTGAGTAAATGGGACCAAATCATTCTTTTTTGTTAATTGAATGAAACTCAATCAAAAGTTGTTATTCTTTGGGGTAATTTACATGGACACGTTTTCAATATGGCTCCTATGGTACTTTGTTTTCCAGGCCCACGTTTGTCAGAGCTGAGAACGCACGCTCATTTCTCCTGTTCTTGTTTTCCAGTCACGTTATTGGACTCCAGAGCCGCACAGGGGGAGCTGGGATGGGTGGCCAATCCGACAGAAGGGGGGGTAAGTACAGCAAACAAGTGTCCCCTTGTGAGAACGATGCTCCCTTATTGTGCAAAATGAAAACAATATCTATTCTTCCATTGGAAGCATCTTTGGAATAGACCACTAAATAAATACACAATGCTCTTTGGGAAGTTTTTATCCGGGTGAAGCCTTCCCTGGGATCCCAGATTATATATTGTGTATTATGTGCTGTCTGCCTTGCGGATATCAAGGTACATTTACTGCGATCTTAAAGGTAACGGCTATCCTGCCCTATGAAGACCTTCTGGAACCCCCTTATAGTTCCCTCTACAGACGCACTTCCATTTCTCCTTGTTCCCCTTCCCTGTGACGGTCAGAGGGTGATCCTGCAGTGGGCGTCAGGTTTCCTGAATAGACGAGTGAATTGAATTGGCCTTTGTGGAGAAACTTTATATCCTTTTCTACCATAGCGAGGGAGGATTTGGGGGTAGGCCGGCTTGCTGCTAGGGGAAAGGTCCTCTGGAATGGATGAATACAGGGTAGAGTATAGACTGGTAGTGGGTAGAGTGGGCTTCAGCTACTGCCACCGGAGGGGTTTGAGCTCTCCCTGGACAGGGCAGGTTGAAGCACGATTCCTGCTCTAATGAGATGTCTACAATGGCTTTGATGAGGTAAAAAATGATGATTAATGGTAATTGTTAGAACAAGGTGAGACGCATGTCAGTCTGATCTTAGGTTGATTTTTGCAGGTCAGTTTAGTCTATCATCCAACCAGACAGGGAACCTGTGATGTATTTCCTGTGATGGGAAAATACTTATAATAAATACTTGTTTATTTATTATATGGAAAAGGATGACTATTTTGTGATAAATACAAACCATTAAATAACTAAACAGACTTTTAAAGGTTTAAATACCAGACATCCTGCTTATTGTTCACAAAATGTCTTACTGTCTTTTCATCCCCTTTGTAAGTTTGACCATGGGCTCAAGGTAATCATGTGATGCTTTGTGAAAACTAAAGAAATTTGTATTACATGTTTTGTAAAAACATGCTAGGTTAGCATTCATGCTATGAATGTGAGTGTGAATGGTTGTTTGTCTATATGTGCCCTGTGATTGGCTGGCCACCAGTCCAGGGTGGGCCCCGCCTCTCGCCCAAGACAGCTGGGATAGGCTCCAGCATGCCCGCGACCATAGCGAGGATAAGCGCCATAGAAAATAGATGGATGGAAGTAGTGTATGTTTTGACCTTATGGAAGCTTTAAATAAAGTTGTGTATGATAAGGGACCAAATTGAATGTGACAGGTGAAGGGTTATTCTTCACTCCTCAAATAATATTATTATGGTTTTAATGCCCACAGCCAAGCTCTGGACAAGACGCATGCTGTGAAACACACCGTTTGAATCCTTGGAGGTAGTGAAGTGAAGCTATATCAAGAAGGGAATTTGATCATATGTAAAATAAAGGAGGCCCTGACAAAAACTCATCCCGCCATACGGGGGGATGCGATTCAGGCGGCCGTCATCCTGGTTTCCTCCTACTATGACATGAACGTGTGTGTCTCAGCCTCCAACTTCTCATCAGGTATTCATATGTAAAGCAGGCTTATATGAGGCTATTTGCATGGTTCCAGACAGCAGCCATATAATCCTGCTTTTTGGCTTGTGGGTTATAAGTATTACTCCCCAAGTAGTGGAAGAAAGGCATCACTTAAGCATTTTTGTAATTACAGATTTCCTCTCTCGCAGTCAAGCAAAACCCATGAATATCAATATCTCTATGGGTGTGAATTTGAACATAACACGCCTATTAGGTGCAATTCATAAAATATGCATTAAGTTTGGCCATCAATGAATGGCTCTGCTGAGACTGATGAGTTGACTAATCTCCCCGGCGTGTTCTTTTGCCAAGCGTGTGTAATTCCAGACATGAGCAGCTCATACTTATGTACAGTGTTGGCATCATAAATATCATTACTTCAACAATCATTGATTGGTGTACTTAAACTTCCATAAAATTGGAGTCATGTGATCTCACAGATAGATTCCAAAGCTCTCTGGTAACCTTTTTGGTCGTGGGCTTTTTACAGTGGGAGGAGGTGAGCATCATGGATGAGAAGAACATTCCCATCCGGACGTACCAGGTGTGTAACGTCATGGAGCCAAACCAGAACAACTGGCTCCGCACGGACTGGATTCCTCGTGGAGGTGCCCAGCGGGTCTACATCGAGATCAAGTTCACCCTTCGAGACTGCAACAGCCTTCCCGGGTTGATGGGAACGTGCAAGGAAACCTTCAATCTTTACTATTATGAGTCAAACAACGACAAAGAGCGCTACATTAGAGAGAACCAGTTTGCCAAAATTGATACCATCGCTGCAGACGAGAGCTTCACTCAGGTGGACATCGGAGATCGCATCATGAAGCTCAATACGGAGGTGCGCGATGTCGGTGCGCTGACGCGGAAGGGCTTCTACTTAGCCTTCCAGGACGTCGGAGCGTGCATCGCCCTTGTGTCGGTCAGGGTCTTCTACAAGAAATGTCCTTTGGCGGTGCGAAACCTGGCCCAGTTTCCTGATACCATCACTGGAGCAGATACGTCCTCACTGGTGGAGGTTCGCGGATCATGTGTAGATCATTCGGAGGAGAAAGAAATTCCAAAAATGTACTGTGGAGCCGACGGAGAGTGGTTGGTGCCCATCGGAAACTGCTTGTGCAACCCCGGATTTGAGGAACGCAGTGCGGAATGCCAAGGTAAGAAACCTTCCGTGCTTCTTCCTTTACCCTTTTTTGTGTACCAAATGGTAATTTTCTGCAATGGGATTCCTCCCTTGATGACTTGTGACGACAAGATGAGGCCAGGAGTTTGATTGCGGATGGTATAATCCAGTTTTAATCCAGTTTTAATGCGGTTTTAAACAGATACGAGCAGGAACATAAGCAGGCGTGAGATGGAGACAGTTGGAATGTTTATTGGGGTGAAGACAAGTCAAGACAAACTTATGCCGATTCTGTCACAATAGTCTACTGGTGCACCCCCCCCAAATGAGCACAAGGCCTCAGCAATGGGGGTCATGGGCTGAGCATGGGTGATTAACAAGGAGGCCGACAAGGACGCCTCTCCTTATTTATGAGGCGGTCTTTATCTCGGACTAATTGCATGACAAACAGGACTGGTGATTTAGGGCTAGCTTCTAGCTGCTTGAGGGAGCCCCAGCAAAGCCATCCGAGTGGTCCCAGATGGTCCTCTGTGTCTACATGTGCTTGTGCTCACCCGGGAAAATTAGGTGATCGTCCAGTCTTGCTGGGTTTTGATGGCCAAGACCAGGTTGCCTACCCCCGTGTTAAGGACGGGAAAAAGAGAGACTGTGGTATTTCATTCATGTTAAATATTCTCCTAAAAACTATGAACGAAGGTGATAATTAAATTCATCAAGCACAAAGTGACTTAGTACTTGATGGAGGAACCAAGTACCGAAAGCAGTGGTCAGTCAGCAGGACGGGTGTTGGTCCAAATCCTGAAGGTTTTGATACTGTTCCTTAGAACAGTATCTTATATACGTATGATTAAGGGCCGGTTCTTAATGTGCTTCTTCTTCAACCACTCCTTTTTTTGCCTTGACTGTTTGTTTTGGGTCATTGTCAAGATGGAAGCCCCAACCACAACTAGCATTTAGCGCTCTGGCTGAGGTTGTTTTCAATCTGCGGACATGACCGCATTCATCGGTTCCTCAAGGTTTCCTGTACCGCCAACACAGATACTACAACCTCAAAGATGAATCTTTGGACGGTTGGATTGGATTTACGTACCTAGATTATTCCCGTTCCCTCTTGCTTGTACGCTGTTGCCAGTCAAAAGTTTGGACACACGTCCTCATGCTTTGGAAACTTTTGACTGGTACGCTGACTGGTATTCTACGTTCCATCCATCACCGGAGCCTGCGGAGCAGAAGAAGGGTGATTGTTATCTTGAATTTATTCCGTTTTTTATTTATTGCTAAAGCTATTTTTCAGAACAGACAGGAATAATTTGTGTGCTGTTAGGGATTCTTGCTAGTTGGCAGAGGATCATATATGTATTTCACTAAATACAATGCAAACTCATGCGTTTTCTGTCTTTGTTCAAATTTTAACAACCATAAAACAAAGGGCTGTAAGGTTGGTAACGTGAGGTTGGTAAACAAAGGGTTGGTATATGCCATAGAGGATGTATTTTCCCCGCCATCCAGCATCTTTGTTTCATTTGTTTTATTTAGAAGCACCATTGTAATTTAGATGAACACGTTTTATGCAGTCGTTTTTACCATTTGATTTGGGAAACACAATACTGTAGTATACGTATACTGTAGTATATACTGCAGTACATACTGCACGCCTGCTAGCTAGCAGCGGTGCTAGCGGTGACCTGGGAAAGTAAACGGCAGTGAGTGAAGGGTTAAAAGTTACATACATATGCGTGCGTGCGCGTGTGGGCGGGGTCATAGAAGCACCTCAGCCTCCGGTTCCCAGCCCAGGATGAATGGGCCCTCCTCCATCATTGTTTGGGGCAGTGTGGCTGGTGTTCCTGGGTGGGTGTGTGGGGGTCCCGGACCATATAGTAGTTGCATTCTCCACCCCTGGCAGAGGTCAGAGGTCATCCCCTCCCGCATCCATCTTAGGCTCGGTCTGACAGGGTCGCAGATTCAGGATTGATTAAGACGTCAGGGATTTGACAGCTGTGTAGAGTCCATGTCTGCACTGGAGGTGGGCCTCGGCTGGCGAGGGTGTCGACTCCAGGCTCAGGCGAGAGAGGGGCAACCGGGGCGCTGAGGGCCAAGGGGCCACTGATTAAAAAAAAAAGGGAAGACTCTCTCTCTACTTTTGCATTTCCCTGCTCCGTTGTGGAAGGGTGGGGGTCAGGGCATCCTCTCGCTCCTCATCTGGTGAGGGTTCATACTTTTAGAGGGACGTTGATGTGCTGGTGGGTGAGGGGAGATTAGTGGACTACATATGTCACTCTGGGGCGACGGTAATCACAATTTGTCTGGTCAGGGAGGGAGAGGAGGAGGATGAAGGACTCTGGCATCAATTTGACTTCCACGTCGTCATCATGTTTGTTTTTAGGAAAAGGAGCCGGCTTTTTCCGTGTTTATATGCAAGCTGTTTATCTCCGAGCTGTGTTTGTTGAGGACGTAGTGCGGTTGAGGCGTGAAGGTGACAGACCTTTTAGACGGAGCTGTCAGCTCCCCCACCAACCCCTCCCACGCTCACACATGCAATTCATCACCAATCAGCACATCCTGTATCATCGTTAGCATCGCCTCAAATGCAACAAAGCTAATAGTCTGCATTGAGTCAACATCATTTGGAGTAAAACAAGCTTTTGTTGAATGGCTCTTTTAGTCTAAATAGTAATTGTTTTCCATCACAACATAGTTGTATGTTGGTGCGTGATTGTGTGTATCCGTGTGTGTTTTGGGGACACGTTTTTATCTGAGACACCAGTGAAGAGGTTTTAGGGAGTCCATCCCCTTTGCACATTCACCCCCGTTATCTCTTCATCTGATGACAGCGTTAAATATTCACTTGGGAGTACAATTCCAAGTTCACCACCTAATTCTATTTAGCCTGATGGTCCCTGGTGGCTTCATGTAAACAGACTAAGTCCTCCAGTTCCTTCGTCTTTAAATGGATGTGTTTGCCACATGTGTCTCTTCCGCTAAACTGCCTCCATTTTCCTTTTAGGATGCATTGAATTTGAACGTACACGCCGTTCTGACTGTCCATGTGGTTAGTGATGTGGGGGTTTGACCTTGGCTCTTTATTGTTATTGTTTGAAGGAATAAAAAACAATGCGGAGAATCTTTTGCACAAAAAGGCATGGCGTACGCCTTTGTGTGATAATCAACCTGTTGTGCAGAAAACACTCAATATATGATAGATAAGGTCAAATTCCCTTCAGCTGTAAAGTCGCTGTGCATTTGTTCAGCCAAATATCCTTTCTCCCTTTTTGTGAGCGGTGTATAATATAGTCAAGTAGAAGCTTATTTGCAAATATGCACTGCAGATGTACACACTCATTAGTATGCGTTAGCACACCCGCATAGACGTTGAGAGGAGAGCGGAGCCCAGCAGTGGAGGTGAATGTACTCATCACTCACCCCGCCACCAAAGGGGCTCATTTTGTGCTGCTGAATAGACACAAAGATTTCACCAAAGAGACGTTGGAAAAGCGACAACATTTTTCACCTAAATCCTCCACTGCACCTTCTTTAATGCTGAAAAAATGATTTAAAGTATCAAACTAGTGTCTTTTTTCTCCTCTAATAGAATTTCCCCTCTAATGCACAAATCTTTCCTTGCCTGGTCAAAGAGGGAGGGGCGACGCGGGTGGTGGCGGTAATTCAGCCATCATTAGCTAAGGTGCTGAAATGCTTTTCCTGCATGGCACGCCGGCCTGCCTCAGCATTTGTTTCCTTCACAGTTCCTGACACTCATCACCCTTTCTCTTTCTCCTGGCCGTGCCCTGTTAAGGGCAGGAAGCCACCGGTGATGGAGCGTGACCCTGCTTGATGGCTTTGCTGCTCCCACAGCGCCGGCTACACAACTTAGGATGTGTGTACACTGCCAAGTGTAGTACCCAAAGAAAACACAAATCAGAAGAGTACATTTATTTGAAATATTGTGAAAAAGATTTCGTTATATTCTTTTAGCTACATTTACTGCCAACATCAAGCTGACAGCACAGAGACGTGGCTCATGGACTGGTATCGGAAATAAATGACACTGGTATCGTTATTGGATCGACCCCGTCCCTCCCCTTGACAGTAATATATGATCACCGCTGCCATCTTTTATAAAACACAGCATAGAAAATGTCCAAATTCAAAAGCCACGGCTCACTCACTGCAACTAGGATGTAATTAAAGGGGGCCAGCAAACAAAGCTTTCTAGATCTTCCACAATCTGCACCTATTCAGCTGTCATTTTTTGGATTTCGTGGTTCCTGTGAAAACGGTCAGTTTTAATGTATTCCACCCACAGCCCGCCTTCAGGCACGCCCACTCCCGCATGCATGGAAACATGGTTGATAATGAGTCGATAATACCCAGCTGTGCCGGATGGTGGCGTCGTTAGGAATCATAAACAAATGCGGCTTTACGAGCTTGGGAGAGGGTGGAGGCAGCAAAGCTTGAGGGGGGGCTGACAGCTATCTGCTTACAGACACGTCCATATAAGAATGTCTGCCCCTCTGTGACATCACAAAGGGTCAGTTTTACCACGCCTTTTGAAACCGAGCATTTTGAGCCATCCCAAACTTCTTTGAGGGCTCACTATCCTCATGACTTGAAACTGTGGCATTGGTTAACACAAGAATACAACATTCGAACAACATTTATAGGAATCATCGGTCTTTGAGTTTGAGGAGTGAGGCACCCTCTAGTACAGAGGTAGGGAACCTATGGCTCGGGAGCCAGGTAGGGCTCTTTTGATGACTGTATCTGGCTCTCAAGCATTTACCACAATAAAAATGTATTTTTGCTAACATTTTAAAGTAAACATCACAGAAATGACTGTTAAAAATATTAAAAATCAACAACTTTCTTATGCATTTTAATCAGTCCATCTGTTTTCTACTGCAATACGGCCGACCATATCTATCTTTCCTGATGATATTTTCCAGGTCAAACACCAAAACTCGATTATTACTGGGTAATGCGGTAGTGTCCCTCGGTCATTAAGATGTAAATGTAAACTTTCCTCCTTTAGTCAAATAGTCACCTAGCTAAAGCTGCAGAACCAAGCCTTCTGGCAAAGATGGCCAAAAGAATGAAATATACGGAGTACGGTGCAAAATCATGCAGCAGCAGAAGTTGCATTAATGGCAGCAAGTATTTGATTTATTATTGGACACTGCACTGCTCACAAAAGTGTGCTGGCCACACCCCCTTGGCGTGGGTTAGTGTGCCTGGTCTACGTAATTAGAGCCCATTATATCTAAAACTGTTGGTCTTACATAAAAATGCACACATTTTATTGCATTCAATGTTTAAAAAAATGTATATGGCTCTCACAGATACACATTTTAAAATATCTGGTCTTCATGGCTCTTGTAGCCAAAAAGGTTCCCGACCCCTGCTGTAGTATAATGGTAGGGAAAACCTTTCACTTTTCAGTATACAGTAGATCATTTATTTTGCTCGTGATGGACGGCATAACAGCCAAGAAAAATAAAATATTGAGCCAAATTAATCAGAGTGATGAGCCTCCTGGGTCATTCTTGAACGCAAACATAAAAAGTAGAAGATAACGATCCAGTCATCCTCTGATAAATCTCACTGCCATTCATTAGTGCTTATGCATATCATTTCCTGTCCGTCAAACACAGTAATTGACAAGTGCATTTTTATGCAAACACCTTTGGCATATCTAGACCGATTAGCACATCACAAATTTGACAACTTCCATGATGGATGTTTACCCAGGTGCTGGCGCCGCATATGTTGGGGGTACGAATATGTCATCATTCACCCTCCTCTCTTCTCCCGTATCCTTTTTTGAAAAGCATCCTTTTTGATGGGTAGAGGGAGCGGTTAAAGCAGTCAGCGAGCCAATTAGCATGTCAAAGGACCCTGAATCAATACCCGGCTTCAGCATCACAACCCTGCAGCTCTTTCAATGCCCCTTCAATGCCGTTCTCCCGTTCCTCCGGCTGTTTTCCTCCGTCTTCCTTCGTTTTATCCCGCACTCATGCACACTCTTCTCCTTGCTCTCTTGCCCCTGCCTTTTTCTTTAGCTCACACTAAATTCCCCCCTCCCCTCTTTCTCCAAAACCCCTTTCTCCCTCAGTTGCGAGATGGCAAGCAGAGGAGGTGTTTATAAAGAGAGATGGACTGATGTATAGGCAGAGAAAGACGGACATAGAAGGAGAAGTGGAGGGCCATCAAGTAGGCATCATGGGCTATTTTAGAGAGAAAAGAGGCCTTTTTGGCCAAAAAGTGCTGAGAAGATGGAGGAAAGAGGGGGGGGGGTGTAGATTAACACAATCCACAAGGGAAAGGTATGCTTTAGTGGTCAATTCATCGTTACACCTGCTTTGTAAATGCATCTTACCTATCATCTCGTCTATATTCGCTTGGTGCACTTGTTGCATCAACTTCTGTTGGTGTTGGTGTTGGTGTTGGTGTTGGATCTCAGGCGGCAGACAAAGGAGTCCGACAGCTCATCAGACGCATGGGCGACTCTCACTCCCTGACAATGGCCGGGTGATTGCAGACACCTTCAAGCGGCTACATCTGTCCCGAGTTCCTAAGCGCTCCCCATCCTAACCGGATGGTCTTGGTTGCTCATCCGTTTCCCTCCAAGGCACAGATTCGGTGGCCAAATCAAAGGCTGCTTCGGGGCAATCAGTTAGGTCTTATGACAAAAAAGCCTTGCAATAAAGGAATGCTCTGTAATCTGATGGGCCCTGGCACAGGACACGGGGCCAATTTTAATTAGCTCAAACCCTATTTATAATCACGGCAGTGCTTGGAAATGGCACTGTGGGTAATTCTCCAAGGAAATCCTAGATTTAAATGTAAGGAGTGTTCAAGTTTAAGGCCATTTGGTAAGCCAATCTAATCGCCTTGTTGAAGAACGAGTGAGAGTAAGATGGTTTAGCCCTTCAGACAGACACGTAGCCATATTTGATATTTGTGGAATGTATATATTAATACAGTGCTGCCTTGGTTTTGTTATGAATTTGTTCCAAAAGGTCAGACCAAATCAGAAAAGTATGAAAACTGAGGCAATTTTTGTCCACAGGAAATAATTAAAAAATTACTCAATTCCAGACACCCAAAACTATTAAGTACATTTTACAGTGAATAATTATAGTTTTACATGCAGAAAAAAATGCGACTATATGTAAATATATTGGGCGGACTGGATGGAACTTATTGTTGACGCTCACAAGATTGAATTTAATCGTGTTCTCACCTTCTTTATCAAACTGCTGCCTTTCTTTGGCCCCATGCTGGGTTATTTAGCAGTCAAGCTAAAATAAAAAAAATCCACGGCCAGTGAGTCAGCAACGTTTAGGTTGCTTTGTTTGGACACTTGATTTTGCAACACAAACTGACTATTTCTGTAACCGCAACAGCTTTTGGCGCGAATCTTTGATGAAAACCGAATCATTTATACGGTAGCTGCGGCACACCAAGTATACAGTATATATTTACACTTGCGTTGTGAGATTGGTGAGTCATGAGAAATGTTGAAAAACAGTCGTTATTTGCTTTGAGCAAGTCCTAGATGACAAAACTTGGTAGTTTTTATTCTTTGAAATCAGTCAAATTCATCATCCTTTGTCCAGGCTAATTTTATGGGGGCTACAGTAAACCAAGATAGCTCACGTAACTAACACAATGGAATGTACTATTGATCCTCTTACGTTGCCACGTACAAGAAATTTTTTTTTTCAATTTTCAAACCTTTTCAAAGAAAGCTTTATTGTTGGAACTGCATTTGCTAGCCCTTTAATACCTGGATTACATCAAACTTTAAAGTCCTAAATCCATCTAAAGCTGCGTGTTAGTAAAAGGACCTCTAATGGGAGTACATGCGTTTACATACAAACATGTATCATGTACATGTATTGCAAACGTGCACGGACGCGCCTCAGGGTTCCTGCGCAGCGCAGCCTCACTCCAGGCAAGCTGCAAATGTCATTTGGTATACGGAGGCTCTCAGCAGCGGGGATCCAAAGCTGCGGATCAGTGACCAAAGGCAGAGGTGTGTCCATGCGAGGGCACGTCTCTGGGATTAGAAACCATGATCCCTTCTGATCCTCAGTGAGCTGTCAAATACTGCTGGAAGGGGAAGAGGAAAGACACAATCCCTTGCAGGCACACGGTCGGAGGAGGGACGGGGATGAAATAGGCAAAGAAGGAGGCATTTGAAAATAAAAGAGTGCATATAGTGGTATCCAAGTACAACATTGATGCGTACATGTATGTGTAGAGGATGTGTGAGGATGACGATGATGAATGGACTTCTGTCTAGTTGGCCTGATAAATGACCGGAGATGTGAAAGGTGAAGTGGGGGGTTATGGGTATTGATGGTGATTGCTCTTTGAACAAGCCTGCTGTAGTCAGGTCTTGACCTGCAGTGGCTGTAGACGGTATGACTGTCACCATCACGTTATGTTATAGGTTAGCTAAGCTGGAATGAAGGAATAAACGTGGAATCCTGGTTGGAGTATTCCAAGAGTATGCCGCCACCATTTTAAGTGCTCGGGAGTTTGCCTCCACCACAGCGATGACCTCAGCCTCGGACAAAGACATCGGAGGGTGTGAAGATTGACATCAGAATAGGTCAAAGGGTAAAGCGGCGACAGTCAACAGTCACTGGGTTGACATGAACTTTTGAGGAATAAGTCACCCAAGACCAATCTGATGTACAAGGAGGCACATATACATACACAGAAGTCATAAATGCAAAGACACAATGAAGTGCAAAGCACACGGAGAGCCATGCACACCCTCCCATGCACAATGGAAGGTGCTTTGGGGCCCCAGACAGGCTGTCGTCTGCAAGCTCCACGTAGATTACGTCAACAAATAACCTAAAAATACCTTTCTTTTCAAACTTGACTCAACTTAGTCCGACTCTTGAAAAGCCACCCTGCCACTTCTGAGACGTGGATCATATGAAAACTGTCCCTGGGACCACAGTCTGGGAGTTTTCAGTTGTGGTAGTTTTATACTGTGTTATGTTATGTTATATGTAGGCAGCGTATGAAAATGTGTCCTGTAATTGACTGACAGCCAGTCAAAGGTGGACCTTTAGCCATCATCAGCTGGGATAGGCTGAACAAGATGCATGGAAAAATGGATGGATGGATGATTTATAGGTGTGCTCGTGCAGGTTTTGCAGAAATATTGACATATGTTTGTTTTGTAGTTGATCTGCAACTTTTTCTGGACGGAACGCCAGAATCAACTTTCATGTTGTGTTATGTAATTCAAACAGGCACATCCATTTATTGAAGTTAGGTTTTACTTATTAATACCTATTGTGATTATGACAGGCTTAGCTGGTCATATTTAGCGAGCAGTGACTTTATAAGTTGTGTAAAGTTGATTTGTAGTCAAAGTGAAATCATTCCATATGGGACTTTGTTTGATTTGGGCAGTGGTTTGGTTTCAACATGTGGATTACGTTTGTTTACAGAATTGGATATGAGGCCCCTTTGAGAGCGCCTTCCAATCGCTTCCTCTTCCCCTTACCTATTCTTAGTGTGTGTTTGTGTGTGTTCTCACACATCCTCCCTTTTCCTGCCCCATTCTCCTTGACATGCAGAGAGTGGAACGTTTGTCTGTCTCCATTGTTTGCCAAACGTGTGTCCCGCAGTGTAACCACATTAGCATACTCATCTACCTCCTAGCGCCCTGTTTTGTTTGTTTATGATTGAATTAAGATGCACTTCTTTTCATTGTAAACAATGCCAGGAAAGCATTTAACTGTACTGCCTAATCAAAGACACGTCCACCTGTGTCCCATTAGTATCCCCCCCCGAGATCTTAGAGAAAGAAGCTGCAGTAAGACAATACCTTGGCCAAGTTTCTGTACCTTCCGCTGCCCCAGTTGCTGGTCTTACGTGGCTTAGAGGCGGCCTACGTGGAAACTTCATGTATTTCATCCACATGGAAACGGTTCTGGGGGCCCTCAAACTGTATTTTTTTTTTTATCTGGCAAAGTCGGCTTGTTGTTACTGTGCAGGCGAGCAAGCCGCTGCTTTCTAAAAAGGATGACGTCACCGCCAAGTGACCAAAAGTGACAAACAGACCGAATATTCAAATACTTTGACTGACATGACTCACCCTAGTCGACATACTCCTGATATTTTTTGTGACTTGCAGAAGTAATTCCACTTGTTAGTCCAGATAAGCCTTAGTTTAGTGTCACGTGGTTCTGTCTGCTGGTCTGGTCACAACACTGCAGGTTCGTGTCCCTTATGTAGTACATCTTTTTCCCCCAGTGACGCCTTCTTGTCCGGATGCAACTATTCACTCATCTGACACTCGAATATCCAGAGGGGCATTTCTCTGTGGCGTTGGCATGCTCTGCTCGTGTGTGTGTGGGTTAATTAAGACTCTAAAATGTACGTAGAGTGTAAATTGTCCACAGGTGAATGTGAGTGTGAATCTAGTCTGTCCTGTGATTGGCTGACGACCAGACCTGGGTGTACCCTGTGACCTACATTTGAAATGGTGGTCCCATTCCCAAGAGGCTGGGTGGATTACTTGAGATGATTGTGATGTAACTATTGTACTGCAGTCTCAGTGCCAGACCAGAGGAATTGGGAGGGAGTTGATGGAGGTAATGCCTACGTGTCGATACCAAGGTGGAGTGCTTGGTACGCAGGAAATATTCCAAACAATATTTCATTTTTTTGCTGGTTTATGCACCCACCAAAAACAATGTGAGGCGGCTCCCCAATGCATTCATCTGCTGTGAGAGGTGTAGAGAACTAGGAATAAACTATGTACTATAGGTATTATTTTTACATTTTTATTGCAAAAAATATAAAAATTGTCCTCAGCTCATTGATTCTGTGTAGTCATTGCAATGTCTGATGAAAAGTCGTTAGACACAAAAGCTATTGAACCTCGTGGTCGTGACTACCATCAGCCCAACTTTGGCAATTATCGAAAGAATGTTATTAACATTTTGAACCTTTCTGTGGCCTTAATTAGCGCTAATATGAATAACATCCACATGTTACTGACTCATTAAGTTTCCCGTCTTAAAAGATGATGTTGGACTTTCCTGCCGTCAGGTCAAGGTTAAGATGAGTATGGAGTGCATCATCAATCATGGTGATCAGCTCCGGTGACCGTGTGTCCCTCATCCATCACGCTGATTCCGTGGCCGTGTGGCTGCGTGTCGCCGTCAGGGTCGGAGGCAATTAATAACCCGGAGTGACAGGATTAATGAGGTAACCTGCTTCACTCTCCTGCTGTTGCTATGGCAGATGCTAACGGTCAACAGCTAGTCAGCGCCAGTCATCCTGACTACTAGTGGAGCAGATCTATGGCGGTGCTTCTTAGGTGTTATTCATCTATGTCAGAATAGACAGCACATCTATCCAGGCTTGGTGGTATCCACCAGAGGAGTCCTGCAGGAACACAATCCACTCGGAGAGAAACCAATAAAGGAGTTGTGGCATAAAGTCAGCGTGAATAGCGACGTGGCCTCTCAAGAGCAGAGGCGCTCTGTGCCCTCGGGTCCTGAAAGCTGATCGCTTCTTTTTTTGTTGAAAGAGCAGCTTTGTATGAAGATGCTTCAGACTTCTCTTGTGAAGTATGCTCGCTGTCTGTTATGACTAAAAAACAGTGGAGGGGTTTTCAACACCCTGAGAAGATGAAGCACGGTCGTGAAAAGAGAAAGGAAACCTGCCTTCTCATCTTTTATCATAAGAGAGGGGATTGTTAGCGTGCCAGGCTAGGTTAGCGTGCCAGGCTAGGTTAGCGTGCTGCGTGATGGCTGTTATATTCCCGAGTTGTGGAGGACTATTGTTCCATAGGGTTTCTCTCAAGCTTTTAGTGCCTGGTATTGAACGCTTTGTTATGTAGTCTACCTATACTTTGCATGCAGGTCACTGATGGTGGGCTGCGGCGGCTGAGTGTGTGGGTTGATGGTTGAGGTTTTATTTGGCGTCCATTACTTTTCAAAGCCTTCTGTGTAGGCTGGTTCCACGTGGGAAAACTTGCCGGGTTTTAGTTTCCGTGCTTGTCTGTTGCCCTCATTGTCTTTTTTTGTCTACTTGCTCCCCTCATACGGTGCGACTCATTCAACCGGCATCCCGCCGCCCAACACAAACAAAACTACTCATTAACTATCAGCAATCATAGCACCCTGTTCTCTGAATATGTGTTCCTTTGCAAACAACTGGGATGTGGATGGGAGAAATCCTTCAAGAAAGAGAAAAGATGAAGAGGATTGAACGAATGAAATAGATTGTGGGGGGGTGGGAGGGGGGGGGAGAAGAATGTGACATCCCACACAATGAGGGGTTTTGGGGCTTTTCAGAATAGAATAAGTCACCAGTCTTTTGTCTGCCTTTGATCTCCCAGCTAAGGGATTTGGCACCTGACAAAAACCAGCACTATCTGGAAGGAAGCCCACAGAGATAGACAATCAGTGGGCAAGAAACACATCGTATAAAAACATGCTGCAGAAAGCTGGTTATCAAACCCAGAAAAAAGCAATATGTGTACGGTGTGAAGGCTTTCTATTTGGGCTTGGATGCGGGTTTGCCACGCTGGCCTGGGCAGTGATAAATCCCGACTCTTAAGGGAGATTCCTCTCTAAAGCCAGAGTTTCGTAGACCACCCACTGCTGTGGTTGTCTTCCCTTGCACACGCTGCTTCTCCTGATAGGACGTAAAGTCCTCACTTGACTTAGACATCAACCACCTCGCCGCTCTTCCTGTCTGCAGGGTCGTCGCTGCTATAAACACGTCCTGGTGTGGTGACATCACATTTTTCATTTTCAAAGATGTCGTCACAGATGATGACATTTGTCAGATGGCAAACAGGGATTTGCAAGTTTGGGACTCAAGGATCAGCTTGGGATGGCTTAATAACTGAAAACCTCATCAAGCGTGCACAGTTTGAGGTAGCTTCCCCTAAAACCGTGTGTCTTTAAAGAGGCTCAGACCCAAAGACTGTGAAACCTGGGACTCAATTAACTCTCTCTTCAGCTTTTTGCTGAAGGCCATCATCTCCAACAGCTGCTTGACCCCACTCTCAACTCCGCACTTTTCTGGTCAGCGCACATGTACAAACCGTTCAAGCAGCCATGGCTTTTGTCACCTGAAATCCCTGAAACAATCCCCACCAATCCCGAGTGTCTTTAGAACGGATTCCAGTGCAGGAGACTGCGTTAAATAGAGATAGAGATAATAAGAAGCACCTCCTGACTAATCTCTCCCCTTTTTGCAACTGCGAAGAAAAGAAACGGAGGCTCCACGCACCCCTGCAGGCCCCAATCAAAGAGGCCCTTTGCTTAGCGGTAGCGAAGATTTAGCCCTGATGAACCGAGCGGGAGAAGAAAGGCTCAGCAGGTAGCGGCTAGCCCAGCTCACGGTGCTACGCTAATCCAGCAGTTGAAGAGAAGACATCACGGCCCTAAAGACTAAAGACTCCCAGTAATTTGATGGTTTGGGGGATTTCCTGTGCTCTGTTAGTTTGTATCATGTACAGTATGTAGTACAGCATGTATTGCATGTGCCAATAGGCAACGATTTGCATCTTAGAGAGGATCACCTTACCCCTGCAAACTACGAGTCCATCACGACAGGTGGTCTTTGGTTTACGGCGTTCCAAGTTTTACCGCTTCATGGTTACATACACACTGCCTTTAATTATTAATATTGTACAAACAAAACTGGTACATGGACTGAAAAAGAACTCTTTTGGTATGTATTCTGTGGATGTTTATACTCATGTTTGAATACTCCTGAATTATTTGTAAATGTTCGAAAAGGATGTCATCTTTGATGCTTATTTTTTAACCTTGGCAAGGCTTGCATGCCAGAGTGCTATTTTTATCTCCAGTTGGACTCTTTGCATCGCTATAATGCCAATTTACCAAAAGCCAAACCACCAACTGTCTTGCCTCAATACCTCTGACCGCACATGGCAACTTCCTGGAGCGACGGGTCGTTTGGTCCAATCGGTGTTGGGACCGCATGTGCTTCACCTTTCACAGAATTGCTCTTTTGTCTGCCTCCTCCGGTTCAGCAGTTGGGATGAAATACAAGACTCCCTTGGCCAATATACAAATAAAAAGACGATGGAGAAACTCCTTGAAAGATGAGCCCCCCCCAATCAAACTGTCACCAAAGAGAAAGCTGACTACTGTTGCCAAAAGGGGTGTTACCTGCCCTACCTTTTCAGATTGAGATATATGTGTGTGTTTGTGTGTGTGTGTGTGTTTATGTGTGTGTGTGTTGTGCCTGAAATGTAAAAAACAATCAATGTGAAGAACAGAGCCCCTGATTGGCCAAGTGTTGTCATTTATGAACTATGAATATGTCTGTAGTCCAATACGCCAGCAGCTGTCACTGTTTTCTTTTGTAAAAAAAAATGTAGTCATTTAATCTTGTTTAAAATGAAAATGTGTACTTTCTATTCTAATATAATACTGAAATGTTTGCTTTGGAAGTCGGAACAAACAGAAGCATCGAGGACTGAAAGTGAAGAAAAATGATTGTGTTGGACGCTCCGAGGAAGCTCGTTGTTTTTCTTGTCAAGTGCTAAATTGTCTTGATGATTGTCTCTTAATGTGATGTCTTAAGGGAATTGGGATCATCAGATTTTTTTTCCCAATGACTATCCCAGTTAACCGCATTGTCCTGGCAAGCGTTCACAGTGAGCTGCTATAAAGCAAATGTCTCTTTTTCTCTTTCAGCCTGTAAGATTGGATACTATCGCGCTCTGGCCACTGATGGCGCCTGCTCCAAGTGTCCACTCCATAGCTACTCCATCAGGGAGGGCTCCACCTCCTGCGCCTGCGATAAGGGCTACTTCCGCTCGGAAACCGACCCAGCGTCCATGCCCTGCACTCGTAAGTAAATGCACAACGCATTTTTGCCTTAGACAAACCAAACTACAAAGCAGGCATTGAGTGCACCAACAACTGCAATGTTTGTGCATTCCAACAGGCCTCCACGTGATACTGTGATTATATGTCCATGCAATGTTAACCTGAATTAACCCCTCCCACATTTGTACACATGCATAACCAAACCGTGGGATGTTTTCGAAGGTGTTTTTTGAATCTAGGTTGTACTTAGTGATCAGTCACGGTGCACCAGATCCAAATTCAGTATAAACCGGCACATTCCTGATTTGTTTTACCGCAGTCCTTGCAGAACAGGAGGAGAGTACGAGAGACAAAGACAATCCTTTTTGTTCTGTATGTCGTCACTTTCTTGATTTAGTTGCATTCATTAGTCATTCTATTACTCCTTGCCAAACTCACAATGATTGGCGGAACAAATACTATTGACAATCGTTCCTTCTCATGATACTCATTCCCTTCGAGATCCCGTTTCACCTCAGAGTCACGGTATTTGGAGTTCCTGCTGGTAGAAATGTCCACAAAGTAAGGAGAAAAAGACAAGCCACATCACACAAAAAAGGCTCTCCTCTGCTCCAAATAACAGCAGTCCTACTTCCATACGACAGATG
Organism: Doryrhamphus excisus; assembly: GCF_030265055.1. Classification (NCBI taxonomy): domain Eukaryota; kingdom Metazoa; phylum Chordata; class Actinopteri; order Syngnathiformes; family Syngnathidae; genus Doryrhamphus; species Doryrhamphus excisus. The sequence continues at coordinate 16,417,031 of NC_080473.1, read as the reverse complement.
TTTATGTATGACTGAGTAAGTGTCATAAAGCAATTTCTACCAACTAAAACATCTGTTGAGTTACTTTGCTCATAGTTGGCTCCCCATCCAGCCCAAATGAGCTGTCAAGTTCCGGCGGACTCATCAGTCAAGTCAACATTTTATTCAATCAGATGAGAGTCCCAACAATCCGCTCGATTGGATTTCTCCTTTGGAGTTTGATAAAGCGTAGGTTCAAACAATGCTTGATTAGGAATTATTTTCTTCATGAAAGATATGTAATATCTGTAATGGCTAGATATACATAATAATCCCAATCATAACAACACTAATAGTTCAACTGACGTCACTGCAACTCGGACTTCCTTATGTGGGCTGCAGATTGGCTGTACTGTAAACTAGCAACTACATTTCCGGAAGTCCTCGGGAGCACTTGGGAGTGTGACCAATCACAGTGGAGTGGACTGGGTGGGAGGAGGGCCGGGGGAGGAGTAAATTACACAGACCGTTTGGGTGGGAGGCAGGAAATCCAAGACAACACTGCTGGAAGAGGCATAGAGTCTGGAAGATCTAGAAAGCATTCTGAGCTGCACTATAGGAATCCATAAGTCAATACAAAGTCCCGAAAATGAGGATAAGCTTTATTTTGGCAAATAGAAATTGAAGTGAAGTACATGTATGTGTACTTGCTGATGACAGCGTGTCAATGGTGAATCTTTACACTTCAATTTTTATGTGAATGAATTTGTTCCAAATGTCTTGTCACAATTTATTTGCGCCAATTAATAGTAAATGTATTGTTAAATAAAACCCCAAGCCCCTCTAAGCCAATTATGTGGCATCGCTTACGTATCGCGTTACGATATGGTCGACATGGTCCCCGTGGTCCAGTTAGTCAGTGTGGTATTGGACCGGGGCTCTGCCAGCAACAGCTGCCACAGCTTATGACCGGGCTGCTTTGATTGGATAATGCCACGCAATCTCCTGCCTTCTCGTTTGTACCCCAAGGAACTTGACATTGGCAGGATTCTGACCTTTGCCCCCCTCCTCGCCAGCTGGTCAACAGTTGATCTTTGAACCGTCCTCTCTACCGACTGTTTGTCTTCGCTTCCTTCGCTTCCTTGTTTTTTGTTTGATTGTCATCAGAGAATGTACCACTTTACATCCCATAATTTGGCTGCTTGGATGGCTGACAAATTATGTGAAAAAAATATGCCTGGATTTTTGTCAGTGCGCCAATCAAACTAGTTGGGGGCCATGGGCAGACACCCAAGGGGGCTGGTTGCTCCGCTGCCTGCTGGTTAAAGGGGGTGTTCTACAATTTGGGGTTTCTTTTGGCCCTTGATGTGTTTCTCACATTTTTCCCAGTTTTCTTAGTGGTGGTTTGGTTTGGTTTGGAGGAAGGCCTGGTAGAGAAGATGGAATGACGACTCGAGTGAAGCATTGAAAATATCTATGGATCGCAGTGGGGGGGTTGATCCTTGGTTAATTGTGCCTGCCCCCTACCTTCTCCCCACACAGCAGTCTGCTGACAAACGTTAATAGAAAGAGACAGGAGGAAAGCAGGAAGGAGAGACGTTTCAGAAAGTGGAGTAAAAATGAGAAAGACAGATGAAGCCTCGGCTGACAGGAAAGAAAGAACTAATGGTCTGAGCAAATTGCCTGCCCATAAATGAATGGAAAGCTTTTAGCTCAAACTTTATTTTGGACAAACTTTTGGACGTGTGACTTTGCATGTTGAGGCCATTTTGAGCGGACGTTGGTCCGCAATCCATTTTCCCTCGCCACACACTCCCTTGGGATTAATTACAAAGTGTCACTCAAAGCCAACAGCTCCCCACTTGCCCACTGGTGCATTATGGGATAGCAACAGGTGCAGTCACATGTGGTTGACATAGCAGTGTGGACATGTTTCAAGCAAGGAAGGAGAGCAATAATCCTCACTCTTAATGGACACTGTTAAGGAAGTAGAATGTCATTTTTAATGAGACGTGGTTAATCTTTTTTTATTATTGAAGACTGTCACTATGGGTGTTACTTCTAATTAGTAACACTGGTCTTGGTCTTTTCTGTCCCTACCCTCGAGACCCGCTTCTTCCGTATTAAAATGAGTTTTCCAGAAAGAAATGGTTTGCCCCATTTTCAGTTCCGCACGCACATCCAGCCAACAAATTTTTCCCAACCCGATCTTGGGCGCCAACATTTGTGCACAAACGCTCTCGCACATCTCCTGTGGGCGTCTATCGTCTGTCCCCTTCGGTGCTCCCAGTGTCTCAGTGACATATTTCATTGTCATCATACTCTTCTAAAAATAGCACCGATAATTAATTTCCTTTGCAAAATGATTAGTCTGCCAACTGACTAGATTTCATATTTCAGCGTGCATCGATCCCCTCCAGTGTGCTCGCCAGTGCTTCATTAGTCAAAGAGAGACATAGAGTGGTGGGGGGTGGGGGGGGTTAAGTCAATTACCAAGTCTTATGTTTGAAAGCAACACAAAAAACACATTGATTACGGTGGCGCTTACATGGAAATGGAAATTGATGACGAGAGGGCGTCTGCGTCACGTCTGTAGTGCCTCTTGCATAGAAAACTAGTGCGTAGACTTCCATCAAGGCTGGTGGTGGTTGGTGGGGGCGGGGGGGGGGGGTTCTAACACACACTTGGTGCATAGTTTTTAAGTGGCAGCCATAAAGACCTTCTGTTGCATTTGGCACTTAGCCATCACCAGCTGATTCATATTTGCATTCATATGAAGAAATGTGTTCGTTGATCGGATTTTGGTTCATTAAAAGAGGTGAAACTAGATTCTCCCTTGCTTTGATCCACAAGACATTAAAAGGGAACCTTACATATTTCAATGTAATAGCTAACATAGATAGCGTAGTTGGTACACACGGACAATCAACAAGTTGAGGGTTGATGACCCCTGACTGAGTCGCCAGCGATTATCGAAGACCAGAGACACCCCATGACTCTGGACTCATGACTGAAGATGTGTCCATGTAGCGTAGGGTGAACAATGAGTACGTTGACATAGACGTGTTGTCGACATAAATGGGTTAGACTATTTTATGAATTGACTAGCTGACTTATTAAGAGCTTTTCACCGATTATTAGAACTATGTCACCTGGATGCAAGTTGCAGGAAAAATGTCTCCATCCCTCCTTCAACAAAAACCACAACTATATTTTAGTGTAACTCGGTACACTATTTGACCCAACGTTGTTTATTCCAACCATCATTTTTTTTCTCCACAGGACCTCCGACGGCGCCGCTACACCTCATCTCGAATGTAAACGAGACCTCTGTCAACCTTGAGTGGAGCCCTCCAAGGAACTCGGGAGGACGGCAGGATCTGACCTACAACGTGGTGTGCAAACGCTGTGGGCCTGATGGGCGGCGATGTCAACCGTGCGGCAACGCCATCCACTTTAGCCCCCAGCAGCTGAGCCTGAAGGGAACCAGAGTGTCCATCAACGAGCTGCAGGCCCATACTAATTACACCTTTGAGGTGTGGGCGGTGAATGGCGTCTCGCCACAGAGCCCCGGGCCAGAACAGGCGGTGTCTGTGACCGTCACCACCAACCAGGCCGGTAAGCTGATCAGCTTTGATTGACTTTGTAGGAGGGGGGTGTTATTAAAAAGCCTGAGGGATGTTTTTAGTTCCAACTGTACTATTAAAGGAACCCGTCCAAGAAAGCTGATGCATCCATCTGCTCTTTCAGAGAATACGTCTTTGAACCCGGGTGGCTCATATCCTATAGGTATATGTATTGGGCAGCAAAGTGTACTGTACAGTCCATATCCATATGCAGTCAGTGTTGTATTGATTCATTATTCAATAAATGTCTATGTACATGTCTATGTCAGCCCGAATGGACATTGGTTACGCCGATTGACCCAATTTACGGAATCAACCCCTGCCAATCCAGATAGATTCATGCCATAGAACACGTGTTTGCGTACATACTTCTGTACTACATTTGTACAACAGCTGAGGAAGAGTCAGTAGTAGGAACAGTAGTTGTGAAACTGAGCGTATCTTCTTTGTACCGTTTTTGGGAGGTAATCTACCTACCAAAACACCCCAAAAGTATGCATGTGGTGAGGGGCTAAGAACTACATTTAGCGCTATAGCTATGAATTACATGAGTTGTAGCGATTCACAGAGGTTCCATTGCAAATGCTGCTAGATTCCGTCGGTGCAATTCCGAAAGCACAATATGCCCGTCAATGCAATCTCCCTTCCAGTGTGGGAGGGGCGCCCTCTAAACCCGGGGGGTCGTTCAGAGTCTCCTGTTGATTTGTCATTTAGCCATTTTGTAACCGATGGTTGTTGTGCAAATGGATTTTACGACCCGGGTCCTTTCTGGTCATCCCTCCCTGCTCTCCACCACTTAAAGCCGATCATTACTTTGGTCTTCTTTACTGCTCTTCTCTTGGGTGGCAAGCTAAGTGCCCTTTTTGTGTCGCTTTTTTAGCACTAATTTCCATCCCTGGCAAAAGTGAATGTCTTGAATGGGGGTTTGGACTGGCAATTTGAGGACACAGTGGCTTGATTTATCAGATGGGGTCAGGGAGATAGAGATGAATGGCTTGCTGCCTGTGGGGGAGCTGAGAGTGCTGCCAGAAAGCCGTGTGTAGGAGCCGTAATGGAGGACACCCGGGTCCAAGGGTTCGCAACAGTAGGACATATTCTGTGCGCCGAAACAAACAATCCAACGAGTGCAGTCTCGCACATGGAATCTCCCAAGTCGCACACAAAGCGACATCCCTCTGGACTAATCTGTTGCCTCCAGGTTTAACCACACGAATGTTGCTTTTGGCCGTCACTCTTGCATGTTTCACAACCTTTTCAAATGATTTGTGGAGCTTGCAGCTGGAAGTGCTGATGTATGCCGTATGTCTGCACGGATGCTAAAAGTGACATATGCTGAAGTGTGCTTAATTTAATACATTAATGAGGAAACGGTCCGCATTTGCTGCTTAAAGAAAGTCCCCATGTGTGCACGTCTCTCGTGCGCCGGAGGATGTTTGTTAAAGAGAATATCTCCAGACTGATTGGATTTCTTTCTGTTAATGCTCAGTAGAGGCTTTGGAATCTCTGGTTTCAGCCTCTGGTAATGCAGCGCGTCATCTGCGGCTGCCCCCCTCCCCGTGCAGCCTCCCTTCATCCAGACATGGTGGATTATGCATTTATTATGATAGATTTATTAGGATTTATATCTGCTGTGGAAAAGACGGCTCCACCTCCTCCGCCTTCCCATAAAAGTTACAATTTCAGTCGCAAAGGAAGAGGTGAGCTTGGCAGGTTGGAATGTAGAAACGCACATGGATTTTGGACAGTGAGGAGGATGGATGGAAGCGCAGCGGAGAGGTGCGCCAAGAGAAAATTAACACATTAGCACTGTTGATTGCGTGTGCATGAATGTGGAACCAACGTGTGTGTATGAAGGAGTCAGATTCTTTGCCTTCAAATGAACAATTCCACCAGCATAAATCAGTCGAGGGTGTAACCCTATCATGCTGGAGGGGGGCTGGAGGGCTGGAGGGGGGGTTGGCCCGGCTTTGAACTGACCCCTGGCTGTACGTTTGCTCCCTTTGTGGGATCAAGAACTTTGTGTGTGTTTGTGTCAAAAGAAAATAAATCTCTGTATCTATACCAAATTCTAAATATAAATGACTAAATATGAATCCAAGCATGAGAAAGCGTGTTTGTTTGTCAGCGATGGCAAATGTTTGGAGAGATGGAGCCAGCCGTTTCAGGGGGTGGTAACAGATCTTGTAAGAAGAAGCCATTTTCTTGACACTGTGAAATACAGCTCCCTTTCCAACTTTTTTTTTTTTTGGTGCCAGCAAAACCGGGGGACTCCAGTTTGGCAGCCGGGCTTCAATCTGGCAACCACATGTGCTGCTCAGTCTTACTTTTTCAATGTTAACACAACAGCACATACTGTAGCATAAGCAGTGAATGATTAACATGCTTTCCAAGACAAACCCACTCGGTGCTTGGAGGAAAGGCTCCCAAACACCACCACCAACCCAGTGGGAATGGCTTTCACACGCCGTGGAGGTTAGGAGGTGATTTGCATGCAGCTCACTGATCCATGAAAATATATCAGCATATCCACACAAGGTTTAATATTTGTCGCTTGTCCATTTATTTTGTCATGTCACCTAAAAGTATGGCTCGTCTCTCTTAAGGCTAGACGTGGTTTTACAGGATGTCATGGTTGTCATTTTATCAGCTTTAATTGTGCATTCCTGTGAATTTCTCTTCGTTATATCAGAAGACATGATGGTTACCCGATGAGTAACCCCATTCCTGTCTGTACTGTTTGTAAATAGGGTTGTCCCATTATGTTAGCTGACCCATATCGATAATGGTAATGGTAACAAGCTGGCTAGCTCAGTGTGTCAACTATTTCAACTTTGGATTGTAAAAGTCCAATGACTTTTCTGCGTATTGCAGGATTTGTCTTATTTTGCACAAACTGTGTTTATTTGATAAATGTATGCAGCAGCATCACAGTAAAGGAAGCCTAATGAGTTGGTTATACGACATTAATTTGAGGGAAGAGCTGCTGCCAATATGGGTTTTGGTAGATATTGGTATTGGTAATGAAGTTCTGTTTGGAACCTCGCCGTTTCGTGTAAGGACACCACTCAAAAGTCCACTCATCTTCATCCTCGCATGAGGTGAGGGAGAAATAAAAATGCACCAAGAGAAGCAGAAGACAATTAAACGGCCATATCTGTCATCTCAGGAGAAAAGATAGATGTGTGGACTACTTGAGTGGAATGAAGGTCTGTGACCTTTGTGGGTTTTTTCTTTCTTAGCTGGAGTGTCCTGACTCAGTCCCACGGGAGCCTTCAAATTGTCTCTCTCGGACCGGCTAAGATTGATCGGGGGCTACAAATGGCTGCCGACTAATTGTTTAACAGAGATGCAACACATTAGACCAACAGGATGACACAACCTTGGGTTAATCCATTTACCAGGAGATGTCTGCAACGCCATACCTCTTCATCTCCATCCCAGCTCCCACGAGTCCCGCTCAAAGTGCCACTCCTGCTGCTTCTTTATGCAACTGAAACTCAATCCACGGCGGTGCTTCCATTGCAGGCCTGTTTGAACTCAATCCTCTGCTAAAAGCAGGGTTTTGTTAGCGTAGGCTTAAATGCTGGCCTCCCTGGAGCCTCTGGTCAAAGTGATGAGGATGTATATCATATCGTAGATAATGCAATCATGATCGCTGGATGCTGAAGCCCTCATTAATCACTCCAGGGTGGTGTTTTAAAAGACAGATGGCCTGGAGTCAGGAAGGTCACGTGTCACCGAGACGTGTCGGTCAAATAAGGACTCCTTGTGAGCGTTTAGGTCTGATCTTATTCTGCTTGGCCAACTTTCAGTTGGTTGAGGCGTTGAACTTCCTCCTGTCTCACTAATGTCTTTGTTCTGCCCCGTCAGAAGCTTTTTTACAGCAGTCTGCTCTCCGCTCATTGATTTTTCTCTTATTGGGTATGTATGACCCAATTTTAATGTTGGCAAGCTCCCGAAGATAGAGCTTTGATTTGTGCGGCTGTGATACACCGGAGGAAGGGCTGGAGAGCGAGCCATTATCTTTACTTTAACCTTCATGTGTTAAAGGCGGCACAACGCAGATAGCTCCGTTGCTTGAATTATGGCCTCATTATCAGCGGCTGCAGAAATGCTTCATGATAAGATCGCTCCGTGACGCTTTAATGAAAACCAATTGATTTGCTCTCTGGAAGACAAAAAAGGCCAAAGTCTTGTGATCGTTTGTCCGCTTTCTTGTGGCGGGTTTGGTAGCATAATATGCTATCCCAGGGTGACCTGACGAGATTCTGAAAATGAAGATTGTCATGATTTTACCACCTGGAGGCAAATTGGATCACTTGTATGGATTTCAACCATGAGTACGGCAATGCGTTCATTTGGTCAATACGGCTATGCGGTCGTACTGCTTTTTAAATAGAAGCCAACACAAGTAAAGGCCTTGTGGTGCGGCCCACTCTATGACTTTCTCAGAAGGATGAAAGAGCCGTGGATTTAAGAGGGCAACAGAAAACAGACTTATTGTCTGCGATGCTGAAAACACTGAAGAAGGAACAGTAGAACAGCAGGATTAAATTGCTTTTTGTCTTGTTTAGCTCCCTCCCCGGTGACATCTGTCCAAGCCAAGAACATCACAAGACACACCATCTCGCTGGTCTGGCAGCCCCCAGAACGAGCCAACGGGGTGATCCTTGAGTACGAGGTCAAGTACTATGAAAAGGTAGGTTGTTGAAACCTTGCTATTTTGTAAAAGTATTGTTTTCTCTTTGTTTCTCTTGTCGTATTTGACTTTTTTTTTGCCCTGCAGGACCAGAATGAAAAAAGCTACAGGATCATAAAAACTTCATCCAGAAACGCAGACATCAAGGGTCTCACTCCCCTGACTTCTTATGTGTTCCATGTGCGAGCACGCACGGCGGCCGGCTACGCCGAATGCAGCGGCCCCTTTGAGTTCATGACTAACTCTGGTGAGTCGAGCCTCTTTGGCGATGGCGTTTATGCAAGGCAATGATAGCATCGGCTATGAGCCACTTTCATTTTACTGGGTATTGAAAATTGGCAAAGAGTACATTCCGAATACAGGAAGTGAACAAATGTATTGGGATTGATGTGAAACAAAGAAGATCAAATTAGCTCTGCTTCTTCCTACTCCCTTTTGGACATGCAGAACTGTGAATTATACTTTGTGATTTACCATTTCTTTTTCATCGGGACATTTGTCAAAATAGATGTTACCTCAGGAGGTGCCATTGTTGACGTTGCAAAGACTCTCGGCGGGTGTGTCCGTAAGGGTTTTGAAGAATGATACCATTTTGACTGAAATATTGCGGCTGGAGTTGTTCTTGATGTCACGGGCAGGTTTAAATGTGCCCACCAACTAAGATGAATGACAGTACTGTATTTATGTACTTACATCCACCATTCAAATTCAATCTCGGGTCCAAAATCTTTTTGAAAGATACTAAATATTGTTCATGTTTGCGTCTGGATGTGTCTAGACAGCACAGAATAACAATAGGAGGGAAATTGTAAAAGGTGAAAGCCTTGTTGTGTTGTTGTGGACGGTTAGAGCACCGATGGAGGGACCAGGTGTCCCCTTTGTGATGCAGATCCCAACAGCAGTGCATGATAATAACATGGTCAAGCACACATCCTAATGGGCTGTCATTGTCTTTCAATGAGGCGCACGGCCGGACACTTTATGGGGGGGTCATAAAAAGCAACGTTTGTGTGTGTGTGTGTGTGTGTGTGTGGAGATATGGAGATGGTTCCTGAGGTGTAACTGACAGAAACATAAGCTATCTGGCCCATTTTCACTCTTTTTTCACTCTGTCCTGCCCCACAGTGCCAGCTCCCATAATCGGCGATGGAACCAACTCCACGGTGTTACTGGTGTCTGTGGTTGGCAGCGTGGTGCTCCTCCTCCTCCTCATCAGCGCTTTTGTCATCAGCCGAAGGTGGGCCTCCTCCCTCGGCGCCCTCTGTTTTCTGTCAGTCCGTGTCTCCTTGTGATGAACGATGTCTCGCTTAGCACCGGGAGAGGGGCTGTCAGGAGATGGGTGTCAGTGGAAAACACACACACACACGCACACACACACACACACGGAGCCACACAACAAGTGCATTGCAGTCCCAACCATGAGTGATGGCTCGCCACAGCAGAGACATGATTGACAGTTAGGACAGCTGAGATGCAATCAGCGACCCCTGGCTCCCTGTCCTCTGCATCCATTCCCGCTTCTCATCCTTTTTGCTCCTTTTAACTGTTTACTCCGTACGGACTCTAATCTGGGCAGCTGGTTATGGAGTGCCTTGCTTCCTGCCGTGAAGCAAATGAGAGGGAAGGAAGCGGTGATGCAAAAGGGGGAGCAGTGGACAATGAGAGATGCCAGAAATCAAAAGTAGGGCTGGAATTGAGACAGAGTGAGACAGACGGGCATCAGGTGGATTTGCAGGGAGCCAATCTCACGCTGCTAAAGTCACATGATGGTTTTCCATGCAGATGGGGCTGCCTCACCTTACAGCGTCAACGGCAACCACTTTGTGTGATCATTTCTTCATGATACTATGTGTACTTTCCTGCAGGTAGTATTTGTTAATGGGTCTGTGTGAGTGTGCGCCTTTCATACGGAAACACAATGATTGTGTGTTGTGTCTGTGTGGGTGATGGACGCTGAATGGCTGACTGTGTGTGTCCTGGCTTTCCATGCGATTGCCTCTCTTCAAGCCAAGCAGGTGGTTGTCTTGGCCTCCTTTATATGCATGTGATGACCAGCGTCATTGTGCTGCAGCGACCATGCGGTGACTGTGGGGAGGGACCGTAATCACATCGCCGTTAACCCTCATTACACAACTGCAGAGGAGAACAATGTGTCACACATGTGGTCGTTTCCACCATCGACGTAGCGCATCGATATAAACACAGGTGTCAGGTTGCCTGGACCGTTTCTAGGCATTCTTCTATAAGATTGATTTGCAACATTTACATCCATATTAGTCCGCTATTCCAAATTCCTGATGGGTCCCTTTTGTACTGATTATGTGGAAGTCCGATTCATTGAATGAACTCTAAATCAGAACATCAGAAAATCATAGACTTTCCTATCGCTGCCTCATTTTGGTTCTAAATCAATACATACTTAGTCACCTGCTACAGGTGCTTGAAGGTGATATTGTGCAAATAAAGTTTTCTAATTAATGCAGCGTCCCCACAGACTCGCAGTCTGACATCTTTTTAAATGTTATTGGCGACGAGCGCTTTCAAGCACTATTTGAAAAGTACTGATTGGATTATATGCAAACAACACCCAACCCTACCTCTTAGGAACATTCAAGTCTTATCCTTGTTGGTTTTTTTATGTGCGAGATGACTGTTATCAATCATTACTGTGTGTTTTATTTTAACCCTTGGCAGTATTGAGTGTGGAATTTCAATTGAAACAACAAACAACTTTAAAGTAAACTTTGAAAAATCTAATCAAATCAAACCAACTTTATTTGTAGAGCACTTTTCCTGCAAGGACATGCAACACAAAGTGCTTTACAGAATTAAAAACAATTACCACAATTAAAAAGAAAACAATTTAAAAGTGATCTGCCAGGATTTCAATGAGAATCGACAATGACTTTCCTAAAATATGTAACCTGACATTTGACAGTACCGTATTTTTCCAGACTATAAGTTGAAATGTTTTCATGGTTTGGCTGATCCTGGGTCTTAGACTCCGGATCAACTTTCCTATTACTCCTGTAGCACTGAAATGTACAATGTAAACATCAACGTATTGTTCTTCTCATTGTGCATTCATGGCTGTTGTGACTTCGAGTCCGGATGGACATTTACAACTCCGTCACTGAATGACTCCAACTGACTGTCTTGGTGTTTTTCCCACCCGTAGACGGAGTAAATACAGCAAGGCCAAGCAGGAGTCAGATGAAGAGAAGCATTTACATCAAGGTAACCCAAAGCACCTGAGAAACATTAGCGCTACCAGATGTGCTACCACATGCATGTACCATAAACCACAACCGAGGCCCATAAAAGATTAGGAGGGCACATACTATTTTGAAGTTAATATACTAGCATCCCAACTTGCCCCAAACACCTAATTATCAAGTCTTCAGCATGGGTATTGGTGTTCCATCAATGAGCCCCATCTTCACTGACATCAATCACAGTGACAGGAAAAGCATTCGTGTGAATCAAAGGATGGGGAGAAGAAAAGTGAGGCTTGGCCTGCAGCATCTGGAAAATAAAGAACATAAGCAGAGTTGTGACTTCATGAACTGACATTATTCCCTTTGTCGTTATTTCTTCAGGCGTGAGGACATACGTGGACCCCTTCACCTATGAGGACCCAAACCAAGCTGTCCGCGAGTTTGCTAAGGAGATCGATGCATCTTGTATCAAGATCGAGAAAGTGATTGGTGTTGGTAAGGAGCATTTTTGCAGCAAAAATACTTCAAGAAAATGCAAATCAAATATATAAGTACAATTGATAATAATAATAAATAATGAAAAGTACGTTGTAGATGTAACTATGTAGTACTGGCTGTCCTTTTCAGGGATGAAACCATTTCATCTGCCTTTGTGGACTAATTCCATTGTTTGTACTATTCTTGTAGCTGGAGACGGGTCATCCAATGACAAAATAATAAAGACAAAGAATCAATATCCATTTCCTCTTGCTGCCTCATTGCAAAAGTGGGCGTGTGGGGGGGGGGGCTGCAAGGGATTAGAGACCCTGGTCAATGTTCAAAGCAGACCCCTTCCAGTGTGCACACACACACACACACCAACACACTCATGTAAAATACACTTTTTCTTGTATTTCAGGGGAGTTTGGGGAGGTCTGCAGCGGACGTTTGAAGATGCCTGGAAAAAGAGAGATCTGCGTGGCCATCAAGACGCTGAAGGCCGGGTACACCGACCAGCAGAGGCGGGACTTCCTGGCCGAGGCCAGCATCATGGGCCAGTTTGACCACCCCAATATCATCCACCTTGAGGGCGTGGTCACCAAATGTAGGTTGTTTTTCACTCAGGATGGTAGATGATGTATTTGTTGTTCAAGTAACCTTCATTTATTTACAAGTTTCCTTTCATTTTTGACTCCAATATACACACACCCACCATTAGCACACTCGCCTGGTGCTTTCATACACAAGAAGGACATTGTCCTCTCCTAAAATGTAACAATAAATCATTTTGTCCTGTTGGTGCCTTTGGGGGAATGTTGACTGAGAAAAATGGAAAAATGTCTATTTTGGATGGTAGCAGCTCTTCATCTCATCTGGAAGGACTTTGCTTTCAACTGAAAGTTGGAAAGTTGAGATGAATCATTTTAATTATGATAATATTTAAGTGAACGGAGTGGGTGACTTTATGTCTCCCATCCTGACTTTAGCATTCCAACATTTTGTCAGAGTCAGGCTGTGACATCCTCCTGGTGGCCTTTGTCCAGATGGAGGGGTGCATCGTCGGTGGGAAGGGGAACTAGAGCAAGGTGGGCATTTGGGGAGGGGGGGGGCGCTAATGGCCCAAAAACAGACCCTGTAGTGCAGCACCAGGCTCATTAATCATGGTGTCAGCTCTAAATGTGTTTGGGGTTAGGGAGTGATACCCTATCCCTCCTCTATCTGCTGCTTCACGGTCGCAAAACACTGGCCACATCCCCCCCGCCCTTGGCTCTATCTACTCTAGTTCCGTCTGGCTTCGCTCTAGCTTTTGTACATTCTGGCGATGCTGTTTGTGGAGGTGGACGTGCTCGTGTGTGTTTATGTGTGAAAGTCTTGTCAACACGTCTGAGCACTTTGTGTTGCATGCGGGGGGGGTGGCTACCTGAGGCTCCTGAGGCTAGCGCCTTAATGCGTGGTGACATAGCAGCAGCCTGGTCCTATCTCTGCTAGATAACACGTCTCTCACCCTTTTTACGCACGGACGGCCTGGCGAGATCTGAAGGTGAACATCAGCTTAGGCCAAGCTGCAGATCCTTCCAACACCGTTAGAACGTCCTGCAGATGAACCCTTAGACCTTAGCCAGATACGGAGAAAGACAGAGAAAAGACAGATGGACAGGCGGAAGCAAAAGAAATCCGAGCCAAGCGACAAGTCAGGGAAGGTGCAAATAGAGATGGAGAGAGAAAGAGACAGCCGACGGTTAGAAGGTGATGGATTGGAGGAGCGACGGAGAACAACAGCAGCGGCGACAGCGAGAGAAAGCAGAGAGTTGCGGAAAGCTACCGAACCAGAGGCTGGAAAAAAAAACAAATAGATGAGCTGTGTTGCAATGATGGCCGCCAACATGAAAGGCCGACGAGCCCAAGCAAGAAGGGCATCAGATAACGCCCACGCTGCTTCCACTCGCCCTTCTGAGGGCTTCCCACCGGAGTGTCTGTGCAATCTATTAAAAAGCCATTATTGGAATAGCGAGCCCCTCTCCATGGCAATAAAGTTAAAAGGAATTCTTAACTGGCCGTGAACTTGTTGGCATGTCCAACAGAGCCATTTAAGGCATATTAATTATGGAAAGGTAAAATACATATTGTATAAAATCAGCCTTAATGTTTAAATCCAGCCTCCATTAAAGTGTCTCATCTGCATAAAAGCAAGTGCTTGTTAATAACGGCAGATCCAGTCTTTCAGTTCTCTATCTAAGGATTGTTGGCCCATTATTATTATTATTATTATTATTATTATTATTTTCCTAATATTGTCCCTTTGTTGCGTGCCTCTCTTCCTTCTTGGTTTCGTTGGCAGGTGATAATCGCCTCGCGAGGCCCTGGCCCACAGTTCAATGCCAAAGGCGGCGAGCACATTCAGTAAACGTGGAATTAGCATGCAGATAATGCGGGGAAGGGGGCGGGGGCAAAATAACGAGAGTTTAAGGTCGCAGGTCAGACGCTCCCCAGACTGGATTTGGGAGCTGTCAATCAATGGCTGCTCCGGGGCTGAGGCGCTTAACAATAGGAACAAAGATGGCTGACAAAGACGGCCCCTGCTCTCCCCCAACTCTAAATCCACTTCCTCCTTTTGAGGCATCATCGGGGTGCCCTGTGATTAATGGGGTGCCAATCACGCGGCGGGTGAGGGGCTGACTGACGGCCCCTTGGCACGGCGGCGGTCTGCGGAGTGGAGCAACGTCACCTTCAAGACCTCAGCTGCCAACGGCTCAGATCTTGGCTGCTGGGAGTCTTCTGGAGGAGGTTCACAAGTTCCACACTCGGCCAAAGCTTTGTCAGCACTCGGTTGGCTGCACCACTTAGAACTCAAAACGCAGGACGTCCTCGGAGGACTTTGTTGTTCTTCTCTCCCTTTTAGCTGCTGATGCGTGGATGCGTGGAAGCGCTTATGGTGTAAAGGATAAAACCCAAACCTTGGTCCTCCTGCCTGCTATCCCTGATCCTCTGGGACACAAAGACAAACCGAAACGCACCAGGGAAGGTCCACCCTCCCCGCCGCCTGCCCTGCTCAGATAAAGACACAGACGTTCCCAAAGATAGCTGGAAGAGGTGAAAAAGGCCAAAGCGGAATGGGCGGGACTTTGGGGAAAAGGGCGTGATGGACGGATGGAGAGGAGAAAGGAATATCGGACACAGTTGACAGTGGCAGATGTGTCAAAAGTTGGAGAGGAGGAAGAGGTCAAAGGGACAGTGAGTCATATGGATCCTGGGGGGGTGACTGCGATGAAAAGTAACATATCCAGTGTCTGATCATATTTGCATATTTGCATGAAGACGAGAGGAGCGTTTAGTCTCGGAGGAGACGCCATCGCATGTACAAAAGAAAAAGGAGGTGGGGGCAGCCGTTACTCTGTGATGATGAAATGAGCGTGGGACGGAGACGGACGCACTAATACACACAAACAACACACACTTACGTCCCCTGAGAATATTATGGGCTGTCGCGTGCATAATTTCCCTCCATAATCATCTGCCTTTCATTCTCTCCATCTCTCTTGCTCTCCCTAGGTAAGCCGGTGATGATTATCACCGAGTACATGGAAAACAGATCGCTGGATGCATTCCTGAGGGTCAGTCATGCGTTTCTTTGTGTGTGTGTGTGTGTGTGTGTGCGTGATGCAGCTGTAGTACGCTGATTGCATCTTATCGCGGAAATGTCATCCACCCAAATTACAAGCATTTGTTCCCAAACATTTGCCCTAATCTTGATCCTTCTCCTTGATCGCCTTAGCGTCTTCAGTGACAGGATTTGGGTGCAGGTTTCACCTCCACGTTAACAGGAGCCCTTTTTCTACCCAAGGAACTTTTCTCATTCACTTTGGGTTTAGAAAAAGTACAGAGTGGTGACGTGGAACTTTTCAGAAGGCGGGCGATGTGAACACATTTGTCGTGTTATCGTTTAAGCTAGTGTGCGGTCATTAAACATAGGTCCAGATGGTCAGTCTAAACCCGAGTCGTATGAGAACTGAAACTATTTTTTCCCACGGGGAACAATATCATTTGAATTAATCTGCTCTGGACTACAAAAAACGCTTTTAATACGCAACTGCTATGACTGTGCTACCCCACCACAATATATTCCAGCTTGCAACTTTCTTGAGTGTCATGATGGGTTGTTCAATAAAAAAAGCACAGAAACTCTCCTATTCGCCCAACAGTTACACAGTGCGTTTGTACGCCTCATCACGTAAACAGAGCAGAGCTAAAATACATACTAAAAATCTGCCTATAGTGTCCCAATTCTAACATAGTGCGAATGTGAACCTACTGTCCATAGCTTGTTATGATTGGCAGATGTGATGCGGCTTGCGTTTCCACCTTAGGGTGTTAGCATAATACACTTGCCCGTCAATAATTAACACGGTAGACAAAAATAACCAGTAGATCGGCCGCTGCACCTACGGATGAATTAATGTTTTTCTTATGGCTGTGAGCGTTTATGACGATACTTGGAGCGATATCGTCTATGGGCTGCCTGGAAGGCACACAGAGATGCAATAAAATGTCAGCTTGGGTTGTAAAAGTGGACGTGTCTGTTTTATACTTCTGTTATGTAGAATATCTATCATCACTATCAGCCATAAAAGCAAGTTATTAGCCTACGTTGCATAAAATATGTCATATGTTTTGTTGCTCCGTTATTGAAAAGAAATCCCTCTTATGTGCAGAAGAACGACGGCCACTTCACGGTGATCCAGCTGGTCGGCATCCTGCGTGGGATCGCGTCAGGCATGAAGTACCTGTCAGACATGAGCTACGTCCACCGCGACCTCGCCGCTCGGAACATTCTGGTCAACTGCAACCTGGTTTGCAAGGTGTCCGATTTCGGCATGTCTCGTGTGCTGGAGGACGACCCCGAGGCGGCGTACACCACCCGGGTGAGTGTGAAGGTGACCCTGACCGGGCGATGCGTCATGGTCATCGTCATGGTCATGGTCAGTGTGCTTTGTCAACGTTTGCTCATGGCTCCGTCTTCTTTCCAAACCAGGGAGGGAAGATTCCCATCCGATGGACCGCCCCTGAGGCCATCGCTTACAGGAAGTTCACCTCATCCAGTGATGTGTGGAGCTACGGCATAGTCATGTGGGAGGTGATGTCATATGGCGAGCGGCCATATTGGGACATGAGCAACCAAGATGTAAGTCAAAACAAAATAATGACATTTTCTTACGACTACGCATTTCAAGTACCACCTATGATCGTTATGCAACTCCGTCTAAACGAACTATTTAAGATTCATTTGGAGCCGCCCACTCAGATTCATTGTGACATTGATTATGTTTTATAGGTGATTAAAGCTATTGATGAGGGCTATCGGCTGCCCCCCCCCATGGACTGTCCCGTGGCGCTCCACCAACTCATGCTGGACTGCTGGCAGCGAGAAAGGGCGGAGCGACCCAAGTTTGGCCAGATTGTCAACATGCTGGATAAGCTGATACGCAATCCCAACACCCTGAAGAGGACCGGAGGGGACGGCGCTGTCAGGTGGGTGTGTGGGGGGGTGGGGGGGGGCGGTAGCTGGGATGTATTGGATGTTATACAGACGCGCTGTTTGTAGAAGCTTCATTTAGCAACTTTGTATCCATGACGACATCTGGCTCTGTGTCATTGATTAGTCTGTCTTTAGCTTGTCTAAATACCAGAATAATGACTATATTATGTAATAAACACCAGTTAAAATTACAGTAAGTCGTGAATAATGACTATATTATGTAATTAACACCATTTAAAATTACAGTAAGTAGTGAATAATGACTATATTATGTAATAAACACCAGCTAAAATGACAGTAAGTAGTGAATAATGACTATATTATGTAATAAACACCAGTTGAAATGACAGTAAGTAGTGAATAATGACTATATTATGTAATAAACACCAGTTGAAATGACAGTAAGTAGTGAATAATGACTATATTATGTAATAAACACCAGCTACAATTACAGTAAGTAGTGAATAATGACTATATTGTGTAATAAACACCAGCTAAAATGACAGTAAGTCGTGAATAATGACTATATTATGCAATGAACTCCACCATTAATAATATACAGTATGTTGACATTTTATTTCATTACCGCATAGCAATGTGGAGTTTCATCTGGAAAGTAAACAAGATAGGACGTTCACATACTCTTAATATTTCATATTTATGGTTCATATTCATATTGTCGCGTCACACAGCATGTCCACAGCACTTGTAAATAACAGCTATGTGTTGTTCAGGCTTACTTTTGGCTAAATGGTGCTTCAATTAACGAGCACATGCCTCTGATGGTTTCCTAAGTGACTTGAGATTGTCATAATATTATAAATTCCACATCCTTTATTATTTTTTAACCCAATGTTGCAGGCTAACAAAGGGTCAATCCTCACTGCTGATTGGTTGAATTTGAGCTTGTGTGTATAACGAGTAGAGATGCCATCGACAGCACAAATAAGACTATTAATTAATTAATCTTCTACTGTATTTAACAATACGTGTTATTTTCCAGCAACATGTGGCTCATTTCACCACAAAGAGCTCGGGTGTGAATTCCTCAGCAAATAAGCTTTAGTAGTACTCCAGACCCTGGGTAGAGAAGTACAATGTAACGCTAAGTTAAAAACAAATGTGACTACAGTACAGCTATGCCGTTATTACTGTTGAGCGATCAACAATGACCTCCACGTGTTAAGAGACTCAATGCAGCCCAGTGGAAGCCTGTTTGACTTTAATGAGTGAGCACACACTCGCACGCTTACCTAATGGGACTCGGCAAAAGGGAATGGTATTCCTCATGGAGTAATTAGCAGACGGCTATGAATGCAGTTTTTAAAAGGTACAGGAGGAATGAGGAGGTGTACGTATGCGGATGGCAAAGTACACTAGTTCCTACAAAGTTCCACCTCTCTATGAACGCTGACTTATTAAAGAGTCTGACATCCTGCTCTCACTTTGCAAGCCAACATTGGTTAAAAACCTTAAGGTTTTTAACCAATTGTGAACCTGGAGAGCAGTCCAGTTGGATCAGACTGGCCAACCCCATGGAGATGTTTCATGGCCAATGGAGCTGATGGACCTATTGTCCATGCACAGCAGACAACAAAAGGAGAAGGAAAGATCTCATTCTCGTGACTTTTCAGGAGAAATCCCACAGTTTGGCTCAACAGGGTGTCCATTATCTCTTAGGTTTTGGGTTCCATGAAGGAAGGCTAAATACTTAACTTATTTGACTTGGTTTTTGGTATCCATAACCACGGTGATATGGAAAAAGTGGCTTCATCAGTAGTAGGATGGTGAATATTATGTCGTATTAATTAATATTATGTAGTATTATCATTACACAACATGCATTATCGTGCTTAAAGGGGAACTGCACTTTTTGGGGAGTTTTACCCATCATTCACAATCCTTATGTGAAACCTGAACTCATATTTCTTCCTTTTTCTGTACTTTATTACACGAGAAAACAAAATAATTTGAGCTATCTTAGAATGCTGTCATTGGGAAACACGTATTTCCACTATGAACAACGTTTGATATACGTAGATGCTGTGATCATTTATTAACACGTACACTGATGATAACATGTATCTTGACGTGTTATGATTATTTAAAACACGATGCTATGATCATTTATTAACACGTACACTGATGATAACATGTATCTTGATGTGTTATGATTATTTAAAACACGACCCAAACTTCTCTTCCAGGTGCATTGATACACATCCTTATGCTAGTTCCTTCAATAACAACAGCAGCAACAACACTTATGATGTCCGCTCTCATTGGGATGGCTGCGTCTTCCAGCACAAACATTTCAGTATTCGGGTAAAAAATGCTGACGGCAAGCGAGCATCTTGTTGAGTGTTTGTAGCGAAATTGAGAGCTAGGTATCCTCTCTTCCGTCGGTGAATGACGCTGAGACTAGCGATTAGCGACGTGTTAGTCCTCGAGATAAAAATCGTTTTTCATGCTAGCTCATATACAGCTAATATCGCTGTAGCTTGGTTAATATATACTTAATAAAATGGTTAATGGTTAAATGGTTAATATATACTTATATATACTTATGTAAATACTTAAGTCAGGATGTAAATGGAACACTTTAGCATCAAAATAGGTATTTCCCATGACGGCCGTTGCTAGCTAGCTCATATAAACTTGTTTTCTCGAGCTAGAATGTACAGAAAAGGGAACGAAATATGTGTTCATATTTCACATTGTGAATATTGGGCAAATTTTTAAAATAGTGTGGTTCCCCTTTAAGACCCAATCCAATTAACCTTTTTTTAAAGGTTTATTTTTATTGTTGAATTGTGTTGTGCTAAATTGACCCGAGGTGGTGGAACAACCTCAAGCTAACCTCGCCTTCCTGTTCTTTCTACCCTCACCAGGCCGACCACCATTCTGCTGGAGCCCGGCAGCCCCGAGGGGTCGTCGGCGGTGGGCACCGTGGAGGACTGGCTTCAGGCCATCGGCATGGACCGATACATCGATAACTTCACTGCCGCCAGCTACACAACTCCTGAGGCGGTGGTCCACATGACACAAGAGTGAGTATGACGGAGACAATAAATTAATAAATTAAAAATAAAAACTAAAGATGTCAGAGCAAGTACATGCGTGTGAGTGTACAAAGTACTTGTGCTGACACAGCAGAAAATGAGTTGGTTCAAAATCATTCAGATATTATATAACATATTCGGACATCCCCGGTTTGTGTGTGTCATTAAAGTTTGTTCACTTCCTTTGTTTAAATGTCACCATTTTGTCACCAAACAGGGATGTAAATATTAATTATAGTTTATTGATTTGGTAGCTTGAAGGACAAAGCAGTTAAATTAAACTAAATTAAATATGATAATACAGATGTCATATGCGCTTCTCCATTCCTTTACCATTGGTGAAGACATCATTTATGACGTGTGTCAGTCTCTGTTATTTTAAGCATTCATCTAAGATCTGAAAATGACAGGATTGGGATTTCTGTGCCGGCAACTGGGAAACTTCTGGAAGGCTGCAAAATCCATCATGTGGATCATAAAGTCTGCCTGTTTTTGTTATTGTGGGTCCTCACTCTTAAGTGCGCTTCCTCTTCTTGCAGGGACCTGACCCGCATCGGCATCTCCTCGGCAGCACACCAGAGCAAGATCCTGACCAGCGTCCAGGGAATGCTCTCCCAAATGCAACAAATGCAAGGCAGAATGGTTCCCGTCTGAGATCTGAGAACAGGGAAGGAAACGGGAACAAAGTGACTTCATTTCCTAGAAAAACAAAGAAAAAACAAAAAAAGAAATTTTAAAGGAGACAAACTATGAAGAAATAGTTGACCTCATCTTTGCACTTTAACTTTGCTCTGAAAGAAAAGTGGGGACAACGGCACTTTTTCTCAAATTCAGACATTTGCCCTTTTTTGTTGGAAGCGTTTGTGGATTGATGGAGGAACGTCCGGAAGTGCTTCCAAAAAGGCCGACCTGGAATGCCTTCATTGGATTGGAAGGAAAAGCAAGACATACGGGAAACCTTTCCTCACAGGCCAAGTGTTATTTCTACACAGAGCAGTTTTTTTTACATGCGACCGTGTTTGTCATACACGCTTTGTCTCCGTGGGACGTCCCCAAGCACCATTGTTCTGTCTCGGCTGGATCGGTTTGCTAGCTCGCACACTAAATACAGGATCTTATCTGTCAGAGGCCGGGCGGGAACTTGGCAGCACGGTGGGGACCTGGATGATGTTCCTTCGCTGGACTTCTGGACTTTCTTGGCCCTCAAGACGCAACTCCCCTTTCTTCCTAAAATGTCCTCCCTCACCTGGACGGAGCAGGCAGTGCAGGTCGTCCCATCTTTGCATCAGAATCACAGCCTTGGCGGCCTCACACATCCTGCTGCAGGGCCCCCGACGCTTCCTCAGCGCTCCCAATGGAATATGGTTTGGCTGGATTTAATTGGGTTTATTGGAGCAGCAATACAAAGGAACATATGGCGGCATTTCATCAAAAGGATGTCTGAAACAAATACAATATGGATGCCAGTGAATAACAATCATCACCCTCCACTGAGGATTAGTCAAGCTGTTATCAAGGTGAGAATTGATTGGGTTTGCTTTTGGGATTGCTACTATGCTATGCTATAGCGTGCACTCAAACCTCCGTTTTTGGACGCCCTGGTTTTTGTAAGATTACATTTTTGGGAGAACTTTTTCACCACAATTTGACCTCAATTTTCATACACCGTACTTTATTACACGTTACAAACTGTTTACTGACGTTTGTTCTACCAAAGCGAGTGGCAACTCACAGTCTGCGAAATAACCTGTCATGGGGCCAACCAAAGGAAGTCGGAATCAAAAATAAGTTCCACCAATTTGTATAATTAATTTGCATTTTTTTCTACATGTCAAACTATAATTATTCTCTATGATATGTATTTTTGGGCGTCTTATATGATTTCCAATGGGAAACATTATTTTTTCAGTGGGCCTTTTGGAACAAATAAATGATGAAAATGGAGATTCCACTCTACTACGTATGTGTACAAATGTAATGGTAAAGCCGATACTCACAGGAAGGTCAGAGTCACACAATGATATGAATGATATGCCTTTATTCGTATACAAACAAGTAATTGAGCTTCCTTTTTAGGTACAATCATTATGTAACTGAAATGTTAAGCTCAGCTTAAACGTTCAGAGCCAGCTAGAAATTAGGCTTCAAACCCAACCCGGACTTATGGATCAAGTCATCCATTCATTGAGGAAGAGGTAGTACTTTATGTATATCTTTCTGAAAGGAAATATACAGAAGAAGAAGAGAGCAACTACCAATGTTAGCAATTTTCCAGAGCAGTTCAGCAAAGCATGCTAGGAAGTAGCGTATGTCCAATCAAACGAGATGAAATCATCTAATCTTTTTTCCCAAGGGTGTAACGTTTTGTTAACGCGGCTTATGGACTAGTTCATGTAACATTTTTATTTGGGTTTGCCAAATGATTGCACCTTACAGGATAGTATAGTATCCATGAACTAAGCAGGATTTGGTGGTGGGTGTGTGATCCAAGATGGCTGAATGAACAAGCAATGGGAGTAGTCCATCCATGTACAGTATTTATAAAACAGCAAAACTCTGTATATTGTATGACAACCAAGGCAATTTTTTTGCCAAAAACTGAACCATATGAAAACAGTGGAACACCAAGGTTCCACTGTGGTGGACGTTGTTTTTCAGTATGCTATGCTACGTAGCAACAAGTAATGAGCGGGTCTCTCTCTTTCGCCCCCCCAGCTGCTGCTGTCCATCTTCCAGAATTCTTCCTCCTTCCTTGTTGTCTTCCTCCTCTTCCTCTCCTTGGAGTCTCACCTGACACCGAGATGCTGAATCCATCCCCAAGCACCTGACGTGTCCACTTGACGTTCTTCCTATCATGTGCTTGTGGCCATCCGGCGCCGTACTGGAATAATATGAATGATAACTGCATTGCAAAAAGACTACGTGAAGAATGTAATATAATCCAGAAGCTCCAGTGGATGATGGCCTTTTTTTTACCATTTTTAGAGATCATCCTGACTTTGTGTTTTTGCCTTGGTTTGTGTGTGAGAGGTTAGATTTCAGTGTGCGAATGTGTCCAATGTGTGTCACGTCCCTAAAGATGAGTAAATGTGTCCATCCAGGAGCCACTAGACGTTGGGAAAACAGACCAGAAAAAGAAAACAATGTACAATAAGTTGCTCCTAAATGTGGGAGCTCGTCTTTGGAACCGCTTTGTGGAATCAAACCAATTTGGACACCATGTTATGGACAAGTGTGCCTAAAAAGAACCACAAACTCCAGTTTGGACTTGTCAATCAAGCTGGTGATGCTAAATGTGATGCCTCCGTACAACAACAGCAGCCAGTTGGAGGACAAAGAAGGGATTTCTTTCTTATTTTTTATCCCACAACAAATGATACAACTCCAGGTTTTACCCGGTGGACTTCTTTTGCTCACTTCCTTTACGTCTTCAAACTGTACTCGTGTGAGTGTGAACGTTTGAAGCTTACGTTGGTGACACGTCACAAAAACACCTCCGTCCTTAAAACAGCTCCACTGCTTTTTTCCTCTCGCCAACGTGGAACTTTTGGGTTTCAGCCAACAAATAAAAGGACTTGTTTGGAAATATGCAAGACATGTTAGGAAGGAAACCAGAATGTACTGGAAAATGTTTTTTTCCTTGACTCCATGTCTGATGCTTTGACAAAACACAAAAAAAGAAGAGAGAAGTTGATGTTCTTGTATGCCTTCCGATGCCATATGATCTAGTCCTGTAGATCTAACATCTTTTTCTTCCTTTTTCACATGATCATGTTCTTTTTTTGTCAATGAGATATAGGTACATGTAACTTATGACATTTATTTATGTCCTTTTATATCTAGTTTGTAAAATAATAGCCTCAAGCGAAGGAAATAAAGGGGTGCTGAAGTGCACTCTTATTACAGTAGAAATCACATGATGTTCTTCTGTCTCTTATTCACGTTTTGGAAAATATTTAGAGATATAAGATCTCAAACTGCTTATTTTATACTTAAAATGTCTTTTTTGTTTGTGGCAATATTTGCAATATTTGCATAAAAATGAGATATCATATCCACATAAGTTTGAGACCATCAAGACCAGTATGTTTCACTATGTTGGGCTTATTCATGTTGCTATACACAGAAAGAGCTGCGGTCTACACCCATATCAGTTGATATTGGTATCAATAATAAACTACATTAATACCTTCTCCATCATGGATAATTAAGGTCCAGACCTGACCCAGGTAAGTCCATCTATCCATCCATTATCTATTCCGCTTATCTTCACAAGGATCGCGGGTGTGCTGGAGACTTTGAGGCAAGGTTCACTCTGGACTCGCCAGCCAATCCCAGGGCACATATAGACAAACAACCATTCACACTCACATTCATACCTATGGACAATTAACCTGCTATGTTTTTGGAATCTGGGAGAAAAACATACGGAGATGTCCAAGGAGAGTCCAAAAAGGATCAGGATGTTTCCCAAGTGAAGGAGTTTTCGTACCTGCATGAGGAGTTCTTGGCAAGAGACCAGAACAGTTTGATCCAACATCCAATCCACGACTTAGTCTTTAGACAAGGAGTTTCCAAGTTCAGCAGGTTTTTCTGATCCGGAGCCCAGTCCCGCTTTTCCAGTGTTGTTGATGCGTGTTTAATCGGAATAACATCCGGAATAACATCTGCTTCCTGCGGTCAGCGTGAACAGCGATAAAGCACCGATAAAGCACTGATAAAGCACTGATTTCCCAGTCTTTGATTTGATGAGAACGGCGATGGAGAGAGCGAGAGCCGACACAGATATCAGGCCAAATTGTGTTTTTCACATTTCTTGAGTAATCAGCAGTACAAGGCGTGCATACCTTGTGTATACGTGTACTTCCATTTGTTTACGTTTGCAGAGGGAGATCGTTATCAGCCTCGGAGGAAATGTCCGTCATTTACAAAACGTCTTGGCAGGCTTAGCGGCAACGACAAAGAAAGATGAGAAAGACTTTATTTGTACTTATTTGGAGCGGTATTAAAAAATAATGAAAGTAATCTCAAAACTGGTAAACAAAACAGGCAGGAGGTATTGCCAAAAACACATGAAGATGAAGCCACACGGATAGAAGATAGAAGATGTTTCCTCGTCCTTGGAACACAGCGTGAAGGTATTCTTTTCTCCATTGAGTCATGGAAGAGAACAAGAGACGAGTGGCTGTCAGTGAACTAAACAAACACAGGAAAAGCGACTTGTGAGTGTTTAGTCGAGGGTGAATGATGAGTGACAACTTTGGCGACACGATAAACAAGATCTTCCACAAAGGAATTTCACAAGAGAACCAAAGACTGCGTGGCATTTATTTGCTATTCAACATCAACAACTTTAAGAGCACCTGCACCGTCGAGTCAGGACCAATGCAAGCGCTAAAGGCTAAAAGCTAAAGGCTAAACGCTAAACGCTAAAGGCTAAAGTAGTAGTAATAATAACAGTTATGCTACACTCCAAAAACGGACTGCAGTAGAATGCAGATTGTAGATGCTAATACAAGATCATCTAGGAAAACAAGGACCTGATGAACAAACTGTTACTGTGTACAAAAAAACCTAATGTTTGTCAAGACACTGAAAGCTTTGACATTTACAATCAAGTGCTTTAGTTTACAAGTTGAATACGGGGGCCCGCCCCGCTATTTGGGAAGCACTGCTTTGAATGTTTTATTCATCCATTGGGTTGTAACTAAGAC
This sequence comes from Doryrhamphus excisus, assembly GCF_030265055.1. Classification (NCBI taxonomy): domain Eukaryota; kingdom Metazoa; phylum Chordata; class Actinopteri; order Syngnathiformes; family Syngnathidae; genus Doryrhamphus; species Doryrhamphus excisus. Next base: position 16,390,741 of record NC_080473.1, on the reverse strand, counting down.
TCTAATGTTTTTTTTTTAATTGTCTTACTGGCTAAATGGCAACGTGAGAGAAAACATTACAAAATTCCAATTTTCAAGTGGTGAGTTTATAATGGGCTGCACGGTGGACAAGTGGTTAGCGTGCAGGCCTCACATCTTGGAGACCGGATTTCAATTCCACCCTCGGCCATCTCTGTGTGGAGCTCCAGCGGATAAGCGGTAGAAGATGGATGGATGGATGGATGAATGGATGGATGGGTGGATGGATGAATGGATGGATGGATGGATGGATGGATGAATGGATGGATGGATGGATGAATGGATGGATGGATGGATGGAGTTTACAATGAAAGCCCATTTTCCATTCAATTCCTCTAGGCGGTATAGAAAATGAATGAATGAATGCAGAAGCTCAAAGAGACACTATGGGTGCCATCTTCAATCCACACAATTCCAGATCTTGTATCCTGATTTTCCTTGGACCTGGAGTATTACACGGAACAATACCAGGAATGAGGGAATATACTACGATACTACTAACTAGCAGAGCTCTGGGCTGCGCTTGAAAAGGCAAGCATTTGGATAGAATATCTAATATATTTGGATATTATGACACTGTGGAGGTGTATCTAATGAGGTGTCCAGTGATGTTATGATGTACGCACAAAACAGGTTTCAGTAAAATTCCTTTGTGATGAATAAGATTGATAAATTTCAGCAAGTTTCCGGTGCTTTCACACTCTGGGGATGAGTACCGTTGGAGACAAGGGAATGATAAAAAGATGTGATGGGGGGATCTTGGAGAGGAGGCTGACAGCCCCCCCCCCAACCCCCCCGGTCACGAACTGTCTCTCTGCACCTCATAAAATGTCTCTGTTTCCAAATATTTGATGGCCTTGAACAGCTGTCAAACGGTTAACAGAAGAAAAGCGAGAGAAACATTACACGGGAAGCCAGATGATGGTCCAACACTCAACGACCATCCCAGCTGTTTCTCCAGCAAAACAACACCTATTGTTTGCTGCACATCGGAATTGGAATGTTGAAGCTCCAGGCTTCACACCAAACCAAAGAAAGGCAATTTCTTGTCTTTGTGTGGGAAAGCTCGTCTCTCCAGGAGAATAATCCTTCCTTGAGTGTTGCCCTGTTGGAAGAACGTAGCACTTCATCAGCCCCCCCCCCCCACCGTAATCTCACCTCAAGGCCCAAGAGCTCCAGCGGGTGGCCTCCTACCAAATGAAGGCCAAGGGAGGTCACCTCACCTCATGGAGCCCCCAATTGCATCTTAACCAGATTCCTCGGCTGCACCGCCAGCCCAACCTGACAGACTGAACTTTAACCTTTCCACTGCGAGAACATGGAAGCAAATAAAAACACAAACACGTTCATCTGGAGAGCAAACATGCAAACCAGCTTTGGCAAGCCTCAAGGCTCTTGTTCGGGACTTCTTAGGCTCAACGGTTTCTGAAGAGAAAGTAATTAGGTGATGTGGATTGGCTTCCATGGTGGCAGGATTGTTCATCGAGTCAACCCCCAGCAGCTCCTTTTAGCCCCCCCGTCTGAGCAGCTGCTTAATGAAGGTCCAGCAAGCTAGCAGCTCACCCGGAATGCTAATTTAAAATCCACCCCTGATGGCTTGATTGGTTAAGATGGACTGACTGAAAAATGTTGACAAAAACAGTTTTGCGGTTATTTTTTGTTGAGCTTTAAAGCCGCGTACGATAAAATGAATGCAAAGCTCACAAACTGTTTTGACTAATTTGAATATGTCACTCCGACTGACAAGCTACTTTGGCGTGACGCCGTATTGGCTGATGATCCAGCTAGCATGAAACCAAGGCTGACGTTTCAAGGGTTGTGATATGCTGAACTTGACGACATCCACTCATCCTACGTCGTATCCCAAGAAGAACATCAACAGTCAGACAATAATTCAAATGTCATCAAGGCTTTAAACTAGTACTACTGGTACTACTTCATCACACACATTAAACCTACTTTTGTGTACTGATGTTGACAAGAGGTTACTGCCAAGACACAAAATACACAGCTTCACAGACAAAGACTTGCCACTCAACGATGCCTTCAGAGACTGTGGATCATTCCCTTGTCTTCCATAGACGTTTCGAGTCCCTTGCACTACGAGATGGAATTCTTTTTATGATGGCCTTTATCAAATCTGTGAAGTCCCTATCATTGAGCTGAACATCATCTACTCAAAACCATCTCAGGACGGGAACATCGGTTCATCAAGGATTATTGATGATGCCTCTAATTGGGGTATTGGACGTCCTCCAAGGAGTGGACCAATGTTTCCACAACACATTCCCACCAACGCAGCTTTATGTATTCCATGGTTGGATTTCCAATAAAGTACAGTGTACTCAGTGTACTCTCCATTCAGTGTACTGGGTAGTACAGTAGTAGTACAGTTGGTAGAACAGCAGAGTGACAAAGAAAAACTTTTGGAGCTCCTTTGCACTACTTTTGAGGCTCGGGCAGGGTGCTTATAAATGTTGATGTGTTTATTTTCAACCACCATGTTTAAGCTAGCTAACTAAGCTAACTGGAAATGTGTTTATTTAGTTTTTACAAATTTACTAAAGTAGCCTGGTGCCTCTTTTATGTAGATTTGTCAATTGTAGTCCATTGGCCACATCAGCATACGGTGGTCCTCATTGGTTCATTGTACTTCCTAGATGCAGTGACAACAACACAAAGAGAAGAATCTGGCAATGGGACAAAAAGAAAAGGCAGCACGAGGGCCATCCATCACTTGCTGCTTTGAGACGCTTGAGAGAAAGAAGGAGCGATTAAAGAAGACGGAGGGCTGGTTGAGGCTGCTGAGAGGTTCAGGCTCAAGGATTTGCTGTGTTCACCACAGATTTGGCCTTCAAGAAGAAGATTCCAATCACGGCTCTCATGTTGGCTATTACACATGCACCTGGCGTGCACACACACACACACACACACACACACACACACACACACACACACACACACACACACACACACACATTTCCATTTAGAATGTACATGGGCAACATTCCTCACATCTAATCCTGGCTTTTCAGCAGGAAAATGATAGGAATTAAAAAGCATTCCTGACAGGAGATTGAGCTCCAACACCTCAACAGTGATAACATCACAGAGACATGAATACAATCTTGGTGAGATATATTTGATTTATTCTGTATTTGCTACTACCATTGCTCGGTATTTGAAATGGTAAAACTAGGAAACTGATATTTTCTGTGTCTCATGAATACATGATTTAAAAAATATGAATATATATATATATATATATATATATATATATATATATATATATATATATATATATATATATATATATATATATATATATATATATATATATATATATATATATATATATATAATAATTAAGTTGTGCTTGGGTCGTGAACTATGAACTGTGACAAGATTAGTACTGCATAGCCACTGTAGCACCGTACTGAATACCACATTTACACGCATTTTGTTCCTGTAGTGGTATGCAATTTGGCATGCCAGTATTGTACCAATTACTAAATTAGTCATGAACGATATGTGTAAAATATTCTTTGACTAGTCAACTACGAAACAGCACTATTTTTTTAATGAATAGATCCAGTGAGGAGCGATATATTCTACTTTATTAGGCGTATTCTGTACAGTAATAATGAATTGAAGAGAACACGGGCATGGCTGGATACTGTATACCCCCCCCCCGCACCCTTTAAGGCGCAGCGTGTGTTTTTGGGATAGTAAACTCTGAGCACTCAATAAAGCTTTTTAATAAGCCTTGAAAACTGCTGTTTAACGTCATAGGTTATTTGCAGCCTCGCTATGGTGACATTTTGGGTCTGATACGAGTTCTTCACCTACACTCGACCTCATGGACGGAACGGCTAATGATTGATGCTCACCTTTGCTAACTGGCCTCTGGAGCCCCAAGAGAAGCAAGGCTGACTGGCCGCTAGGCTGGATGGTGTTTGTGTGAGCAGATGCAATCAGCCCAGGAGCCGCTAGAAAATGGAGGGATGAAGCACAACGTGTCTTTGTGTGCTTGTGGAAGAAATGTGGGAGACTTTAAGGTAGAAGCCTTCTGGAGGGGGCGAGGTCTACTGGATTTTTAGGGGGTTGATTTTGTTGTTATTGTTTTTTTAAACAATATACAATAATGGATGACTTGGGTTCATAGAGTTGAGTTCTTGAGTTCTTGAGTTCTTGAGTTCTCGAGTTCTCGAGTTCTCGAGTTCTTGAGTTCTTGAGTTCTTGAGCTCATAGAGTCCCAGCTTGGTCACAAAACGGTCACAAAAACCACATGTCAGTACCTCTGTAGGGAATTTAGAACTGGTCAGTCTCGGTTTGGGCGCCACTGCAAACTGCAAAGAGTTACTGGAGAGGCGCTAGTCTGCTTTCGGACTACAGCTGGCGTGTCCTTGAGCAAGGCATTGCGCTCCAACTCGGAGTTTATGTCACTGTTTGAAATCTCACCTTGCAAGCCTGCATGCGTTTGTTGTGCATCACAATATGTACAGGAGAGTATAAACTGAAATTCCCCTTGAGGGTTCATAACCAGTATAATAAATTCAATTAAAATTAATTTTGTTGACTGGCAGTACAACTGGTATATTTTGAACCCAGGTCAATTTAATTACCATAAAGCACTAATAGGGAACATAACAGAGGTCATGATACAACAACAAATGCCCTAAATTGTTGTTAATTGTGTGTTTAAACGTTGTAAACATTGGACATACTTTTCCTGAAGTAACAACTTGTGGCTTTTGTAGGAGTTTGCATGTTCTCCTCGCTCTTGCAAGAGTTAATGAAAGTTATCCATCATGAAGGAATTATTAACTAATGCACATCGGCTATTAGATTTATTCCACTTTTGCATGTAAATTGAGATGATGAATCCAGTCTAATCCAGTCCTGATTGAGCTTTGAGTTAGGATGAAGTATGTTCGTGCACTAATGAGGAGGTGTGGCTTCAAATCTCCATCATCGTTCATCCCAAAAGTGTCGACCATGAAGTTCCTTGACTGAACTTTGCATCGTGCACCGGGGCCGTCATTCCCAATTTTGGAAGGGGGGGCTGAACAAATGGCTGCAGCCCAGCCCCCCACTAATGAATTAATGGCGTAAAGTGCGTCGTGATCCTCGTGTCCCTGCAGCAGCCATACCTTTGAAACGCGGTGACTCACGCATGCGTCGACAAGCAGCTGCATGAGATCTCTCATTACTGAAGAAAGATTAACGACAGGATGGACGTGATTACTGGGAGCCTAAGAAAAACACCACTTGGGTCTGGAGGAGTTCCACTTTAGAGGACGCTTCACGTTCAACAGCTAGCATACGCGTACTCCAGGCCGGGAGATCAGGCAGATGTTCAAAACCTTAATGAGGCGTTCATGTTCATGAAAAGGATTAGGAAATTATCTTCTACGTTGGCCACAGCAGAAGACACTAAGATGCAAACACTCACAAATATGCTTTTTTATTTATATAAAAAGTAGTTCAAGTTGGTGAGTTCACTTTATTTTTAAAGTCTTATAGCCCAAAACGAAGAGCTTCCTGTGGATCAAATCTAAGTACACAAATATTAATAGTAAGAACAAGGTGGAAGGAAATACTGAAGTTGTTAATATACTCTCTACTGGTAATGAAATACACTCCAAACAGAAATCTGACACAGTTGACACAAGGTCATTTTATTCTTCTCTTCTTGCCCTTTTTCCTCTTTCTACATTTTCATTCGCTTCAAATGCCCGTAGGATAATTCCTTCTTTTAGAAAGATGACATTATTGCGGCCGTAGGAGACCAACGGTAGTCAAGGGAGGAAGGAAGAAAATGTTAGTGTAATGTAGTTCACTTAAAAATAGACCCCACTTGTCTGAGGGGGGGAGGGGGGGGGGGGCACAAAAGGCTTTGAATATTCATTAATTCAATCATTCATTTTCTACTGCTTCATGAGGGTCGTGGGTGTGCTGGAGCCTATCCCGGCTGTCTTGGGGCGAGAGGGGGGATCCACCCTGGACTGGTGGCCACCCATTGTGGGAGGAAAGCGGAGTAAAGCCACGCATGCACGGGGAGAACATGCAAACTCCACACAGAGATGGCCAAGGGGGGAATTGAACCCGGGTCTCCCAGCTGTGAGGTGTTTTGTTTTCCTGAAATGTTCCATTGTAAAACATTATGACCCGGACAGCGGTCCAATGCCAGTTAGGCGGCCTAAAAGACGGAGGAGCCGTTGAGGAGCCATACCTACGTCAGTCCAAGGGAACACCTATGGAACCTATGGATTTACATCCAGTACATCTGTACATCCCATAATAAGGCCTCATGTATTATTCATGCAGTCCCTATGAAAACCATAAATACTCCTACTTCACCTGCCTAGCTAAGATGCTAGGATGACAAGGATTGGGAATGAAATCAGGCGGGTAGTTGAACGCTACATTGGGGGGGTCGTGTTGGATCTGTGTGTGTGTGTGTGTGAGGCCTTTTGGTGGTTAGAAAGCCCCCCCCCCCTTCAACAGCCCAGCATTCCAGCTTTGACTGCCTATGAAAATGTACATCCCACACCCAGTCATAAAGCAGCCACTCGCCTTTCTTTCCTTCTTTCCTTCTTTCCTTCTTTCCACCTCCGCCTTTACGATCTGGAGTGGACAGCCTGTTTGAGTTATGAGCTTTTTGGTGGCGGGCAGGAGAAAAATAAAAATGCTATACGGCCCCGCCGTGTGGAGCAAGGAGGGGTGTTCTCGGTCCTGCTTGTGTTGCTGTGTTGGTGCACTGAAGGTCTGCAGAGGATCAGGTGTGTGGTTTCAAGTCATGGTTTCAAGTCATTTGGTGCCATTAGATCCTGGATGTGAACACATCCAATCAAAGCAACGTGTGCTAAGGCATCAAATATTAAAGCTTAAATCAACTTTCCGTGTGCAAAGCTGAGGGAGTAAAAGTGTTTGTCATAAGAAAGTCTAATGTGATAAAAGAATCTCCTTTTAACACGATCCACACCTTTGGAGCCGCCTGATGACTTTGAAATACACACCACTCCATTTGTCAAGAGCAAGTTGCCCTCATTAACACTCATCTTCATCTCCACAGCGCTAAGGTCATCCTTCTCATTGGCATTCATCTCTTTAAGTGTACTTGTACACACAAACGCAATACAGTAACAAATATGTATTTGAATCATAGTCTTTGCAATAAAGCATAGAACTGCTGTGTTCTCACAGGCAAAGCTTTGAATTGTAGAATAAAAACAGATTTCGGGCTTTTATGTTTACTATCTTCATGATCTTGGTCAGATATCAAGATGGGAAACACGGAGAAGGTACATGTTTGGTTGCAAAACCAAACCAACCAGATGCCTCCAGACAGGGTTGAGCAATCAAGAGCTGGGGGGGGGGGGGGTGATGATATCAGCACTGGCCTTGAGCGTGTCGCAGTCATCCATCCACACCAACAGAGAGGAAGGACGGGGCAGTCCGTCACCGGACCTTCACACCACAGAACCAAGCTCATAATTACAAACCCTGGCAACCCAAAAGTCACGGTCCAATTATTAGATGTTAAAATAGAAATCACAAACCATGGATGGTGATTCTTTTACAGTTGGGACACTATAGACCAGGGGTGCTCATTAAGTCGATCGCGAGCTACTGGTCGATCGCGGAGGTGGTACTGGTCGATCGCTGGTCGATCGCGGCGTGACATTATAAAAATATCATCCCAGCATCAATGCCGTCAATCAAACTACGTCGCTAAGTGCAGCAGAACTTACGATGTCAGCCTATCATCCATCCCCGTTACTTGATTGACATACAGGACAACCAATCAGATGACAACTGAATTTTGACCTTTAGGTCACCGCTCATGCGTAAACAACGATGCAAAGTGCTAAGCTAGTCGGCGAATTGCGAGATTTTAAAGCCCTCGCTAAAGTTTATGGTCACTAAAATGAGTGAAGGAGCTGGACCAAGTAAAAAGGCAAAAACTGGACCAAGTAAAAAGGCAAAAAACATATCACTTCCATACGGATATGGAATATTATACGGATATTATGATACAGATATTATCCATGACTGATAAACATTTGGAAGTGTGCTTGAGGCTGGCTATCAGCAGCTACTGTCCGGACTATGCATCCCTGGCTGGTTCAATTCAGTGCAAGTCATCAAAGTAAACTCAGGTAATTACAAAAAATGTTAATAGTTAATTATGTGTGTTTTGCAATATTGGCTCATTTGGTTATGTAAGGTACATCAACATACATTGTACGTACAAATAATCCTCAATACATTTGAAAATAAATAGATGTTATGCATTATTGTAGTGGGTAGATCATTTTGACTCTGTCATTTTAAAAGTAGCTCGCATGCTGAAAAAGTGTGAGCACCCCTGCTATAGACAGATTCTTTATTGTTTGTATTTGTTTGTAGAATGCCCACACAACCATAAACAGTCTGGATCTGTCTCCTTTCTAAAATGAATATAGAAATAGAAAATAAAAATATTGGCGTGATATGTCAGGCTGCAGGGTTAGCATGCGGGCCACACAGCTAGGAGACGTAGAAAATGAAATAAGCATAATGCATAGATGAATGGCAACTTTGCTAGTGCATCAATTATACATGTACAATTACAAGTAGAATTACAAATACAATTACAAATACAATTACAAATACAATTACAAATACAATTACAAATACAATTACAAATACAATTACAAATACAATTACAAATACAATTACAAATACAATGATGTGGTTGCCAATGATTTATTCACAACAATAATTGTAGTTTCCAATGTTGGTTCATTCAGTTTGTTTGAGTGACAGGTGAGTGAGTTTGTCGTAGAATCTACTGGTCATTCACCAAACACGGAGGATACAAAGAAATACATGACAACATTATGTTCTAATATTAAATCTGGGGCTGTTATAGTACCAACACATACTGTACATGTACATGGTGTCCAAAACAGCCTTTATTCATCTGGCTAAATATCTCTGTCAGTTCCGGTCGGGCGACAGTGAAACACGGCAGCAGCAAAGACGATTGCTCATTAACAGCAAACGTATGAAGGATGCGAGCAGCACAGGTTGGTTTTTTCTAAATGACTCCAGGCTGGTCCAACGGTCTGACCAAAATGGCTTTCTTCCAGCTACCGAGTGAATGATTTAGTCAGTAATGAGCTCATGAAACAGCCAACATGGCCGCCCATGGATGAACAGGGCCAAGGATAAGAGTCGCAGTTTGATGTTTAGCTCTCCTTTACGTAACGGGAGACCCGGAAGAACCAACTCATATCCAGGCTATGAAGGTCAACAGAGCGTGCAGAGGAAAGAGTGAAGGTTAGCATACAAGTTGAAGGACAGAATGTCCACACAGACACACGTTGCAACAGGAGAGTTGATTTTCCTCCCTTGGTGGTTCCATGCAGACTAACACAATTACGCCACAAAATGGTAACAAAAAATATGTTTTGTTGTTTTACATGCATGAAAATTTTAACAAGTGGGCATGCTGGAGCCTATCCCAGCTGTCTTGGGGCGAGACTGATGGCCAGCCAATCCCAGGGCACATATAGACAAACAACCATTCCCACTCACATTCATACCTATGGACAATTTGGAGTGGCCAATTAACCTAGCATGTTTTTGGAATGTGGGGGGAAACCGGAGTACCCGGAGAAAACCCACTAACCACTCAACCACCGTGCAGACTCATGAAAAATGATATTTTAAAAAATGGCTTATACAACTCATGTGTTCATCCCACCACAGGCGATATGTCATGATACACATATCGGTATTGGCTGATATCAGTATCGGAAATCGTGAGTTGGACAATATCAACATATCAGGTTTGGCAATATTGGGCATCCTTAATTTATATGCATTTAAAACAGTTTTTTTTCACTATAAAACCATAAAAAATGTGTTAACATTGTTGGTTTTCTGGAATGGTTTATTAGGATTTACATGATATCATATAGGAAATGATTGTGTTTTGGTTAGAGTAGGACCTGGAACAAATGAATGGTGCTAACCAAGGCCCCGGAACTAGCATTGTTCACGAACAGATAATCCATTGTATTTTGACATTTTGTTGTGTTGTTAAAAAAAATGAATGGACTGAAATGTCTACCTGTGTTTTTTGAAGCCGCACAGTAAAGGAAGCCAGTATGAGCCAACATATTTAAAACAAACACCATGCCATAAAAGCCGCATATTGAAATGGCCTGAAATCATTATCCATGTTCTTACCTTTGCTTTCATTGCTAAAGAATCTTAAACTCTCCCTTGTGGAACCAGAATAATAATAATCCAACAGCCTGGCAAGTCAATGGACCAGGAGAATCCAATATATAATCAGTAATGAGTTAAACGCTTCACTCACCCTTCAGTCTTTACCGTCTCAAAGGTAGATTCTAAATGAAAACTCATATAATAAGGAATAAAATAAAATAAAAATGAACTCAATAAAGCATTTTTCACAGTCATTTCCTCTCCTGTTGCTTAACATCTTTTTATTTATTTAACAAGAATGTTGGCAAAGGCTTGCATGGCAGCCATTTAATGAAGACTGAATTTCACTCAGGTCTTTTGCCCTATACCCGAGTTATGAAAACACTGGAGTGTAATTATGTTTCACAGCGTGATAATAAACATTGAGTCCATATGTCGGTTTATGCTCTGTTATTAACCAAAACCCGACTATGTGACAAGAAGTACTTTTACCTGACATAAAGCACTGCATTGACTGCATACCGGATACTACATAATGTACGTATATATGCACGTTGGTTGCACAGCGTGCTTATTTTTACACCAAAAATTGTCATCCTTAAATGAATGACAATGTATTTTTTTTTTTATAAATTGAGGACTGCTTTGTCTGAGCATGTGTGTTTACATTTACTGGGAGAGAATAGAAAGGCTCTAACTTGCCTTCCTTTTTCAGCTCTTAACAATATCTGTCTTTTGGTTTTCTACTGTCTCTAAATCAACCCCCCCCCATAACAAACCGAATGTACTTTTTTCTCTTGGAGCTATGATGTACGACTGGATTTTGGGCTCCAAATCAAGCACATAAACAGATTGTTTGATGGAGGAAGGCAGTCAGAAGTGGACACGGGCAGAGGAAAATACTTATATATTATATTATATTATAGAGGAAAATACTCCTTATTAAAAACACCGTGACCAGCTACATAAAGTTAAGATGTCAGCTGAAATTTGCAATATTGCTTTGTAACAATATCTGTTTTTCTAACAATAATGATACATGGCGTCATGTTCCATGTAGCAACAAGCTTGCTAGCTTAGTAAATCAGCGGTCTGGGAGTTTTACCTTTGGATTGTAACTATCTTGAAATGACTGCAAAGTATATGGGCCAGTTTATAATTTCACTGATTGTATTAGTCCAGAGTTTCATACTTTGCACTTCACCTTGTGCTAATCCAGATATTTGTGCCACACAGAAAAGTGCAGCTTCTCAAAAAATAAATATTGGATTCTTATTTGTGAATTTTCTGGATTAAAACTAACCTGATGCCCTGTGATTGGCTGACAACCATTCCAGGGTGTAACGCGCCTCTCGCCCCAAGACAGCTGGGATAGGCTCCAGCACCCCCGCGACCCTCGTGACGAAAAAGCGGTAGAAATGAATGAATGAAAACTAACCTGTTTTATTGATAGTAGCAGATTCTTGACGTCTGTTGAGATAGAATATGTCACTTTTTCTGTGACTTCCATTGCATTTTGGATAATTTATCTTATTTTGCATAAACGTGTTTACTGTATTTGTGTAATGAATAATAAAAGAAGCAATAAACAAGATATCACCCACCGCCTGTATTGGTGCCGGACATCATGGGCTATCAGTAAGAAAGTACCATTGGCATTTCTAGATGAAAACTTCTATTTCCAATCAGCATCCATGATTGTAATGTGCTGTCTTTTGAAAAATCACATTTTATCTGTCGACCCGAGTCATCAAATCTAAATCTGCATTCTATTAGCCTCCCTTTGGTTCCAACACTCGCTTGGCTTTGTGAGGTAGAAAAGTGCAGAATCAGCTCCCGTGTTTCTTTTAATTTATAGTGGAGCAGATGATCGTTTTAATATTTATTTTCTTTTCAACTCTTTGGAGAAGAATAGAATTCTTTCAGGGCTTCGCAGTCAGGAGGAATCTGACCTTTTTCCTCCTTGGAACTGTTTTGAAAATAGAACTTGAGTAGAAAGTTCAAATTAAATTAAGTATTCTTTGATTTTCTGTCTGCAGTGACACCCCCCCCCCCTCCCACCAGTTGTATTCTAATGAGAAACAGGCCTGGGAAAATTAATCAACCTCATCAGTAAACTCATGAGAAGAATGGAGCATCGTATCACTCGTGCTTCCCCTCAGCCATCCCATAAACAAACCCCACACCACACTTCTATTCAGTTTAAAGGTATTGATTATGCTTTTTTAACATAATAATAATACATAATAATGGATGGGATTTTATACAGTACTTTTCAAGGCTCCCAAATCACCTGTCAATAAAGTCAACCTATTATTTATTCACTCCTCATTCACAAACCGATGGTGGTAACCGTGGAGACGTGGCCGCCAATTGATGCCTCCAGCCGTTCATGCTCCAATGTGGGCAGGATTCTTGCTCAGAGACACAACGGCAGGGACAGCGACTGGGTGGAGTGAGCGAGAATCGAACCGCCAACCTTCTAGTTTCTGTACGACCATGACCCGTTCCGCCTCCTGAACCACTGCCGCCCACATAATCTGTTTCCCGTTTTTTCTCAAGCTGCTGCACCTCCCTTTTTAAGTCTTCTGGTACCCATTGACACTTTGAAAAACTCCTGTCCTAAATCACAAGTCCACTTTGGAAGCCACTCAGACTTGCTGGAGGTCCAATCAAAGTCATCTCCAGATGTTATTACATGAACTTCTAACTTGCACCAGAATGGAAGCGCTCATCTCGTTAATGTCTCATTAATGCGTTCTGCATGTCTGTTGGATGTTACTGAACGATGTTAATGTTGTTACCATCCAACTCTTGGATGCCCACCAACGGGTTTAGAAGAACCAGCACGCCTCTCCAACAAGACAACACTTCTCCATCCTGGTAAAGGGCTTAGAAAAAAGATGGAGTTGATATATTTCATCCATTTATGGACCACAAAGCTTCACACAAAGACAACTTTCACTTATATCAATCATAGATTATTTTTATTTTTATTATTTAACTATATTTGATTTTCCCCAAATCTATCAGGTATCTGCAGCATCCAGAAAGGAAGGATTTCCTTTGACTAATAGGATTAGACTCAGTGAGTTTTATGATAATGTATAATATATATTACGCAATAAGAGGAACGTCAGTAGATTCAACAGAAAATTAAGCAAGATTAACATCTCGTCTTTTTTCTCTCATTTATTGAAAGCATTCATCCACTCTTCTCATGCTGAATGTTGGTGGTCCATATGGGGGGGGGGGGTTAGGCTCCTCATTTGCAGACAGCTCCTCTGCTGCTACTTCTCCTTCGCTTTCTCCACCTCCTTGTCTTCTCGTGTCTCATATGCCCTCAGCATGAACCTGCCATGAGAGGAACCAGTGGTAACGGGGAGGTGGGATGGAAGTAAGAGGAGAAGGAAAGGAATCAGGACGCCGCACCGTCACATGGAGTACAGCGGGGCTATTCAACCGGCAACCCAACCTAGCTTGTCATGTGGCCGACCAAAATGAAGAAAATAATGTAAAGCTAACTATAGAAGTACTCGTTTATGCAGTACCTCCTCCACTGTGCAGGGGGCAGTAGTGAGGCATGTGTATCGAAATGAAGAAGGAGTTGAAGGACGGCTTGCATTTAAACAAATATGATGCTATCGACTTCAAAAAAGAAAAACAGAAATGAAAGAAATTGCACTGGAATACAAAATAATAATACTTGTGTGAAGTTGGGACGCGTGTGTTTGCCGTCTAAAGCTGTTTATAAGAACGACTACCAACGTAGGGAGTTTTAGGGCTGGTCCACACATAGCAGGCTATTTTTAGAACAGCATATTTCCATTAATGAAATAAAATGGTGTCGTATCTGCATTCATAAGTAACCATATGAATGCTTCTACTTCTAAACGTTGTTTTAGAACACAAAGTCAACAAGACGCAAGAAAATGTTGATTGGGAAAAGCAAGTCGGCGTCGTAGCCTGCTACGAGGAGGACGTCTTGAGCCTTGAGGCTGACCTCAAAGTGTTTATATATAATGTAAATATAAATAAATATATAAATATAAATAACATGAATATTATACAATGATAATATTTGGGCTTGCAAATACAAGCGAGCAAAAAGCGCTTGAAAAATAGCTCCAACCAACATACATCTGAGGGCGTCCATGTTGTTTCTGATGTAAACAAAGTTCGCGTGTGTGACGTCACAGCGTACGCCATCGCAGGTAGGGAGGCTGGGAAATATAAAACTCCTGTTATGGCCGCCCATACCCAAACACATGATCAATTTTTTCTCCAAATCCACACTTTGGGCGGAGGGTTTGAGAACCTTAGTTTTTAGTCCCAAATATTTGCGGGCTGGTGTGGATGATCGGCTAAATCGTGGAAAAATAACTTTGTTTGATGAGATACCCGCCTACGTTAGGACAGGGCCTTAGATGAAACATCAAAATATTTTTCTGACAAAACGTGCAGCACCACCCACAGGCCAGTGTGCAACTTCGGTGTCTGAATATGAAAACAAAATAGTTTTTGTATTTATTATATTTTATTTTGTGTTTTTTTTTCCATTTCTGTTGACTAGTGATTATATATTTTATTATGTGCATTAAAAATCAAACATTTACTTAGTGATCGATGATGATTGAATAAGCAAGCAATGCTGGGAGTACTACGTCCGCTTTATTAATACCACAAGATTCAACGTACCAAAGGGTAAAATACTTATATTGTACAATAAACAGACACAATTCAAGCAAAGAAAAAAATCATTGAAAACTGCAGCATATAACAAATAATAATAATAATAATGATAATTTTTTGTGACACAAAAGATGATGTTCTCACAGCAAACTAATTATGGTTGGGAATCAGTGATTTAACTGCAAACATCTCCTTTTCCACAGGAGAAAATGTGCTTCACTCTCATATATTTTTCACTCCACGGTTAAATTGAAGCAAGGCTTTGACCAGGACTCTTCCTCCTCGTCAATCCCTGCTCAGCTTTCAGGTCTGATCCACTTTTCCAAGCTGTGTCCCTCACAGGATGACTTTTACAACTTTTGATCCAGATTGTCTGATTGGCTGCCTTGCTGAGAGGCACAGGTGCTACACATTAGCGTCCTAATCAGCGTCAATGACAACCAGGTGTGTCGGCAGCCAAGGTGACCGTCGTCTTATACGGGAGCAGCGAGACTCTGAGCTCGGCTGGTCGGTTATTACACGACTGAACGCACAAGGCCGTGTTTCATGTTTCATGCTTCTAACTGAGACGTTTTATGCTCGTGTTGTACTCTTACTGCTTCACGCCGGAACGCTGGAACGCTGGATGGCTGCCAGTTTGTTTACGGCACGCTCGTCTGGACTTGATTGAAAGTACAAGGTGTACACTTTCTTCCAAAAACCTGCTGGACCGTATTCTGGTTCCCATAAGGACCATGAAGCTGCCTTTCCTGCTGTGGTCACTCGACCGCTTATTCCTTTCCACCTTTAAGTGTAAGGGACTGATTGCTAATGCAAGATTTTCCCAACTTTCACAGTTCATTACATTTAGGTGGTACATACCCCCCCCCCCCCCCCCCCCACACACACACACACTGCCTGGCCCAAAAGAAACACCTTCCACAAGCTTCAGCAATGCCACTGCTGGCTTTTCTGTCTGCAGTTGCATTCATTGTTCCACCAAGATCTTGGATCTCCAGCATCGTTCAGGTTTGGCCAAAAAGTGCATGAAAAAGACGTCTCATCCTCCCGGACCACTTTTTTTCCAATCTAAGCCTCATCTTGGAATATGCCCATGGCATCGGGAAAGAATAAAATCCACTGATTGGATAACCTCTTCATTCAGGTAGTAACCTGACTGTGTTGTCACATGACGTTGTTGAACCGAGACCCAACTAGATCTTGACTCAGATCTTGTAGATCTAGTCTGAGTCAGATCTTGCTATCAGAGAGCTAATCAATGATCACACAATTGAAATGGTTATCAAATTCATTCATTCATCCATTTTCTAGACCGCTTATCCTCACCAGGGATAGAAGTGTAGCCTTTGATAAGAAAACCTCTACTGGAACCCTGGGAAGCTAATCCCAAACAACTCTGCCAAGTGGAAAAGCGGGAATGGTGACATGATGAAATGTGGCCAGATGACTGAGATTTAATTGCACTTTATATGAAATATAAATCATCCCATACTTCCATAGTGAACCATAGCTACTCAATCCAAGATATAAGCCATCTACCATCTGACATAAATCAGCAGTCTCAGTATTTAATTACTGCAATTTCACCATTGGATTGACGGACTGAACTCCAGGATGTCTTCCTTACAATGAATGTCCTCCTTGATCTGGGGAGTAACCACCTAACCCCCGAGTTGGGGGTTTTGTATACTGCATGTGATATATACTTTCCATTCCCCAAATACTAGTCAGGTTCTTTCATTATGGCCCAGTCTTGCAGTCAAGGTCCCGCATTGCTGTCACCTTGTTCGGTTCCGGTTGGGGCCACAATTCATATCTTGTCCTAAAAATGCCACCATCGGCGCACCATGCACCTCAGGGTCTCCATGTCCCTCGATTCATTATGATTATTATTCCCTGTTGGGCCGAGCTGGACTGGGATGTGGTCACAATGGAAACACGGCCAATCCCTCCCTGTTCACTTCCAAATCCACATTCCGAGATTTAGTCCACTAATGCTGAGACTAGAATATTCCACCCGTGTACACCCTTTGGAGCCCAGGCCAGGCTTTTACACGCCTTCACGCTTTTAAAACCTTTGCCCAGTACAAACCCAGTTAACATAGCATGACAATTTCCGATTCCTTCCTACATTGATGTCAGTTATTCAAAAAACTAAACAACATTATTACTTGGCATATGATTCAAACATATATTTAAAATGAAACTAAAAGCTGCGGATGTTGGAATGAATGGCCAATATTTTGCAGCTGACGACAACCGGCTCTTAGCTTTCAGCAAATGATGTACTTAATTAGCTTAATGCTGGTTTGGGACTGTCAGGCCTGCAGTGACATAATGCCTGGAATATGAATGTTTTAATATCAATTGAACTGCGTCATCGTTCCGTCGCCATGGTGTGTATGGTGACAAGAGCGTGTACTTTAAGTGTGTACTTTGGCACTTGTCAAAGATTGAAATAGCGTTGGCTCCTTTGAGGTTACAAGAGTACCATTCCAAAGATTAGAAGGAAAAGAAACAACTTATTTAGCGAGGAAAGTATTATATCTCATGAGACTTTCATTTATTTAAGCCTTCGGTGTGAATTTGTTTCACACTATCATTTTTCACTCTTTTCATCAGCTCTCTTTTTTTGACATTGTTACAGGTCGATGCAAGGCCAGTCACTTACTACATAAACACAACCGTTACAAACACTCGTTTGTCCCTCTGTCAGTCAAGCTCATTAACGAGCAAATGTGAGGTCTGCTCCATATGTGAACTAGCACTTTAAACTAGCATTTTAAATGCCGTGCATTTTAATTTACCAGCTTACCAGATGGTAATTGCACAGCTCAGATGAACCCCTTGTTTGCACATTGATCCCACTGGGAACCAGTATGTTCCCAGTATGTTCTGGTGTTTTTTAGGCTGTGTTTATACTTGTTGTATATGGTTTTACTTGTTTTACTTCCATGTCTGTCTTGTACTGTATGTCTCTGTTGGTTGTATGCAGCTGTACCCTGCCTCGAAACCACGTTTCTCCCAAGGGAGACACATAAATTGAACTGAACTGAATGTTCAAATGTCCCAAAAACACCAAAATTGATCGCCAAAACAACATGTCTTAATTGCAGTTTGAATAATCACGCAATGAACACAATAATCCTGAATAAAAATCCTGAATAAAAACAGGGTTTCCTTTTGAAAGCTGTATAACTACTCTATGGGTGTCACATCAATGTTATAAACACGAGCATATACGTGGCAGTAATTAGGTTTGCATGTTAAGTTTGCATGTAAACCAGTACTGCAAACAGTCATACTGGTATTGCAATTCTGGTGAGCCCTACTGATTGTGGCACCTTAAGCTTCTCACTCAGGTGGTGGTCATGCTGTCAGGGTTTCAGGTTATCAACCCAAAAAGACCTCTCGCTGTCCCGGGTTTTGAGCTGGAATATTTTTGTGTGAAGTCACCACTTAACTCCATGACTGCTTTATTCACATCAAAAGTAGGTTCAGAAGTACAGATGGCTCTAATTCCTATTCCATAACTTCATCTTCTCCTGCCCATGCCATGGTATTAATATCTGGTCATTTTTGATGGACTGTTATAAGTCATAATCTGTACACGATGCAAGGACTGACATTCCACGACTTGTGAGAAGTAAAGCATGAAATTGGAGCCTGGGAAGAGGAGAACTGAGGTATACGAGAGGACTCTTGTACTTCTAGGCTCTTTGTGTTATGGGAGAGAAATGCAATGAGTTGGGAATTGGCCTTTCTCCACCCTGAAATCCATCCATCTGCATCTTGCCTCACAGACCCGAGTGCAAAGTGAAGCTGAGGCCTGAAGGCAAGTTTTTGGGCCCCGAGATTTTTGGCAGTATACGTTTCTATTGTCGGCTTTGTCCCACCGGGACTGCCAGCTGACAGACTTTCACAAGGTGGAGTTGAAGGCCTGGACTCTTGCTAAATATATCTTTTCACATTGTTTATGTATATTTAGTGAGCACATTGGTTTACATTTCTAGTTTATTAAGTGTTGAAAATCACATTTGTAAGGAAGGGGCCAAAAGATGACTCTTAGCCTCCTTTTTACACGTGATATCAAAATCTATTATGACAATACAAAAACCTTTTAGATAAATAAATACAGTACATAGAGCTACAACATAACAGGACACTTTCCTTAGCTTTCCCAAAACCTGTAAAGTAACTGAAAAGCATTTTTCTTTCTGTCTAATTATACAAATTAATATGTTCATTCATTCATTTTCAACCGCTTATCCTCACAAGGGTCGTGGGGATGCTGGAGCCTATCCCAGCTGTCTTTGGGCGAGAGGTGGGGTCCACCCTGGACTGGTGGCCAGCCAATCCCAGGGCACATATAGACAAACAACCATTCACACTCACATTCATACCTATGGACAATTTGGAGTGGCCAATTAACCTAGCATGTTTTTGGAATGTGGGAGGAAACCGGAGTACCCGGAGAAAACTGCACACAGAGATGGCTGAGGGGGGACAAATGAATTTGTATTTGTTTTAATTTTTTAATATTAGAATGTGTTTTACATTATTTCAAAAACATTAAGCCAGGGATGTCCAAAGCAAATACTATATAAACTATATAAATATACTATAATTGAAAATTTAGTAAACCACCCACCCACCTCCGAGCCCGCCCACTCCACTGTGATTGGTCCACTCAGCTAACAGCTTGTACCCGGGCATGCCCTTATAAGGAAGTCGGACTCACCGTGTGACAGTCAGTTGGTGTAAGAAAAAAGACCAAACTTCTTTCAGGGCTCACTCGAAAAAAAACAAACCTCTTTGTCTTAAACGTTGGCATCGTTTAACACAAGAATGAAACATTCTAACGACATTTAGAGGTCACAAAGTGTAAAGAGCATAATAGGTTGCGTTTTTGCTATGTTTGTAATGACACAATGTCAAATACTCTTCATGTCACTAAACTTTATTAGCAAAGCTCTTTCAAGGTGATGCTGCATAGAATTATGCCATCTCCAGAGCTTAGATTGTGGATGGTGTTCCTTTCCCTTGCAAAGATCCATAAATCTTAATGTCCTTGAAAACAAAGATGAAAGTTTTTTTGATAATTCATGTGTTTTATGTACATCATTCTGCTAATGTTATTATCTCAGCTGCAAGCGTCTTCCCTGTTCATTTGACAGCTAAAGATGACAACACCTTTGAGTCATATAACATATTTCCTTTTAATGTATGCAGATGTATGCTTATTTAATGGCAGGTTGCCTGTATAATGAGCTCCACGGAGTGTCACACTGGGTGCCAGTACTCCTTGCCATAAATCTAGAGTAAAATGCAAATAGTTGAACGTGTTTCAAGGAGAAGTTGCCATCTAATGCTTTGACAGCACAAACGGGGTGAAGGTGCGGCAGGACTGCATGGAGGTTAATATGAGCGTTCTTAATGAACAAGCGTGCCAACGATGCACGCTGGTGAGATTTAATGGCTCAATACTTTACACAAACCACAAAGCGTGCAGTGCTTCTGTCTAAATGAAGCATAATAAAACGTAAAAACATGTCGGACTATTAATATGGGCCAAGGCAACTGTAACCGCTTGCAGAGTGATCTATTAATACTGTCATAAGAACAGCAGTTTCCTTCGCCCGTGGGAGTAAAGTACATTCAACTTAAGTGTGTATGAACGTCTGCATCAACACAAGCGCTAACGCACATATTATTCTACCACATGACACACATTTGTACACTATGCCTACAAATTCACCTCCAACTATCATTATTTATCATTAAATCACATTTCTGGCTGTGCAAGGCAGCGCCCGCTGATGAATTTGTTATGTCTGTCAGCGAAGAACATATACGTAGATAAGCACTAAAACGCAGGGATGTGGGTGGCTGAGCTCCTAAAAATAGATGCATCATCTTCACCGACTCTTTGCTTATGTTAAAGGACAGATTATCAGTCTACTCTGGGTTATTGTCAAGGATGTTAAGAAGCAGGATGTTCAAGCTCTTGTATCATAAGGGTCATACTGGTGCATGGTAAAATAAAATTAAGATATTAAGATATGCCTTTATTCGTCCCTCAGTGGGGAAATTTGTAAACAAATTTGTAAAATACACGATATCCCGCCAATAGACTGGAATCACATGAGGCGTGGGAACTTTAACAGCCATGGGAAGGATGTACATGTCGGGACCTTTTGTGTACCTGTGTACTTGTTTCTGCCTTTCAACACTAGACGCCGGCCGACTACAGGATGATCAAGCCTGAGTGCAATGCCCAATCAGATTTCACTTATGAAATATAATATCGCTCAGTTTCACTGCAATAAAATAAAAAAACAAATGTCATTATCTATGGGCTGTCTGCGATCCACCCAGAATGGATCCCTGACCCACTTAGGGGTCCCGATCCACCAGCTGAGAATCACTGCAGTAGATCATCGATATTTGTGGGAGGCTTTGGGACAAGCAAATAAGAAATAAACACGGCTAATTGAGACACCCGTACAAATGTCTTTCTGACGCAAATATAATGAAAGTGTAACCGACTTTCTGTACTGCTGTAAGTATTAGATTACATTCCGCCTTGTCGGTCTTTGATTTGCTCACAACGAAGGAATCTAACAAGATGCATCGGGGCCTAGTCCAGATAATATACAATTATTTACAATTATTACAATTATTTTAGAGTATAAATGTGATAGTATAAACTGTACAGGTACACGCCACTAATTCAAAGATGATGGAAAGAACAGAGGGAATTGGATTCCCATTCTAACCTTTACCAAGGTCGTCCGGCTAGCACCATACAGCCATGCTAAGGAGCCACTTCTCGCCTCCTCTGTCATGAACCCTCAACCAAAATCTTGGAGTAAATGTGGTTGTTTTCCAGCTCCTCCTTCCATTCCTCGGTATCATTCTCTCAATCCATGGTGACCTGGAATTAAAGTGGAAGTACTTAAAAGTACTTAAAATGGGATCAAAACAATCAAATCTCATCCTCCTGATTCCTACCCTGAGATGTCTTTGTTAAAATCTTAACTCTTGAATGTGTTTTAGTTTCCACACACCAGCAGGTCGGTACCAAGGTGATGGTCTGCTTAGAAAGCTTTGGTCTGGTCTTTGCAGACTGGACAACCGTGGTCTAGCACACCAAGACCAGCAGTGGGGAGGAGAGTCACAGTGGGCCTAAAATGAATCTGGATTTGTCTTAGGGTTTAAGGGGGAGGGGGGGGGATTTACATTTAAATACATCTCACTCACAGGATTTGGCAGCTGGTTCCCATGGAAACGGTTGCCCATCTCCACATTGTGTGTGTGTGTGTTGTGAACCCTCCAGCTTGACACGTTGAGCGGGTTAGTTTCACTGCAGAGGTTGGAGCCAAGCAGTCGCTTTCATTCACAGGAACGATTCCCTCCTCCTTCCGCACTCTGGTCCATCCTGGAAGGCTTTAACGTCAGCCCTTTCCACCAGCATGGCCAGGATGATCATTCCTGCTAATCTGTCAAACATCAAAATCCTATAATCAATTTGGAATGCCAGTTACCTTTTGTTATTTTTCGTTTTTTGCTAAATGCCTTTTTTGCTTAATGTGATCTATCACGTGTTGGGATGCAAATATCCCCTGAAGGTCATGACTACCTGCTTGGACAGTTACACTGGAAAACAAACAATACGTGGAAGTGGTAAAGCAAAACGTGTAACATTTCGATGAACAATGACTGAAGAGTTCCCCCGAGTCATGCATATATTGTCTTGGTGTGTGGATTATGACGATGGATTATGTGGACGTGGATTATGCAGTCCAACAATATCGGCCCACACAGCAGATGTTCTGATTGACCTGATTTAATCAGAAGCTCGACCGAAAAGACTAAACCAGCCATGCTGATCATTTAAGACCCGCTGCCTCTAAAACCCACTCCTGCCAAATCATGAAACTCCGGGGGCAGATCAGTGGAGGGTGTGAAAAGGTAGCGGGGGTAAAGTAAGTAAAGCATGATAAAAGGAAGCGGAATGGAAGCCCCACGGACAAGCTAAAAATGGATTAATTCCCCTCAAATTGAGAGATCACTGCGTGTCAGCTTGGTGGGCCCCCATGCCGGCTTGCAGGTGGGGGGTGGGGTTTGTCAAGCAATGGATTGGAGGCGAGTGGTCGGACTCCCAATTTCACCCGTGCGGGAGGCGGACAGATGGAGTCGAGAGCTGGAGGGAAACGGGAAGAGAAGCTCATTGGGTTGCTGCTGATTGAAAAATCCACAGATCTCTTGCTCCCCCCCGCCCCCCCTCTGTGGGGGTGCAGCTGTGCATGTTAAAGACTTTAGGTAGGATTGGGTGGAATGTGTGTGTGTGTGTGTGTGTGCGTATAACCAGTCATGTTCTCAGCCGAAAGGGAGGATGACACCAGTACTTGGTACACGTGACATTTATTTTCATACTTAGATGAATACTTCAAAGTACCCACTTATACACTTCTGTTACTAGTTACTTTTGACAATTGATGTCAGCAATTGTGAAATTTTGGGGGCGGTGTGGTAGAGTGGTCATCTCCCAACCTGAAGGTTGTTGGTTGGAAGTATCCTTGGGCAAGGTACTGAACGCCCAGTTGGTCCTGATGCTGTGTCATCAGTAGGTAAATGCAAACAATGCTTGGAGCCCCTTGCACCTTGGAGGTGGAAAGGCGTTTCAGTCCATTTCAAGACCAAGAGGTCTGGGAAGTTGCCCAAATCTTTGCTAAAAGATTAGCCAAGTGCCGTTCAGTTGCAACAGGTGAGCCTGAGAAGATGATGCTGATGAGAAACGGCTGCAACGCATCTCATAGCTCCGCTCCATCAGGGAGTCGCCAGAATTGAATGGAGACAAGGTCGGTAAAAATAGCAAAGGAAGTACCAGAAAAAATAGAAACACCATTCATTAAAAATACTGTGATTGTATTGTTAAATAGTAGAATAAAGTTGCCTTTTTTTGTAGACGGTGTAGTCCTAGGGGGTTCGTACAAACAGTAATTCACCCCCGAGGGTTCAGGCAGGAGGGCGGACCATTTTGTTTGTGGTTTTGGGCTCTTTTTGGACCTTAAAGATGCTGAATTCCAGAGAAGAAGCTCATGCAAGCATGAAAGGTAAGTCTGATTTCTGGCAGTTGCATTTCGGGAATGTGGAAAGCAGGGAGGAGGCAATAAACCAGGGAGAGTAAATTGTCACTTGAAGATATTATTGATTAGTTATTAATAGAAAATCACAACAAAAAGCTAAGCTGCAGAATTGTGGGTGGAAAAGTTACCCATTCATGCCAATGAGACACAAGGAGGTATTTCTTAATACACACCGCCTGCAATGTTTGCACATACGTAGGTTGTGGTGCATTCACGATCACTTCATGGAAATGATGCATGCCACAAATTTTGAACATTTAAAAATGTATTATCAACATTTGTGATAATGAATGTAGTCCACATATTGGAGTGTAGAGTGCTAAACCATGCAGAACAATGGCCACTGTAATCCTTGTCTTCACCTTACTGGGCCTAACTGGGCCCAGTTCACTTCATCCACCTCCAGTCCGCTTCATGCAATTGACCACAAGGAAACTATGGATCTTATCTTTCAGGGTCAGGGTGCCAGATCCAAAGGCAGCGATGCAATCATTATGGCGCTTAAGTCCAAGCGACTACAACAAGACATGGTTGCCTTCCTCCCAGGAATGGGAGCAGACAGCTGTAATTTAGAAAGCTCTTTTCCTAATTAGCTACTCGGTAGGGGTGACATTTGTTCCTCCCGCTGCAGGAGAAGCATACAGGTAATTAAAGCCCCCCCAATCCCACCCTGTCGTCCTCATCAAGACACACAAACTATACAGCTCAATGATGATGTGGGAGGTAAGAACTGCTTGGTAAGAACAGGGTGGCAATTTTAATGGATGCTCACTTTACTGAATTTTGTGTCTCTGTCTATATTAGCGATGGGCAATGCCATTTGAAAATGGTTTTATTATAATTTTGCGGGACAAAAACTGCCCATTTTACAACTTCAAAGCTTATGGTTTTATGACATATTAGCCATAAATGGGACAAAGATTATTTCTTCAACATTCCTTTAATCTTTTGAACAACTCCAAAATGCTTTGCCACTTTTGGCCAAAATAGCGGACCATTGCTATTTAAGTCCAAATTAAATGATGAATTTGTGATGTCACATTAATGCCAACTGTGTGGAAGGAGGAAGTGTTTTTGATGACACTGACATATTGGTTTTTGTTTGGGTTTTTTTTGTCCGCAGAGACACCCCAAGGCCGTTTTGGGATTCATCCACTTTGGGAAGCATTTCCCAAAAAGTGCTGGATTCAACCTGTCAGAATAGTTGTGTAATGGTGCGTGCCTCGCTCTCCTTACTTACTTACTCCTTACCCTCTCCTACGTCTTATGTTTTTGACGGCAGCCTCTTATCTCCAGAGGACAATGTTGGACTCAAAGCAGCAGCTGCCGAGTGCACAACACGCACACACACACACACACACACACACACACACACATGCAGACACACACACACAGACACTTAGCAGGCACCCTTGCTCAACTTGACAAAGATACACGCTCAGATGATACTGCCAAGTGCCATCAGGTGTAGTACGTTATGAGTACACATATTTTCAGAATGCGGTAAAGCAACATAGAATGACATAATACACACCAATGCCACACTTTAAAGCTTACTTTTTATCTTCCCTAATCATTCTTTTCAAACTATTAATGCACATTCTCTGGCACTCACGTCCTTAAATGGTAATAACTGATCAAATGAGACTGATTAAGCCTGCTATTAGTGACGGATAATCGTTTGGATAATGAGTAGATTGCCTGTTATTTTCCAAGCAGATAACTCCAACCTCCAATTTGCAAACAGTGCAATGGCAGATATGCCGTGTGCATGAAAAGTCCTGGAAAATGTGTCCACATCCAGGATGTGCAGTAGATCTGTATTGCAACCAGCGTTGGATTCCTCCACCAGACAGACATTTATAGATTCATAGGAAGCATATTCATGTCTCCTCCAGCCAGACGTGGGGGTTTTTTACTTGGACGTGGACGTGTTCATGACATCAGTACGATTTTAATCAGTACAAGTATGGGCTGCATGGTCGCCCAGTGGTTAGCACGCAGGCTACACAGCTAGGAGAGTTTGCATGTTCTCCCTGTGTGTGCGTGGGTTTTCCTCCCACATTCCAAAAACATGTTTAAGACGACTTGTCCACAGGTGTGAGTGTGAATGTTTGTGTTTTAGATTTCTGTGATTGGCTGGCGACCAGTCCAGGGTGTACCTCGCCTCTTGTCCAAAGACAGGATGAAGTCTGGGTTTACGGTCTTCACTCCTAACCAAGGGAATGGCACCAAGGAGGAAAACAAAGTCATTCAATAAAAGTGACCAAAGTTCCCTTTGGGTGGCACGGCTCAGGTAGTAGAGCCGTCGTCACGCAACAGGAAACTTGCGGCTTTGCTCTGTAGTCCTTCTGTGACCATGCCCAAGTATCCTAATACTTGAGCGAGATACTGAGGCGCCAGTCAATGCTGCGCTGTGCTGCGTCATCCGGGTGAATGTAAAAAAATGCTATGTAAGTGAAACTCATTTACATTTATAATTTAGCAAATACACAGGCAGTCACAGAGTCAGCTACGTGCAGGGTGCTTTGGTTTGAGTACTGTTCAGGGCAAACGGATGTGCAAAACAAGGTCAAAACATATGAAACTGGGGCGTGTAAAAACTAAGGTTTGACTGTATTGTATATGTCAGGATAAAAAGTGACAATGTGGAGCAGTGCATGGATGTAAATAATATATTATTAAACAGTACATAGTACATTAGTTGGTAAGGTCTTACTGTTTCACACATTGCTGATTATGCAATAACCCAAATCCCCCCCCTCCATTGGTGTATGCACCTTTTTAATACATAGCATTTATGCCATATCAAATAGCCTGAGCTGTCAGTGTTGTTATGATTGACCACGGTGGGTTGTGTACGTCACACAATGAACAACGTCCAATGAACGTTGACATCAAGCTTGCAGAAACACGACAAGTCAAGCTGTCCATTTGCGGTGCAGATGTGATTATTTTTTCACCGTAATTCAGATGTGAGGATGAATGATTTAGTGCCTGCAACATCCGAACGGCTTCATTTGAAGCGTGTGTCTAAATCCCGATGTAAACAAGGTTATATGTTTGCCATGGCTTTGCCGAATGTTCAGGCCCAAATGATGTGGGACATTTGGCCACAACTGTGGGCTGTTTTTTTGCATTTTGCTTCCAATTTTCTCCATCTGTCCTTTTCATCCCAAGCAGCCGAGGTGTCTTTCAGCAAGCCTGTCAAAACACTGGTCATCAATGGCCCACTGTCCCGGTCCGTGCTTGGGCCTCTGTTTGCCTTGGGGCTTCCATGCTGCAGTGGGCAGCCTCCCTTTGTGTGGGAGAATCACACCCAAAGAAAGCAAAGATGGGGGGGGGGGTTTTAGTAAACAGTGGCCTGTCACCGCTCAGTGGGACACACTACAGCCACTATTGCTTTCCACTAACACGGGGAGATTCTTAATCACCAGGGCGTCTTAAAGAGTCAATTCGACAAAGGAGGCTATTGTAGCGTCTCTGCAGGCTGCTTTGGTTATTAATAAATAACAGTGTGAGAACTGTTTGGGGCGGCTGAGTGGGGGGACGGTTTTGGCCAAGATTTGTCTGATTGATGCCTCCTTATGATCTGTACAAACACATGGGCTTGGTAGAACATCCGACTGAGATGTTTCCGGCTTGAAGGTTTGCTCATACTCGTACTGTCCTGACCAGGGAGGATTCAGGAGACTTAAGATGTCATCAGGCCCTCATTCATTTTTATTAGCCACAGGCCTTACTTACATGGTAATAAAGCTCTTTGGAGTGTTTCCTGTTGGCTTAGGTGACATTTAACAGGATAATACGAGATGGTGCTCAGAGCACATTCCTGCATGTTGTAAGAGACGATAATGTGTGATGTCCTCGTCTGGATTCGAGGCGTGTTTCCAGACACGGGTCTCCGCAGCCAACACAAGTCTCTGCTCTCATTAACCTAGATCACTCTAATTACCTTTGATCCCCAATGAGGGGAAGAAGAGAAAGTTAAGTAT
This sequence comes from Doryrhamphus excisus, assembly GCF_030265055.1. Taxonomy (NCBI): domain Eukaryota; kingdom Metazoa; phylum Chordata; class Actinopteri; order Syngnathiformes; family Syngnathidae; genus Doryrhamphus; species Doryrhamphus excisus. The sequence continues at coordinate 16,362,657 of NC_080473.1, read as the reverse complement.
AAAAAAAGAGAAAGAGTAAAGGACAGTAAGGAGGACAAAGAGGAGAGAAAGGCTGAAGCAGACTGTCAGGGATAGACCAGGGCACGTATGGAAGCTGACAGGGTTTCAAATAAAGAATGAAGTATAATTGTGAATTCCTGGTACTTCCTTTTCAGGACATTCAGGGCGTTCCATTGAAATGCTGGAGAGGGAAACGGAGGAATGTGTGTTTGTAATTATATCAGATATAATTAACACCATTACAGTGCTCTAGGTGTACGCCACACACACACGTAATAGACATTGTGATGGGACGCAGTTATTTAAAATGGCTGGAATCACTAACACACTTCACTGGATAAATTATCAACCAGAATATAAGAAAATGATTCATGAATTCCAAGACAACTACTGTAGAAAACTAAAAAGTACAAATTGAACACAGGGGAAAAAACAATAGAATTGTAGCACATTAAAAGATGCGTAACCAAACCTGAAGGAAAAGACTGATGGGATGGAGATATGTGATTGACAGCTATTGACAGGTCATGAATGGCCGTCTACATCTGAGGCCAGAAGGCAAGTGGGTGCCGACATGACGTTCTCATCTCATGTTGCAAGGAGAAAGATTTCAGTCATGATATAAGACACACAGATACTGGCCGTGCACGGGTGGTCTCCAATGCCTCGCTCCTCACTGGGGTCTCCTCATGCGTGTCCTGGCGTAAACAATACACACACACACACACACACACAATTGGGCTTCTGTTGTCATTGTTAGGAATGATCAAATGTTTTATTATAAACAATTCTTGTTAATCCATACTTTCAACATGTTATGAGCAATAAGAGTTTGTGTTTAAGTGAAGTTGTATTTTGAGCTTTGAGTGTAGTTTCTGGGATTTTTGAGCACACTTAAATACACTCATGCACTTTAAACCGGACCACAAAAAGATGCGTAATAAAGATGATGTTGTGATGATGAATGCACCCCAAGAATGAGGAAGTGCCGTTCTGAGAAGGTGGCTTGTTATGATATGTAAATAAGCACAAAAATGGTTTAATTAATGAAACGAGTTACCGATGTTAATGTTATTTTTAATAGCCGTACTCCTTATATCGTTTACTCCTTATACGTTTTCCTTATACCAGGCACTCTCCATGTACGTAAGACCAATTTTCATACCTTAAGTAATATCCATTTTTTTTATTTTCTACTGCTTATCTTCATGAGGGTCGCAGGCGTGCTGGAGCCTATCCCAGCTGTCTTCGGGCGAGAGGCGGGGTACACCCTGGACTGGACCTTATAATATATATATATATTATAAGGTCCAGTCCAGGGTGTACATATGTGCTCTAAGCACCATATATATTACTATGTATATATATAGTAATATTTATGTAGAAATTTGAGCTCAGTTGCTTAAAATAAACAAACTACTCAGAATAAGAACATTTGACTACGTTTTTGGTGTTTCTGAAATTGTGGCTGAAAGTCAGCAGAACTCTGCGATGAAGTGATGTAGGAACCCAGCATGCGTTGCGCCAACTTAACAGCTGCTTTAAAAAAACATGTTTAGTGTGAGCATAATTGTTGCTTATCCTCCACTAGTAGGGCAATTCCATTTTAATATTTCTGTTATATAACTTATGAACTAACGTAGCTCAGGCTTGTGACTGCATCTGATGATTTCTGTTGACAAGTCAATCACAAACTAAAAGAGTACCACCGTGACCCAAAACATCAACTTCATGAAAGAGCATAGGGGTAGATGTAAAAGTGGAGTTGACCCACAGGAATTTTGTAAGATGTCAGAGGCCAGGTGGAGCTGTGTGACAGATTCTGTTCCACACTGTTATTTGGACAGTTCTTCAAAAAGAGGTCATTAGAGGTGACAGATGGGGTACATAAGAATACGGAGCGGTGGGGCAGTGATTTATGGCTGATAAGTGGCTGTTGGACAAACATACCTGCTGTAGCAGCACTACTAGATCACAGGAGGAGGTGCACTGTGTGAAATGCACCAACACTCCAGTTGAAGTGCTGAAAAGTGTCATTGCATGAAGTAAAGATTGTCTAGGCAGGCAAAAATATGGAAACAAAGATGAATATGGCATTTTTTTAAGGACAGCATCAAGTACAACCATTTGGCTTGAAGGTCTGTGAGAATGAAAGGAGTCCAAGGACAGTAAGAGTAGAAGGTGAAAGATTGATGAACACTCGCCGGACCTCGCAGGAGGCCAGGACACCTCAATTCATCACGCGCGCACGCCCACACACACATACACACACGTGCACACACGTCTTTTTAGTACTCAGAATGGCCTTGAAACTCTTTGATCCCACACACCTCCAAATGACTTCCAAGGTCTACTTACGGCTCTGTTGGCTGGCTGACCCAGGATTAACCCTGGCACCCTCACAAGTGGGCTACATTATGTTCACTAACTTCTAACACCATTATCACAGTCTTGCGTCCCGCTACAATTTGGACTGCAGTAAAGAGGAGTTACAAGCCAAATACGCTAAACACTCTTCAGTCAACAACATTTTAGGAAATGGATATAAGGTGGCGGCTTGCAAGACACGCATGCATCTGGAGTGGGATAGCCAGTCCATTGGAACATCAAACTGTATCAGGAAAAAAAACCCAACAATACCAGTGAAGTTTGGTGCAGATAAAACATGGAACATAACCAAGATTATTCAACTAAAATTCTACTTTTAACAATTCAACAATTCAAAAATAGGGATTGTGCAGAAGCGTGTGCAGGCAGGATGGAACGGGTGGAGAAAAGTGTCAGGCGTGATGTGATAGAAGAGTTTCAGCTAAAATGAAAGGAAAGGTATACAAAACTGTGGTGAGAGCAGCCATGTTGTTTGGTCTAGAGACAGGAAGCAGAACTGGAGGTAGCAGAGATGAGGATGCTGAGGTTCTCATTGGGAGTGACCAGGATGGATAGGATCAGGAAGGAGTACATCAGAGGGACATTACATGTTAGAGGCCTTGGAGATAAAGTCCTTTAGGCCAGACTGAGATGGTTGGGACATGTCCAGAGGAGAGATAGTCAATATATTGGTAGAAGGATGCTGCCAGGTAGGAGGCGTAGAGGAAGACCAAAGAGGAGGTTTATGGATGTAGTGAAGGAGGACATGAGGGTAGTTAGAAGACAGGGTTGGATGGAGGAGATTGGTTTGATGTGGTGACCCCTGAAGGGAAAAGCCTACAGAGAAAGAAGAAGAAGAATTCTGAAAGAAGGGAGGAGGGATTGCCATTTTCGTGAATTTTTGAGAGTCGGTGCAATCGTAGACAGATGACCAACTCTCCATACTCTTGGCTGTTTGTATGTGAGGCAATTCCTGCAGCCAAAGCCAGGTTCACTCCAGTTTCCAACCAGTTTCTGCACCCAGAGGCTCTCATCATCTGTGGTGATTTTACTCACAGTGTTTGGACTGTTATGCCCGTGTTTCAAACACTTGTGCAGTGTGGAATCGAATAATCAGACACTTTCATCATTTCTCAAACGTATCCTTAATGCTGCTGATTTGTTCAAAAGCTCACTAAAGTTTTGGCGGCATGAACTACATTGTACCAAATGAAAATGCCAGGGGATGAAGTGCATTATGCTAATCAGATGTCAAACTGATTATGGCACCAAGGCCACAATTAGACTCCGAGGTGGTTTGGATTGTGTGTAAGCAATCAACCAAACAGGTTTATAGTTTACAGTATAATTTATAGGAGGACTTATAGTTCATGCAGACACACTTGGAGCCACAGGGAAACTTTTTAACTCCTCCTTATCTGCAGTGGATCATCAGAATCTACTGTATTGTTGTGAATGGGCAGCCAATTCCAGAGCTAATAGGCTGCCTAAGTGCTTTTGTCTTCTGTCCTTTTGTGTCCTTGCCTTTCAATCAAGGCTCCCTGATTGCAATCTAGCCAACCAGGTGAGTGGATTCGTCAGGAGAGTGACAAGTGGCTGCCAAGATGGAACAGATCCCTTATCTCTCTGGGACTTCCTAGATTAATTGAGATGGGTTAAGTGGAACTAGGAAGGAGACAATGGAGGGAGCCGATTACAGAGTTGGAAGGTGATGATATGAGAAGAAACGCAAAGTTCTCAAAGACCAATTCATGGAAGGGTTTTTGTTGTTTGGTTTATCTACTGCAGCTAAATGGGAATGTTTGCATCTAGATCTTTATATCCATGTCTGAATGGAATACATTCTTCTATGATCACATGAGCACAATTCAACAGGGAGTAGGACACTGTAGACCTTTTTGCAATAATACACCTTCTTCATGTTCATGTAACGGTGGTCACCTGTGCGATCCGTCTCTGCACTCTTCGGGGCTTGAACCCAGGTCCATTGATCCTCACTAATGCAGACGAGGCCCGAAATGTCAACTCATCTTCAAGTGCAGCTCTTAAGTAACGGGGAGGGAGCTTTACCAACATACAGTACATAATAACAATTATTATTATTATATAAATAATCATTTACATCCACATTTCCAGTGACAGTAATATGTCAAATACAAGGTCAGGCAAAATGATCTGACACAATTGTAGGTAAAAATAAAAGGCAAAAAAAGTAAAGAAACAAAAAAGTGTTTTTATTTTCGTATAAGTACATAATGCCATTTTTTCATATCATGCCATTTTGCTTTGTTTCTTTATAATGTCATTGTTTTTGGTTTCTGTTTCAGTTGCTGCCATGAATTGGACTGGTGAGCATCGCGCTTTCATTGTAGAAATGTTTTTTCAAAACAAACGAATCTGTAACCGCAACACACATAGCATTCCGTTTGCACTTCAATCGTGGTAGAAATGATCCCGTACCTGCTCGAAACACCATCTTGTTATGAGTTACCAACTTCAGAGCTACTGGATCTGCATTGAAACCGAAATTAACCGGCCAACCTCGCACCACCAGAACTGATTTCATTTTTGTTTCTTTACATTATTTGCATTTTATTTATTCCTACAAATGTGTCAGATGATTTTGTCTGACCCTGTACATAAAGTGACACATAATATGGAATCCATGCAATCTATGCAGTCTCTTCTCATTTTACACGAGTTCCCACCACTCTGGTTGGCTCTGGTGCTCCATGTTATACACCAGACCTTTTCCTGTTCAAGCAAAGTCCAGAATTAGGGCCTTTCAGAAAACAACCAAGACTTGAACCCCAGTAGGCACCCCCCCGAGGTTCACCCCTTCTTCTGGTGACCTTGTCAAATACCAGATAGAGGACTTTCTGCTTAGTCTTTACAATCGTAGACCATTTCCAAATCAACAGCTGGTTGATGCTTGACATTCAGGTTGATGTGTCCTGCAAATGAAAAGAAAAAGAATTCTTGCATTGTAATGTGTGTAGTGTGTGTGTGTGTAGTGTGTGTATAGTGTGTGTGTGTGTGTGTGTGTGTGTGTGTGTGTGAGTATTGCATGTGTGTGTGTGTGTCCTGCAGGTTTCAAATGTTGAAAACAAACATCACTGTGATTCAAGATGAATGACAAGCGATCTTGACAAGCGATCTCACTGTCATTCAGGATTCATGATTCTGGAGCTTTGGATCAGAAGGTCATGGTTCGAATCCCGACATTTTAAAAATATGTCAAATCTCCAAAACAGGACTTATGACTCACTGACAGGATGAATATGTAAAAGTATAGTATTACCATCTGTTGATAATATTGTGTTGCAGTATAAAAGGCCTTTCCTCTAAATCCTCAACGGCCATTCTGTTTTGAATCAGTTAAAAAACGTCCGCTGGCCAAGCGGCACAACAGATCTGTGAGCAAAATGTGCTCAGACGCTGCCAGGTTAACAGCAGGACCGACAACGGTAGCACGCTGGTCCTTGCCAGCTTGGGCGCACCTGGTCTTTGTGACCTCTCACCTCAGCTTTAGACTTCATAGCCAAAACCAGAGAAACAGGAAGTTCAGGAATTAGGACTGGCAGGAGCAGGAATATCAAAGCCCAGCCATGGAAAAGGAGGAAGCATCTTGACTACGTTAGAAAAATAATAATGCAAAAAAAAACCTCCTAAAAAGCCACCTGATAGCAGTCAGATTGTGTTGTATAATATTAGTCAACATGGTGTAACACCCTGTATTTACTAGAATTTGCCATAAAATCCCCAAGCTTATGTTGACATGTGATGTAACTAAAACAAACAAGCAGACAAGACACACTGTTATCACTGCTTAAATAATCATGAAATATTAATAATAGCAACAATAGGAAAAAGGGAGAATAGCAGGTCTGAGAGCAGACCCTTTGGTCCTCATAGTAAATAGTGGAACCATGCCAATACACGCAGACAGCATGCATAAATAATCACACATATGCAAGCAAGCAAATACTACATACAGCATATATAATATATATATAATAATCAACGCATGTGTGTCACGGCAAGCCACGCCTCTTTGTTATGTTGGCAGAACGGAAGTATTGTATCCAGGCAAGATGGAACGAGATGAGCCGGCTGGGCTAACGATGATGGAACGGTCAACAAACAGGTGATGTTCACAATCTGCAAGAAGGACTTTAATTTTCACCGAAGCTGCTCAAGCTTGAATTACCATGCTAACGCTAAGCATGCATATGTTGGGGCTACTAGTTCAACAGCTAGCTTGCGACAGACTATAATAACGGACTGCAGGTCATTAAGTAAGGCTACCTCAGACAAGCTGACCAAAGCAATCTCTAAATGGATTACACAGGACTGTAGACCAATTAGCATCGTTGAAGACACAGGTTTTGCAGAAGTTTTGAAAGTAGTGTTCCTGAACGCATCCTATACACCACCCTCATGAGCAACAGTAATGCTCAGAATTCACAAGCTCTAAAACTCAGAAAGGAAAAACAGGATGAGATTTAGTCTCATTGGATCGTCATTGAACGTGAGAGAGTAATGACAACTACCTGGGCGTGACTGCACACCCGACACTGACAAATGGAAAATTAGGTCCTTTGCCGTAATGAAGACATTTTGCTGAAGCATGCAAAGAACAGTTCCTAACTGTGGCGGACAAGCAACTCGACTTCCACGCTTTCACCACATGGGCTGTATCGTTTACATGAGAAGCGTCACTGTAAGCCTCGCTGACAGGAGCTTTGTGAATGCTACTACTGTAGCTTCCTGCCTACAAAACACCAACAATGCATGGCTCAAGGTTGCTACAGCACTGGATCCATGTTTTAAATATCTGAAGAGCCTGTCCAAGTCAGACAGAGAGCGGTGTAGACCACACTTGAAGGGATGCTGCGTGAAAATTCAGCCAAGAGGTCTCCAAAAACATCTGACGATGGGCCACCCAGGAAGAAAATCAACCTCCTGCAGATGGGCTCACATTCAGAATGGGAGGACGAGGTACAACCTGACAGAGATGTACGCAGGTAAGGGCAGAGCCAAAGGTTCACCTGGAGGACCCTTGACTTGATGGACATCTCATTCATGCTGGCTGGCAAATGTCTCCAGCATCCACACTTCCTCGTCAAAGGCTCGTCAGTTGCAGGTCACAACAAGAAGAGGTCGGCTTTACTTTCAGAAAATGTAAACAAGTTGGTTTGCCTCAACAACTGTCTGAAAGATGGCTAGAAAACTGACTTCATTGAAGTATACCTTTTCATTTATGGCCATGTTCATAAATGAAAGTATGTGAAATATAGCATGTTATCATGTACTCTCATTTATTTTCCTGTTAATAAAATACTTGGAAAATCTGCATTTTTCACACATGGTTTTAAATTGTGATTAATCACGATTAATTAATTTGAACACCATGATTAATTTGATCAAAATATGTAATCATTTGACATATATGATGTATACGTATACGCCAATGCATTTGTGCTTCAAGTCCATTTGTTTTTCTCGCTTGTCTGAGACCTTAAATGTTGGATTCATGGAAGGTAGCGGGGGGGGCTGATGGGGGCTGATGGGGGCAGAGCTTATGTCACCGGAGACACGGGACCCCAATCAGGAAGCGTGCCAACACGTGACACACTGTTGACATTAGACTCACCGACTCCCTGGAATTGCACCAAGTCATTTCCATGCTTGTGAGCAATGAAGTGTGTTTTTCCCTGTGGCTCTAAAACCTCTAAAACCAATCCCCTTTTGATTGATTAGGCGGCGTTACGTTGCTCACTGGGAGTTAAAATGTGCTCAGTGGAGAGAAGTCTATATTTATAAACAAATGGTCGGATATGTAGGACAATGTCCATGATTGTCATCTGTAATCAGATCAGTGAAATGACTCTGTAGACTAAAGCTGGACCCTATTAGGAAGTTAGTACATCCTGTACTTGTTTACATGTTGGTTTATAGATGGTTTTTATTTATTCATGTATGTATGTATGTATGTATGTATGTATGTATTTATTTATTTATTAACTAACTAAAGCTGGACCCTATTAGGAAGTTAGTACATCCTGTACGTGTTTACATGTTGGTTTATAGATGGTTTTTAGATGTTTTAGATGTTGATTTTAAAAGAACTGAAACTTAGTAAATGGCTGCTTTGAGTGGATGTTAACACAATTTAAACAATGTTAATTTGGGGTTTGTTGTATGCATATAATAACATATGTTCCTTACTTTTTTGTACCCTAATTCAGTCACAATATAAAGATAATATAAAGAAAATAACAAATATATTTAGAGAAGGAAATTAATTATTGATAGTGTTATGCCCGGTCAATGTATATGATAGAGGAAAGAAAATGAACAAAGCAAAAATCTAAATATCAGGGCAGTCAATTTATCAGATGTTATTGAATCAAATTAATAAGTTTTCAAATTGATTAATCACGATTAATCTCCATTTGCAACTATGTGTGATATCTGCCTATGTTTATCGTACTTTATGGCTTCCTGTTTATTTCGACCACACATACGCATAATGAAAACTTGACTTGATTTTTGGACTGTCAGTGAATGCATCTTGTGGTCCTCTAGTGACAATGAGGAAGTGTCGAGAGGACTAGCGATGTGTTCACCATCAAACATGCTGGGTTCCAACTCGTCATTGTCTGAGTCGGTCTCGTTGTCAGGTGGCTCTTCAGCAATGATGCTAGCCTTCGCCAGAGTTAAGATAACAGATATCGTAGCCCAAGCATCCACAATCCATTCACACATGATGGCGTAACTCGCTCGGTGACGTCTTAGTGGAGTGATGTACGTATGAGAGGTACTTATTACGTATTGTTACCAGCGTATGTGCTGTACGTATTAAGTACTGTTCTCTGATTGGTTTATCACTATCAGTATTACATCCTTGCGTCAGCAGGAAATGGCCCAGCACTAAATCAAGCGTTGCGCTAGCATAAATAGCACAACAACATTTTTACAGCCTTTGGAACTCAGTGCACACATAAGGCGCATTGTCCATTTTTGAGAAAATTCACCTTATAGTGCGAAAAATACAGTATATACTAAGGTACTACTACTAAGGTGTTACTCAGGTAACATCTCATCCCAGACAGGACTGACTGCCTGAAACCAATTTAAGACCGCCCCAAACCAATTTAAGACCGCCCCCACACGAGCACACTTGACCTCTCCGACCGATACAGTATCCCAGATAAGCAATAAGAAAATGAGAGGTGGTGACTGTCCATCTAGATAAAGTTGTGCTATTGATGACATGAGGAAGTCCGGGTGACAGGCTGCTGACAGGAGGGTCAATAAGGGAAGGAAGCAGAATGGGGAGGGGGAGGGGGAGGAGGAAGTGGGAGGACATTGTCAATCATTAGAGGTAATGACAGAGGCAAACAGACATTGGCCCACATTAGCATGCATGCTCATTACGGCACGCCCACACACATACACGCCATGTCGGGGACAGAAGTTGAGCTGTCTGACTGCTTGGACAAATGACAAGTTATTGATTACTTGCATGGGGGGGTTGGGGGGGGTGCGGTTAAACTCGAGGTCACACATAAACATGACTGTCTTGGACAAGCTGGCAGGGGGTAGCCTGAGGCAGGGATACATGGCAGATACAATACAGTATGTCACAATACACCACTAGCAGTAGAATATTATATCCATATATAATGTGCTATACCTGCCTAGAATTTTGGTCAGTGGTCTGGTTTCCTCCCCCAGTCCCTAGATGTGAATGTGAGTGTAATGTGGTTGTCTATATGTGTGTCGCTGTTAAATCGGTGCTGACACAGCTTGTAGGTTCTGACGTTAATTAGCAAGCTGGAACTTAATCTTCCAGAGAAAAGAGACACTGAGGGGGCTACATCAAAACACACACATCTACAAACACACACTCTCTTGCAAAATGATGACCTCACTTCCTATGAGCAGCCGCAGTGAGGATGGGATGGATAGGGTTGCCGTCTTAATAAGGTCAAGATGTCCATGCGTCTGTAGGCATGAAGACCAAAGTCAAACGTACTAATCATGTGAAATTGACTGCAAAGGTAGAAAGGATGTACTGGATTTATCCGTGGTATTTATCAATGGTTGTTGGTCTATAGGCTGGACTTTAGACGAGTGGTTAGCACGCAAGCCACACAGCTAGGAAACCCGAGTTCGATTTCACCCTGGCCATCTCTGTGTGGAGTTTGCCTGTTCTCCCTGTGCATGCGTGGGTTTTCTCCGGGTACTCCGGTTTCCTCCCACATTCCAAAAACATGCTAAGTTAATTGGCCACTCCAAATTGTCCATAGGTATGAATGTGAGTGTGAATGGTTGTTTGTCTATATGTGCGGTGGACCCCGCCTCTCGCCCGAAGACAGCTGGGATAGGCTCCATCATGCCTGCGACCCTCGTGAGGATAAGTGGTAGAAAATGGATGGATGGATTCTACCATTCAAATGAAAGTGGCTGCTCATCAGCTGATCAAAAGTTAAATACCCGAGATCTTTAAACGGAAATCCCCCTAAAATCAAATAAAAAAAACAGTTGAGAAAAGGATCTGGTCATGAAGAGGTAACAAGCCTCCATAATTGGTTTGGGTATGCTTGATGTGTTTCCGGGAGGCTAGTGGGAATGTTGCCCCGGGTGGTGAAGATGCCTTCACGAAGGGCATCCACTATGTGGAACCATTTTGTAAGCTTTGCTTGCCATCCATCCCCAAACCTTCTCCGTTGGTTTTAGATCAGTGGAACACACAGGATGGTCTAAACGAGTGAGGTATTACAAACTGTAGTGTTGTCCTGTTGCTGACAAACAAAAACTCAAATGCCATTCACCGCAGCCTTCCCGTTTGAGGTGAAGCAGAACCAACATTTCTAGCCTTTTGGCATTAGCATACTAGCTGGATGCTCACTGTCCTCTGTGCAGGTGAAAAACCAACATCAAGCTTAACTCAGTCATGATAGTTGACTCAGTGGTAATTGGTGAGTATACATTTCCAATTCAACACCAATACTGGCATATATGGTATTCATAAGGTAACATAAGTTAAAGCAGAAGAGAAATCCACAATCCTATGCATTCATGGAAGGGTTGATGGAAGGGTTCCAAACGAGCTGATGGAACCTACCAACACTCCTGCTTTGTCCATAATCATACTGTAGTAAACACTTGCGGACAACAGCCCGTGTGTATAACCCTTGGTCTGCAGGGATCACATGTCACATTGCCTAAACATGCGTGACAAGAGCACACGCTTGTGACAGACCACATGGTCATAAGCAGGTCAAAGGGCAGCAAGGCATAGCGAGGAAGGGGGACAACGAGGTAGAGTTAGTCTTTCATTCAGAAGTCTGACAACTTGCAGAACTCAGACATACTCAACCAGTTAGCGATGTTTACAAAGGCCAGCAGCAGAACCAATGCAAACCATACGTAGCATGGAGACACTGGGGTGAGCGTCTGTGTCCGAGTGTGTGTGTGTGCGTGTGTGAGTGTGTGCTGTACCAAAACAGCAGGTCCTAACGCAGGGAAGGCAAAGCAGACGTGATGTTTTTCAAATGTGCATGTCTTTCATAGACTCCAACTGCAGTCTCCAACTCCAGAATCCAACTCCATCCCCCCAGTTTTTCTTATAAGCACGTCTGGTTTTGATTCCAATCTATTCAGCTTTTCCGGCGAGTCAGAAAACTACTGCCTGTTCTCTTAACGCTGCAGATGAAGCAGCTTTCAGTTGGGTTTCCATCACATCCAAACACAATCTGTCAAGGATCAATGAGGAAAGCGTAGAGCGGTATTGTACCTGATAGCATTTCCGTGAAATATCCACATCATGGAGGAACATAATGTCTGACAATCTTATTGAGGTTTAACATGACTTTCTGTATTTTAGTAATAAACAGTACTTATGTACGTTAGAGAAAAGGAATGGTTTGTTTTACCTGAGGGAATACCAGAGACTATCATCAAATACTAAGATTGATTAAGTATTTGCTGCCCATCCAACCAGATATTTCAGACATCTCACTTCCTAGTCTCACACTTAGCCAGGAGGCAGCACAGAGGGACAACATACACACACACACACACACACACACACAGCCACACTAACTGGACCCAAGGGACAGTAGATGGAGGTGAGATGAAGTTACAGGCGGCGAAAGCAATGTCTAACAGACAATGAATGGAGGACATGAAGACAAATATTACACGCTGATGTTATCATGATGACATGCTGAACAGCAGTCACGTGCTCGAGGCCCATCCAGCTCAATAAAGTCCAGGCTGTCACCGCTGGAGATCCTTTGGGACAAGGATGCAAACGTGATACATTCCACGACTGCCGTAACATGACGTAGATATGTTGGTCGGCATGTTTCAATAACCATGCAGTATTATTATGTAGTAGTGTTATAAGGGAGTATGAGGATCTCAACTGATCATTGCGGGTTTGGACACAGATGCTAATGTTAATACAACATAAGATGTCCAGGGTGGTCCATAGATTTTTAATTTAAACTACCAACGTGTCAATTTTACCTTCTTCTGGACTCTATTTATACCTTCACCTTCTGTCACGTATCCAGTTTGTCCTCATGTCCCACCGCTTAGCCAATCTGTCCAACCCTTTGTCCCAGCATGGTTTTGCCAGCTGGCCCAGACCAGCGCCTCCCTGAGGAGAAAACAGGTGTGACAGCCCACACTTCACTGAGCACACAGGTACCTGTGGCATCAGGTAGGCACACACCCAACATCAGTGCTGTTCAGGCATGAAGGAGGAGACCAGATACGCAACAGTCAGCCTACCTTGGCCAAAGCAATTACATGGTTAGATTGCGACTACATCGTGTTTGACTTTTACTAACACTTACTGAGAAGACTTACGACTGAAGATGAACGTGAAAGTATATCTTTGCAATGATGAAACACCGACATGCAAGTGAGGAGTCACCTTCTACTTCTTCTCCACCCACCGTGCAATTACAAATTTTGTTCTAAAAGGCTTTTTGGCTGCCTCTCAAAACATGCAGATGCAAAGAATGCTAAAATGCTAAATAACTTTTAAACTCCAGTTTGGAGGATTACTACAAAAACCGTATTGGCATGCCCATCTTTACTCCTGCTTCCTTCATGGCTTTCAAATGACTTTTAGTCATGGCCATCACATCTCTTGCTGCCTGAGAAATAGACTCCATCATATGTAGCAATTTGCATTGGTGATGTCTACAAACCTGATGGTTGGCAGTTTGAACCCGGCTTCCTCCATCCCATACCAAGTCACTGTTGGTTAGGATGCCTTACCCAGCTGTTGAAATCATTATATTAGAATCACTCCAGAACCCTCCCTTTCTTTCTTTGATTGCCGTTGTACACTTGTTACCTTCAGCAGATAAAAACATTGGCACGTGGCACAGTACATGTAGGCTGTATTTTGACGTATTATCACGTACGTATGTATACATTATTACCGACTAAGGTGAAGAGATGTTTTGTACAGAAAAATACAAATTTTTGGAAAAAATCATGCAAATTTGACAACTCTTAAAACCAGGAGAAATACTGGAGAAATGTGATCTGGGAGAAGGCAGGGAACGGGCACGGAAATACTCCAGAGAAAATCAGGAAGGTTGGGAAGTATGTGGTTGCTTCACCAGATAGGAGAGCCAGTGGTTATTGATGGATGCTATCCCAGATGACTTTAGGAAAAATATGCCTGGAATAGTCACCAGTCAATCCCATAGACCAACAACCACTTCCATGGACAATTTAGAGCCTTTGGAAATCCATGAGAGCGCTGGAAGGTGATGCAATACTATCTACATTAAAAAAAGATAACCTGATGACTTAGGCCCGATGTAGAGGAAATTATACAAGGATAAAGAGGGAAAGAGATGTTTTATTGTGTTTAATATTTTGTTTTAAAGAATGCTAAATGATTTATCAGGACAAGATAAATGCTTGATCGTCTCTGCTGTCTCTTAGTCTTACAAGAAGACTACCAACAAGTCCTGGCAGCCATTTTTAAACCTTCAAGAACTGCCCAATACAAGCTAAGCAAAGCATTGTGGGAGTTGAAGTCCGAGAGAACCGGGTCTGTTTAATATCAGGTCATATGGAGTTTATTGTAAAGGTCTAACAGATGTCAAACAAATGAGTGTCATCTAGCAGTGGTCATTGCTTTTGATGTTTGTGCTAATTGCATTTTTGCATGTTATATATATTGCATATTTCTGTTATCTTAATTACAAGGTTAGGATTTGGAAGGGGTGGGGTTTTCGGTGGGGTCTGCTGGTTTTATGCGGATGCAGATTGACATGGAAACCAGTTGAAGTAGGCTTTGTTTTTGAGAACGCCGTAACGTGATCGCAGCGGTTAAGGCAAGCGAGGCTTATGGGCGCTTTTGGCCCCAAATTAGAATGTGCTGTCATGGGGGTGGGGGCATGGAAATGGATGTGATGTGGATCCACTCCAAGGGGGGTGGGGACGGTGGGTATTCCAGGAAAATTAGATTAGTTGAGTGGAATGCAATCAGTGAGACATTACGGAGTGTGATGAGAGAGCGGAGATGTGAGTGAAGATGAACGGAAAAAACTTTTTCAGGCAAGAAGGGGAGGGGGGCGCCATAACCACAAATGAGAAATGTGTCAGGAACCATAGCCAGGGAATCGATTAAATGTCTTAAAAAATGTATATTGTGATTATTTTTATGATTGTTTGAGGAGGCTTTCACTTTTCACTTTTTTAATTTTCAACTTGTTACCAAGATTTTATGGCTGGTTTTGGATAAGACCAAATTTGAAACTAAAAATTCCGCTCTCTTGAAGTTATTCCAGCACAAAAATTATTTTTTACAAGTCTGAATATCTAATTTCAAGCATGAAGAAAACTAAATCATACGTATAGAAAATGAACTTAATGTGGTTCATATTTTTATCCCTTCTGAAAAGGACATCAACAGTTGTTACTTTTGAAGATGGTTTATTTTAATAAGAGACAAGCTACATAAAAAAGTTATACATTCATTTGTATTTGAGGAAATTACGATTTTCATTTTTTGGTATTTCGCTTGGTAAAACAGAATAATAACATTGGCTGCAGTGATTGAGAACGATCTTGCAAAATGAGAAAGTGGTTTCTTTTTACATTATTTACCCAGACTACAAACCCAATTAGTTCAAATTTGATTCAGTGTTTACACTAGCATCAGGAGATGATTACGTGAAACCAGCGTTGTAGTCTCACATTCCCTTGGAGTGGGGGGGTGTTTCTTTCTCTTATACACACCCACACACACACACTGAGTAACCTCCCAGGTAAAGAATATTTTTCCTAATACAATATGATATTGAATTAAATTTAGTTAAAGCTTAAATATATAATAAACAGTTTATATAGAATAAAATCAGTCACATGATTTGTCTGGCTTAGTTCCCTTAGTTGGCCCCACCACCCAGGAAGGCCCAGGAATCAAATGCATAGCCCACCACTGATAATATCCATATTTGCATCATTGCACTTTTGTTTTTCTTTTTTAAAGGTTTTAGTGCAAACATAAAAGTGTCTTTAAAGGGATATGTTGGTGTCAGGGTCCCTGGTCTCCCTCGCCGGTGTTTTCTTTTTCACTTTTTCTTCACCTTAGACTTTCATCTTTCCTCCGCTCACCTCTTCTCATACCTAGCGAGGGTCACCTTACCAAGGTCACCCACCTTTCACCTCTTGTATTCCGCCCCTGTCATGCGAGTAGCATTGGCTGTCTAATTCCCCCCCCTCAGAGTCTGATCTACAGTAGGTCTGCTCCTGTCCCTTCGCTTGCTATGTGCACACCTGGTCCAATGCAAAGGCTGCTTGGGGCTACCTGGCTGACCAGGTGGAAAAACACTTTTGAGGTCTGCACGTCAGGAAGCAGTAAGACTCGCATGGTATTTTAAATCACATTGTAAAAATATATATCTTAGCATTAGTAGCGGGCGCCTGGTCAACAGCTACAGGAAATGAAAATGGAAGAAGTCAATCTCCTCTCTGCAGCTATAAAATAATGTTGTGTACATTTATATACGTTCATTGGTTCAATTCTTCTTTCATTTGTTCTGTGGCACCTTGTCAAACTTCATAGCATATACAGGATTTGGTGGACCAGATTGCCTTCAAAAGGGCGTCAGTGATGTTGTGCAGACAGCGGCCAGCCTCTGATTCCTCATTCGCCTCTAAAATGTTGTCAAAGACACTTAAAATAAAAATAAATATGACGAGACCATACTTGATATATGGTAGGTTTATTTGAGCAAAATATATGAAGCATACATATTCAGTGTGTCCCTTTTAGCAAGAAGCTTTGCGAGTGAAAAAGAAAACTGAATTGATCCATCAATCTGGACCTCCATGCAAGATCTCATCTCCTGAGGTAAAGATCATTATGAGTGAGGGATCAGGGATAACCTGCTCAAGAAACTAGCTTGGTCCAGCCATCCCTGCAGAATGAGAGTTAGCGCTAGTCATGGAACTGAAAGCCCAGATTGTCAAGTTGATGTCCTCCGCAATTCTAAGGTTTACAAAAGTACTCTCACCAGCTTGCATCCGTCTCAGGCCCATCTTAAAGGGAACCTATTATGCTCATTTCTCGACCTTTTGTATTGAGTTGTGGTCTCCTATAGAGCTGCTACACACAATAACCAGCACAGAAAACCTTTTAGATATAGCAGAATCTGCACCTATTCCAGCTGGATTCCTTGGATGTCCTTCCTTTGTGCTTCCTAACTATCAACCATATAAGGAAGCCCGACCTCTGTGACATCACAAAGGAGCAGTTTTACCACACCTTTTGAAACAGAGTGTTTTGAGCCATCCCAAACTTCTTTCAGGGCTCACTTCCAAATGTGTAAAGATCATTATCTGAAACTTTTGCATCGTTTAAAATGAGAATACAACATTCTAACTACATTTATAGGTCAGAAAAGCAAAAAGCAAAATAAGTCCCCTTTGAGTTTGCCAATGAACACCTGAAGGACTCAGGCGAGGCTTGGGAGAACGTGATGTGGTCAGGTGAAACCAAAATGGGTCTCTATGGTTTGGAGGCAGAGAAATGCTGAATATAACCCCATGAACACCAGCCCCCACTACACTCGAACGTGTAGGTGGAAGCATTCAGCTTTTGGATCTGTTTTCTCTGCTAAGTCTCTAGCAAGACTTCATCACGGGGGCCATGGACCACCTTGGACGACAACCTCGTGGCCTCAGCTGGAACACTGAATATGGGAAGAGGATGAGACTTCAGCATGACAATGACCCAAAACATATGACATATCCATAGGAAAGGAGTGGCTCAAGAAGAACAGTAAGATCCTGGATTGACCTAGCCAGTCTCCAGAAAAGAAATGTGTATAGCAAAGGACTTTTAAGACGTAGTAATGGGTTAAATACACAGACACAAAAGTCTTCAGTTGTTTATTGTAAATAGTGTAGCTGTGCTGATTAAGAACTAATCCAACATATCCACACCCGTGTCCTGTGTTGTTTACATCCACAGCACATTAGCTAATTAAGGACCACTTAGCCGTGTGCAGGCCAATTGGCAGCACTAAGAAGCGATACGTTAATGAATGCATTTAGGGCTTCCAGTGTTTACATCAATGTCGATGCCACTTGTTGCACGTGTCAAGTGTGGCACATATCACTTACAGTATTCCCACAATGAACCACTTCATTGGACACTAGCTATTGTACCTCAAGATTGTGTACCGTGTTTTTCAGACCCTGGATTACTCTTTAAGACCCTCACCAGATGCCAAAGCTGTTTTGGCACATCACATAGTCGGTAAACCAAAACACAGGAGTACCATGCAGTGTTTGCACAGCTTTATATGGATGTGACTTTCCAACTGCGTCTAACGCTCACTTGGCTGCGCTCAGGTGTGCATGGATGCTTCCTGCGGTCAGTCAGCAGGGTTTCCGTGTCCCCTGCAGGATGTGTTGATTACTTTGGCCTGGCTGAGCTCAGAGGTCTGCTGGGTGCTCAGTGGATTGCATCAAGGTGACATGAGGGCAAATGTACGTTAGCAGAACATGGAGACCTCCAGATAAACAGCACAATGATGCCATGAAAGGAATTTGAGAATTTGTTCAGACACCTCAGTTCTACTCTGCAGAGCAGCGATGAGGGAAAACAGCTGGACAAAGTCTGTTGTAGATGGACAAGAGACGAAAGGTTAAAAAGTACATGTACTACAGTATACCGTGGAGCAGGAAATAGAGGATAATGGAAGAATGGCTGCAGAGAGGAAAAGGATGCAAGTCTTGCTGTACTCGTGATGGATGAGCTTTTGCTCAGGTGCGACAGTTTAACCAAATGAAGTCACTGAGCAGACAGGAATGAACGAACGACAAGGTCATCACTTTAACTCCCTCCCTCATCCTACTTTCTCACTCACTGCTACTTTCCGAGTACAACTATTTTTATAGTCATTATCTCCCAGATTCCTTCAAACCCTTAGACATTTCTTACTTTTCAATTATGTTCTCTTTATTACTGAAAGTCTTCAGCAAATTGTTTGAATCTTCAGAAGGGGCTTCCTTCTGCGATGATGACCAATTTGATGGACTGAACACAGGCTGACCTCCCACCCAAATCAAACTGTGTGTGAGGGACATATTTAGTAATTCGGGGGCCCAAGGCAGACACAGTTATTGGGGCCTTCCACATCCTGGTATTTCATTGACAAAAAATGTATTCTCACCCCAACACAAGGGGCTATAATTTCGTAGACGCAGCGCACCTGCACAGGCTGCGCTTCTCCTGCGCCAACAATAGACGGCACAGTCCATTCTACCAAATTACCAAATTGGCTGCGTACTGTACCAAATGACCACTGCATGGGTTGTGCCATCTTGCGCTGCGCCATGAAATTAGAGCCCAAGGTCTTCCGTATGGGCAGCAGCTACAGACGTTACATAGCCTTGTTTATAAGCCCTCCCAAAAACAATAACAAATATTAACATTTATTACCTACAACATTAGTAGATGATAAACACTAATATTGAAGATTCCTTTTCATATTCACACTTGTTAGTAGTACTAACAGTACTAACTGGAAATCTCGGGGCAATTGACTGTTTTTGTCTTATGGTACATAATGGTACATAATGGTACATACTGGTACATAATGGTACATAATGGTACTTAATGGTACTTAATGGTACATAATGCCTGTTCTGAATGTTAGAGCATTTTATGGCCATCTAGCTGTAGCTCAGAGTTCTTGCCATGTGGTGCCATATCGAACTTACAGTAATCATAAGTAGGAGAGCGTGTGAGAGCGATAACACCCATTTTAGCATACCTTCTCTGTATTCACACTTGAGTCACATGATAAGGAAAATGACAAATTGTGCCCAATTTGTCCATTTTCACGTAGGAGTGTGTTGAGTTATTTTGAGGGTACAGTACATTTCCACTGTTATACAAGTTGTAGACTAAGTACATTGTATGGAAGTGTCACATGGTCTTAGTTGTCCCATGAACCCATATCATAAAACATTTTCAGAAATGTGAGGTTGTACTCACAGATATCGATATACAGCATGTAGTACATATACAAGTAAATAGGCTCACAGAAGTTCATGGAACATAGAGTTGTTAAAGGATGGATGCAGTACATTGCATTTCCATCACCATGATTCTGTACCCAGTAATTTCCCCCAACATGATGAACGGGTTCAGTAAATGACAGGACAAACTAATGATCAGCGCTGATGGGAAATGATGCGTCTCTTCCTGTATATACAAATGTGTTGACAGAGGAGGCTCCTTTAATGGCGACTGTTCTCTAACCTCCGGCCTTTGACCTTTGACCAAGCCTGTGGTCGGACATTGATCCACTACCATACTGTTGGTGTTGACATGGAGGTCCCCTTGTCACCGTGTCCCAGACACAATGACTGGCTTGTGTGGGAGCACAATGGAGAACTGTGCAGATTCTAATTGGTTGTGACTGGGAAAAAGATGAATGTATCAGATACACAAGACTGTGAAAAGGTACTAAAGAATGGTTTTGCCACAAAGTATACTGCAGATACTTTGCAATAACATAAAAATACAACGTTTCTAGTTAAGACTGAAACCAACTGGTAGTAGAGCCAACTGTACAATAGGATTCACTACAGAGCTGCATAGAAAAGTAATACTTCACAAAGACAACGATGCTCAGTGTTGAATGATAAGTGTCAGAGAAGTATTCATGCAACACGAGTTTACAGTGGTGAGAAATTTCAATGCACCATAGCGTACAACTGGAATCAACATGACATGGCAGCGTTTTATATGTTTCACTTTGCTTCACCGCACACAACTAAAGTGAGCTTCTCAAAACTTAGTGAAAAAACGTTATCACATAAACAAGTACAAATTATGGACTGGTACATGTATGTTGTACATTTTACCTGTATTACCAGGTATTTGTCACCAAATTAGAGTAAATGAGATGCGATTTTTGGAAAATATTTCTTTTATCAATGCTGATTTGTGGATGTGCAGGGTTCCACTCTATAGCCAAAATGTACTGATCAATTTGATTTGTTGTGTCAAGGGAAAATATCCTGCTAGCTCCAAAATAGTCAAGAGAAATGATTGCTTTTAGGAAAATGTTAATGCTAAAATGTTAATTATTAATTGAACAATATAGGGAACCGCATAGGTGAGAGGAGGCGTGACAGACAAAGTGAAGGGCGGACTCACATGCCTAGACACTGGGGGGAACACAAGACACTTAGACACGAGACAATACATAAGACTGGGTCAAAGAGAACGAGATAAAACAGAATTTTAGCATTATTTTTTATGAAAAACAGAATGAAAAAATATATGTATGACTGGACAAACACTTTTTAATTGAACTGAGCCACAAAACAAATCAGTTGCAGAGGCTAGCCTCTTGTTTCTATAACAGACACTATGTGACATTGTGTATCTTAAGAGAAATAAATGTGTATTTTACTGCATTAGAACTAATATTGGTCAAATGTAATAGAATAATGTACATAAAACATTTTGTAAGTGCAATGACAAACCATATTTTCCCGACAACAAACCGGAACATAGCCTGCTAACTGCTAACAAATTTTTTGACCTTTTTAGCCTGGTGTCTTTCCCTATGCCTCGGGTTAAAATAGCATAGTGTCTCAAACTAAGTATTTTTCTTAATAATAACTTCTGGCTTTTTGTACAATTAGCCTGCACATTTTATGACGTACAATTATCATTTCATACAACGTAAGGAGTTAACCGGCTCACAATAAAGGCATCTATCTTTTGAGGGCGTATGCTTCTGATTGCAGGAACTACTGCTTGCCACAAAGCGGTTGTTTAAACAAACACAAACAGAGTACTCTGTAATTCATTTTGTCACTCCTTGGCAGAGGTCCGTGCCCTACCGAGGGCTGACGTTCAGATGGCGGGATTTGATTCCATACCACAATGTGCAAGTCATTATAATATCGCTGGAGTAAGTACTACATCGCAGGGTCATAATCAACTTTTTGAAGCGAGGAATTAATTTTACTTCATGACACTGCGTCATATTTCTAAGCTTTTTTTCTACGTTTTTTCGAACCACACGCGCACACGTCCTCGTGCTGCTCATCATCTGCAGCCTATCAGTCATGTTGATTTTGTGTGTCTGTATCAAAGTGCTATTTACCCAATGCCTCGGCAGCAGGCGAGTAATGAGACAAATCTGTGCGGGGTGTGTTCTGGCAAATTTGTTTGATTCCAGATCTAATGAAAGGATCAAAAGATTACAACTGCTATTTTCTCTTCTCATTTCGACACGTAAGCTTGTCTTTTCCCAGACTTTTACTCCACGGTGACATTTGTTCAGTTTATGTCTTATTTTCTGTTTGCTTTTCCACCTTGGTTAAATCCTCCCTTTGCCTGTCAAGATGCAGTGCATATTTCCAAAGGACAGTAAAACAGGAACATATTTTCCTGGGGGCCCAATTTTCACCTACGACCTTCTACTGCTTCATTAGTAAACTTCAACCCTTGAACCCATCAAGCGAAGTCCTCAGGGGTGAAGTTCCAGCAGGTGGACACAGGTGAGAAATAGGTGTTGCCTTGATCTCAGCCTTTAGTCTTCAATGTGGGACATTTGTTATGTTAAGCCTCAGAAGTTCTCCTCTCTCTTTTTGGTCATTTAAATCAAGATCTTATTGCTGATGAGGTCGTGTTCGGTTCATACGTGTTGATGATATATTACAGGTTATAGAGCAAGATGAAAGCCATGCAATTTCTATACAGTTTCTATACATATATAGCCCCTCATTTACCGTGTATAAACCACCATTTTTTTCTTAAACTTTGAACTCTGCGACTTATATAGCAGTGCGGCTAATTTAGGACCATGTTCTAATCTTGTGACATCGTGAAAAACTACTTATTGTTGAAATACTTTGCCACTCATGAGGCAGTGAGGAACCAGTAGCTCTTTTCTTTGGCTGGGCAAAACTTTACCAAATTAAATTTAAAAACCAAGGTTTAATGGTATATTAGAAAGTTCTACATGACTGCAACAACAATAAACATGTTAAATTACTCATCTCTGACGGCATCATTAAAGCATTGCAGTTTTATTATTTTATTATTAAGATTGTCCGAGTGTATCCGGTGGTGCGTCTGGTGAAGACATCCGCAACAATGCCAAGGTGTCAGCCTTATCTTTATTCATGGCCTCCATTATATATGGAACCATGATTCATTTGGACTATTACTTTTCCCACAACGCCATTTTAGCGGTATTCCGAAGAGGAGCCACAAAGTGGGCAACTGCAATTTGAGTTGAATGATACCAATTCTGTGTCACGTATTGAGTGCAGCAACATAAAGGCTGACATTTGAATGGAAAGGCATTAGTGAAATGCACTGCATACATTCATTCAGTGGCACTAAATGCCTTGTTAGCATTCACGGTTACAAAGTGTGGATGTGCAATAATGACACGGAAAGGAAGGATGGAGGAGAGACGAAGGAGGAGAGAACTGAAGAGACGGAGAAAGACTCTCAGATTTTGAAAGTGTTTCCCTTTCATGCGTCTATTGTCATCTCCTTCTTCTTCTAATTTCATTTCATCTACCTCTCCTCTTGTGATGAGGACATCACTTCTTTACAACAGAGACGTGCGAGTGTGTGCATAAGAAAAAAGCTCAGCGATCTGATTAATGTACGATAACACTCAACACTCACTTAACACTCAAAAGGTAGCAAGGAAATATCCAAGTACCAATACAAGTGAAAATAATGCCATTGGCCATTATCTCCAAGGCCTCTAACATGTAATGTCCCTCTGATGTACTCCTTCCTGATCCTATCCATCCTGGTCACTCCCAATGAGAACCTCTGCATCCTCATCTCTGCTACCTCCAATTCTGCTTCCTGTCTTTAGACCAAACAACATGGCTGCTCTCACCACAGTTTTGCTTACCTTTCCTTTCATTTTAGCTGAAACTCTTCTATCGCATCACGCCTGACACTTTTGTCCACCCGTTCCATCCTGCAACAATATCTCATTTCATGACATGTGCACCTAAAAGTCCGGTCCGGCTAACGTATGTTTTTTGCTCTAAATTTAGTGGGTGTGGCTTAAACACTGCAGAGTCTAATACACAGGAAATTAAGGTGGTTCTTTTAGCATAAACAAAACTAAAATACTGCAATCTATTTCACTTGTAGCGCTTTTTGCCCCTCCAAGGCACTCAAAGCACTTTGACACTGGTAGTACATTTGCATCCTGGGGGGCAACTGGGGGTTCAGTATCTTGCCAAAGGATACCTCCACATGATCACAGGAAGACGAAGAATCAAACCCAGAACCTTCAGGTTGGGAGACCACCACTCTACCACTTGAGCAATGTGCCGCCCCAGCCCCCCCTCGCATCCAGGTCAGATACCCGTGGGTTCACCCCCCCCCATGATAAGCATCTTTGGTGATACTAGTGTGGTTCGACCTGCAGGACTTGTTCCTCTGGTTCACTTAACTTATCCACTTTGTGGTGAATCAGTATCTTCAGAACACATCTCTTATCAGATTGGGAATTGGCAAACTTTAACTTGTGCAACTCTGGTGTTCAATTCCACCATTAGCTGAAACTCATTGCTGTTTGTTTCACAGAGGTATTGTCTCATATTGTCACAGAGTTTTGTCTCCATGTTTCTATTCCATGTAGGAACATGGAAAGTTTGTGCTCTTTTATGGAGCGTGGAAGACATTTAACTAATCTCAGTGTCATCTCATTAGACACAGACTTATAGTTCTCCTACTTTATGGGGACTTAAGGAATCATCATCATGGGAATACTAATGTGATGTACAATTCTTTTGTGTGAGGCCTTTTTTCAGACTGAAATTACGGTAAAAAAAAAACCCATACTGTATGCTGTAAGAGGAGGGCCTCAACTAGCTCAAGTACAAAGAATACTTCAATTCCCATGCATTAAAAACGTACAAATCAACAAATCCATAGGCATACAGTATATGCAGTACTCTCCACCTAATCTTAATCCACTTTCTACAAGATTTGGACAATTACTCTATGTTCATGAAGCTAGAAGAGTGTGGACAGAGGTTCCTAAGGATCTACTTAGAACCTCCTTAAGATCCAACTGCAACTTTTCAACTGGTCTTAACATTTTGATCATCAGTGTTTAATACTGTACTAGTCCAGTTGGGGAATAAAAACACACACTTATGTATATACATAATTAAAGGGCAGTGCCATGAAGGGTTTATTCCATAATGCATTAAATGTATATATTTTTTCTCTTTAAAATATTATTTGTGAAAAACAAAAACGGCATGCAATTAATTAATGATGGTATTTTGTTCAATATTTGTATTTTTTGTGCTTTCATTCATTTGGAGCCTATCCCAGCTGTCTTCGGGCGAGAGGCGGGGTCCACCCTGGACTGGTGGCCAGCCAATCACAGGGCACATATAGACAAACAACCATTCACACTCTAAGCCTTTTTAAAGTTCACAATAAGGGGGGCAGCAAAAAGGGGAAACAAGAAACTTTACTGTTTGAGGTAAGGTTGGAGAAATCAATGCCATGCTCGAGGGCACCTTGGCAATAATCAGGAAGTAGACTAGCATAGCTCCAGTGTATTTTTCCAATGTATTTTTATGTGCAACAGGACTCAAACTGAGTCCAAAGGTTCTGCTGCCCCAAATTATACAAATATTAATATCTACTTTTCTTTTATAGCCAGCAAATACCTTTTATTCAGTGCTAATCGAGGTTTTCAACAGATTTTTTTTTTTTACTTTTCCTTAGTGTGCAGCGTCAGTGGTTTCAAAAAGCAGTTTTTAGTGATACCAGTGATGTGAAAATGCCAGAACTGACCTTAATTGGACCTGATTTGTAGTTCTATTCCCGGGACGCGAGTCGGGTCAGGGTCTGTTCAGTTTCACTGTGAACAAGGCGAGGAACTCTTGGCAGTCTCTAACTGAATAAAACACACGGGGGTGTAATGCTGGATTCAAATCAATTGGACAGACAAGAAAGTCGGCAGTAATTGCTTTTATTTTTATATAATTCTAATGGTTTTCCCCGTCTTGTGCTCACCCACTCAGAAATTGGCAACTTATTTCATCAGCTGTCATATTTCATGCCGTTTTATGCTTTCATCCTCTAAATTTACAAATATTTTGAAGTGAAAGTGAAATTATTCTCATCATGCGGTCATTAAACACAATTCTTTTAAGGAACAGGATAAGGGAACTGTAAAAAGTCCTCAACACATTTTTAAAAAATGACTTATTCACAGTCGTCTGACACATCTGGAATATGTGACGGAGCGACCGTATTTTAGCGACCGAGTGAGGCAGCCAACTTTCTTCCTTCTAATCTTGTGTAAATCTAATAGTTTGGCTGCTTTTACTTTTGAACTTCTTAGTCACTAAAAAGTCAAAGCAGTCTGATACATTTTTAAACAAGCTTTCACTTTCCTTAAATAGAACAATTGTAAACACGTGGAATCACGGACTAGAAAAGTGATTACGGTCCAGGACCAACAGGCTCAGACCTACTGAAATACTACCAGCATGTGGACATTGGTGTGGACACGTGGACATGTGGACACAACCGGTTAAGGTTCGAACCCCGGGCACTGAGAGCAGCCTTTCTTGCTCAGGCTGATTTGAATGTTTGCAAAGCTGCAGCCACTCTAGTACTCTTCTGTCAGCGTACTGGATTACGCAGAGTATGTGACGGCGTACATTAGCGCTTGTGTTGACACCATCGTAGCCACCATACTTACAAATCAGGACGTTCTCAGACAGAAGCCCAGGATTAACAGTCATGTGTGTCATTCTACATGCTCGCTCTTTTGCATTCAGATCCTTCAAGGAGGCCGAGTACGAAGCTGCATAGCACATATAGGTAGACGCTGGACCGCTTCTAATTTATTTCAGATTCCAGGCCAACGTGGCGAAGCCTGCAGCACATCACAGACTACAGGACCACCGCCAGGACGACTACTGCTTCAGACAGCCTTCTGGATGACCTCAACACGTTCTAATCCCGCTTTGAAACCTCCAACATGAGCAGAAAGGAGGTAGACACGCACACACCTGGACCACCCCACCGACCGTCTCATCAGCCAAGGTGCATCAAGCCCTCAGGAGGCTCAATTCCCATGAAGCAGGACAGCTTGACAAGCTCCTTATCCCCCGCGTGAATCGGGTACTTGATTCACTCGAGTCAAAGAGGGGATACACAGAGTCTCTATATGTTTCTTCTGTACAGCAAAAGTCTTAAGGCATATAGACCCCTCATTCTGCATGACTAAATCTTAAAAATAATACATGACTGGTTCCTGAGGTCTCAGTGTGCCCTAAATCAGCGACCTTTTGGGTCAAAAACCGTTTTGTAATTGGAATAGTTGATCCCGTAATCAATTAGCATTTGAATAGAAACAAGATGTTAGCCATTATTTGTGAACACCAAACATGCAATCCTGATTACGTTAAATGAAGTGAATGTTGACAAAGTCGAAGAACAAAGTCTCTTAACTTCCTGTTTAGAATTATGACCACAAGTTCCAGTAATCCTGGAAAAAGAGTCCCTTTCGGGTTCCTTATTTATTCCTTATATGTTGCACGCCTGCAGTCTGTCATTCAGCGCACCATCGTTCTCTTATTCATAGACAAATGAGCCCAAAAACTAATCTTTCACATCAGATGTTCACCATGTGCTGCTTTGTTTACATTTGAGGTCATCCACGTGTTTTGCTGCTGGACTCCTCTGTGATTTTTGGCTTTCTCCAAGGCACTCGACACACGGAGGAAGACAGACCGGTTCTGGGGCCTCCGGGTACACTGACAATAAAAAGGTTTAGAAGTTTAAATACACAGAAGAAAAAAAAATCAAGTGTCACATACTAGTTTGTTTCCAAAGTTACACATCGACTATTACTACTACTTCCTTGTGGTGGCGTACGGTCAAGGCCAGCAACGGCCTTCTCTGCTGGCCTTGACACTAACAGAAGCACTCGAGTATTTATTCCATCAAATTGTATTATTTATTTACAACAGTCTATTTTTAGACTTATACTTTTAATAAAATACTACAAAAATCTTCGACTCTTGGCCAACATGCTTAGTCTCGGCAGCTTCCTCACCAACCATGCCGACATCTAAGTATGATGCAATACAGTTCTCCGTAACCACAACAATGTAAATATTGTTCATGGAACACCTCTCAGCATTTATCTATTCTTCAAAGTTGAGCAATTTTCCATTTTTGAGTCTCTGAGATGTGCAGCAGAGTTTGGGAGCACAAACAAGTTTAGGCAGTATTGTGTCCAACCAGGAGGATTTTTGAACCTTTACAGTTTATTAACATGAAAAATGCTAAAAATGTGTCAGCTCATTGAATATTTATGGTCCGAAACCCCGGTGAGGTGTCATTCCATTATCACCCACTCACAAGCTCCTTCGTTATTAAAATGTATAAAAACGTTCTTAGGGGAACAAAACACTGAAGTCCCATCTAATGTGAACCATAAAGCAGCTGAGGTCTGAATGCTGTCAGATGTTTGGATGAGGTGTAGACAAGACCATATCGGTGCATTTCTTCAAATCGAAAATGTGTTTCACATCAACACACACACAAAAAAATGATTGGTTCAAGTATAATTCAAGCATGAAGCACATGGCTGCCATATTGCATCAACAATGCGGGTGCAAGGAAGGGTTAAGTACAATTTCTAGTACAGCGTCTACATCTGCTACAAAGGAATGAAATATCTCGCAGGATATTTTCAGACCTCTGGGCATGTGAACTGTTGACACGCGGACAAATACTAACTTTCTATGGTAATGTAGTTTTGTGTACATCTTTATACAGTATTTTTGTACTTTTACTACAAAATGGGCAGGCGGGTGAAAGACATTCAGGGCGCTCCTCGCTACTGCGCCTCCATTAGTGACCTGGTGTTTGCAGCGAGGTCAACATATGGAGCGTACCCATCAAATATGTTCTTTTTTTCTATATCACATAAATGAATATCTACTCAAAAAATCTTTGTCTTCGGGCGAGAGGCGGGGTTCATCTTGGACTGGTCACCAGCTGGAGAAACCGGCTTTCCTGTTGGAAATTGGTCCTATATTGATTTCCTCGTGCTCTAACCGTTTTTTTTGTGGCGTTATATTAAGCACAAATGTCAAAAATGGTCAATCCTTTAAATAATTCTTGGATTCCCCCAAAATCGAATCAGTCGTTCCATATCCCTGCCATGCCCTATGCGTTGAGGTTGGCAGAGGTAATACCGTACTAGTTCTTGAGGCGTCTAGCTGTTATTGTCATAACATAATTAGTAATAGTTATTGTCATCGTCAACTGTTTGACAGCATCGATTGAGTCTCACACAAAATGTGACTGAAGAGGGTT
Source organism: Doryrhamphus excisus (assembly GCF_030265055.1). Taxonomy (NCBI): domain Eukaryota; kingdom Metazoa; phylum Chordata; class Actinopteri; order Syngnathiformes; family Syngnathidae; genus Doryrhamphus; species Doryrhamphus excisus. Next base: position 16,333,352 of record NC_080473.1, on the reverse strand, counting down.
AAATACCACCCAGCGTTTGAGACGCCATAAATTGAATTCCCTCTCATTGCTAGCAAAGCCATGACCCGACGGCGTCTTCCTAATAGCTAACACCTGAACTTGACCACAGGACTAATAGCGGTTCAAGGATTTTGGGTGAAGTTTGAAAGGTCCCATCTCAATCATTTCCAGTGAACCTCCAAAGCTTTCGTGAAGTCCTTAAAAATATACATAGAGCACAGTGATTCTCCCTTTCTGCCTGTTCTCATAATATTGATGCTCTTTTCACTTTATTTGGATAGACTCACCGTGGGATTTTTGCTTATTTTATTTCATAAGTGCTCTGGAGTAATCAAATCTTAAATCAAATATTTTCCTTTCTGCCAGTACTTCAGTACTTCTCAATCTGACACATTTATCCTCAAGGAAAAGGATGTCAGGGTCTGAGTCTATCAGGACTCTGGGGAAGATTAGGGAAATGATGTAAATAATAATAATAATAATAATCCATTGGATTTATAGACACTCAAAGTACTTTAGACCGAGAACACATTATTCATTGACTCCATAGTCTGGTGGTGTTACGCTACATTTGTAGCCACTGGGGTAGACTTAGCACTCATTCACCATTATTCACCAGTGTTATTCACCAGTGTGGGCAGTGCCTGAGGTAAGATAGTCCACCATGTTTTGTGACGGTTCCTCTTCTATGTCGCTTCCTTTAAAAGTAAAACACAGCCGCTTTCTGTTTTTGCCATCTCTGAATTCTGTCTGTTTTTGTATTTGTATAACAGTAAAAACATATCTTGTCACAATAATTTATTGTGATGAAAGTGCTGAAAGGATAAAGACAGAAGCGATCCAAATTGGAATGAGTCATGCTGAAATTGATTTAAGGCAGCACAGCAGCCCTCGGACATCTTGATTAGCTGTAATACTGCATCACTCGTCATCATCTGTCATGTCTGCCTCCACTTCGGCTGGAGCAGGTCTTTAATCAGTCTGGGTAATTGAGAGCATCTTAGAGCCGTTGTACACACCCTCGCTCCTTCAGAGTTGTGAACAGATTTGACACATCGCCACCGATAGACCTACAAGACCAAGGAACCACATCAAGGCTGGATTAGTCTTTCCGAACGCACGCAGGAAATGATACATTCCAGAAGGGAAGGACGGCCCCCTCAGACATCCATGGTGGATATCGTCAAAGGGAAATGAGCGGACAGCTGGGAATGTCACGCATGCACACCCGACAAGCCATCCAATAACGGAGAGGACAAATACCTTGTTAAGCTGCGGTATGCTTTTCAAAAACATTTGCCTCTTTTTTTTTGCAAAATTTTACAATTCACACAGTGGGGGGGGGGGGGGGGGGTACATTCTAAGGCTTTGAATGATGCAGGAGCATCTGTATTAATTTGACCAAGTGTTTCATTTTGACATCCATACACGGCGGAACCTTGGTTCGGCATAATTGTGTTCCAGAAGGGCCGACTCTAAGCAAAACGGATGTTAACCAAATCAAATATTCTCATAAGAAATACTATAAATCCAATTAAACCCACAAATTTTAACACAAACCAACTTTTTACACCTTTAAAGCTTTCTAGTTTTGCAGTTTTATATGCAGAAAACAATTCCAAATACATGTAAATACATATAAATGATCAATGTAAGGCATACATTTTGAAGACATAATTATTGATGTGATTGAAAACAGGAAGGTGTTGGTGGTTGGCCTTTATGAAAGTAAAAGGAACCTTAAATATTCAGTTATCCCTTTTGTTCATCATTTCTACACATTTAGAAAGCAACTGGACTGGCTAAAGGAAAGCGAAAAGGGCAGACGTTAAGTATTGTCGTGTACAAGATGTTATAAAACAAAAAGCAATATTTTTGAGGACACTTTCTATGGGCACCAACAGTCTTCAGCCATGGTATTAATATAATAGTTGGTACTGTTTTGACATCGTGATGAACTGAATACTAAAGTCCACATTGGAAATCACAGCTGTAGTAAAGCCAAAGGCTGACAGCAGCAACACACTTCGATTTGTCTTTATGTTAGAAGTCAGGCAACAGCCAGTTGGAAAAAGTCAAGTGCTGGGATTCGCAGAATTAGTAATTTAAATCATGAAAATACCATTTTTAAGGCAAAATAAAACTATTTTTTGTGACAGCGTGCTTTATGCTCCTTTTTATCCTCTGGACTTAACTTTTATATATTGTAAAAAAAAAACCTCCACTTCACACTGCCGTTCTTTCAGTCTGCTGTACGTCTGTGGAGCAACGTATCCTCCACGTCTAATCCATCCCAGCTGGAGCAGATTGCATGGCCAATTAAAGAAAAAACGTTTGGTTGGCCCAAACGAGGCGCCCACATGTTGCCGTGTGACCTAGCCTTCATTTTGCCCTCAGCCCCCTTCCTCGGACGTCACCCCTCAGGGATTAGGGGTCACTACGCTTGTCGTATCTTTTACACCCAAGCAAGGAGGAATACGTGGAGACTGACGACATACACGACAATTAGCCTCATTTCTGAGCAAAACATCTCTGAACAAAAGCCTCCTCCTGCAAGGTCACAGTCACAGGGTGACATCTTTTTTAAATACAAATACAAATAATCTGTTCTGGGGTCAGGAAAATGGTCATAATTTATGGGCATTCTGAGGATGAGCAGTTGAGTAAAAAAAAAAAAATCCAAGTTACAGATGTGCTTTTTGTTTAGTTGAGATAGCGTTATATTGATATATATTGATCCCTTGGACGTGTCAGAGGTTCCAATACCAGCAACTCGGTATGCAGCGACTAGTAATGGGTCATTCACAAACGAATGGCTTTTAGAGTTGACTCTTTGAAGTGGGCTGATTCTTTGAAGAAAAAGTACAAGTCAACGTTTTTTCTCACCTTTTTTTTCCTCTGTTAAAGCCGAATGTGGGCTGCACAGTTTTGCACATTTGAATGAATATTTGGTTTTGTAATGTTGTGTTGCTGATACTTTTACATTTCCACTTGAGAGGGGTCTTTGTTTTTGTGTGTTATATAATATTTTTTTGTTTCAACTGAAGCTACTCTATATAAACAAATTTAATATAATTATATATGTAACTATATTGAATATATTGAATATACTTATTTTTTATTATTTACTTTATGTAATTTGTGAGAAAGCAATTACGGCATAAAATAAAAAAAAAAATCTGAGGAGCCGTTTGGGAGCCAAAAGAGCCAACCCTTGTTAGGGTGCCGTACCAAAAGAACCGGTTCCCTTAAAAGTGTAAAAATTCCCGTCGCTACAGTTTAAGTGAATAGTAGTAGTTTCAGCAACAATTGTAATGCCATGAAATGTGAAAACAACAAAACACTGAGACATAACTTTATCAAATAATACAAAATGATAAACATTGACACAGGAATCTTACAAAATCAATAATTCCTTTTTTCCCCCGTGTTGTTCTTCAACAAGTTCTTCATGTGTTCCTTGCTGAGCTGAGGTTTGATGAGTTATGCTGAGGTCTTGTAAGATATCCATGCCAACATTTTTAACATATTTTTTCCACAGAATTTTGGTATAAATTTAATTTGGAGGTTCTTAGCTATAATAAAGGCTATCCTTTTCATTACCTTCCACCACAAACCAAATCCTCCATCTAATGGAGTCGGTACACTGAAACCGCAGAGAAACCAAATCAGCTATGGCATGTATTGTTCGCCAGTTGGTGTTGTTATATGTGCATGAGACGTGAACGAGCATGGAAGGTTAACGCTGCATAAACGCTGGTCAAACGAGGTGATGGATTCGTCACGGTATCACACAAAGAGAGAGACCAAGACGGAAAACAAAAACAAGCTGATTACTTGCTAAGATATGCGTTCTTGTTTGTTGTCTCCATCATGAAACTTCAGTTTTGTTTGACTTTTGTAAACAATAACAAAAACTCAGGTACTACTGTATCAGAAGTAGTATAATTGCAGAGAATGAGAAGTACTCTCACCTCTTACATTGCCGACTCTTTTATTTGTTGCTTATCCACTTGAGCCGTCATTTCCAGATTATAAATTATTATTTATTAGTTATTATCAATAAAATTTGGGTCACTTTGGCTGGTCCTTCCACTTACATGTCCAAATGTTTTTAATGTTAAACCATAGTGACTGACATTATTGCTGAGGTTTGTGACAACTACATGCTGCCTCTACCATTCAGTGTGGGATGAGATCGGGAGCTCGGTGAACTTGCTTACCAGTAACTTGCTTGCTGGATGAGCTGGCTTGTTCGTTTAGCCGGTTCTGCTCCCCACATATGTTCCTTATGCTATGGTGTCGCTGAATACCAGTTACTGTGTTACTTTAACATACTGGACACACATTCAGTCTGGTGTTCTGTGTGCCACTGTGTAGTTCACATGCTTAGGAATTTAAACGTGTCCTTTTTTTGCATCTAAATCTACAAATATCATGACTTCTTCTTGGCCTTGCTGTGTTGATTTTTCCTCCTGTTATTAATTTTTTTCCCCCTCCCCAACTCTGAGCCCACTTTCAATTCCCCCTGTGTGTTGACAGACGCTCTCATCTGGGCGACCTTGCTTTTCTTCCTGTGTTTCCCGGATCAGGGAAGGTTGGGAGAGGGTGAAAGGTGAAAGGTCGGCCTTGTGCTCGGTGCTGTCTGGGCCTCTGTCAACACAACCTCTGCTCTGCAATAGCATTTCCCCTGGATCCTACTAAAAAGAGACACGGGGAAATGGAGAGCAGTCAAGACAGTCAATTAGCTGCACTGCTGACATTCCACAGTGAGCAGTTCACAGGCCAACCCATGTGTAGTAAATCTCGAATGCATATGGCGGCTATATGAGAAACATTTAATGAAGTGTTTTATGACCATCCATGAGTACATTTTCATTACTGATGCCTTTCAGTAAAAGTTATAGATTTCATTATTAATATTTTGAGGTTTTTGTGTTAACTTGGTGAACAACATGACTTGGTGAGCAAGATGGAAGGAGGAAGTAGAGGTTTCATTCAAAATGCCCGATAAAGTTCTTTGACCTCCAGAAAGTCCTGAAATGGCCAAATAGACAGTATATAGACTAAACCACTAGCGCCCTTAAAAACCTTGTAGTCTCTTATATTTGAGATGAGAGTTGAATTCCATTATATGAGAACATCCGTGTCTTTTTTTACGGTCCTGGTGGTCCAGACCTGGTGGTGGTGGTCTGCAAACCATCTTTATGTGAGTCAGTCATTAATGTGCCAGAAAACAAATCGTATGAAAACACAGCTAGGAGACCCAGGTTCGATTCCACCCTTGGACATCTCCGTGTGGAGTTTGCATGTTCTCCCCGAGCATGCGTGGGTTTTCTCCGGGTACTCCGGTTTCCTCCCACATTCCAAACACATGCTAGGTTAATTGGTGATTCCAAATTGAATCGTCGTTTGTCTATATGTGCCCTGTGATTGGCTGTCCTCAACCTTGTGAGGACAAGCGGTAGAAAATTCATGAATGAATGAAAACAAATTCCGAGCCCCCACAGTATTTCTGTCTCGCCTCCCGAACCATGGTGTGTACTATCCTGTGACCTAGGAGTTGTGTACTAAATAACACGGAGCATCATGTCCCAAATATGTTTTATGTGACTGTCAAGACTCTTTGGATTTGCCTTTTTGTTTTGCTACTGTTTATATTTGTCAGTCTTTGGCTTCTCTACTGGTTCCTGATGCACACAAATGTCTTGCCAATGGTTTTCTATTCTCTCCCATACTGTAAATCTCATTGATAAATAGATAGATAGATATAAAATAGATAGATATAAATAGATATGCGGCGAGAATAAGTTGGTCTTTTAAAGTCCAGTAGATGGATTTAGACTTAAAGCGGTATATCCTTTTGTTCAAAGTTTGACCTGCCACCTCTAACCCAAGGTCATCTTGGCTCCGTGTCTTTCCAATGAGACAGCAAGAAGAACAAAGTTAGAGGCCGATTTAACACGACCCTACCTTGACCTCTCACCCCGGGACTCAGTCTGGAGGATTTTATGATATGTTTAATACGCTGATCAATGCAATTTAATTGCTTGTGTAAAGTGGACTGCCTCTAAAAGGGCAAAGGTCACAGTGGCTATGAACATGCCGTGAGTGTGAGTGACATGCATATTACTTACATTTCCCATTGACCCCCCCCCCCCTTCAAATATTCCACAACGTGCCCGGAGCTGCTTGTCAATGTGACTGATAGACCATAAAATGGCCGATATTAAATTAGTAACAGTTTTCTGAGGTAATTTACAGCACGGCCATGTGTGCTTTTGTGTTCGCTTCTGTGGTCTTAAATAAAATGAGTCACTCGCATGCTTGAGTGTCAGCTTATCTCTCTTTTTATATTATTTATGGCACAAACCCAAATGTTGCTTCTGTTTGTTCAGCATCAGTGGGAAGCCATATGTGTCTGTATTGCGTATGGAAAACAATAACATAATAACACTGACTGTGTTATAATTCTTTCTAGCAGCTTGAGAACATGTCGGGATGGAAATGCCAAAAGAGGCCCATCTTTCACTTGGTGTCCCGCAGGGAGCAGTAACATGACTTGGCGTTCTTTCAAGTTCTGTTATGAATTGTTGTGGATCAATAGATTACTTTCACTAAAGTGCTACTGAGCAAGGCATTGAACACTGACCAGTTCTGGGTGGTTGTCTGTGCCGATTTATTATGAGTGTCAACATAGAATTTACCTTTTTATAAGACAAAGCTGCTTCCTCCATCTTTTTCATTCATTCATGATCATCACGAGGGTCGCGAGTGTGCTGGAGCCTATCCCAGCAGCTTTGGGCACATATAGACAAACAACCATTCCTAACATGCATGTTTTTGGAATGTGGGAGAAAAATGGAGTATCCGAAGAAAACCTATACATGGGGAGAACATGCAAACTCCACATGGAGACACCCGGGGAATCAAACCCAAGTCTCCTAGCTGTGTTGCCAGCGCGTTAACCACTCGGCACCGTGCATGTTTTCTTTATATGGTAGATGATTACTCGTTAATCCATGATTCTTTTAAATGTGATTTGGTTGTCGGTTGGATCCGTCCAGTCCCCTTTCATCACTCAACGCAGCTTTTTCAAGATTAGGGTCTGGACCTAAACCAGGCCTGGTTTTGTAATGTTTTCTGTAATTGTTTCTTTTCATAGACTTTGCACAAAGTTTCTTGACTCGTGCATGTTGCAATAAATGTATGCCTTTTGTTGTGGTCTTTGTCAATTTGAACATTCGAGAACCTCCACTCTACCTTCTTTGTCTATAGTTTACCTTTCCTTCATTTTGGTCCTCTTATTTCTAATTTCCTGTTGATATTTCTCCATGACTGGTTTTCCATCAACATGAACTAGTTCAGGTCATGTTTGTGACTCATTTTTCCCATCAGGTACCATCCAGGCTAATGGTCTTCAGGGGAAATGTAAACGTTTGATAAACAGAAAAGATTCCCATCCATCCTCTTCTTCCACGATGATGTCAGGTTTGTGTTTCATCACAGCTGTCACTTGTGTCCGTCTATACCACCTTCTGCCTTCTGCCATTTTAACCCCCACTCGTTCGTCTGTCTGTGCCTGTCAGTCTTGTGCTGTGGTACTTTCATCACCACTCTGTTTTTATTGCCAAGGTGAGTGTTGAGAGTGCTCACATTTTTTCTCAGCCCTTCTTCAGTGTTCGACTTGTCCTCCGACCCATTTTTTGCGTTACTTAACGGTATGCCGTAATCATGGTTCGTCATGTACATTCTCTCACAGTTTTCACAATATTGATACATTTTTGCTGCTGCGTGATTCAATAAGGCCTATGAGCTAAAAATATGGCAACATCTGGCAACAAGCGTTGGCAACATCCGCAAGCTAAAAACTTCTATTCAACAGTTTTAATTATTGCAAAAAAACAAATGTGAGGTCTATGTGAAGGTTTATGTGATGGTTTATGCAGAACTGAAAACAAGAGCTATTGAAAGGACCTCTTTGTTTCCCTCCTTTACCCATCAGACTCCAGTACATTAATTGACTTACGATGGATTGCCAATCGATAATGGGTCGGTTCCTCAATTGCTCAGTAGTAAAAGAGGGATTAAAATTTGAAATCAATTAGTTTTGGGTCCAAAAGCCCTTACCTCTGGGGGAAAAGACACATCTATTAAAGAAATTAAAAGACGAATTGGCTTCAACAAGCTTCTTTTCCTTCGTTGCACTGAAAGATCACACGGCACTGAGGATCAGATGTTTTTTATCCTGTGGCTCATATTAAGCCCCCACTACCTTTAAAATGCTAACAACATCTGGCTCACAAATCCATAAACTGTACGCCCGAACAGCACGAAAGCTAATATGGAGACTGAGTAAATAAACATTTATTCTATTCTATATCAAAATTAAACATGACATTTTCTACAAAATGTACATGCTGGTTCACTCCACACTTCCATTAAATAGTAGCTGCTGTGATTGTTTATTGCATTGAAATGTGTCTGACACTCTGAAAAACCCGCCTAGGAGGTTTTGGTGATGTGCCTGCATGTGAAACTTCTGAAAAATTCTCAACACAAAATGTTTTAGCAGGCTGTTAACGTTCTTTCAGACTAGCACTTATCGCACATACACAAACACAGACAATGGGGCCTTCAGGTCTCCCAAGCAGAAGCTCTCCTAGCAGAATTGTGTAGAAAGCTGAGCCATTTCCCTGCCCGGCACTCGTCCTGCAGTGGAGAGGCTTTCCAAAAGGAGTAGAGGGGTATCGAGAGCGAGATGGAATGAAAAGAGGGACACGGGGTGAGGATGTAAGAGGATACGAGGGGGAGGAAAAGAGTGCTGAGAAAGAGGAGTTGGGAGGAACAGCGTCGGGGGGGTTAGCGGTAAGAGAATGGAACATTGTAGAGATCAGTAAAGAAAAATCATCTCGTCCCAAAGTATCTGCACCTGAGAGCAATTTGTCCTCAATTTTGGGAGCTTAATAACACTCGTGAAGTGTGCTCACACAAATAATGACACACATAGACCAGTATTTGCAGAATCTGGAGGGAGTTAGACACGCGGATGATGTCTTGTGGGAAAGCTGCAGGGGTCTTTGAAGAGATACCAGCCTCTCTGTTCCGCCAGGCTGCGTGCTGGAAATTGAAGACCCCGGCATTTGTACTAAGTTGTAGCAGTAAGTGTGTGTGTGTGTGTGTGTGTGTGTGTGCATGTGTGTGTATGTGATTCAGACTGCAACATCTTCACCTGCATTTGAAGCACCATCTTGTTGGAAGTTCAATCTTATTTTTTCAAAATAAGTTTGGTTAAGTTGAGTTATCAATTATATTGATAATTATATTGATATTGACAACTAATGTTACGTCAGACAGACTCGTCAAAAAGCATTATGAGACAGACCAGTCATGTTGTTTAGCCTAGAGACAGTGCCATTGAGGATGCTGAGGTTCTCGTTGGGAGTGACCAGGATGGATAGGATCAGGAAGGAGTACATCAGAGGGACATTATATGTTAGAGGCCTTGGAGATAAAGTCTTTTAGGCCAGACTGAGATGGTTGGGACATGTCCAGAGGAGACATAGTCAATATATTGGTAGAAGGATGCTGCCAGGTAGGAGGCGTAGAGGGAGACCAAAGAGGAGGTTTATGGATGTAGTGAAGGAGGACATGAGGGTAGTTGGTGTGAGAGGGACAGATGTAGAAGTCAAAGAAAGAAGAAGAAGATGCACATAAGCTAACTAAAATTAGAGAATGACCATTGACTGAAATGTTGTGCGGTGGCATTAAAAACACATTGTTAAATTACAACGTCTTTGAATTTGTAACAAATGACTGGTTAATAGGTTGTGCAGTTGTACCAAAAAGTAGCTGAGGAGTACATGAGAGTGGCGAAAACACAAATACACGAATACTTTACCTCATTGCCGAGCGCAACATTTAATGAGCTTGATGGCCGCTACAGCTTGTCGTGAAAACGAGGCTCATCAGAGTTTCCTCATGGACACTAAGTATTTTTCCCTCCGTCTTTTTCTCTGCTACGGTACCCCAGGGTGGAGTTCTTGCGGGTGAGAGTGATGTAGAGTGAAAGAGAAATCATTCTCCATTTCTTGGCTGCGGTGGAATCCGGAGTGTGCATGGCAGCTGCTGCTTCTTTATGATTGGCTTGCAATAAAATTGTCCCCACATCAGATGCGATGATGGAATGAGCGTTTGAGACGGAGGCGATGTAAGGGTGGAAATGAGGAGGCAGTTTTGCGGTGAGGAAAGTTTGCTTAAAGCGCTGTGCTGTTATTGTAATGGACGGTGGAGGAATGCAACCACTTACTATGTTGACCGAAGGCCAGAGAAAGGAAAGGACTGAGAAGAGATCGGTAAACCAGAATGTGACCAAGTTGACCACATTATGTCGTCGGGCTTTTTAGGCTGTACAAATGACCAAATGATGCTGATAGAAATAATCTGGCTTCAATTAAAATCCAAATATAGATGCCATATTCGCAGCATGTGTCTATAAAAGGAAGGTTAACTCGAGATAATGGCGTAAAAAACACGCATCGAGGGTGCAGGTGCATAAATGTTTGGTGAGACACACAAGCAACAGAATTGATCGCCGGGAGAACAGGCTTTTATTGCAGGTTTGAATTATTTCACAACAGGCACAATAATAACAAGATCATAATAATTATAATCATCATAATAACACGGGCTGCTATTGTGGCTGTAATCCACTCAAGTCACTTCCTGTCCTCTGCATTGTGTAAAACACGTATAATACATGTGTAAAGGTGACAATAAGGGTGTTATTTATGTCTAATAAAGTGTAACAAATGTATTTAAAAGTTCAGAAACAGGTTTTCTATTATTTTCTAATATCATTTATACATATGAAATCCTACTTTAATTGTAAACTGCAATTTACTTATCATGGTGGAGTCCAAAACCAATTAATCATGATAAACAAAGGACCACTTTATGTGGGAGTTAGCGCCATCAGCATGTATGACATCATCAGCAGGTGACTCAGTAGTTCTTTGCTAACTAACAAAATTATTTATTTTAATCACGGCTGCAAAACAACCCAGAATGGAGCCAAAGATAGTAGCAAGAAGAATCCCTGTAATGAAGACATAATGTCAAAATCAAGGTAAAATCAAGGTAAAATCAAGGTAAAATCAAGGTAAAATCAAGGTAAAACCGACCATCAAGTTTTAGTTATCCCTTCCATCATTTATATGAAGTTTTGTGCATGTGAAACAGTAATTGTAAAACAGAGAGCTTATCTGTGCCCATATAAGGAAGTCCCGCTCCTCTGTGACATCACAAAGGGGCAGTTTTACCACGCCTTTAGAAACAGATCCTTTTGAGCCATCCCAAACTTGTTTCAGGGCTCACTTCCAAATGCACAAACCTCATAATGTGAAACTTTGGTATGGTTTAACTGGAGAATACAACATTCTAACTACATTTATAGGTCAGAAACGCTCAGACGTATTTCAGTCGCTTATTAACGCTCACCACCTAACACACTCACCACAATTACAAGCTCAAAATACTTAAAATATGCAGTATTTACATTAGAGACTACTTAGTATGTTCAGTACAAGTCAGTTTACAATGTGAGGTTTTGTGATTATTATTAGAGTGGCTGGTGTCGTTTCATCAGATTAATTAGTACATTTTTGATGCTGTTTGGTCTTTTTCAGTCTTAGATCACAAAGTCAGAGCAGCATAATCTATCTTTGGATTACGTCATTTTAATTAGGGGCTAACAAGGCCAGAAGACATACAGACAAATCACACTGAGCTGCTCCAATCAAAAGGCAGAGGGGTGGGAAATATGCGGTGCTAACCTATCAATCAACCATTCTCCAAAGGTCTATAATCGTCCAAGGCCAATCAGAAAAGGCAATATGTTAGTCTCAGCATCATCCTTGGCCAATTGGAGCGTTCCATCAGTCACTGTCCGTGTCCCTACAAGCCAATGACTGAGCGAGAAGACGGAGGCGAGCGAAGGCAGCCTGGCATGCGGCGCTTGTAGAGAATGAGGGGAAGAATCGGCCATGACAGCTTTATTCATCCAGCGCTTAAACGGCCTCCAAGGAGAGGCTGAAAAATGTCAACATGGAGAGCGCAATTACGAGCGATATTGATCGGCTTTCTTTTCCCTGAAAGCAAAGCGCTCCTCCTCGTATGTATACTTCAACACTTCCTGAGACTTCCTGGTGGAGGGAAAAAAGGCTGGGTGGAGACCTTATTAAACCTTATAGACCTTATTAAAGTTGTGGTCCACACAGCAACAAGAACGCTAGCTCAGTCTACTACAAGTTGGGGTTTATAATTTCACTGATTCCAAAGTCTTACACTTTGCACTTTACCTTGCTTAATGACGTTTGTGCCACATAGAAAGTCATTGATGTCTGCTTTGCTACTTGAACAGAGAACTCTGGAGAACTAACGCTGGAAGTACCAACGTGCCAAACTTAATTGTAGTCCAGCTGCTGGACACAACAGGTCCAATAATTAGTACTTAGCAGCCACTTGGAAGCACAAGCAGACCATCGGAGAAGGCTTCCAAATCAGGGGCAACACACTCAGTCTCGTAAATCAAGTCCACCCCAAAACGAGCCTCATGGCAACGTCTCCACGAAGCTTTTAAAGCCAACAGGCGACTTTGATGAGCAGATGTGTTCTTGCCAGGAATGACTTCTCTTGGTGTTACGAGCCAAATGTCAAAATGACTTTTCAGTGAACATTTTGAAAAGCAATATGCCACTCAGTAAAATGGTGGACAGCTAAAACCACAAATCCCACTAATGGCCTGCTGAGGTTCTTTGTGGGCCTGGTGCTTCACTCATTTCTTTCCCAATCCGTAGTTATTGGAGCTGAACCCTCACCTGCTGCACTCGGTCATTGTTGGCCTAAAACGTGCGTTCTACTCTGAACTAACGCCAAAAGGATGACAACCCAAATCATCCATCCACTCATTGGGGTGTTGGGGACATTAGGGACGTCATTAGGGAAGTCCAGACTTTCCGTTCCTCGGCCACCTCTTACGGTTCAATTGGGTCTGTAAGAACTTCAACAGGAACTCGTCCAGGAGGCGTCCGGACTAGATGCCTCAGCCACCTTGTGTGAAGGACCAGTGGCTCTGATTCCACCTCATCCACTCTACGGAGGAACCTCATTTTGGCCGCTTGTGTCCATGATGTTGCTTGTGACCATAAGTGAGGGTGGGGACATCATACTGGACTGCATGGACAACCTGTTAGATCTGCGACATTCTCTACAACCGAATAGTGACAAAGTTTACATTTGTACTACCCACAACATGAGGTTCACGACTTCATAGATTCAATGCATTCTGAGTCTATGGAAAATCATTTCTGTTTCCCGTATGCAGTGAGGAAGGTGGACTTGATTCGCCGTCAATGGCTTTTTAAGATCGTCTTCTACACCAAGAAAGCGCCAGATTGTTCCTTCAGCGATGCGCCGCACTACATCTTGTTATTCTCTTCTGTGTTCTGACACTTTGAGTTCTACGCTTGTTAGCTTCCTACACAGCTTTTTAAATTCTTAGTTGTTCTTCAACTGCTCTTTTCATGGTAGCTTTTTGTTCCTTGTTTTGTTTGCTACTACTCTGTGACGTCTTCCCGAGTTGCGGCACACATTTTCACACTTGCTGTACAGTATTTGTTGGATTTGTTTACAGTTGTAAATAACTAAAACACAAATATAATGGCTCTGCTTTTATAGATGACAAAGGAAATTTAAACATATTCTGCCTTGATAGGCTGAAATCAGAGGATATTTTCATTTTTAATTAAAAAACAATTAAACAAATACAGAAATAGTTGTTGATTAATCGGATACAACAATTAATCAATGAACTGATGATTAACCTTAACTTCTAGTTTACTGCATTCAAACTTTTTTCAAAACTTGACTCTGTTTTTGCACTGCAGTCCTGCTAGCTGCCATCACAGTCTGATGAAAAATAATGGAAGATTTTGATTGAACAATATTGTTTTATTTCATATACATGTCTTTACAATTTCTATTCCATGTATTCAGTAATCAACTAGAATCTACTTGAATTGAAAAAAGTGGATTATTGTGCCAGATATTGTTATATACTTAAAATAAATTATTAAAAATTGAGGTAAATTAATTACAAAGCCATTAACATCAGTAATCCCCAGCAATGTGAAGGGATTTTACGCTAAATGGCCAACAGGGTCCTGTATCACATTCCCTTAAGACAAACCTGGCCAATTAGAGAAAACACAGACTAAGGTTTGCAGCATATTGCCAAGCAAGGCTACGAGTGGCCACGTTTTGTCAGGAACAAATTGGCAGCGCTTATTTCAAGAGCGATCTTTTTACCATGGCAGTCGGAGGCCTCCACTGGCGTGTGGACAAGTGGGAAATAATGGAAATAGTATTTTCATCTTCAGTGGTGATATGCTCAGTTTTTCTCATTTCCTTTTATTTTCCAAATCTTTCCCAACCTCGTCTTTCTGGTTTCGCCTCTTTTCCTCCTCTGCGTGTCTTTCACCTTGAGAGCCACCAGACACATACATTATTCAACTGGATTTATGATTACCAAATCATTGAAAAATAAATAAGGGACACAAATCTGCCATACCAGATTGTCCTTCTTAATAATTTGACTCAAACGTTAATTGAATTTGATGCATAATTTGGAGTAATATCAATAGATGGGAAACATATTCTTCCCACATTCCAAAAAGATGCCAGGTTAATTGGTTATTTTTTTATGCAAAATAATTGAATAACTAATTTTTGGTGCAAAATAATTAATTAACATTAACATAAGTGAGCTGGTTGGATTGCAATGATTGTATGACATTTTGGTTTCCTATAGTTTTAGTTTTATATATAGCTTTAAGTTGGAACATTAAAGACTAAAATATGTATTTTTTTGTAGTTATAATATCATGGAAAAAAAATACAACAATAATTCAGTTGCAATTTTTGGAAAGTTAGGTTAAGATCATGATAATAAAGTCCAAATATTATAATAATAGTCATTATGTGCCAAGAAAAAATGTACAAGAACAAAGTTAAAATGTAAAAAAAAAATGTAACATGAAGAAAACTGTTATATTAAGAATACACTTTTTTGCTTTAAACGTGAAAAACATCTTAGTATATCTTCATGGGTTGGTTTAAAAATGTAAGTTTGATTATTTGATAATTCAGTATGTGGCCCTCAGTGGAAAAAGTTTGGACACCCCTGTTTAAAGGCAAGCTTTTAAAAACATGACAAGGTTATAAAATGTTCATTGTATTGTTTTGTCAATCAAGCAGATCCTCCAATCTTTACAGACTTAGATGAAACACATTGTGGTCCGTTTTGTGGTTACTACTCTGTAAAACAGAGTTTCCCAACAAAAGCTCAGCTATAACTTGCAGTAATTACACCATAAAAGTCTTCAACGGGCAGTAGCAACAGGAAGCGAGAAGAACGAGCTTAGACTGGAAGACGATCCTGATCCTGACTAGACTGTGATGGCCCACCAAGAGGCCATCACAGTCAAGTTTTCCAGGATTTGTGCACTCCTCAAGAGTGCATGCATGAGTATGTCTGTCTGGGAGTTTGAACTGAGGCAAACACCTTCATGGTTCCATGATTATACACCCCAGGTCTTCTCTTCTTCACATTTAGGCTCAACTCTGGAGGAACAGACTTTCCGACAGACAGACGAGGACAGCGAGCTGCAGACAGTAGACATTCCTGAATCCACATTTTCAAGCTTTGTATGTCAGTGTCAGAACTCCCCCGCTGCCGTGTCCAACTGGACCATCCATCATCATGTACAACATCAGCACAAAAATGCACTCCCTGTGCACAAGCCTGACAAGTTTGAGCTCCAGCCCATAATTCCTTGTGCACTGACAGGGTGAACCCTATTGCAGACTATTTAACAGAAACTTCGACCATTAAACCCCTCTGAGGTCCAAGGTATAACTGCCATTAAACCATCATCACGACACAATCAGGTACCAAACTATCCATCCATGCTGCTTATTCTCATTAGGGTCTCATTAGGTATGCTGGAGCCTACCCCAGCTGTCTTCGGGCGAGAGGCAGGGTACACCCTAGACTGCGGACTTCGGGAGTGTGACCAACCACAGCAGAGTGGGCGTGCCTGGAGGCGGGCTATGGGTGGAATTAATTAAAACAGACATTTTCACAGGAAACAGGAAAGAAATACAGCTGAATAGGTGCAGATTCTGGAAGAACTAGAAATCTATCTGTGTTGGTTATTGTGTGTAGCTGCTCTATAGGAGTCCACAACTCAATACAAAGGGCTGAAAAATGAGCATAATAGGTTCCCTTTATAAAACATATTTGGAAATTTGTAAAAAGGTTTCTATTCTATAACTATGAAAATATCCATCTATCCATCCATCCATCCATCCACCCATCCATCCTTTCTCTGTGCCGCTTAAACTATTGCATTCATAAATAATGAATCCTACTTCATGGGAATTCACTTATCACAACAATAAACAAGGGATTACTCTACTGCATATCGTCCTTATAGTGGTATTATAAGTTCCAGTTTTATTTGAAACATTTTTGTCTATCCATCCATCATAAATCATGGCCAATAAACTCTGGACTGATGCTATCAGTGAATGATAAACTGGCCTCCTTCAGCATGACTGAAACACGTTAGAAGTATTAAAGTTCAGTGTGAGCAGTGAGTGACAGCTATGATCAGCTCGTAGGACAAAGACATGAATAAATACTGTTGACAAGTAATTACTCTTCCAGTGACATGTACACTTTGATATTTAAACACCGCTGTCGTGAACCTTAAATGTGAACACTAAATGGTAACCAAACCATCATGGACACTCGTTGGTATTCCCTGCCTTGCTTCCACATATTTCTGACACATAGGCACCTTTGTCGACCCCACAGGTCTTCCCAGATGAACAGCAGGGGCCCCTGGATGTATACAGTGGTACAAACTGTTTATTTAACACTCACGGAAAAAACTGAAGTATTAACACTAGTCCCGGTTTTCCTTGGGAATAATAATATTTTAGGAAGGGAGGGAAAAAATCTCCGAAGGTGTGAATTTAATACGACTCCAGAGAATTGGCTTCAAGGGATTACAATACAAACTTGAGGGGGCGAGTTTGGTCGTTCCTGCTTGTCCGGAACTTTCCAAGGACCAGGCTGACAACTGGAACTGATTGAAAGGCGATTGGTCAAATGGATGACATGGATTTCTACATGCGGCCGGCGTGTAACAATGCCATCTTCAAGGGAACTAATGTAAGAAGATAAGATCTACACGTAGTAGACTGTAAGCATCCCAAATTGCAACATGGTCTGTTGACATTTGACCCAGATGCTATCTCAACATGTTAGAAGGGATTTTGAAAAAAAAACAAACTACTCCACTGAATTGAAAGAGAAAAGTCCCCAGTGTAAAAATGAGGCCAAAACTTTGACTAAACACGGAGGTTTTCTTTGTTCTAAGGAGGGTGTCTTTGGACCACTGAAGTATGACTGTGGAAAAGCAGCTGCAGCTGAACACCGCAGGGGTCGGCTGCAAGATGAGTGACAACCATGAATGCTCTTCAACTGTTACACATTTCAGACAGATCCAAATGGGAAGAACATCCACGGCTGAGAAACAATTGAATAAGTGTCTCGAGGTAAATGCAATGTTCCTCAGCTGTGACTTTCTTCTTCTTTCGGAATTACCGAGTGTATTTGAGCCTGAGCAACCGCAGTGAGCACAAACAGCTAACATTTTGCCAAGTCAGGACAGATGAAAGCCAAAAACAACACACAACGAAGCAAAAACCATGACTGTGTCTTTCCCACGATGAGGAGACTAAGTGGGAGAAGCGTCCTACTGGCACAGGAACACGAAGACCAGGAGTCTCAAGCAGCGTTTTATTTTAAATCTGCGTCCATCTACCAGTGATTGATGGTGTGTGGTTCACTCGGCTGTCTTTCATGCAGCTATTACTTTCTTCCACCACCAAGTATGAACCAGAACCGATGCCTCCAAAACTCAACTTGGTTTAAAGCAACGAAACCAAACTCACCAAAGGTCACCTTCAGCCTTAACCCATTTTTATTATTCAGGGAATCTGGGATAGGCTAACAATAGCCGACATAATCTGGAATGTTATTTATTTGGAAACAATTGCTTCCAAGTAACAATATTTCTTTAAAACCATTAGACAGCAGATGGGAGATACTTTGTGCAACTGGTCTTCATATTAAAAAGAAGCCGGACTGTTTCTGATGTCTTTGCAAGGTTTACACCTAAGAGTTGCTCTTACTCTTCTTTTTGGCATCACTGGTGTGCCTCTTTTTGCATGTTGTGGGCATTGTTGTGTATACCTCATACCTATCTGTGGCGGCCTTCTCCTATTGTGGTTCTTCCCACCTCTCTTAGGGCATGCCCACATGAAAACTGATATTTTCCAAAACTCACATTTTGCGTCAGTTGGTGGAAAAAAAAAACATTTCTTTCGAGTGCCTCAGCTTTCAGTTCAAGCCCCATCAAAGTACTCATAGGATATTACCTGCAACCACATCTCTACCGCCGATGGAGATTGACAAGGCTTGGCCTTCATACATCTGAAATTGACACCCATCAACTTTGTTTTCTTGTCGTTCAGCTGCTGACCACATCACAAAGTCAACCACCAGCGCAAATCCTCCTCTTGTCCCCTCTCATAGTTTCCTAGATGGTTGACAGAACTCAGAGTGGAGGTGCTGAGCAGGGAGGGAGAAATCGCAGTACCCTCGGGGGTTGCGGGTGATACTGCAGACCAGACCTCAGCACCATATGGAAGAACCGTACACAGCCTGCTACCTCATCTTCATGCCAGTCACCTCGTGGCCACCAATGTGGCATGACAGCTCTTCGTGTAGACCATGAATGACCACTTTAGCAGCACCAAGTTCATGGTGGGGCTACTGGAAGCACAAATCAAGTCTTCAGCAGAAGAAGCTCAATTTACATACGCAGTCAAGAATGTTCACATTTTACAATGGCAGCATATAAAAAAGTGAAATAAACAAGTGTATTTAATGTATTGTCAAAAAGCAGTTCCAAGATAGAAATAAGGTCACCTTATATGCCACTTTGAAGATGAAATAGATTGTTGAATAAATGGATGAATCTGATGCAATGGCAGAAACAGACACGAGTTCTTGGACACTCAGGACTGCAGATTGGAAGAGGGGCCGCACAAACAAACACCCCCACTCCCACAAACACACAGCTCAAATGATTTCCCTCCAGGATATCTGTCCTCCACAGTCTAACACGCCATTTGTATGCCACCCCTCTGACACCCCTCTGACACCCCTCTGACACCCTGACAAAATGGCATTTGGAAACATTTATCTTCTTTTACATTTACATCACATCCTGTTCTGATGGTTGTCACTCAGACAGGTGTCCCTGCAAGCACATACACTCACATTCATACACGCTATTGTCCACAATATGGAAACCACTGGACACTGTTCACTAGACAGACAAAAGTTTTGGGACATACGGATAGTTTTGCCCTCAGGAGCAAAATATGATTTTTTAACAGCTGTCACTCTTCTATGGTAATGGTAATGGTAATGGTAATGGTAATGGTAATGGTAATGGTAATGGTAATGGTAATGGTAATGGTAATGGTTTTATTTCATTTGAACATGCATCAGATTCCAATTGAGTGCATCCCATAATAATTTCCCAGTTCCACATGTCCAAAAAGAGTAGGAAGAAGCAAAGCTTATTAAACTCTACCCCTCCATCTGGTACTTTTACAATCAGTAACTGTTACATTTGTTCACTTCCTGCTTTCCATAATACATTTTTTTTTAATTTTTAAATTTTGTAATTTTTTGTCCCGTACCAAAGTATATATGATATGATATGAGCATCCAATGCCATAATGTGTACCATAGTGCGTGTCAATATAGTGATATACGTATATAGCACATCATGACTGGTTCAAGACTCTTCATCCTTGTATTTAGCAAACATCAACTGCTTGTATTGTTTCTTGAATTGGCTCATCGTTGTGCATTGTTTGACTTCCTTACTCAAGTCTTCTTTGTTTGTATAGTTTGATTCCTAGGAAGACTTGAATTACAAATGTTGGGGTATGTGTGGTTTTGTGTCCATCCATCCAGAATATCATTTGTGAGATGATGGGGTCACTGATGTTGGACTGGGAAGAGGGTCCGACTCATGTCGTGTCACGAGACACTTGTCATGTCTTCACTCATCTTCGGTATGAAAAAGGTTTCAAATGACGTTCAGTTTAGTCTAAATCAACACTAATTTGTTCAATAGAGAGCTTAAAGAGCAACAAACAGCCCAAATAGCCACAATTGACATTAATGAATAAGATACAAGCTACACAATCGACATTTAATTGGGACAATCATCAATTCCTCTATGGGTTCTAAAATAACCTAACCTACCCCCCCCCCCCCCCCCCCCCCCCCGTATCATGTCTAACCTGCCATACGCTGGCTACATACTCGATAGAGTACTTTCCCGTATTTTCCTGTCATTCTCTCGGTTCCATCCTCTCTCTTCCCATTTGTGACTTCTACAGCCTTGCAGCTGCTTGGACTGATAGGTCAGGAAATGGATGCAGGGTGGTCGGGGGTATGCGCCAGGGGACGCTGAAAATGAGATTGGCCAGATTAGATTGCCTGTGATTGAGCAATTAGCTATCGTCTCCATCATTTGGCTGGTGCCATGCAGGCAGCATCTGTCACCGTTGGACAGACGCACACATACACACACACACACACACTCACACTCACACTCACACTCACACACACACACACACACACACTGTACATGTGTGCAGAACGTGCCAATGGGAGCACATACATCTACTGTACCAAACATTCTGTCAACATACCTGCTTCATGAAAGGAATGCCACATGTTTTTCTTCTGTTCAATGTGATGCTTTTGGAATAAAGTAAACATATACAATTTAAAGCAGTTTATGATTTGACTTACCTGTATTTACCTGTATTTACCTGTATTTACCTGTATTTACCTGTATTTCTCCAGCAGCATTGCTCCGTCTTTTCTTAAATTTGTTGCAAACATCCAATAAAGCTGAGACATATGAACACCCAAGCAACTATTCCCGTAGGAAATAATGTCAGGCCAATTCATCCATTCCAGAAACCCCAAAATATTTAGACATCTGAGGACATCAGAAAAAATAGGCAAGGCTGGGAGTATTTTCCACATCTTTATTAATACCACAAGATTCAGTGTACCAAAAGGTAAAATCCAAAGTACAATAGCAGAGGCAAAATTTTGTTTAGACATGTATAGTATAGACATGAAAAAACATAAAAATATCTTGCTTGAACTTCTTGGTTTTTGGTCCAGACCCGACCATGATAAGTGAATTTCCGCAAAGTAGGAAAGATACTTAGTCTTAATTCGATACTTAATCTTAATTCGAGCATAACCAACCAGTTCACGCCCTTCTAAATACCATTTTGAACATTATTAGAGCCCTCCATATATCAAATAACACCCCTATAGTCACCTTTACACTTGCATGACCCAATGTAGTGCATATAAAAGAAAATACGCCTTTTAAGGCCTAAATAAGACTCATGGGGAGCTGACAAGAATAATCGTTTTATTTTCTGTGCGTGATGATAGCATGATTTACTAATGTGTTTTTAAAAAATTGTGAGTGATGCTGCAAATTCAAAACATACAAAACACCTGAAATTACTGATTACCGTATTTTCCGCACTATACGGCGCACCGTGTTATAAGGCGCACCTTCAATGAATGATATATTTTAAAACTTTTTCCATACATAAGGCGCACCGCATTATAAGGCGCTACAGTAGAGGCTGTAGTTACGTTATGCAACCATTAGATGGTGCCGCGCTAAAGGGAATGTCAACAAAACAGTCAGATAGGTCAGTCAAACTTTATTAATAGATAACAAACAAGCTTTCCACAACTCCATTCACTCCCAAAATGAATAAACAGCTGTTTTATTATTTTCTCAGCGCAGCTCATCCTCATGCTTCCTCCACTTCCGCACCATCGATTCATTAATGTTAAACTCTCTTGCTGCTGCTCTATTTCCGTGTTCTACTGCGTGACTGATCGCCTTGAGTTTAAACTCTGCGTTGTAAGCGTGTCTCTTAATAGGAGCCATTTCAGGGTCTTTATACAAACGCACAAATGAAAGTGAATCGTTGTTTAATATTTCCCAGTATGCACAGCGCACTTCTTCTTCTACGGGAAAAATGGAGTCGGTGGCTGCTTACCGTAAGTTGCGAGACCTGTCGCGGCTCAATATTGAGCCATATATAAGGCGCACCGGATTATAAGGCGCATAGTCAGCTCTTTTAAAAAAAATCAGATTTTAGGTGCGCCTTATAGTGCGGAAAATACGGCACATTTGTGGTTAAAAATACTTAAATGCTTGAAAAATATGCTAGTTATGCTAGCCATTCTGGACACACTGCAACCAATCACAGATCAATGGAATGAGCTAAAATGCACTTTGTACCCTTTTGAGCAGGTGAGCTGAATGGGAAATCACCAGTATAAACACACACACATTCCCAACAGCACTTCCCATATCCTGCCAATGTGCGAGCCGTTCCGTCCTGTCATTGCGGTTCCTGTCGGAGTAGCTAACATGGAGGCTGTCAACCACATTATTTGAATTTCCTTAATGTTCTTCCAGCTTCCACTCTTTCATTTCTTATTCCTCATTTGCCTCTTAGTGGTGAAATATTCCTGAAGTATTCCTGAAGTATTCCTTCACCGCTAACACCACTTTGGTCTTTCTCTGTTGAGCTGTCTGAAGTTAGCATCCTTCTCTCATTGATGAGTAAGTAAAAGAATACACACTACGTACTTGTTAGAAAACAAACATGGCTTTTAGCGTCCTGACAGATAATTCCAGTATGTCTATTTAAAATGAGACTGATTAGGCTTACAAAGGGAAGCTGGGAGTTTCCCTTTTGCTCCGCTGAGGCCCACTAAAACGAATTTGATGAATTGGTCTCCACTGGCGCTCACTTATTCTCACATAAAAGAAGTTTATGGTCCGGGAGGAAAAAAAGAGTGACGAAGTCAAACTCCATCGTGTGTGTGCGTGTGAGTGTGTGAGTGTGTGTTAGTGTGTATGTGTTTGCGTGGGCTGCGCATCATCGCTTGCATTTAGCGCTTGAGCGTGGAAGCGCTCAGGATTCCAAGTGTATAATGGTTCCAGGCTAAATGCCAAGTTGAACATGTGGATCTTGTTTGGCCGACGGCGTTGGTGTGTGTGGTCACCGTCGTCAATTGGAGGGCAGTAAGAGTGAAAGATGGCCGCCCATCCCTTGCAGACAGTAGAGAGTTCCCCTCTTTCTGTCTGGACTACCTAAAAAGATGGATGAACATCTGGAAGTCATTGGTCTCCAACGAGAGGAGCTGGACACAAGACACACACATCCCAACACACACACTCGGAATTCCTGCTAATAAGAGAAGGATGAGTCATTTTCCTTAGCTAGCGGTTAAGCTGGCTTGCAGTAAACTTTATGCATGAGCAAATTAAAGCGCAACAGAGATGGAGATGAAAATTTGAAATATACTTCAAATACAAATATGGTCTGTTTGAACATGAGATGGAGCTTGACAAATGACAGCTTCAGCACCTCTCCGTGCTTCTTCTCACTCTCGTAGCTTAGCTCAACTTCATGTCAGAAGGTCCAGACTATCCCTTCAAGTTTGTGTTTGTGATCAAGCTTGAGAATTTGTGTGACGGTACTCGTTGATTGACTAATTCTTGGAACAACGGTAAATCCCAGGAACCCTCTGAAGATCTAAAAAGACAAATTATGGAGTTCCACAAGTGCCAAAAGTCTATTGGAGCATTTCCAATCTGCAGATTTGAAGATAATCAGTTCAGAGAAGTTATTAGAATGAGTCATCACTTTACGGAGGTCTGGAAGAAGACCCATACTGTCACCTGGCTTGGATGCTCAGGACCAACCCAGGAACCACCAAGGCTCAAGTGTGCCAAGAACATTGGGAAGCCAATCATCATTATGGACTGAGAGGATGCTGATGAAGAAAGACACCCCTGCTCCAGGCTCCAGTGGAATTTCCAAATCCCAGAAGCCAAATGCCTTCTGAAAACATCTGAGTGGAAATGCATCCAGACATGATTTCCAATGGATATCTTCCGACCAAACTAGGATGAAAAAAAACAGGTTTTAAAAAGATCCTTGTCCACATAAAAAGACATTTACTAGTTCTCGTGCTCCTTTCTGCCAGTCAGAAGCCTGAAAAAGCAACATCAGATTCTGATGCCTCCGTTCCTGTCATGTTCTCTATGACAGATGAAACCTGCAGATCTTGTGCCAAATGTGACACACGGAGTGCATTGATCAATTAGTATAAACCGTGGAATGGAGATGCTGTCTTTAACACTCACGCATATTCCCTGGACACCAAGAAGCGCTAACACTCTGTCATGGAATATCCTTTAGCATCCATCGATCCCACCCACACTCGAGTTTAGAAACACAGACTGTGTGGACATCTGGCTCTCCAAAAGGCCTCTGTGACTTGCCCCGTTTTTTTCCCAATTGGTTTACCGTGACAACTATATGAGAAGAATCGTAACGTTCTTTTCTTAGAATGGATGTCAGAGCCAACTCCAACCTAATCCCAAATAGCTACATTAATAACAATAACCAGAAATACCAAAGAAAAAAATAGGTGTACTACATTCATGGGCTTTTCTTACGTTTAACCACAATTTTGACGCTCTTAGTGACACTCTTATATTGTTGTTTTTATTGTTTTTTATTGTTTTTATTTCAGCTATTGAAATAAGGGTTAGGGTTTTTTTTTGCCCACTGCTCCACCATTGTCACTTATTTTACTGGCAGACTTAATGTCCCCTGAAACCAAACCCTCCTTAACACTTTCCACTCTCTCAAGCATCCTTCCTCTTATCTTCTCCACAAGCCTCCCCTTTCATATTTTCCTCATTCTCTCCTCATGTCATCGCTGTCCTAACTTCAAAGTCGGTCATTAGCGTTGCTGCTCACTTAAAACACAGACAAGCCACTTGAGCTCAACACGAACGCTCTGCTTTTGGCAGAAATGTCTGGCAGGGGGACAGAGAGCATGGGAAGTGACCAGGAAACAAATCAATGGGCCCATTACTACATTTACAACTTTTCAAACTGTGTATGTTCAAAAGGTTCTGCTCTTGTTCTCCGTGATGAGGAAGTACAATTTACAAGGCTGCTGGGTTTTGAAGTTTGAAGTCATTCTTGTGAACAGTCGGTACAAGACCACGGGATTTCCACAGGCTTTTAGGATGTCCAAGTATGACAACGGGCTTAGTGTCCAGTGGTAACTGGCAACTGATAGAAAGCGTTTGTTTTTTTTTCAGTGTAACATTTGTGTGAATGGGAAAATTTGGAACCGGCAGTCACCTCTGACCAATTGTAGGGACGGTCCAGGACCGTCCAGAATCTGAGCAGTAGGAAAAGAACACACAACTTGAGATATATGGCAGTACATATTGCAGTACAGTTAAACCTCGGTTTTCATATAGTATTTTTTGTGAATATTTCTGAGTTTCTGGAACACTTTCGTTGGATTTCCTTCAGTTTTTGTCAAAACTTATGGAACAACGTACCGGCAGCTATTAACAAAAAACAAAGTTCCACAGTATGTCCGTGCTTAGGTTTCATTTTATCACCTTTCTTATGCATCCCAATCTACAGTCCGTATCTCCATGACAACACGTGCTCCATCCCTGTGGTCATATTTCCTGGTCTCCCCTGGGTGCTGTGTAACACTATCTGCTTCGACCGCCCTCCATCCCGACATAGACATCCCGACAGCTTGGCCTTCGGAGATTCCAAGCTCTCTTTCTGCACTGCTGCTATTTCTCTCCACTGGGAGCCGAAACTAAATATGACAGCTATACCTTGGAGACAGCCGGGAATGTCAAACTCCTTCATCCTAAATGAAAAGGCTTTTCCAGACTCTGCTGTTTTAGGGCAAAGATGGCAAAGAACAGCTAAGTCATTTATTCTTATTTTCATGGTATCGACGCCGTATCAAGTAGTGTACAGGGGAGTTTTGGTACACCTATATACTGTATACTCGTACCCTAATATACTGAATGTGCTTTACCTCTCAGTCCATTGGATTCCATCTGCAACTACAGCACAACCGCATTCTCTGTTTTGGCTTCAGGAAGCGTCTTTGGTGCTGAAGTGGTAAATATGAATGACTGGGACTTATTTCTGCTTAGTGGCAGTAAGTGTGAATATGGGTGACAACGGTTGTCCATATGTGCCTTAGAATGATTGACCAATCCCGGGTTTAGAGTCCACTTTGAACCACTGCCACTTCCAACAATTAACCTACAATTAACACAAAGTCATATCAAATAGAATTACAATTAGATATTATTGTCCAAGCATTTAACATTCTGTACGGTTTCAGGATGATGAGGAAGATGAAGTCTTGTTATCCACGCTTGTTATGGGTGAGAACCAGTGTGATACAACAAGCACATGTCTTTTTTTTTTATTATTCAAGTCAACTATGTTACATTAACGATTACTCTATCAGTAGTAGAAATTAGTGTCAAAGATTAAAAAGTCCCAAACGGAGGGTGGAGCTGACTTGTTCCCATTGTCGGCGTCCATGTGACCTGCAGAGAGATAAAAATACTCTAGTAAGGATTTATTTTCATGTTGTACGAATTACCTTTCAATCACCTCCGTTTGTTCATTTGTTTTCACATTGTTAAATCCAAATTTGACCTCCACACACTTCCTGTTTCAGTGAATATTTGTTTTCATGAGCGTTCTGGCTAACATCCGCGTGTTTGTGCGTGTATCAGTGATGACATCACAGAACACCAGAACTTGGCTGCCCTTCAGCTAACCAGATTGCTTCGTTGCCAAGCGAGTCCTTCAGGTGGTGATGCTAAGCGGCTCAGTGATGCCGTGGAGGTCATTGGGAGGGTATCCCAGAAACACCCCGGAGAGGCGGATGGTGCTCAGCGGATGAATGCATCAGTGACAAGACATTTAGAACAAGAAAGCACGGTTGGGGGTTATGGAATAACATAATATTAACGTGTCGTGTCGCCGGGCAAGCCAGATTACGCCAAGACACTAAAGCTACGAGGGCAGCATTGGGTGAACTCAAGCTAGGTCATACAGGCCCTCATAGAGTTTGGTTCCAGACATCATCGTGATGAGTACATTTTGACAAAGTAGGTTTCCTTATTTCTAAATGAAATACTTTCATAATTAGAAAAAATGCTGAACTTGGGCAAACATAATATGCATTTTTGGACTCATAGGCCATATTCAACCATGAAGTAGCATGATTAATATATTTCTGATTGATTGTGATATTGTTCCAGCTTGTGGCTACAGATTACCGTGCTTCAATCAAACTACGGTGTGGGTCGAGGGTCAAACAGGAAGAGCGCAGGTTAATCGCACATAAAAAAAAATGGCAGTTAACTTTGACAGTCCTGATCAAAACACACAAAAAATGTCAAACAATTTCAAGGAGATAAAAAATATTACCCATTGAAAGCTATTTGGAAAATCAAAATTGATCCCTTACCTTGACTATCTGGCTACATATCTGACTATCTGGAAAAAACTCCATCAGTCTGATATAACGCCATTCATTGGCTCCATTACATTAAAATGTACTAGCTTATATGAAATTAGTGATCACGCTGGAGTCCTATAATAAGAACTGCAAGTCTATATTGCAATAGAGTGTATTTCATTGTGATTCCTACCAAATACCTCTGGCTCGCTGCAGGGAAGTTTCCCCTTGAGTGTCCAGTGTCCAATTTGTCTGGCAGCAGTTTACTCTGCCAATGTATTTGTCCGTATGTGCAAGTTGCATCGAGTATGAAGTACTTTAGCTTTCTCACGGTGGTTGGGTTTGAATCTCAACTCAGTCATTGTCAGTCTCACAAGTGTTTATTACTGTATGTATGTCCATTGTATGTGTATGTGCTCTGCTAGCATGAATACAAGTACAAGTACAAGTACAAGGAGTTATCCTTCATCTTGCTTTCCAGTCCGCCTGAACAGGATAAGCAGTGGAAAATATTATCTCTGCTGCAACCTGCTGATGTTACTCTAAACTCAGTGGCCGCCCCCTTCAGAGAACATCCACTTTGAGGCTTTGCAATGGCAAGTTACTGTTGATTATGGTCTGTTATTAGTAATACAAATATTGAAAGACAAGACATATGTAGTATTTTGGTCCGGAGGCGTCAGTAATATTACATTGATGAGACGTTACGTTACCATAACACTGGACATAGTTAGCTATGACGTATTGGACATGGTAAAGTAAAAACAACTAATCCTTCCTTGCTGCTTTTATTAGGAAAAGAAGGAAAGCAGTCCTCCCTGTCCCAATACATATGCACGTCACTTATATATATATTTATGGACGTAAAGGAAAACATTAATAAAAGTAACATGGACAACAACTCTCATCAACCAAAGAGTTTTCATGAAAGGCATTACATCCTCTAGAAAATGAGGGCATTCCACAAAGATGTATTAGAACATTCATATTGCTCTTATATTACTGCAATACATTTCAGAAACATTGACCACCATGTGCTGAGAACATAGTACTGAAAATCATTCAGCAGTTTCTGTCCTTGACGCCTGCAGAGTAGAAATGTTCTGAAGATTGCAGGAACTTGCAGGAGAAACATCAAGCGTTTCTCCCCAGCTGACCACAACCTCTTCTTCTGGTGGTGGGAAGCAGGACTGTGAACGTAACTATTGTTCTCCAAAAGAACTCGGCGTGTCACTCCAGTACTCCACAAAGCGAGAGCCCGTATGTAAATTGAGGTCAAGTTGACTAAGCTAGCTTCTCCGACGCATGCATGGCCTATCTATCTTCACTCTTTGTTCACGTGAAAAGGATCTCCATAGCTGTCGGCAGCCTTTCACCAGAGCTATTCATCATGTTTTTTCCTTTCAGAGCGCGTGCAGGTGTTTACTGTAAGGAGCTGAAGTGGAGAACAAAGACCAGAAATGACAGAAACACATCAGACCTCATCGGCTGGAGAGCAGATGGAGACTAGACGGCGAGGTTGGAGACGTAAGCCTCTTTCACACGGCTGCTTCATCGTGGGAGGATTGAACCTTCGTTATGAGCCCTCTCCATCTTTATACTGGGAACTGTGGACTGTTTTTGACGGTACTTAACTGATGTCAGTCAAGAGCCTCTACATGAAATGGGTTTACTGTAGGGCTGCACGGTGGACGAGTGGTTAGTGCACAGGCCACACAGCTAGGAGCCCCAAGTTGGATTCCCCGCTCAGGCATCTCTGTGTGGAGTTTACATGTTCTACCCGTGCATGCGTGGGTTTTCTCCGGGTACTCCGGTTTCCTCCCACATTCCAAAAACATGCTAGGCTAATTAGCCACTCCAAATTGTCCATAGGTATGAATGTGAGTGTGAATGGTTGTTTGTCTATATGTGCCCTGGGATTGGCTGGACCCCCACACCACCCCTTGCCCAAAGACCGTTTGGACAAGCTCCTAGACCATGCCATGCTAAAACTCCACTCTGAACTTCCGATGTCACTTCCTGTCCGCTCCACCAGAACACTTTAACAGTACAACATACTGCATGAGTTATTGTGTTACTACGTCTACTACAATGGGTACTATGAGTGTAAAGGTGACCATAGGGGTGTTATTTCATGTCTAGGGGTCTTTAAAAAATATTTTGAAAGTCATAAACAGGTTTTCCAAGCTATAACTATAAAAGACTCCATTTCTAAATAAGGAATCATAATTCATGGGTTTTCACTTATCACTTAATTGTGATCATTTATATTTTTGTCCATTCATTCATTTTTATGTTTGAAAATACATACTATTTGCTTAAATCTTCATATGATTATTATTTTTTAGTTTTAGATTTAGTGAATAATACACACAAGTATGCTGGTTGTTGAGGTGTCACCATGTGCGTGCCCCCTCCTCCTTTGTTATAAATCCCTACGATGTCACATTAGCCTAATGAAAAGTGAACGAGCTCCTGATGATCTGCAGCCTCGGGTTTCCTTGGAGCTCTGCAAAATAAAGAGCATCAACCAGAGTTATATGAGCTGCCAAAGGTAAGTGCCATAAAAAAATATGTGCATACGCACACATCAGTCTTGTGTACTGTACATTCTCCAACTGGGAGTCATGATGGCGTATCGACCTAATAAAGCCGCAGTATGGAAGAATAAATAAATACAATGCATTGACAACGAGAGCAAATATACAGTGTGTATATTTGATGGTTGACATAGTACACACTTGCAGCTAAAATATACTCTAAAGCTGCAAGACATATTTACGTGAACGTGTGGGGAGGCTAGATGTGGTCGGAAGAGGCGGGGGTCGGGGGGGGGGGGGCAGACTGGAGAGGACGCATGGGTGAAGGAGAGTGTAAATCTAACAATGCCTTGCTTTGGAAAGAATAAGAAATGTGACAAGGACATGACAGATTTGGGACTAATGAATGAGAGTACATGAATAAAAACATGTTTTTCATCGTGTACAAGGCAAAGAAGTACTACGCCTTGGATGTAATTTCATTTGGGTGATTATTTGAAACATGGATTCATTTGCAGCGAGGCGTTCTCTAATGCGATCATGTTTGAAATCCAATGGGAGGATAAGTGATGACTTTGCTCTCCCAGCAAATCCCAGATGCTAGTGACTTGGTCTGCTTTTAAAGTGGTTTGTTTCTAACGTTCGATGCCCCTTTGTGTTTTTTTAGACATGTTTATGGACTATTCTTTGCTCTGTTTCAGGTCCTGGACAGAGCACCAAGACATACCTGGGGCTACCTGCAGTTGCTGGTGTTAGTTAGTGTTGTTTGCTTTAGCGCACCTTTTTGTGCGCCTGACCTGCAGCAGCCTTCAAGTTTGTGAATGAGGCATTCAATGTGTTATTTGTCTTACAGTATCGCTTCTGTTTCACAAGTTATCGTTTTTCTCTTGATAGCCACATGGTTACTTTAGCTTTCAAAATTGATGATTTACACAAAACCCGGTCATCCGGGAAGAGACCTCGGGGAAGACAGAGGACACGCTATCCGACTATGTATCACTGTTGGCCTTGGAATGCCTTTGTATCCTCCTGGTGGAGCTGGAGGAGGTGACTGGAGACAAGGAGGTTTGGCCTTCCTTGCTCAGACTGATGAGGAGACGACTGGGTTGTTATATTTGGCAGAAATATACAAAATTATTTATGTCCAAGTGTAAGTATCGTGTGATTTTTGTATTCTTAAGAAAACACACTGGTGACTACTGTATATTAGCAATTAATTAGCAATTTTGTCGCTTATTCTCACTTGGTTCACGTGCATGCTGGAGCCTATCCCAGATGATTTCAGGCGAAAGTTGGGATACACCCTGGACTGGTGGCCAGCCAATCACAGGGCACATATAGACAAACAACCATTCACACTCACATTCATACCTATGGACAATTTGGAGTGGCCAATTAACCTAGCATGTTTTTGGAATGGGGGAGGAAACCGGAGTACCCGGAGAAAACCCATGTACGGGGAGTACATGCAAACTCCAAAATCAAAGCCAGGTCTTCCCGATCTCCTGGCCTTGTGGCCTAAATGCTAATTATGTATGTGTAATATAAACAAAAGTGACATACAGCAAGAATCTGTGGTGTGTTTAATCTTTTCTCTGGTAAAATGCTGAGATGTCGGTACAGGAAACACATGTTCACCTACAATGTTTTTGTTGTTTGTGGTTCCTTCCAACTGTTTGTTTTCCAGTTTTTATTTTGGAGCGGAAAACCCAAAAAAGTAAAGTATGAGCATGAGCCAAAAAAATCATTAGATCTGCAAATTGAAAAAAAGGACGATGTTTGATTTGATTTTTGACAGTATTGTGACATGGCTAGATATGAACATTCACCCTTACACCGCATCTGTTCACATAAACGTCTCACGAAAACATTATAGAACACAGAGATGGTGCATTTCAACGTCCATTCGATGAAAACCTCAGTAAACGGACCTCCTTAAGTGTCTCTTTCCCTCTATCATTCTTTCTTTCCTGCTCTCTTTCTGTCTCACTGTGACAGATTTATTAAGAGGCACACATCAAAACTAGTCCCCAGTTACCTGTCCTCTTCCTCTGCTTTCTTCACGTTTTCATCAACTGCCAGCAACCTCCCTCCTTTCTTTCCTCTCATGTTTTACCCTTCTTTCCATCTTTATGTTCTGAAACCCGACGACCCGAGAGTGACCAGAAGAAGAAAAGAAAAGGATGCATAATCTTTACATGTTGTGTGAGTATGTTGGTCCTCTCAAACTAGGGTTTAGGAGCCATAGGTTGGGGATCTGCAACAATCACAACCCACGCATGCACGGGGAGAACATGCTAACTCCACACAGAGATGGCCGAGGGTGGGATTGAACTCAGCTGTGTGGTCTGCACGTTAACCACTTGGCCACCGTGCAACCACCAAATCAATAAAATCAAATAATTTTTTGTCACATGGTGTCATGTCATCTGTTACAGTTTGTAAATACTGCATATACCTTGTAAATACTGCAAATGATGGTAAAGACATAATTGCAGAAATACAGTAGTTTGGTGTCTCCCTTACGCTGTTCTTATGCTCATCAGTATCTGCGTCAAATGATCCGTCTCTTTTTAAAAGTAAAAAAGAAAGTTTGTTCTATGTTGAAATTGTTACTTCAATAGGATTTGACCTCCTCTAAATAATTGGGTCAGGAAGCTGTGGACTTGGTCAAAAATCAGATACCCCAGTCAATATCTTTTTGGGAGTGTTTACTCTCCAGACATCTCCACGTAGGCGACAGAGGACAAGCTGCTGGAGATGAAAACAGAGAAGACAGTGACAAAGTAGAGACTAGATCTCCTCCATTACCCCTTGGCCCCTGGTCTGGCAGATGCTGGACCAGGCCGGGCATCTATCAAAGCTCGTCTAATGAATTGTTTTTTAATCCCCTCATTGAAAAAGAGACAACAGGATGATCTCAGATATCTTCTCTCTTTTCTCTCACACAAACAAATATGATGGATGGACACTCAAACACTGCAGATGAACACAAAAGAGGAACTGAAGACACTGGAAGGCATCACTGGTGGGTTTTTAGGATATCATGCAGGTTCTTTGACACTTCTCTCTCTCTCGAACTCACCAGTACATGTGCAAAAATCCATCATTTATAAAAGTGAAGTACAATCTGCCCTTGTGCCCCCCCCCATTTAGTATTGGAGACAAGACAATGGGGCTTCATCATTTGGGACTTGGAAGCATATTTGTTGGATTCCCAGCTTGTGTATGACCTCATGCACTAACATTAGATACACATGTACCTTCTGATGTAGTACATATGGGAAGAAAAAGCAAGTACTCACGTTAATATTATCAAAGAGTTGGTGATTAAACAATGTGCTTTCATTGTGGCTGCAGTTTGCATTGGTATAAAAGTGGCCTTTTATTTTGGCCAGCTCAAAGCAATAATCATGTCCAACCAACGTTTTCCAACGTTTTGAAATGTCACAGCTGTAAGGGGGCTGAATTATTATAACAGATTTGTGAACAATATTTGAGAGAGATCCGCCTTTTATGTATGTAGAAAATGTTTTACATCTTTGACTTCAGCTCATGAGAAATGGGACGTTGCATTTATATTTGATTTGAGTATACTGTATATTGATAAACACAATCTACAGTATCTCGACACTGGTCTTTTCCCTTCAGGGGTCCCACAGCAAACCAATCTCCTCCATCCAACCCTGTCTTCTACATCTGTCTCTCATGTCCTCCTTCACTACATCCATCAACCTCCTCTTTGGTCTTCCTCTACGCCTCCTACCTGGCAGCATCCTTCTACCAATATATTGACTATCTCTCCTCTGGACATGTCCCAACCATCTCAGTCTGGCCTAAAGGACTTTATCTCCAAGGCCTCTAACATGTAATGTCCCTCTGATGTACTCCTTCCTGATCCTATCCATCCTGGTCACTCCCAATGAGAACCTCAGCATCCTCATCTCTGCTACCTCCAGTAGCACTGTCTCTGGGTCAAACAACATGGCTGGTGTCACCACAGTTTTCCTTTCATTTTAGCTGAAACTCTTCAATCACGTCTGACACTTTTGACACTTTTGTCCGCCCATCTGAACATTATGTTTTTGAAATGGCACGAGTCCCCTGTTTCTATTTTTTGAAAAAGATCACACAGATACTTCCATGGCAGGAGAGACACTTGTGAAATGTCAGCCACCAACCAGGTAGTCAACAGTGGAAGAAAAAACACATGAAGGCAACACAGCTGGAAAGCAAAAGGTGAGAAAATAATGGATGGAAAAATGACAGCAGAGAAGGGCAGGGCGGGGAAGTGGATAGGAAAGATTAGCACCAGCTGAGGAACGACTGGAGGTGGATGAATGACAGATCACAAAATACATTTGGAAGAAGAAAAAAGAGAGGTTGAAAGAGAGAGAGGCTTCGTATTGCAAAGCAGTGACCGTGCGGGGGGTTCAATGACCCCGATGCTTTGTTTATGATGGCAACCGCCGATGTTCATTATCATTCTGATGAATATTTATTTTGATATATTCCCGGATGTGTCCTTTTTGACTGTTTGAGCTGGCCCAACTCCAGCTGGGCCATATGGTTGTCCTTCAGTGGGTTTTGAACAAGCAGACAGAATCCAGAACCTCTGCATACTCGAAAAACATCTCCAGGAATATTTCACATATCCATAATTCATGCCACTACGGCTGCGCGACTCATTGTGAGGCATCCGAATGAGCTGTTAAGCTGTGCTGGCTTTAGCAACATGACAGGAAGGTGATGACAAAACACAATGCCTTTTTTTCTGCAGAATAGCGATGAGGATGATGGTTTGGATGGAGGTCCTGCTCATAGAAGCTCCTATATGGAATCCAAATCGGTGACATTTGCAGTCAGGAGAGACAGAGGAGGCCTGGACTGTCATGGAAAATTTATTTTAATAAAAAACATTTCAGGATGTCACATGGTGGACAAGTGGTTTGCATGTTCCCCCCGTTTCTTGGTGTATTCCGGTTTCCTCCCACATTCCAAAAACATGCTAGGTTAATTGGCCACTCCAAATTGTCCATAGG
Organism: Doryrhamphus excisus; assembly: GCF_030265055.1. Lineage (NCBI taxonomy): Eukaryota > Metazoa > Chordata > Actinopteri > Syngnathiformes > Syngnathidae > Doryrhamphus > Doryrhamphus excisus. The sequence goes on along the minus strand of NC_080473.1, from coordinate 16,298,106 downwards.
TATGAATGTGAGTGTGAATGGTTGTTTGTCTATATGTGCCCTGGGATTGGCTGGCCACCAGTCCAGGGTGGACCCTGCCTCTCGCCCGAAGACAGCCAGGATAGGCTCCAGGCGACCCTAGTGAGGATAAGCGGCATAGAAAATGGATGGATGGAAATTTCAGTGCTTCACTATGTTTTTAAAAATGTGAAATAAATCATGCTGTTTTGTGGTTGAATACAAAAAATGCATATTTAAGCAAATGTTACATAATTGTTGTTTTACTTATGCCATGTTGTCCTGGAACTGCTCTGCTGCCGCCTGTCTGCTTTCTCTTGGTCCTTGCCAGGTGGAGCCAACCTGATTGAGATCAATCAGGCCTTGCTGGGAACCAGATTCAGTTTCATGGTCTTCACTCGCTCCTAGCTTAAACTCGCTTAAGTCAAGTTGGCCATTCTTTTGTGTATCTATTTCTGGCCACTTTGCTCTCCTCGTGTCCTCCTGAGTACTTTTTGTGTGGCTTTTCCAGCAGCGCCGTTTGTCCTTGTGTAGTGTTAGTTTTTTTTGTTTAGTTACTAGCATTTATTACCTGCTTGGCTTTTCCCAGCAGCATCTTGTTCAGTAAAATCTGCTTACAAAATGAGGGTCAATATCCAAGTTTGACAAAACAAGCATGTTTTTCAATGGTTGTTTAGAATGTGAATACAGAGATTTCGTGATAATGTTAAAATCCCCATATAGCAAATGATATTTCCACTTTAAAAGCAAATGAAATCATTCACCTTGACTTTTTTCAAGCTACTGTATTCATAATTCAGTGTCTGATATATCAGTAGGTGAAGTACAGTTGATCCACAAAGTACACTCCTTAAAACCCCTGCTGTAAGTGTGCAGCAGTTTTTCACAAATGAGACCTTTATCCTTCACCATGTTTTTGTTGGACTTTGCTCTAATATATTTTATACAGATAGACGGGGAAGGAAACAACGCATGACACCAATGACTCAACTTCTTTAAAGGAGACCTATTATGCTTTTTCATTTTTCTGACCTATAAATGTAGTTAGAATGTAGATATGAGGTTTGGAAGGGGGTTTGGTGTGGCTCAAAACAGTCTGTTTCAAAAGGCGTGGTAAAACTGCCCCTTTGTGATGTCACAGAGGGCCGGACTTCCTTACAACTCTTTGGCCTCCCCCAAGCGCTGTTCTGGTGTTAACTTGCTAGCAATGCCTGGAAAAGGAACGCCTCATTTGTTTACAAATCCTAAAGACGCCACCATCAGGCACAATTGGTTGGAGTTCCTGATTCCCTACCACTCGGCAGTGGTGATGGACCACATCGGAGTGGGCGTGCCTGGAGGCGGGCTGTGGGTGGAATACATTAAAACAGACCGTTTTCTCGGAACGATGAAATCTAAATAAATACAGCTGAATAGGTACAGATTCTGGAAGAACTGGAATGCTTTCTGTGATGGTTATTGTGTGTAGCTGCTCTATAGGAGTCCACAACTCAATACAAAGTGCTGAAAGATGAGCATAATAGGTTCCCTTTAACATCTGTTCAAATAAAGCCGATGGATGCAGCTTGAACTTCGTAATTGTCCTACTCACAAGGAACCTGAGTTGACTTGTGTATTGATCATATACTCCCTACTATAAGATGATTTATGACTTTTGGGTTCTTATGTACTTGTGTGTTAATGTCATACTGAGTGATAATCTCCATTAGCCCAAAAGGGTTTAGAGTAGCAAATGAAAAAGTAGTTGTTATACATCTCTTATGTATTTTACAGCAGGACAAACTCAGTCCAAGTCTGACAGCGGATCAAACATGCAGATGTAAATTTGATGGCTGAGATAAAATTATAATGGTTCATTTACAAGCCAATCAAGTTTCCCTTTAATGACTCTTAAAGTAATCTAAAGGGCTGACTATTTCCCAGATGAAGAGTGCAGTGAAAGGCGAGTGTTTTAAGATCATAAACCATAGTCAGGCTGAGACAAGAGCAAGGCCAAGTTGGATTTCGGGAGCATAAGAAAAATGTGAAATATTCATATTGATGTTAAATTGAGTTCTGCTATGTCTTGAAATCTAAACTGGATAAAGGAAAAAACGTTCTGGGTCACCTTTCCGTCTGTCTGACGCCGTATAAGTTTTCCCAAAGTCGCTCAGGGCAACTTTTAACTTACATTAACTACTCACAAAAAGTTAAGGATATTCGGTTTTTGACTGAAATTTCAGGATGAACCAAAAGTACACTATAACCTTTACAAGTGAGCTTATGTAAACTTTTAAATGCAATGTCCAACTGTTCAGTGTTTTCAGTACTTTTTGGACAACTTGCTGGTGTGTGATTCATGTATTGACGATACATTATCACTGGGGATGATAACGTGTACTGTTAAGTCCGCCTTCCATGGAACAATCCACCCCTTTGCAATATTATCATGTGTGCTCTGCAAAAAATGTAGGTATTGAACCCTCATCCGTTCATGTCTTATTTTATCCTCTATCAAATATGAAGATGCCTGCCAACCAACGAATAAACCAACATAAATCCAATCACAAATAAAGTGACTTTAATTAGTTATGTGACGTTGCTCAAATTACTCATGCCAATTAAATTTGTCCCGATGAATTGAGTTCAAATGCCATTTTTCCATAATCGGCCGTTCAAGCTTAGACGCAAATAAATCAGCGGAACATCGTTTTGTGGACCATGTTTCTCTAATTGATGCACTCCCATATATAACCTTTTAGACACCACACGCCTAGACAAACTGGTGAGGTAGACAGGCTCTTCTTTGGCACTGAGCCGGACAGCCTGGACATCAGTAGAAGAGCAAAGGACACTGAGGAGCTTCCTTTCCATCATGGACAATCAGCATCTCCCAACTGAAGAGCAGTTTCACCGGCAGATTACTATCACTGCCCTGCACCATGGAAAGACTGAGCAGGTCATTCCTCCCCCACAGCAGAGCGGGAGCTATAAATCCACACACGGGACCGGACATATTAAATGATGATGTATTATTAGTATTATAATCTATTTATTATTGATTATGCATTTTTCACTATAAAGATCTACTCGTCATTTACTGTTATTCTACTTCCTTATTGTTGTCTGTCCCATGTCGGGACAACTGTTTGGTGTTTTGAGTGATCACAGCAGCATCAGATTGTTTTCTTTGGTCATCTTGTGTAATCACCGTGGAAGGTCAACGCTTGAGGTCACGTGTGCCAACAAGGCAATCAATGTTTATGGCAGGCAGTGAGATCAATACAGATGAACGAGAGCAGCATTAGTCAGAGCCTTGTGGTTTCTGGCAACGGTTGGGCCATACGCTATGAGAGTTCTATGTGTCAGCCATCAATTCCATTGATTAGACAGTCGGCTTGCGTGATGTGTGGCCATTGCTCTTTATCATTAACCTTAAATGAGGCTATATGTGATTTAGTAATGGCGCTGCTGTATCTTCATCAAGTAAGAGTATGTTTTCAAATGGTAATGAAAGAGTAGAATCCGAGGAGGGTTTATGTTCTTTAGCAGGACATGACATCCCTGGAATTATTTGTAATTAATTTAGAGTTCATTGAACTTAGTACTGCTGAGCAAAAGCAACATCAATCCTCCACAGCTGAGATCCACAGTTCAGCTGCAGGCAGTTTGTCTTGGCTGCCAGAGCTTTACTGTGAGAAACTCAACCTCGCTTTAAACTCTTATGATTTAGCCACTGACCCAATTCTTAGCAGTAAACTGGCAAGCAGTCGCATTCCCTGCTCGATCTGCATATTTAGCAGGAAGGACTGGGAGGCATCGAGGAGGGGAAAGAAACTTGATGCTCTGTCTCGTCTTGCTATGATATATTATACATTTATGACAATAAAATGTGGGCTGTGATAATCATAAACTGGTGATGGACGTGACTCTCTGTGTGAGGCCTCCTTTGTTCAACGTAATCTTTCATCACGTAATTATGTTTACCCAAAAACTCATTATCATATGTACTGTATTTTATGGACTATAAGTTGCCATTTTTTTCATAGCGTGGCTGTTCCTGCGACTTATACTCCAAAACAACTTATAAATGACAAAATATATCATTTCACAGATAGCCACAAGAGGGCAGTCTAGACTTCCGCAGCGATATCTCCTACTTCGTAACAATTCAATATTGAAATAGTAGACATTAGCTTACAAAGACAACTGAGAAGGACAGAACACAAACGCCCCCCAAAAGGAAAAATCTTATTCAAGTAGCGAAATTTGATCGAGTAGCAGAGAAAAAGTTTGGAATAAGTGAGTAAGTTACTGTACTTCAAACTGTTTAAGTTACATAAACACTGGACACCTTTTCTGTTCATGTTTATTTTTCGTGTAGCTGAATAAGCATTGTGTTAGCATATCTTACATTTATTCAGCCTGTTCTCTATTCTTTTATTCATGTTGGAACTTGCCTTCCAAAATGACGTAATGTCTGTCCAGATAATACGGTATATTTTGAATGCATTACGTGCATCTTTGTAGTGTACACAGTAGAGTCGTCCCTTTGCAATTCAGATTTTGCACCCCTGAAATAATAATAATTTATTTTGTGTGAAAGAATGCAATATAGTGAGGAAGAGATATTAGATTGCAGTATGTCAAGGGTCCCAGCAGGTATCAGCAGGCTACAAATGTGTAGTATGTGAAAAACAATACACAATGTACTCCACATGGTTGTGCTGACTATGACCAATGTCTGTGCAATGGTTCTCTCAGATTCAATATTGAACGGTTTTCATGTTGTTTTCAACTCTAAATCCAGTCTATTTATGCCAAACGCATCCTACCCGATATCAAACCAAGTTTAGACATTCAGTGCAATTTATTGATTTAAATAAGCAATATAATAATGCAAGAAAACACACCTGGTGTTATCTTCTCAGTTGTGCATACCTGGAATACCTCCACCACGGTTCATTTTCTAGGCCACGTGCAAGTGTTTGCATTTTTCATTTGTTTCTGGTTTGAGGGGCACGCAGAGGAGGACGGGAACTCCCCCAACACCTCCACACACGTCACATAAATCCAACACCGCCGTGTCATTTTTATCTCTTTTATTTTTCCCACCGGTGGCATTCCATCTATTTGTCCAACATGAGTTTTCTGCCCACTCATTATTTTACCCTCACGTCCCAGAAGTATGTTGGTGTGTTGTGTTCCTCATTCCTTCCCTAGTCTTCCTTCCTTAGCCTTCCTTCCTTAGCATTCCTTCCCTAGCCTTCCTTCCCTAGCCTTCCTTCCTTAGCATTCCTTCCCTAGCATTTCCCTTCCACCACACCGATACATTATAAAACAATTTGACTTAGATGCTCTGGGGAAATAATGAATGCTTTTTAAGTTCTCCAAAATCTCTGAGGAACATATAAAGCAGAGCTGAAGAAAAAAAGAATTGCACTCTCATAAAAATGACATTATTATTGTTGTAGGCAAAATTTCATTATCTTGGTCTTAATTTCCTTCTCTCATTGATTAATAAAGGCTATCTAGCAAAGGTAGGGATGTCCAAAGTGAGACCCAGAGCCCATTTATGGCCCACAGTTTGTTTTGTTATTGCTCCGCAGCACATTTAGAAATAAAATTAAACCAAAGAACCCAGCAAATGTTGAAATGTTGATACTAATAATGTTTGTTGTCTTTCTTTCCTTGGTCTTTATACAACATAAAAAATCATAAAAATGTCAAAGTGGCCCCCTGGGTCCTTTGATTTTCAGAATATGGCCCTTGTTTAACAAGTTTGGACACCCCTGATTTAGGGCCACAGCCACATTTAAGAAGGAAAATGCACATTATGTCTACTCTGGTGTTTTTAAAAATGAGGTTTAAAAACAATGACCCACACATTGCAGTCTTCAATAAAGTTAAAAGTGACATTAAATGTACATTCATGCTTTCATTTGCCATTTATAACTAAAATAGTTTTTTAATGAATTGCAATCACATTGTTTCCCATTGGTTTAGTTTTCTTAGAATTGGGTTTTAGACGGAGCGTATGAAACGGTTCAACTGTTCAAGGCCGTCAGCACACAAAAAGCTTGCATTCAATCATGAGCCTCAGAATTACACACAGACACATTCCATATGTAAACACACCCGGATATACAGATATTATCTCAAAACCCGACACAGAACTTCTATTTTACTCTCTTGTGTAGTACCTCATTCAGACATAAACAACATGAAACTCAATCTGATCAAGTTCCTAAAACCAAACATCAACACACATTTGTCGAGACCCTCAAATGCTGAATTTCTTTCTGTTTTGTGCATCTTGGTAGAATTTGTTAAAATATCTTCAAAGGCAAAGAATGAAGGAGGAGCCAGCGTGGAGTACGGCTAATTAGGCGAGCTAGTAGAGGCGGAGATGAGGGAAAGCGAGAAGGATCCTCTCAGCCACAATGGATGAATGGAAGAAGAGAGGAGGGAAAGCTGGAAGCACTTCATGATAACACTTGAACACACAAACACACACACACACACACACACACACATACGCCATATTGGTGGCGTTACAGCGTGCCGCAGCACAGGAAGTGTTGGCTCTGGAATCTGCTCCCAGTTGCAAACATGACATTGGATGTATGGACCGAACCACAAACACGGGATCCTGCAATCAAGATGTCAACTCTGTGCAGGCATGTCATCTTGCACCTATCTGTGGGGACCCGACCGGCAGTAGTTTGCTGCTTGCCAGCGTTCACAAGAGCCCTCTCTTAGCCCGCTAGCTAATGTTTGCTATTTATAGCCCTAACAACACTAAACATGTCCAGCATCTCTTATCATCACCTGTGCAAATAGAGGGAGATAACTAAATGCTACTGTTCACACAATGGACTGCAGTGTCTGTTTAAATGTGTGGTCGTGATGGAGGGGGGTGTATATTTTCAGCATGTAAAAGCATCTTTACAGCTGTCAATAATATCTTTTGCAATGAAATAAACAAAATAATGAAAGAGGTAGACAAGGCTTATATATAGTATGTGTGTCATATGTTTACAGTAGGTGTGTGTGAGGGGTTAGAGTGCCCTCTATTGGCTGAGATGGGTTTAACAGACTCCAACCACACACACACACACACACACACACCCAGCTGTAGCAGTAGAAAGCAGCTTCATCCACATTGATGCATAATGACGAGGCTGCCAAAATGGAAGTATCTGATTGTGTATTTTGTGTGTTACGTGTGCGCTAGTGGGTCCTCCAGTCAGTCTGAAGATCCCTGCTGTGTTGCAGCTGTCTGAGTGACATGTGCTGGATCAGCCTTAAAGCTTGCTTCCCAAACTTCCTCATTCATACACACTACACACACTTCACACACTACACACATACAATGGAAGTGTTGGGAAATTGATTGCTGTATTAAATCAGATTGGATAAGTGGAGGCAGCAGGATGGATGGATGGATGGATGGATGGAGTCAGCTGTGTTTAACCAAGATCATACATGATGTTTTGTCCTGTCAATGGACCGTCAAAGTATACTGTTCGATGTGTACTGTACTTTAACCTTCCTATTGTGTTAGATTTCTGGTATCATCTCTTATGTTAAAGGGTCGGTTTTGACCATGTATTAAATCAGCTATGAAATACACTAAAAACAATAAGTTACCATCAAATTAGCTTCTCATGTCTTGGTTACCTTCTTAGGCTTCCTCATCCATGAAAATGTTGCTTTTAATACTTTTGGTGTGGGCATGGAGGCCTTTTTTTGTCACTATACCCCTCCATTTTAATGTCCAAAAATGGTCAAATGAACCTCAAAAGAATCATATTAATAAATTGAAGGTTCTTTTGTTACCTGGCTATTACTGAGAGATATAGAACAGCTTCACCACCAGCGACCTCTTCATCTGACTGGCATCATCTGTGTCTTCTGGATCATACTCCACGTTGTCCTCCTGCTCATCTCAATGGCGATGCTGGTCTGTCCTTTCCCTCGTTGTCACCAAAAATGTGGTCCAGATCTTGGTTCACTGTACTTCTTGCCATTCCATTTCCATGATCCAAATTGTAAATGTGAAATCAGCCAATCAAATGAGTGAATTCCCCTCACATGTCTGGACCTTGTTTTTCTGCTGGTATACTGGAAAAGCGGTCCAAATGAGAATCCCCTGAAGCTTCCATGATGAGAAGAGGGGCTGGTTGTCATTGTGTTGGCTAATTGGACACTTAGGATTTCAGTTGTGGCTCAAAATATTGCTTTATAGTCATATTATTATAACTGGGTCCAAACTGACCCTCTCAATACAGTGGTCATAATTTCAACCAGACCACTTTAAAATTTAGTAAAAAAAATTTTTTGGTTTTATTTTGTTGAAATAGAGTTCCCTGACAAAGTCAAAAAGCCTTGATGCAATAAACAAATGTTATGTGATTCTTTTTATGCATTAAAATGTAAAACGGGTCGGTGCCGACCCGAACACAAGAGGAGGGTTAAAAAACTGGTAGGCAGCCAACCACCATTTTACCCTGGATCTGGGTGCGTTTGGGCCATGGGAACTGGAGCTGTTAATTAATTAAGTTTCTGGTCATTTTTCAGAACCAAAAACATTTTTTTTAATCATGTTCTGTCGGAGCTGCTCTGCTGCCACCTATCTGCTTCCTGTTGTAATGCGCTAGGGGTCCTGCTGGGCGGAGCCACCTGTGCACACCTGAGAACAAAGGTGATCAGGCCTTCATAAGCCATGCTGGGAGACTCCCTGTTGCCAGATTGTTACCTGTCCTTATTCAATTACCGTGCACCCATTGGTCTGCGTTATGCTTCCGTGTATGTACTTTTACTTTATTTGCCTTTTATTTAACCTCCAAATGAGTCAAATCCTTTTGCCTGAGTCTGTACTATCCCAAATATAAATATAACCTTTTTCACTGTGCACATGCTTTTTCCACTCTTTCACATACACACACATCACCTGTGCAAACAGATGCACACACACACACACACACACAGACAGGTGGCATCATTTCGGTGAGACGATGGGTCTGGTGTCTTCCGTCATATTTAGCACACACACACACACACACACACACAGCTGTTACGCAATGCCACTAAAAGTCGAAACCTCTCTGCCCTCAAAGTGCCATTTCTCACCTTTGCTAATTGGGGTGATCACTCTGATGTTCAAGCAGACGTAAGTAATTGCAGTCATTCACACCCCAAGCCTTTTTTTCCTGCTGTCACTCTAACCCGTGTGGGCTGCCTCAGGCCCCGCCTCCATTTCCCTATCCGGTACATTGTGCGGCGTTCATGGCCAACGGTGGAAGTGATAAGAGGTCTGAGCTTGTCGCTTGTCAAAGCCGTGCCCGGGGTTCAGGTTTGGCTTCTGTGGAATATCCAAATGTCACAGACCCTCCCCGACCCCCACCCCCGCCCCCCGACCTGACTTTTAGAACTGTCACTCTGCCTCACTTGCATCAAATATCAAAGCTTTCCTTTTTGCTTTTTTTAATCTTCTCTTTCATTGTTACTTTCTTCTTCCCTTTTGGAATCTTTTCTTCCTCGTTCCGCTCTTTTCTTCTCTTTGATGGCGGAGAACCGCTGACACTGAGTGATGCCAGACAGCCTCCATGAATGCTCATGGAGTTTGACATTGTGTGTGTGTGTTGTACCTGTCAACATTTTCATTTTTAAATAAGGGACATTTTTACCTCAAATAATTGGTTCATAATATTTGGTTCTATGATTAAATCTTGCCTGGGCCTTTCTTACTGTGCTTATGTGGGCGTACCCCAACTACTCAGGTTTTCCGTTCACAAACATGCATGTTGGTACAGGTTCATGGGAGAACCTAATTTGCCCCTTGAATGTGAGTGTTTGTCTGATGTGCCCCGTGATTGACTGGCAACCATTCCAGGGTGCACGCCATATTTTACCCAAAGTCAGCTGGATGGGTTACAGCCCACCCATGAAAATGAATGAAAACATTAATTTGTAGCGTTTCATTTCATCTGAACATTTGTCCCTCACTATTGTGCAGTTCAAATTGTGCCGCTTCACTCAATCACATTTTGCAAAAATATATGACTTAATAAATCATGCTATTTGGTGACTGAATTATTAATGGAATAATGGCATTTAATGCAGGTTTGAAGTATCTTACAGTAGACATAAGACATGTTGTTCCTACCCTGACTGGTAGAACAAATCGGTATTCTATTGCCTAACGGTGTTCATTGTAATTCCATTGTAACCGTTTCAAGTCTATTGTGATATTTGAATTGTTCAAATTGCCATTGCAGGCTGCATGGCGGTGGAGTTGTTAGGAGACCCGAGTTCGATTCCACCCTGTCTGTGTGGAAGACGGTTAATGCTAATGTTCTCACCGTGCATGAGTGGGTTTTCTCCGGGGACTCCGTTTTCCTTCCATGGACTTATGGTCATATATAAAACATGCTAGGTCAATTGTCCATAGGTATGAATGTGAGTGTGAATGGTTGTTTGTCTATATGTGCCCTGTGATTGGCTGGCCACCAGTCCAGGTTGGACCCCGCCTCTCGCCCAAAGACAGCTGGGATAGGCTCCAGCACCCCTTGCGACCCTTGTGAGGATAAGCGGTAGAAAATGAATGAATGAATGAAATTGCCCAAATAATACTGGACCTTACTGCTTGTGCAATAACGATTTTTAAAATATCATATCTATTTCATGCTTTTACTCACTTTATATGACATTCATATAAATATGTACGTATATAATATTCTCAGAACATCATGACAAACATGAATTGGGCTGAGCCATATCGATTTCATTTAATTTTTCACTTCACTTTTGGCTCATCAAACGCCTTGTGAGGAAGTCTGGCATATTATGAATATGTGTATTATTATAGTTTGAAGTACTTTCAAGTACACTGGACAGTACTGGCTCTAAATGTCGAGATTTGCTGATTATTTAATGGAAAGTCTAGTAAAACAAATGAGGTGCTGACTTTTGGCAGTCGAGTCCAAGTCTTATGCATAAGTCTGGACAGGCTCAATTTCCCAGCTCCATTGGTGGAAGAGTGCTGAGGCGGCTCCCATCCAAGAAGCAAGTGGACTTGGACGTTTCTACTTCTTAGCGTGGATGATATTTTTCATAGCTGCAGATTTGTCTTGTTTGACACGCATCTGGCCTCACGCTGCGCTGCTGTGGAACCGACGTCCCCCGCACTCAAACATTCTTCCGTCCTCGCCCTCTTTTTCTTACGTGTTCCATGAATCCTTCTTCTTCCTTCCTTTGCTCACAGTTTGACTTTATTTGCCTCTGTGGAGCTCTTGCAAAATGTTGGACGGTAGTGTTGTTAAGTCGGGGGAAAAAAAATCTGATTTCTTTTCCATGATCAATACCTGTTTCCTCCATTTCCACACAAAAAGGTTTGCAGCGCCGCAACAAATGCCAGTCTTTGTATGTCTTCCAGGTGGGGGATTTATGCCTGGCATCGCGCCCCCCAGCACCGCAGAGCCACTGTCGTCTTCATTCTGGCAGCCTTGGCCCCTGATGGCAAATAAATCCTCCTCTGACTTCACCGCCAGCAGCGGCCAACAAACTTTTGTCCGTGATTGTTTTCTTTACTCGGAAACATGGAGACCTCCGTGTTTCCCATTGCATTACTTGGATTGATTTCAATCTCAGGTCTTTGTTCAACCTTGTACTCAGTAGTGTTAGTACTTCCTTCACTTACAGCGCTTTTGGAAAAGAATATTTTGTCCATACCAATGGAAATAATATTGTCAGAAAAGTAAGAAATGGACATTACTGCATTTAAGCAGAATGACACCTTTTTGGACTAAAGCTTCCATCCATCCATTTTCTATGCCACTTATCCTCATTAGGGTCGCAGGTATGCTGGAGCCTATCCCAGCTGTCTTCGGGGAGAGGCGGGGTACACCCTGGACTGGTGGCCAGCCAATCACAGGGCACATATAGACAATTAGAGCTATTACTTTGTCAAAGGACAAAATAAATGTTATGTAAGACTACATACCCGTTCTTCAACGTTCCCATAATCCAATTCCAAACACAACATCAACACGTCCTGTATGCTAAAAATGTACCATGGTCTGCATCCCAATAGACTATTATTTTTGGTAAGTTCCTGCTTCTGTCTGGTGTTTTCTGTCAGGCATCTTGGTCCGTATCTGTCCATATTTCAAAATCATGGGAGACGTCCCAGTAAAATCGAAGAAATAAGGGACAACCAATCAAATCTACTTGAAGCCTTGAGACCACATATACCTGTACACCTCAATCTGCATCTAAAACAGATCTGTACTGCAATTTCCATAAATATCTTTAAATATAATGAGGAAATGTAAAGTAAAAAAGAAGTTACTTATATAATTAAATTACTGATTTGTATTTTTATTGTATTTCTCATGGTCAAATTTATTGCACTTTTCAGTTGCCTCCCAGCCAAATTGTTCCTCACCCGTAGTTGTGAAGGACAAGGAACACAAGAGTCCTCTTCTGGAGGAAGAGGAGGGATTTTAAGAAAAGGAAGCCGACGGATGAAGACTAATGGGTTCAATGTGGTCTAATCCTTCCTTTTTCACCAGACTTGTCAGCTGAACACACACAGTCTGTCTCTAAGTGTTACCATGCATTGCTGTCTCCTTCACACATGCAAACTTCTTCCATATTCTTCCATATTCTTTATGTGGAATAAATAGTTATGTACAGTAATCCCATTGTGTACATCATTTACACACAGGTAATACAAATACTCGTTTAGGTTGTGCTATGAGGTGTATAGTGTATAGTTGTTTGAAAACTATTTTATAATTGTTATATCTGTACACGGCCACACGTCTCCAGCCGTGCACGTGCATGGAAAGAGACATTCAAGCACACAATATAGACGTGTAAAATATTATAGTATTATAGTATTTGTACACTCTTAGCCGCCAGGTGATGCAATATGCATATGGAGATAAATAATAGACAGTCAAGACTTTCAGAGAGACCAGCCAATACATGAAGATGTTCTCCAAACAGGGTCAAAGGGTTCACAAGTTTAGAAACAATAAAATATGTCAAAAGTTAACCGATATGAGAATCTTCTCAACTTAACATAAATATTCCCAGCAAGGAGTCTTAGTTTCGGAGTGATTCGGGAATATTGTCAGAGAACCCTGAGCAAGGAATGGACGGAAACCTCTATCTTGGTGAGGAGGTGTGGTTGACCCTGCTGCTTAAAAGTCCTCTTCCCTGTGGTCACCATAGGGACCACATCCTTGAGAGGATTCTTGAAAGTTTGGATGTATGGATGGATGGACGGATGGATGGATGGATGATAGCGAGTTAAAAAGAAGCAAGACGGCTGTTGTCGAACACAATAGACGAGCGGCCGAGTGCGAGTATGAGAAAGCGTCCCTCGGTGTCTTTGGCAACGGACCAGCGAGTGCGGTGCAGCTCCAGTGATGGATACCACCGCAATAATCGCTCTTCCAAAGCCTTCTGCTTCTCTCACACATACTTTGCTTTACTCTAACTCATTCATTTATCCCTCTCTCTCTTTTTCCACCCCCACAATCTATCTTTCTCTCCACTCGGCCCCCCTCCCCACACTGCAGCACACAAACAGAAACAAATCACAGTGTTAATAAAATTAGGTGGGGGGGGGGGGGGGGGGGTAGAACTGCAGCTGAGAACCACTGCAGTGGACTGCAGCCCAACCATCTTAGTCCACAACGACTGGAGACTTCATCATCTTTTCACACATGGACCATCGCGTCCCACCATGGAGGTGGCAGGGTAGTTCTATTGTGGGGGTGGTAAGTGGCGCCCAGAGACCATACAGCAGGGGTCTTTGAAAAGGGTACACAATCTACATATGTGGGCATCCTGGAGTGCGAGTGACCTTTCAGTCATTCTGTGTTCTTTGCTCCGATGAAAAGGCGATGGCGATACGATTGCATTTGACGTCATTTTGCTCAACTAATACATTCATTTTACACAATGGCAGTCTAACTTTTGGTATCAAATCATTTCTGCCAAATTGTGCAGATTGTTTATGCACTTAAAGTACATTGTGTTCTCCATTACTGCTGGTTTTGCAGTCATTATTATAACAATTTGTTCATTTGATCTGAAGTTATTACTCAGTCATGGTCTTCTGCATATCTGAGGTTGGGTCGTGGAGGCAGCAGCCTAAGTAGGGAACCCCAGACTTCCCTCTCTCCGGCTACTTTCTTCTCCACCCAGTGGTTCCCAAAGCGTTCCCAGGCCAGTTGAGCGACCTGAGGTGTCCTACTGGTTGGACGGTCCCTGAACACCTGCCCTGGAGGCATGTTGACCAGATGCTCCACCACCTTATCCGACTCAGCAGTGTTTCTACTCTGAGTTTCCCATCAATGACCGTACTTCTCATCTTATCTCTAAGGAAGACCCCAGTCACCCTGTAGAAAAGTACCCACAATCTTGTTCTTTTGGTCACGACCCGAAGCTCAAGACCATAGGTAAGGGTAGGAACGTACATCAAATGGTACATTTGTAGATCCCGTTTCGCCACATTGGACCGATGCATAGTCCGTATCACTGAAGATGCTGCACCAATCCGCCTGTCCAACTAGTGTCCCATTTTTCCCTCACTCAAGAACTTAAACTACTAAACGCTTATCCCTGAAGCGTTTCAGAGCGAGAACCATGGACTTGGAGGTGCTGATCCTCATCCCTAGACTGCGATTCAGTGAAATTTGAAGATCACGGCCTCATGAAGCTAGCAGGACAACATCATCTGCAAAAATCAGAGACCCAATCTTGCGGTTACCAAACCGGATCTCCTCAACGCCCCGACTTAGGAATGCTGTCCATAAAAATAATGAACAGAATTGGTGACGGAGGGAATATTAATAACATCAATGCCCAATATTCAATTAACACATTGTTGTGTGGAGGTGCAATGCTGACTGGGTAGAAACCGAGAGAGCGGGAGAAGGGGGACAGGACAGCGGGTGTCATGGCGGACGGTCTCCTCTGATGTCCCATAATCCCGCACTCAAAAGCTCTCGCTTGTACAAATACACTCCTCTTGTTGGCTCACCACCCACACACCGCCCCCCATTTCGCCCTCATCCTTCACCCCCAAAACCCCGTAGAGAGCCTGTCACCAGCCCAGTTTTCATTCCTTCATTTTTTTACTTACTTCTGTTTTTCAAAGTAAAAGGCTCATTGAGTGGTGGGGGAAATCAGTGTGTGTGTGTGTGTGTGTGTGTGTGTGTAAAGGTTTGTTTTTGCTCTTGCCAGTAGAACCTTAATGACCCGAGTTCCACTCTGCCCAGCTGTCTCCACACTGCATCAGCATTTCATCCGCACAGACGCTACAGGACCACCCCAAAGGTGCTCTCCCTCCGACACGCAACCACCCAACCACCTCGCTCACCGGCTAATTATGAACCATTGGAGAGAACAGGAAAACAGTCATCCCTTCCCCCCTCCCTCCTCCCTCCTCCCTCCTCCACTCCAAATCCTAATTCCCTGCTCCCTACCTCGTCTTTTCCCAAAGCTGCATACAGAAGTATGAAAGTGTGTGGATTTTTGAAGTAAACTTTTGGATATTATGAGAATAAATGTAGGATGTGGATCACGTTCAGTTGCTGAGTTTGCAGATATGACAACACAAGGGGGGGTCCTCAAGGGGACGCAGACACACACATGTGGAAATCAAATCAACCTCATCTTCTTACAACGGGAAAGGAATTACTCTACATTTAGGAACAGGAGTTGTGTTGAGGTTCGAATCTCCGCTTGGACATCTCTGTATGGAGATTGCATGTTCTCCCATCCATCCGGTTTCCTCCCCCATTCCAAAAACATGCTAGGTTAATTGGCCACTCCAAATTGTCCATAGGTATGAATGTGAGTGTGAATGGTTGTTTGTCTATATGTGCCCTGTGATTGGCTGGCCACCAGTCCAGGCTGTACCCCGCCTCCCACCCAAATTAATCTGGGATAGGCTCCAGCATACCCCTGTGACCCCTAGAAAATAGATTGATAGAGTTACAGCATAGAAAATAGGTTTATTATTTTCTAAATAGGTTTTTTCCTTATTATTAGAGACCTGTTGACATGAAATAACACCCCTATAGTCACCTTTACACTCCTATTATTCTTTGTTTCCACCACATTGCAGAACACCAATGCACAGGCTGTGGAATCACTGCAGGGACATAAGAGATGCTCACCGCTTATAGCATATAGCAAGCTACTGTGCTAACTAGTCAATTTATTTGCTCTAAATTGAAAGTGTTTCAAATGGAGTGGGGAAGGAGGACATCACAAAACTACTCTGGCTTTTTAACCCCAAAGTCCTCCTGTGTCAAACAACTTATTCCTGAGTTTGTAAACAAACAATAGGTATAGATATAACAATATCAACAATGTAAAAATAAACATAGTAGACAACCAAATAAAACCAACCTTCTCACATTATTGTCAATCCAATACTGTTACCGATACCATTGGTACTACATACATCTCACTCCCAGCGGAGTGATTAATTAGCGCTCCCTGGCAGAGCATTGATTGATCACATATTGACCGGAGTAAGTTTGTGTTTTAGTGGGCGTGACAGTCATTACTGATATCATATGGCGCTCTGCTGCTCAGATCAATAGCCGACTTTATTTATGAGGTCGTTTTGACAACACGGACTCTATGAAACCTTATCCATACCATGCCAAGACCATTCAGTCATCACCCGTGGCGACAAACCAGACAAGTGCGGCATTTCCTCTTGAGAGAAAATCAAGATCTCGACCTTCTTTTCCCAAACAGGCAACACACAAAAACACAGTCTGGTTTGCATTATGATGCCAGCGTGTCTCTGGTTGCATTCACATGATCCCAGGTAGGAGTAGTCTTCATGTCTTAAGGAACAACTTCAAATGTGAGGATTAAACCTGGAGCTCTCTCCTGTGTGGCGACCTCTCGACCTTCCGACCTGCGATCGTTCATTCGCTTCTGACGATACAAAGACCTGACTGTCAACTGCAGCATGACTTCTTGATTTCAGACGTGTCCCTCTGCTCCCTGGCAGGCCGTGGCTACTGGGGGCTACTGGGGGCTACTGGGGGCTACTGGGGGCTACCGAACCACACCGCCCCCACAGCCACATCTAATCTAGTCACCTGCATCACACGTGCAAGGACCAACACAGTCTGCTCCTTGTCTCACCTTGTCTCGTGTTCGAGGAAACCCCTCTTACCCTGTGCAGTCACTTCCAATCACCTCTCAGCCTTCCGGGCCAACAACTGGAATGGAGAGATGTTGGAATGGAGAGATGTTGGAATGGAGAGATGCTGTTTCGGATTTTTCACTCATCTACGGCTTCTCAATCGCAATGGACAATATTAGATTATTTGTTGTCTTTCTGAGCCAAAGTAGGTTTTTGTTAATGGATCATCTTCGCCTATCATACGTCTTACAATGCAGCGGTGTGCAAGGCGCAGCCCATGGGCTCATGCTAAAAATAACACACAAAAAAAAGAAAAACTAAAGCAAATGTTGAAAAACTGCAATAATTTTACAAGTAATTTTAAAGTCACAATATTAAAAAAAAACTGTAATCTAACTAGCAAAACTCTTATTGTTACAAGAATAAACAAGGATTCAAATTAAACAAATGAACAAGGAGCCTATACATTGCGATATCACAAGATGCAACGTGTCATTTTAGGAGAACAGAATAACTTTATGACATCACAACTTCAACAACATTATCACAACTTCTGAATATTATATTATATATTGGCACTTCCATCTAAATTATAGCTAAATTATTACCCAAGTTACGCACATTATAGGCAGAACACATACTGGAAGGGGCGTTGCAAGATAGGGAGACACAAGATTGTTGGGAGAAATAATGAAACCACTACGCTACTTATCACTGTCCGTTTCATAGGAGCAGAGCCTGTCACATGTTTATTTCACTTTCCTTCTCTTTGGTGCACTGCCATCGGAAGAGTGACTTGTTCTTGGGAAACATCGTGGAGGGTAAACAAAAAGAACAAAAGTGATAGCCTTAATCGGTATGGCATTCCCAAAACTAACAATTTTGGGAATGCAGAAACGTTGTCAGAAGGTACATCATAAGCCAATCACCACCTGTATAGTGTTTTTAGTGTTTTCACATATTTTGCTCGTGTATCACAAGAAAATCTGTTCTCCATTGGTTTGATTTAGTTAGTGTAGGATCCCCTTTGGGATTTTATGACAAGCTTTCTTCTGACCATCAAGTGTCTTTGTTGGATTGCCATATCTGGTTCCAGGAGACCAAATGTAGTTTTTAATGATTCCCGACTGGGCAGCCCTTTCATTCATGATTATATCCAAATGAACTGATAAATGAAACACTTCATTTATGAGGATATGGACGCTTAGAAAAATAAATGGGAATTTCCTGGAATTGTGTCAATAATCCACAAATTGCCTCAACTCCAAAAAAATATGTAGATTCCAAAAGTAAGCATGTAGCGTGATTATATGAGGAGTGTTTCAGTACTGGGCGGCACGGCGCTCGAGTGGTTAGTGCGCAGACCTCACAGCTAGGAGACCAGGGTTCAATTCCACCCTCGGCCACCTCTGTGTGGAGTTTGCATGTTCTCCCCGTGCATGCGTGGCTTTTCTCCAGGTACTCCGGTTTCCTCCCACATTCCAAAAACATGCTAGGTTAATTAGCCACTCCAAATTGTCCATAGGTATGAATGTGAGTGTGAATGGTTGTTTGTCTATATGTGCCCTGGGATTGGCTGGCAACCAGTCCAGGGTGTACCCCGCCTCTGGCCCGAAGACAGCTGGGATAGGCTCCAGCACCCCCGTGACCCTCGTGAGAAAATGAATGAATGAATGCTTCAGTACTTTTGAACATAAGTTGTAGATCAGCAGGCTACTCCATAAACTGGGCTTTATGGTTTATCTTCATGAGAGCTTCTGTGTGTCTGTGGTCACAAGTGCCAAGCAAGCAGTTGTTGCCCCTCTTTTTACAACTGTAGCACGAGATATGTGATACGCATATCCATCCATCACATCCTGCCTCCAAGTTAGGATTGAAACAAGCGGAAGATTCATGGGGAGCAACTGGTGGGCGGGCAGACATCATAGCAGAGATGATATTGATTTTCTAGAATTCTCTTCAAATGGATAGAATGGATAGAAGATACACACATAAGGGGGGTTCAAACTAAGCCTCTAAGTCTATTAGTATTAGTATTAGTTGACCTAGTCCTGATGGACAGGAGAGCACTACTACTGTCCGAATGACTCAACTGTTCATTTAATCACCATGATTTTGTTCTTCATCCATTTGAGCTACTCTGACTGACACAGATGAAGTATGACACGTCTATCACTGCTGCTGCCAAGACCAAATTCTGGTTGAAATTGATAAATCTATTTTGCTGTGGGCTGGAAGGGGGGGGCGTTGGGGGGTATGTTATTTTCTCACTGGTTCTGTCAAGCCGGCACAGACAAGGAATGAAGCAGGTACGGTATTTGCATTGGCATCCAGACCCCGGGGCTGCAGCTTCATCCCCTGCCGACCGAGTCTCTTGTCAGATTGCCAGAACACCATAATCAGCTCTCTGACAGAAAATAACACAGCTGCCACGGGGAGATTTCTCAAATAATGAGGCTTGGATTAAGGCCATTCTTAGCTGTTTCTGGAAGAATAAGTTTGGCGTTATACGTAACTTCTGAATGGAATTAAGGCTTCCTTAAGACTGATGCTGATTATAGTTTTTATGGATAATCATTTTAGCCTTTAACTAAAGTTGGTGCATGTTTCATCTTTTCTGTATTGTCATTTAAACTGAACTATATTTCAACAGAAATATATGTTTATGAATTGGTTCGTTCTTTGCATGCTTCTTTTTCATGCAACCAACTACCCTCATGTTCTCCTTCACTACATCCATAAAGCTCCTCTTTGGTCTTCTTGTACGCCTCCTACCTGGCAGCATCCTTCTACCAATATATTGACTATCTCTCCTCTGGACATGTCCCAACCATCTCAGTCTGGCCTAAAGGACTTTATCACCAAGGCCTCTAACAGGTAATGTCCCTCTGATGTACTCCTTCCTGATCCTATCCATCCTGGTCACTCCCAATGAGAACCTCTGCATCCAAATATCTGCTACCTCCAGTTCTGCTTCCTGTAATTAGCCACAAAATGCATTGTTCATCTCAGTTGGGTATATTTTTTTATTTATAAAGCGTATGTTCATTCTTATTGTATTTACCCACAATTGCCCACCAAAGGCTCCCTTTTTGTCCACACTGTCATCCACACATTGCAGACATTCTCCGTGTACGTTTTACGGTTGAAAAGTGCTTGTAAACTTTGGTTTATTTTCCAAAACATTGCACGTAGTTTACCCCTAACTTCACGAGGAACATTGTGGAACCGTTGAGGGTGATAATGGTGTGTAATGGTGATTTGTTGGTAAATGAGAGACGAGGACAGAATTACCATTACACTCTCTGTCAACGCAAAGTGAGGACGTAGGTGGGCGATCACATTTGATTGGTCAGACAGCTGACTTGCACATTGAATCGACAAATTCGATTGGCCGGAAGTTGCAAGGACTGGAGAAAGTTTTGAAGCAATTCTCTGCCATTGTTGGAATATACGTGAAGTGGTACTATCACAACATCGTGGAATCCTCGAGGGTCGAGCATATTACGAGAATTAATGACAACAGAGGGACATTTTTGGAATAAAGCGCCACAAAAACAAGAAAAAGATGACAGTTGATCCAATGGAGGAGAGCAGCTCGGCATGTAAAACTCAAAGTGTTATTCAATTGTAAGGCTGGTACAGTATTATTGATCGCGAGTGTATCTGGTCTCATGTCGCCGGGTGTGTGTGTTTGTGTCCCCTGACTTGGTGAAGGGAATGAAGTATTATTTCACTGCTGCCTGAAGTACAAAAGAGTAAAAGATGCAAGGCAGGCTTCCCTGATTGTCGTCTCACTTGTCCGTTTTGTCTTGCTCGTTTTTGCCTCTTTTCCTCGTGTAGCTTAATGAGGTGAGTGTGTATTTTCTGGCAACGCACACGTAGGCTGACATACAGCTCCAGAGTGTTTGTTATGACAGACTAACGAGTGAGACAAACCAGAAGTGGTGGAGAGAAACAAGCACACGCCTGCGATGAAATGCTCCCATAATAACGCGGCCCTTGGTGGATCTCAAACACATTTAAACACATAAAATAAAAAACCTTGAATAGAGGGATTTTATGGCTTTTCTGATGAGAAAAACAACATTCTTGCCCCAAAGCCCCAACTCAGTTTCTGAGTCTCTGAGAGGGAATAAAACATAACAAAAAAGAGCCCTTTTCTTTTTTTTTTTTTTAATCCAGCAGAGCGAAACGTCAAGGCAAGGAAAATGAATCCTACATGTGACACAAACCGGGTTCCAGTGTACACATTACAGCTTGTTAAGAACGGCTAATTTGGAGTGACAAAACCGCTCAACACAATGCCAGCAAAAAGCGAGTCAGCACTCAATATCAATTAGAGAAAATCTTAAACAGAGGCCGACCAAGACGTGCGTGTGGGCAATATCGACAGAAACTCTAGTTGACTCATTAGAGGCCCCTGTGGACGGTGGCTAGTCAATGATCTGAAATGGCCACTATAGCAGCGCGCCCGCAGTCCGTAGCTTAATGAAAAGTGAAGGGCAAATAAACTCTCACTGCTTCATTTCTAGTGAGACACGACAAACCATCGCCGAAATGCCGCTTGATTTCTTCTTTTTGCGTGAAACTCAATGAGGAAGTTGTTTTCAACATCAAGTCATTTAAGTAACCACACATTTTGTATATATGAAATTTATAAAAACTAATTCATTTAGCAATCTTCACTGGCTAAAAAAGGTCAGTAAGGATAACTCATAATGCCGCCTACAGAGAACATACTAACTAGTTCATCTTCAAACAGCTAAAATAATGCATAAGGCTAAAAATATCATTGGATGGTCATATCATCTCCTACTTCAGTTACATTATTAAAAAAAAAAAAAAACTTAAACTGTATTGTGGAAAGCAGGAAGTGAACAAATGTAACAGTTAGTGATTGTAAAAGTACCAGATGGAGGGGTAGGATTTAATAAGCTTTGCTTCTTCCTTCTCCTTTTGGACATGTGGAACTGGGAACTGATTATGGGATGCACTCAATTGGAATCTGATGCATGTTCAAATGAAATAAAACCATTACCATTACCATTACCATTACCATTACCATCACCATAATTCAAATAACTTACAGTCGTCCCTCATTTATAGACCCGACCGCGATAAATTAATTTTCACTATATAGGTTGCAATATAATGTTAATAGATCACACAAAACATGTTTATGACTATCTAAATATAGTTTTTAATGTTAACATTGGAGCCCTGTTGGAGCCCTGTAGACAGGAAATAACATGTTTATAGTACCTTACAGTCCTATTATTCATTGTTTACACCACATTGTGCAGAGGGACCGCTAGCTAGCAAGCTAACCATTTAGCTTTGAATTTATTTCTTCTAAATGTAAGAAGCCAAAAATTTTACTGCCACCTAGTGACCAAAGTACTATTTATTACTTGTATTTCAATATGTTCCCTGCTGGATAAGAAAACAGCATAGACCAGCATACGTTTTGTGCATATGTTGTGTTTTCATACTGGTATGCTCCTCAAAACAGCAAAACCAGCATAAGTTGTGTTTTCGTGCTGGTATGCTGGTCATGTTAGTAGCTGGTCTCCAGACCAGTATACCAGCACAAAAACACAACATATGCTGGTCTTGCTGGTAGCTGGTCTCCAGACCAGTATAGTACCAGCATGAAAACACAACATATGCTGGTCTCACTGGTAGCTGGTCTCCAGACCAGCATACCAGCACGAAAACACAACATATGCTGGTCTGTATGCATTTGCCTATACGGCCTAATGGGACAGTCGACTGTGGTTACAAATGCAATCTTTCAACAATTGCAACGTCTCCCACATCCTGACTTGTACGGCCTCTCTAACAAGGGTGTGATGATGGTGAAGATGGGCTGTTAGACGTGAAGACACATCAAGGCAGCCATTATTGACATACTGTCATTACAAACGTGTTAGCACCTCCATATGACGACAACATAACATCTCCCAACACACACACACATACTACATCCTCCATAACACACATTTCTGTCAAACTGGAGGCGGGCTGGAGGCAGGCTGAGGCAAGCGGGGTCGTCGGCTCTCCCGTTCAGGGAGGAGTAGAGGAATTTGGGGCTAAATAAACAGGGGTCTGCTGGAGAACGAAACCAGCCCTGCCAACTCATACACTCCCTGCAGTCATGACAAGGGGGGGGGAAGCACTTAACATTAAACATCACTTCATACGTGCGTACACACACACATTGGGATCATGTGAAAGTAAAAGGGAGGGACTTCAAGGGCCAAAGTGTTTAGGCTGAAAATATGATGGTGGTGTTGAAATGCTTCAACAATCTGCCTTATCTGCATTTTGTTCTGAATGCTGGCCACTGCCAAATGCCCTCAATACATTCATGTATCCCGTATACACCCTCCTGAAGTTGAACAGTTGGGAATTCCAGCAAAACTTCCGAGGTCAAATCATCGTCTTTTATTCCGAAATCATGCAATATTTCAGCAGTTTGGGATAATTTTTTACTAAACCCAAAACAAATGAGATGCTGACCGCTCTCCCAGTCTGGATTAGGTTTGACGTTGGCAGATCTCGTATCCTGGTGTGTGCTTTATGTTTCACCACGGGTGTAGCTATTTAACAGGAGAAGCCATTACATTTCAGGCTGAGGCCAAATTGCAGGCCTGATTCTAATTATCCAAAACATTCAACTTTATGAAAAGCTCTGGTTTAATTTGATATTCTAGAAAAAACATAGACATGCATTTATGATGCACAAACCTTGCATTTACTGTAATAAAATAGGGGGCATCTGGCATTGGCTGGTTCCTTGCGTGTAAAGGTTGTGTATCACATACGACCGTATCATCTAATTAGTGTAACAAACTGCTTCATTTATTAGTTTTTTGCTAGTTTTTTGCTCCAATCGTTCAACCACCAATCATAGAACAGCTGATGAAAAATATCTTGCCGTGGTTGGACAAAGAAGCTTTAGTTTGCTTGGTGGTTGTCATCATTGGTGATTGCCCAATGAGGTTTTGAGTTTTCAAGGCTCGCAATGTGACCGTCGATGGGGTGGCGGCTAATGTGGCTACGGTTCAAAGTTTACGAAAAAAGTTACAAGGGAATTTTCGGTTCTCAGCTTCTCATAAGTTTTCAGAATCGACTTTTCTTTTGGCCAACATTAAGGGATGACTATTTGCAATTCTGGATATGAATGACGTCGCTCAGGAATGATGACCAGAAATGTCTAGTTTGTTTCAGCAGCAGTTGCGCAACATTACGGGATTAGCTGGTTTGTGGGTCAGTGGCGTTTCACCATTACCAAATGGAGGAGGAGGCGTTTCCCAGCATGTGTGACGCCCGCACACAAAACGTATGACCACTTTTGTTTGATGTATCTTATTTGGTCCAAAATAATAGAACAGCAAAATTGTACTTTGTTGTTTTGCCAAATACTTTATAATTAATGGCTTTGGGTTAGGATTTTCAAATTGTCTCCGGTCGGATGTGGCCTGCAGGCCGGGAGTTTGAAGCATATGTAGGTGAAATACTTCTTGTTTCAGAGGCTTGTTTTGTGACACTGAACATTAGGTTGGAATGCTTAGTTTGAAAACCGTTATATGAAGTGAAACTCAAATAAAACGTAATTGTTCACCCTTTTGGTAATAGTCAAAAGTCTTCTCTCATTAGAACAGACCTTTTAAAAGGCACTAAATGAAGTCTTCACCTCAAGTTTGCCTGTGAGACGTCACCATGAAAGTGAAGCCGCAAATGATGCGATGGAGGAACATGCTTGAAGTGCACTCACTGCAGTCTGGTGCGAGCAGATAAGCCAAAGTAAGTCAGCTAAAAATGAATTATATGTAGAGTTGACGTGTAACCTGAGCATGTCTCTTTCAAGACTCCTACTGGAGTGCCGCCTGGAGGGGGAGCATCCAACAAGGTGAAAAGGGGGAATACTAATGAAGCTGTGATGACTCAATGGATCCCAGCTAAGACTGGAAGCGAGGGCAGCCTCCACGGCGGGATACAGAACAGGAACATGGAAGAGGAGGTACCAAAGAAGGAAAAGACAGAGATGAGAAAAAAATATTGTTTTTCTAAGAAAACTACATATTCAAATCAAAGTATCATTATGAATCAATAAACAACATCAACATTCATCAATTATGGATGTGTTTTTTTTTGTCTCTCTCAGTTAAAGTAAAGTTACCATTAAAATCATGGACTGTTGTGAGGAGGTAAACTTATCATAACACACACCAATAATGGAGGGCATTCTTCTTCTTTCTCTTTGGGCTTTTCCCTTCAGGGGTCGCCTCAGCAAATTAATCGCTTCCATCCAACCTTGTCTTCTGCATCTGTCTCTCTCAAACCAACTACCCTCATGTCCTCCATAAACCTCCTCTTTGGTCTTCCTCTACGCCTCCTACCTGGCAGCATCCTTCTACCAATATATTGGACATGTCTGGACATGTCCCAACCATCTCAGTCTTGTCTAAAGGACTTTATCTCCAAGGCCTCTAACGTGTAATGTCCCTCTGATATACTCCTTCCTGATCCTATCCATCCTGGTCACTCCCAATGAGAACCTCAGCATCCTCATCTCTGCTACCTCCAGTTCTCAATGGGGTACAAGACAAAAAGAACAAGTATTTGATAAAGTTATATTTTGTAGTCCGCCCACAGCATTGCTATTACAAATGTCACAGTTATCAACCGATCTGTCTCTCGAACCTTTAAAGCAATGATCTGCTTCTCTTCCCACACCAATGGAAACGGAAGGAGGAACTGTGCTTCTTGGTGGAAACGAGCCTTGATAAGCTTTTGATCCCAGTTAAATGGGCACACATCCACGAACCCCATGATGCCATGGCATGCGCTCCTTAAGGTGCTTAGACATCAGTGGCATTCATCCATTGGGAATGTGTGTGCAGGCATGTGTGTAACCTCCGTCTTCCAGACTTGTCTTCCTGCTTGTGTTACTGCACAATTAAACAGGCACTGCCGTGAAGCGGAAATAGGATTAGAGAGCCTTTTCACATGTGCACAGGACATTTGGAAGACACAGCGGCTTTAGAATCAGAGTGTGGAGATCTGGAATCGCAGTTTAGATAGTCAGAGGGACGTCAGATCGCTCATAGAGAGGCGGTCTTTTAGAAGAGCAAGGAATGGCCGACAATGAACTTGTATTGATCTTGTCAACACTTTGTACTAAATGGCAGGAGGTCATTACTCAACATAACAGTCTTACTCACGGTGTCATAAAAAATAGACTAAAAGCGTCCCACGCAACTTAACAGATTTAAGTGTATCTGTAGATGAACAAAATAAAACTGTGCTGCCAGATTATTTTAGCAAAGGCAGTTTAACACCTGTTGCGCTGCCATGAAGTGTGGATGAGAAATGATGTGGCTAATATGTGTGAATGTTCTGTAACAGCTTGGTGTTCCGTGTAGACCAAGTGAGTCAGGCTAGTATGAAAGTCCTTTCCAAACTATTTCAACAATTTGCTTCTGCTCCTCAGAGAACGGTGGCGTCTGTCTAACGAAGATGTCAGCTGCTGTTCGTTTTTCAACCGTTCCCAGGATCCTCCCTTTTTGTTAGTTATAGTCCATATTGGGCAATAATACTTTAAATGTTTCACTGACTCATCTGTGATTCATCTGGTTGACTTCTGAAGTCTCCAGCACCGCCATGTACTTACTGTGGCCCTCGCATGACGGTTGCTTTTCTTCAAACCCATACCATCCTGTGATGCTATTCTGAGTACAACGCTATTCTACTGAAGAACCGATAGGTGCGAATGTGCAGCAACGTCCAAATTATCCAAACCCAAGAACACACATTAAACACAATGTTATATAAAAAAATGGGAAAACAACAAATGGGATAATTCTGCTAATTAAAAATGCTGCGATCACATAAACACAGACCTGAAGTCTGTTGACTTCAGAAGTCACGCATCCTCGGTTAACAGGACGTCACGTACGTCACAACAGGACGTACGATTTAGACGTGCGATTTCTGGAGTTCCCAGATTGCTGCGTTTTTGGGGAAGCTTTGTGCATTTTATGGAGTTTGTGGATTTGCAGCTTTTGGACGCTGCTGCATCAAGCCCCTCCTAATATTTATCTACATGGCCCACAAATTGTCCCTGATAGGCAGTGGAGGCAAATCAGTTGAAACCATGTGTAATACACGATTGATTCAGATATTTTTAAATAAACTGTATAGGGTTCTTGTAATTTGTCAATTTTAAAGTTGTTTTAAGGTTCCTCATAACATCCCAATTGCTATAATTAGACTGCAGCATGTCTTTCTTCAGAGTGTTAATGATGTGTTGTGATAGGTATGTAAACTGTGGAGGGACGTAGATGGGTTGCGGTGAGAAGAGAGGGATGGACTTTTATCTAGGATGGATACCATCATTACCATTTGAAAGCTGGGTATACAACTTTTCAATCGCACCCTACACTCAGGAAGAGTCTAAACTTCAGAAGACTAAACAAAGGAGAAAATATTGAATATGGCACTAATCATAATCCGACACGGCATGGCCTGACCTATGCTGAGGGCTCTACAGGGTGTGTTTTGTTTGCCGTAGTCATTGATTTCCTCTCATTGTTTAAACAACCTTGCCACCTCTTTTACAGAGCCAAAGCAAAACAAGAGTAATGGATTTGTAATGATTCAAAACATTATAGATTTTTACTGTAGCAGCAGGCTCACCGGTAGAATTGAGACATATTGATCTGATCCCACAGGGCTGCTCATTGGATGCGGGAAAAGAGCATCAACATTTCTTTTAGGAGAATAAGCAAGTTTTGCTGCATCTTCATTCTCTAATGTTTTGCCTTTACAGCAGCGGTGTCTGATGTTTTCCACTGAGGGCCAAAAATGACAAGAATCAAGGGCCAAAAACTGAATCTCAGCTTTGTGATATAGTTGGAAAAGTGTGGTACAGTGATGGGAAAAGTGTTTCCCCTGATTTCCTTTTCCTTTTTTTTTTTGCATGTTTGTCACACTTAAATGTTTCATATCTATAGCAGAGATGATGATGCTGAGGTTCTCATCGGGAGTGACCAGGATGGATAGCATCAGGACGGAGTACATCAGAGGGACATTACATGTTAGAGGCCTTGGAGATAAAGTCCTTTAGGCCATACTGAGATGGTTGGGAGTAGAGGAAGACCAAAGAGGAGGTTTATGGATGTAGTGAAGATGGATGGATGGTTGGATGGAGGAGATTGGTTTGCTGTGGCGACCCCTGAAGGGAAAAGCAGAAAGAAAAGAAGATTTTTTGTGTTTGAATGAGACCTATTAATAGTCAAAAATATGCATATTCTTTGGTCACTTGTCAATAATGTTCTGTAGGTGTGCTGTACTACAACGTTTGATGAGACACACAGGATGTGATCGCTGGAACAACAGGCCTGGCAGACGTCTACCCAAGGGAGCACATTTCTAGCACAATACAAGCACAAATCTTATTTACTTTATGTCTTAAATGGTCTATTCACTGTTATTGCGTCTACTATATTGGGTCACACAAGTCTTGAGGTGACTATAAGGTTAGTTCATATATAGAGGGCTCTATTCATGTTAAAAAATTAATTTAGACGGTTTTAAAAAGGTTTTCTATGCTCTAACTATGGAAATGTTTGATTTATAAATAAGGAATCCTTTGTGGAAATTCACTATTCACAATTCACCATCTCTTAATTGCGATAATGAGGGATTACTGAATAATCACAAATACATGATCATGAGTTGAAGGTGAGGAAGACTCAGCTGAAGCTATCAAGCATAGACGTGTCCCTTGCATGAGTGGCAGACTCGTTAAAGTGTCCTCACTGTGTTGTTTAGGCAGGACTGAAATAGCCCATCTGCCCCATTAGCTTAAAGGCTTGATGGTAGATTACTGCTTTTAAGACTTTCTACTTTGTTCTCTCTTTTATATGACCTTGAATGAACTCAAACGAAGACTTTTAATTCGGTCTTTCATCATGACTTTGTATTTTGACCCCGTCTGCTATTGTGTCATTGCTTAATTCTCCCTGAAGGTTATTTAAAGTAAAATTACTAGCTCATTGCTTTATAATCATGTTATTAATTACACAAAAACTATGCTTCTTTTTCTGTGGTGATGATGATGTAGTCACCCTTCTCACTTCGCCCACAGAGGTGAGAGTGAACTTTTGTTTCTAGGGACACATCAGTGCAAAAGTGTGTGTCATCCGTCGCCTCTGTTAGTACTTCTAATGATCTGCAACTGTTTAAGAATTAAGGACGTTAGATCTGGTTCAACTTTTTCAAAGAGTTCAAATAGAAGCTCACTTTTACTCAAGTGGGAAGCAAAATATATCCAGTAGCAGGAAAGTGAACAGAATTGTGACATTTGTGGTTGTACTGTTGTTTTTGTTTTTTTTTTTTTTACAACAATGACACAGTTGAACATTGAAACAGGAAATCACATGTTTCTTTACTAATCCAAAACATATTTCATTTCCTACGAAAACACATGCATTGGAACAGAATCAAGAGAACAGCATTGCGCCCCCCCCTCCCCCCCTGTCTGTTTGGATATCTCTCCCTGCCTGTCACTGTCCGGCTCAGAAAGGATGAAATCACAGTCGCTGCATTGGCTTTCCAGTGCACTCATCAGTCCTGAAAGGGAAGGTCACCCACAGCGTGGACAACAGAGATTCAATTTAAAACCTGTGCAGCTTACAGAGGACCATACATACTGGATGTGTGTGTGTCTGGGGGGGGGCGGCTGACAAGCAACCTTTTTCTTGACGCACACAGTGAGGCAGTGCTGTCACTCTTATTGACAAATTTAAAAGTGCTCATACACTTTAAAATTACACTCAAAATTAAAGTAAAGTATACTTTACACATTTGCACATTAAAAAAATTAAATGTAACTTACACTTGGGTGAGTGATTTCGACTACAACCACAGAAACTACAATGGTGAGCCCTTTTGCAGATTAACTGTTTTGGTTGGGTCGTATGTCAAGGCTCAGCGTCCACATCGTATTTTGTACACAAGGGGAGCAGTCATGCTTCAAAAAGGACATCCTGTAGAAAAATGGAGAAACAGAATTACAATAGAGTTAGGGAGGGGGGGCTTTGGCGGGTTGAAAAAAACCCATAACACAGTGTTGGATTGGTTAATAGTCATGTTCACACAGAAATAAACAATATAATACATAAGGCGCACCTACATGTGGACAAACAGCAAACTATCACCAACCGTTTTGAGGCCAACATCCCTGGTCTTACCAAGGATACCTTTTAGCCGCTGAGAGGGTCGCGCTTGACCAGAGATGCTGAATAGAATACCGTGGTGTCAATGGATTTATTAAAATGGGATGGCAGATCATTTGAATATGAAATGATGGCAGATGGTGTGCTGCCACATTTATATTGGACACCATCTTTACTGCTCCCGGGTCATGGTCAGTGACCTATCCACTGTTTCTTGACAGTAGTCCAACAGTCCTTATGGCGTATGGCCCATTGTCCATGCTGTAGATCGGTAGATTTGGGAACTATTTGGGAACATTAGTCCCTATCAATAGGTCCATCCCTGCATTGATCTGAGGTAAGGTAAGGTGTCTCTTTGTGTTGGTATATTGAGTTTGTGTTCTGCCATTGACTTCTCCTGACTCCTCCTCACCACCAGTCTTTGGTGATGGGAGTCACAGCGAGCCTAAGAGAATCCAGAGCTTGGAGACCCTGTTCCGTGGATAAAGTCTCCTGTTTGTGACTACTTTGTATAAATGGTGGATAAGGTGGATATGTCTGTGATTATGACCTGACAACTGAGGTATGCACCAAACCATGACTACGGCGTACTGTCACGTGACTCAATAAGTATGTGCTTATGTATGCTAATGTACCATCCATATGTCCACGGGTTACAATGCACACAGGTTACAACTTGATGGCGCCAACCAACGCTGGAGTTAAACCCTTGGTACCACCTTTGGGCCCAATAAAGGGATTGTCCCCTTTCAGCCAGGAACCTGCTCACAAAGACAGGAAGTGGAACCCTTCCACCTGATACTGCAGCACAGCAATGCCTCGGGGGAAAACGCCAGTGATGGATTAGCTTCTATTCCAACACGTGTTGACTTAGGGACACACAGACAGCAGGCAGCAGACTTCGGTATACAATGAAGGCAATCAGAGTCACAGTTGTAGAGGTTGGAGAGCAAATAAAGTCATGCTACACAAAAACGGTTGCAGCAAACAGCAAAGGCGTGGGTAGACGTGGAATTTGGAGTCATTACTCATTGTTGTGTCTTGTCAGAAGATATTAACCCTTTCATCTGTCCAACCCGAGCAGCCATAGAGGAGACATTCTCGGTCTCATTCTCCTTTCTTCTCTCTTTGATGCAGAACAAACTCACTGTGTCCTTTCATCGGGTGGCCATGTATCATAAAAAATGACTGTTATGACCTGCACAGGAGCAACCTGAACCACAGTTGGGATTTCAGCTTAGAAGCTAAAGCTGAAATCCTGTTATACCGTTTACACGTGCTGCTTGCATAATGACTGCACTGTACAAATAAAACAGAAGAAATGACAATAAAAATGACCTGCAGTCTGCTGGACATCCTCTAGTCCTTCAGTATCTCCCTCTGAGTCCAGCAAGCGGCATTTGACACTCCACATACTCTGGTGACAACTACCATTTCCTTTGTACGTTTCTGCTCAGTGTTTGTTCTCGCTTGAGACATGCGGACATTAATTGCATATCAAAAAAAAGTTCCAAAAATTAAAAAATATATATGTTTCAATATAACTTATGTATTGGATAGAATTTGTGTGCATATGCACACACACACGTTAATGGGAACCTGGTTGTTTCCACAAGTGAAGGGCTTAATAAAGCCTAACATCTGAAAAAACACACTGGCAGCACAGTCTAGACACGGAAAAACAGAACACACACCACACACACACACACACACACACACTGTAGACCCCAATTAGCTGACCCTAAGCATCACATATGCACGCATCACACATCATCTCCTCTTAAAAGCTCCTTATGTGCCAATTATATGACATACTAGCTTGTTTCTGTGTGTTAAGGTGTTTCTAATCATTTGACTTTATTTGGTTTGATGAGAGATAAAAACAAGCACTTTTGTTTTATTGATGCGCCTCTGACAGTGTCAATCATTATTATCATTCATTATTATTATTGCAAAGGCAGGATTCGGCTGCACGGTGGTGGTTTTGCAGCCAACTTGCCTCATGTTTGCTTCTGGGCCCAAACAAATGGAAGACACGCCCAATACATTCACCTTGATGTGCCCCATTACATTTGCAAAGGCCAGGGGCACCGTGGCAACATCAAAAGATGGAGCCAGTTGCGGTGGAAGGATGCTCGCTCTTCTAGGATGACATCAGAACTGTGGGTGGAAGAACGGGGTCAAGGCCTGGAGGGAGAGGCGTTGGTCAAAAGGGCAGAGTGTGATCAGCCAGAGAAGGACGGTGTCTGTCATTAACGACTCTGACAACAGAGCATATAATTAGAAATAGTTGTTTGAATAAATTTGCATCAGTAATTAGTTTGACTCAAGTCTGGGTCCAAGCACTGAAGCGATATAAGGCTATAATTCAAGTGAAAATGTATTTTTTTAATCTCATAAATCCTCCAGTTGAAATAGTTCTATACTATCAGCTCTATAACTCATGTCTTATTTTTAAAAAATCCAAAAAAGTGGAGTAAGAGAAGCTAAACTCACACTGATGGACCAGAGTGGCTAGGAATAAAATGGAACTTGAGTGCCATCTAGTGGTGGACTCCAAAAACATCTCACAGATGTCGAAACTTTGAACTTGAAAAATCAAAGGACTTTAATAAAATTTTTTACTTGTAAAAATACAAAACAAGCAAAAGTATACCCTTGTATTACTGTTAGTATTTCAGTTTTTAAGTATTTAAAGGGAATTTTGCTCATCATTCCCAATCCTTATGTGAAACATGAACACATATTTCTTTCACTTTTCTGTGCCTTATAACACGAGAAAACGGGTTAATTTGAGCTATCTTACAATGCTGTCATTGGGATACACATTTTTCAACTATAAAGTCCTCTAAAATAGTCTATAACAACGTTGCATCGTTTGATATACATGCTGTGATCATACTAACACGTACACTGATGATAACAACTTATTTCCCACGGCGCATTGATACACATACTTACGGTAGTCCCGCCAACAACAGCAGCATCTATACAACGACACCAAGATGGCGGCTCTCAATGGGATGGCTGTTTGGTCCAGTCCTCAGGTAAAACATGCCGACGGCAATGCATCTTAATGAGTCTTTGTAGCGAAATTGAGAGCTGGGTATCCATTATTCCATCTGTGAATGACGCTGAGACTTCGTGTTAGTCCGTGAGATAAAAATGTTAGCTGCTACAATAATAATATGGCTGTAGCTTGGTTAACATACAAGTCAATTATGTCAGTTACCGTCAAAATAGGTATTTCCCATGACGCCCGTTGCTAGCAAGCGGATATAAACTCGTTTTCTCACCCTAAAATGCACAGAAAAGGGAAGGACTCCAATAAAAAGTGCAGTTACCCTTTAAGCGTTGCCTCTTTATATCATGCCTTTTTGCCCGTTTCGCCTATTTTTGCCGTCATTTTTGGTTTAACTTTAGTTCTACAATATGCCACAGGCAGGAATTGACTCCCAGGCCACACTTTGGACACCAGTGACTTTGGGAAACTGTAAAGACCAACAGGTAATGACACATCTACAAGTCAATGCAAAAGATTTAAAATACAATTAAAAACCATTTCCAGGTCGATATTGCATAAAAAATGAGATACTGGATTATATATTATTGTTTATTCTGCTTATATCGATGAAGTGATGATGTCCTCCACACAGCAACAAGCTTCCAAGTGTGTCCTTCAAATTGGAGGGGAAGCAAGCTGTCCTCCCTGAATACTTCTAATCTAATATTTTGTTTATGCGTGATGTGTTGAATGGGCAAACTTATTTTTCCACTTATTGCATTTGTCCAGAAGTCAATCCTTTGCTTTATTCTTTTAAGGATGTTTGTGCCACATGGAAATGTGCAGCTTTCCAAATTGTATAGTTTCTAGTGTTATTAAATTGTGATTTATTAAGACTTGCCTGTCTTACTTGTTGATCGGAGCACAAATAAAGAAAAGAAGCATGTGTTCATTCATTACACAAGAGGTGAGCTGTCATTAGTTGACGATATCGCCGTCGATAATGTAGTGGGCAATATTGGTATAGCCGATATCGATAAAAAAGTCCCCAAATGAACAATATGCACATTTTCTTGTGTATGCTGAATTCAAAAAAGTAATTGTCCAAAAATGATGCTCATACACACAAAAACAAATCTGTGAATGTTTAATCCAGCATAGTATTTCCAGCTTCAATATTTCTTCCAGATCTGGAATACTGTATTTGTAAAAATGACAATTCCCTGGAATGTACAAAATTACATGATAATGTCAGACATGTAAGAATAAAGTGTCTTAGTGCCACTACCTTGAACACTCACAAAATGTTAAAGATATTCAGTTTGCACGTGAAATTTCAGAATGAACCTACTACTTTGAATGTCGTCTAACAGGGAGGCGAATGGGAGAACTTACAACTGGTGACATGTGTTTTAAATATGCTCTACATACATATGGTACACCTTTCTTCCTTCTGTGAACATCCGGTAGGTTGTCTCAAAATGTGAAAAGCATGATGAACAGTTTGAACCTCGCTACCTTGCTCTATCATGGTTTTTTGTGGGTGAATACTGCCTATTATTAGTTTAAAAATGCATATTTAAGCAAATTGTACTTATTATTAGCTAAATGAACCAACTAAATGAACTAAAACATAAATGCTAATCAGTGTTTGGTGAGACGAGGGCTAAACGTGATGCTAAGGAACAGTTTTATGTATGTCTTAGATGGCTCATTTATTTCTACTATATTGGGTAATAATGAGTGTGAAGCCATTTAAAGCCTCCATTACAATACCGTGATGAGATAAGAGCCACAGTAGGAAGTACGCTGTCCAGAAAAAAACAAGGAACTGCTTACGAGTGCGTCTGTTCACCTTATTTTCAGTGATTATATCTACTATATTGGGTCACACAAATGTAAGGCGTGTTATTTCATGTGTTGACGGCTCTGATAATGTTAAAAACTGTATTAACACGATTGTAAAGACAGGTTTTCTATGCCCTAACTACAATCAAACAATTCTGGTCAAGTCTAGAGCCAATTAACCACGACTGTAGTTCATTTGAGTTTCATCGTGAAATTCCACCCAGAAAGTACCCCTAACTTTTTGTGAGTAGTGTATGTTTGCACGACTGCATTCAGGTTGTATCGCTACTCTACGCTCCCTGACCTTACTGTTGCAAATAACAACGGCAGTTCCATAACAATGTCACAACTTGGAAAAATATGTTGCATTGAATGTAAACAAAATAACCATAGATGTCTGCCACATTGTTTTTACAAATGAGTGGAATGACATAATTGTGTGACACCACAGTATCATGGTTGAAATTTTGCTGAAAGAGTAAACGGAGAAGACAACCAAGTATCCTTCCGTGCAGCACCATTCTCAACCAGGACGCCTAAAGCAAGCCTCTTGGTAGGACATAGAATTGACAACGCTGAACATGTCTTTCCTGACAAAGGAAAGAAAGTTCTTCAGAGGGCAAAGTGGCTGGATGTTGTGGCGGGAAAGGGAGCTACAGAAAGTGGTGTGAAATGTCACGTCCTCTCCATTGTACAGCAACCTGATGAAAAACCCTCCATCTCTTGTTTTTATCCTCTCACCTTTAGTCTGCCTCTTTTTCTGCTCCCCCTGAGCCACCGAGGGACTCTTCCACAGTTCAAACACCAGTCTTGCTGCAAATGGCGGGAACCTGGCTTTCTCCAGTCCCAGTGCGCTCAGCAAGGGCGCCATGGTCACATCGTGAGCGGAGGAAAGGGTGAACACGTCATCTCTCGCTCTCGGTGGCTGTCGACCTGCAGCAGCCTTGGCAACTCGCTCCATCCTGGAGGCGGTTCGGTTGAGGTAGGGGTACATGGCCAGGATTGCATATTTACGATAGATTCCTGCTCTTCTCCGATGCGCCTCATCGTCTAGCTGTTGTCGACGGATTACAGCAAACTGAGCCACTGTTAAACACCCGCCCACGCTACCGTCTTCCATGGACATGCATGGGAACGATAGGCCGTGGCACAAGTGGCACAGCAGGGAGTCTATGGGGTTTGCCGCTCTGAGGGTGCGTGTGGGAACACCCAACGTGCGGGCCATGTCAACATAAGTTCTCTCCAGTTCAGTATCGGCCACCCTGAGACGATACTGCCTCCTCTGCTCCTCCTCCAGGTATCGGTTCCTGGCCGGGCAGTCGCAGGCGGAGCCACAGAACAACGTGCTCCATTGGTGGCGTACGGTCAGTTTCTTCCAGTTGAATTCTGGGAGGTAGCCGTAGAGGAAAGCCAGTCCGCTCTGAAGAGTGCGGCTCTTCCCTGTGGTCTCCACCCACACTTGACGAGGTGACCAGTTTGCAGGGACAAGGTGGTGGCGCTGGTAAGCTTGGCGGAGGAGTTGCCCATTACGCAAGTGCTGCACCACACCTACAAGTGGCATATTGTCAGTTTGCATGACTAAAGGTTCATTGTTCAGTGAAAATCATAGGTTGAAGCATTTTAATAAAACTGCTGAGTTTTTCTAGAATGCTGTATTGATAATAATAAGCAATAAATATTGACATTAATCGGTTGTGGATACATGTACCGGGTCTTGCAAGGGACGGCATCGGTTGGCAGTGTCTTACAAACATTGTGAGAGCTTGGGCTGCTGGCGTAATGTGCCTGCCGGCCAGCGTTCTCCCTGGCTAGCGGGCGCTGATTGATCCGAACTTGCACCAATGTTTACAGGTGCAAGGTGCAAAGCAGAATTCACCAAGCATCTTACATCACGCTTGGGAAAATGATGTGGTCTTTTACATATTAGAAAATACTGTAAGGATGACACTTCCATATAATTGGCATCTTTTTTAGAATGTAATATTAACGTCTTCATCAACAAACATTAACCAAAGAATTAGAGAAAACAATTGTTCTGTTCGCCTACCAGTTTGCGTGAGCTCTCCCATCTCGCAAGCACTGTGGTTGGGGAGGCGAGGGATGGAGGCCAAAGACGACTCCCAGTGTCCACGGCCTCCCTGGGCCATGTGACTAATGAAAGCGCTCAGCAGAGGGTGCGAGGGATTCCTGGGAAAATATACAAGTTATGAATGACAGTTCCAATAATGGAGAAGGTCATTGTTGTAGTTGAAATGGAATGCAACTGTCAGTATTTTCCCAATCAGAGGTCTGACAGAAACAAACTGGGCTCAAAAAGGTTGGGGACCACTGATAAAGGACATGTAAAGTCTATTTCCTGCATTCGCCACCAGGTGTCTCTATTGCGCTGCTGGCCGTTAACTGCAGCAGTTGATAGTTTAAACTCCAAGCACAGTGGGGATTTACATAGACCACACATACACATGGAAAAATACAATAAAATACAAAAGAATGAGGGCAGCAAGAGGAGCAGTCGGTGATCTGATAGTGGAAATGATTGGAGATTACAGTTCAATTTGACAAATCTGTGAGAGGAGCAGCTGAGCGCTCAGATTAAAACCCAGCGCGGAGGGGGCATCTGTGGCAGCACAACAAATACACACTGGATCAGGACCATACCGTAAAAAAGTATTACCTCTGCCCCACGTCCACAATCACACAAACCACAGAAAAATGTGGTCTGTTAATGTTAAAGTTTGGGCACCCCTGATCATTTTATAGATTTTCCTTTCTAAATGACTGCTTGTTGGGATCGGCCAGTTTAGTTAAATATATCATATCGCTATCGATAGTTTGTAGGATTTACATAAAGTGTGCAACAATTACTTCAACAAAAGTAGGCAGGTGCCTACAATTGGGCACCCCGACAGAAAAATGACATCAATATTTAGCAGATCCTCCTTTTGCAGAAATAAACGCTTCCTATAGCTTCCAATGAGGGTCTGGATTCTGGTTGAAGGTATTTTTGACCATTCTTTCCTAAACATGAATCTGATAAAAACAGATTAAATAAAATAAAATGTCTCTCCATTAGACTGATTGTTGCCAAACACAGATGACTGAGAATAATTTCAATATTATACATGTTAGTGTCTGATGTACCTGCTTATGGACAGGGTGCAGTTTATGGCGGGCCTTTTGGTCCTGGGAATAGAGTAGAGAGGGTAACGGTCCCCATGACGAATCATTATCTGGACAGACAGCAGGGTGTAGTCTGCTGGACTGTGACCTGCAAGAAGGCAGTCTTCATCATCGTACAGTACATTCAATTTCACTAATAGTGACCCAAGTTACAATAACAAATACATTTTCAATTTTTTTTTAATGACAATAATTTAGATTTTGCATTATAGGATCTTGGGAGATTCTAAGCAGAGCAGATATCTTAGCCCAAGCATCCACAAAGTTTGAGACCATCGCTCTGTCCACTCTCTGGAACTGATTTTTCTAAACGTCCCTTGCTGTCCATCCCCAAATTGTATTTAGTTGAGAGGAATGGGCAGGATGGCCCAAAAGACTGATGTTTTTCCTCTGGAAGAAGTCCTTTGTCAGGTGGCGACATAAAACGACAGAAACTAGAGTTGGAAAAACCCAGTGATTGCCACACAGACGAGGGCCTTCATCTCCAGCTGCTGTTTGACGCTCCTGCACAACCGGAAGCTCCATTGTTCCATATAAGGAAACGGTACCCCAGATCAATCCTGCGCTCCCTCCACAGTGATGTGTGGAAAACATCTCAGGTGGGATCTCCTTGTCATACCAGCAATGTTGGACGCCATCAGGACCATCAAGGTTAGTTTTCCTCCACCTTACAATCCCCCATGTTTGGTGCTCTTGTGGAAATTCCAAACAGGCAATTTTGTGCCATTCAAGGAGAAAAGGACTTTGAAGACGTTTTTTGTTCTCTCACAGATGAGAGATCCATTTTTCTATATTTAGAGTACAAGGTACATTTTGGGACTTGGTCATTTCAAAAGTATCTTGCAGGCTGAAAAAGTATTAGCACCTCTGTTCTAGATTGTTTGTCTTTTGAAAGCAAACAAAGTTAGAGTTTCCTGACGAACTGGCTCTCGCAGTTCGGGCTCATTTCGACATCATCGGGATAATGTCGCTCAGGTAAACAAACATGGCGGTGTACGAGACAGGGGGTGGTTGTAGTGATTATACCAAAGATTGGAGCAATGTGTCAATAGTTTGAAAAGGTTTGGACAAAAACAGTTGGGAGAAGAAATAGAGAACGTGTAAAACATGGAGATGAAGACTGGTTGCCTTCAAAACACAGAAGGGAAAGTGTTGCTTACCCTTGATTTATTGTTTAAAATTTAGCGTAAATGTAGTTTTTATAGTCCTTTTTATTGTATAGGTGTGTTCGCGTTTGCCACCGCCACCCCCCACAGTAAACATATCGCTGTCAAAAGATGTAATTACAAAGTACGTATATATGTTGTGACAGTGGAAATACTTGACATAGTGACATTGAATCCACATTCAGGTCAATACAGTAATTAGTCAGTAAGGCAATCCTGTCACAGCTCTCACCTTCCCAGGCTTGTTCTGTGCGGTTGGGGCTGTTGCAGTAGCTGAAAGCTTCGGATACGGGGTCGGGCTTCTGAGTGTGAGGCACTGGAAAAACCCTCTTTCTGCTCTTGACCAGAGACCCACTAACAGCTCCATTTGCAGCCTGGGGACGTCTCTCCTCCACAACAGGAGTTGTGGGGATAACATTGACTGCAAAAGTGACACAAGTAAGACACAATGAGACAATCCCCAAAGTAATGCTTCCGCAAAATGAAAAATAATATCAATTGCATGTTTAGTCATCTTCAATGTGAGTGAAATACTAAGTACACCTTATATCCATGCCAACAGCTGAGCAAATGGGAACGGATGGAAGGGCTAAGGAATAGAACTGAGATTGGCCTTAAAATGCTTATTAGCCTGGAACATGTTGCCTAGACACCAGTGACCTGCGATCCTGTGAGAAACTCCAATAAGTTGGAGAGGTTCTAGAGACTGGAAGACCTATTCAAACGGCTCCAACTCTGAAACAAAATAAGATGAACTCAATTGCCCCCTTGGTCAGGCAAATTTCCAAATTCAAAGATGAACCGTACAAATATTAAGTTGCTGCTGAGAGACCCGAATCTGTCTGATCCTGCATGTGTAAGTACATACATAACACAATGTGCGCTTTTACACGTTATCTTTGCAGTCACAAAATCACAAATGTCTTTTTACACTTCTGTTTTATGCAAGCCTTCTTCTTTGTGTGAACTAAGCTGATAATTCATGCATGGAAACAACAAATGTACTGTAATTGGAGCATCTCAGGTGTAAAATTCAAAGGGAAAGACAAGCTTCCTTAAAGTGGCGCTGCAACTGTTGCAATTAGAAATATGGGTGACATATTTGAGCTGCTTTGGGTCACTTAAAACTTGATATTGCCATCATGATGATTATTATATTCCATTTACGAAGGTTTGTTTTAGACAAATGCAATATTTAAAAGATATGTCAAGCAAGTATTTTCCAACAGACAAGCAAATATATTTCCCTACTTACTTACTTAAGAACTTTATTTATCCGTTAGGATCTTCATTTGTGCAGAGCATCAGAGCGTGCGCAGTTCGTGTACCAAACAATACGATATAAAACACATACAGTCAACAGATACAATCAACCATCTATTTGCAGAAGAAAGGCTGCCAGCACGATACCACACACGATAAAAAACAGTGATAAAGAAACAATGCTAAAAAATATGCAGGAATAAATAATACTCGATAAACTTTAAAAAGTGTCAATCAGTGTTAGTGAGCCACGTGCAAACGGATACACACATGCTTACCTAACATGCACACACATGAAAATCATGAATTCATGAGCCCTAGAAGGTTTTCATACAGCTGTCTTCACATAGCATTAAAGCTAAAAGCAGTGCTGATTGTTTCTTGTATTGCTAAAATAGACATAGACTTTCTTTATTGTCATTGCACAATAACACAGCAGTGAAATTGCCAACAAAATGTCGTTGCCTGGCTCCCGTGTAATTAATAAATAATAAATAAAATATCATCTGTACAATGCTTTCTCCATATACTCACCGATGATGAGAGAGAAGAGAAAGTGCGCTACAAGAGCAGAGAGCA
Organism: Doryrhamphus excisus; assembly: GCF_030265055.1. Lineage (NCBI taxonomy): Eukaryota > Metazoa > Chordata > Actinopteri > Syngnathiformes > Syngnathidae > Doryrhamphus > Doryrhamphus excisus. The sequence continues at coordinate 16,256,643 of NC_080473.1, read as the reverse complement.
TTTTGTCCAACGCACAGAGCCTTTTGCGATCCAGTTCAACACACTGTAGTTCATTGAGAGCCACAACTGGTCTCTCTCTACATCCTGCACACTGTCACCCCCGCCTACCAATTGACACGCCTGCCTGAGCTAACCAAACTGTTGGAACTTGCTCCGTCCAGGCAAGTACACAAAGGAGCTATTGAAAGGGGCTGCCAAATATTATGCATGCATACAAATGAATGGCACATAAAGCATATAGTGGAATGCATCCACACTAACAAAACACCCCATCATGAATGAACGTCCCTATGCAACAACATGTTACCCTGAACAAGACAAGTGGCAGAAAATGAGTTAGAGAACTACCGGACACCACCCACCAAATAATAAAATCACTATTATTTTCATGTCCAATGTGACCTTAATCCACAGGGACAGACCCTAATGTGGGAACAGATTGGAATTTTCCTCGGCACATTTAATTAAACACTAATGCCAGACAACTCAGGAACAGCTTGGGATGTCCCAATAAGCCTCCAGTTGCGCTCCGTGTCCATTTTTGTCATCTCCTGAACACACCATGCAGGAAATCTGACAGGAGGATACTCTATAGATGTATATATTTTTTAATGTGCCCTATTTGGATCTTTCAGCCACTGAGAAGATCAGACGTTGAACTGGATTTGGCGTGGTGCAGGTTTATCAAAATAATCTTTAATAATGATCAGACCACTGGGATAGCAGACAGATATTTGGCCTATGTATGGGATTAATGGCTGCAGCAGTGTAAAGAAACGTGACAATGTAAATACATAACAAAACAGTCCAAAAATTACACTTCAGTGGTCCAAAATTATTATTCCGGATACCATTCACTTCCTACCAATCGATATACGTAGGTTTACGCAAAAGCATTGTAATATGCAAAACTAGGGCTGTCAAAAGATCTTGTGTCACAAGATTCAAACGTGATAAGATTCAGCAAAAAAATGGGACAATAATAACTAAATTAATTCATCACAAAATTAATGAAAATCAACTTGATAATTTTGCTGGCCTCAATGTATTGTCATTTACAGTCATGTGAAAAAACGTTGCTATTTTTCTCCCATGACCATATGTTTCCTTGCATTGACTGTGGCTGGCAGGGATACTAGTCAACAATACCTACTCTAGATGAGATGGGAAACAATGGCCCAATGTGGAAAACCTACCATTATGTACGACGAGGCAGTCTGCAAAAGATGTGATTGAGTTGCCACAAATTCTCCTAATGTGATGGAGCAGCGAGAGGAACTCTCATAGTGCTGGGTATTTTTAGGATGTCTATAGGGGACTTGGGTTTGTTTTGGTAAGAAAGGGTTCTGTTCAGGAGGGAAGCAATGAGAGGATGTGTAAATTTGAACATAAACAAGGTTATTTTCTGTATCAGAAGACAGCAACAGAATGGAGCAAAATCATTTAGTTTAAAGGTCATGCCTTTGCAAAACTCACTGCAAAAGATGAAATCACAAAAGCAGGAGTTTATATTACAAAAAATAAAAGTAATTTAGTTAGTTTGTTTTGCAGTTTTATGCTTGAAAATACTTAATTTAAGAAAAAATACAATTTGCTTAAACACATTTCCATGCATATATTCAACAAGGAAACCATCATTTATTAATTAAACTGAATTAAATAAATCTGTTGTTCTGTAAAAATAATTTTGATTTGAATAAACAAAGTAGTATTAAGTATTTCATCGGCTGTACTGTACTGGCAAAATACCAAATAATGAAAATGTCAAGAACATATTAAACAACATTTCATCCATCCCTAACAAACATTTACTCACAGAACTGGAGGCTGAAACTGACGATGGCCAGCACCGCCCCGCTCGCCACCACCAGCAGGAGGAAGCAGTTACGGGCCAACATCACGTCGTGTGATTGGTCCCTGTCCGTCAGCCATGCAGCCTACAGTCCATGTCTCAACTGTACCCTGGACACATACAGTGGGAACACAGGTCAGTGAACAGCCGCCTGCTCTCTCTAGCCATGGCCAGACAAACATAAGAGCATTTGAGTTAAAAAAAAAAAACAGCAGTGAGGTGGCATTGAAAAGATGAGCTAAAACCAATCATTAAAAATGCTTCCGGTTAAGCTTAAAGGGGACCTATTTTTTGTACTTGTCTGACCTAAAAATGCAGTTAGAATGTTGTATTGTCGTATTAAACCATGCCAAAGTTTCAGATAATGAGGTTTACGCATTTGGAAGTGAGCCCGAAAGAACTTTGGGATGGCTTAAAACATTCGTTTTTGAAGAGACATGGTAAAACCGCCCCTTTGTGACGTCACAGAAGGGCGACTTCCTTATATGGTTCATAGATAGGAAGCACTTTGGGCGTGTGACCAATCACAGCGTAGTGGGCATGCCCAGAGGCGTGCCGTGGGTGGAATACATTAAAATAGACAGTTTTGGCAGGAAGTACAAATTAAAGGAAATACAGCTGGAATAGGTGCATATTCTGGAAAATCTAAAACGTTTTCTGTGCAGGTTATTGTGTGTAGCTGTTCTATAGGAGACCATGACTCAATTGAAATGGTTGGAAAATGAGCATCATAGGTCCCCTTTAAAGACGTCAATTTACATCAAGTGAAATAGTTTTTGTCCAGTCATTTGTATTTTTTGCGGACCCAATCTTGTGCATATCTCATCTCATGACACCCCCAGTACATAGTCTCAGCAGCCTTATTTTCTTTCTTTTTTTGAAGGTATGCCGTCACTTTTGTGAAATGGATCCCGTATTCAATATTGACGGTTATGGTATAAGTCTGTAGCGCTGTAGAAAAAGGATGGAGACCAAGAATAAAAGGGGGAAGGAAAACCACGACCAACAAATGTATCCCTACACAATAAACCCTGCCATTAGCTGGTCTAAACATAGCACAGGTTCCACCAAAGTACTGTACTGACTGTAAAACGATGCTTGAGTCACTAACCCACTATACTGCTTGTACACACAAACGGGGAGCTGGAGGATCATCACACTCCAGTCCAACATGCCCGGGGGGGGGGGGGGGGGGGGGGGGACGGGGGTGTCGAGTATACAATGCTGGACTTGCATGTTCAGAGAAGGTAGCTGTTTTTAAAGCGTTGTGCTGATCTCATAACCTAGTTCCGACGTGGTTGACTCAATGTTTGTTTTAACCCAATCCCAAGGTTCCCCTTCAATAAGGCTCATATCCCTGCAATTTGATGGGACATTTGGAAGTGCTATTATCTTCCCGTGATGCTATATTTAGGCATATATTTATGTATTTATATATATATTTTAATAAGCGTGCAAAGGTATTTTACCTTTCCAACCAACGCTGTACTGAATGTGTTACAATACGGACATGGCATTGATGTTCGCGTCTATTGAACTCAGGATCGCTTGTTAAATTGTTAGCTAGCTACTTAACGCTAATCCCGCATGGAGACACAAACAAACTGCAAGGTTGGCTTTAGTGAAAAAACAACTAAAGACAAATCAATGCAATCAATGCCGTGTCTCCTGCAGACTTCTAACTGCTGTCTGGAAAAGTTGCGTCGTCCACGTCTTCCAATGCCACATCAACAGTCGTGCTGACTACACAAAACAAACACTAATACGTCGCTTGCCTGTCACTGCACATTATATAACCATTGTTCATATTTACCTGTAGGAACTGGACGTCTTTCCCACACGAAATCGGTGAACTCCTTCGTTCTGCTGTCTGGGTTTCTACTATAAAAAGCGACGTAGACCGCTGTTGGGTCGCCCGTGACAACGACCTTCACTTCCTGTATACGGTTTTCAAAGTAATACATCTGCGGCTGTGATAGTACACGAACAATTCACAGCATGGACACGCTTTGGATAAAAAAACAAATACAGGGAACAGATGTCTATATTTTAAAGCTCGTTTGTCTTGCACAGAAAAATATACAGAATAACTAGTTTATGGTCCCGATAGCACGCTTTTATTTTTAAGTGAATATCCGGTAGCTTGTCAGTCGAATCCATTACGGCTGCTTTGGCCAGACGTGTCGCTGTTGAGTTAATGAACTCCAACCTCACTCCGCCATCTAGTGGAAGGTTAGGAGTAATACATGCTTGAAAACCATTTAGTGTCACATTTTACCATCTGTCTACAAAACAATAACACACTCACTGGAAACGCCACACCAATTATTATTATATACAGTATATATTATTTCTGTACATTATGAAAATACAACAGTGGCATAGAAAATGGATGGATGGAATTATTTTAGCAGCAGAAGTATGTTATATATAATTATATATATATACATATATATTATGGTTATTATATAAGTATGTTATTTTGTAAGTTTCAAGAAAAGCAAAACAATTTAATTTGTTAAATTTAAATTGGAGAAGGAGTAGCATTTAAATAAGCTGCATTATAAATAAGCTGCATTATTAAGCATGTCAAGTTTACTTATTGTTAACATTTATGACGGCTCTATTTGATAACCTTATTTTTGGCATCCACATCATTTATTCACATACATAAACTCAGAAAGGAAGTGTGCTGTGCCCAGTCCCAGTATTTGGTATTAGGGTGTATCTATGCTGGGTATTTGATATGGGTGGACATGTGGATGTCAATTTGAAATGAAGAACCAACACACAATGCTGAGAGCGTTCACAGACATTGCCACAGGCATCCACTGCTCAGTGTCACTCTTCCAGAATGTCTTGTCTGCTGTGGCACTTAGTTAAACAATGGTTAACTTATTTCTAAGTTACTCCCATTCAGGCTCAGCTGATGTGGTCCAGACATCGGCCAAATACTCAAAAACAAAAAAACAAGTGAATGCAGAAGAAAGAGGTATTGCCATTATTGCCATTACTATATGCCTGCGTATTGCTTTCATGTTGCTTATTCATATCAATAGGCATCCTTTGCATCACATAACAAGTAATAACAGCTTTTGTTTAAAAGGCACAACTTTGCAGATTTATGTGAAGATGTTGTGGTCTTGTTCCACATGATGTGGAAGTTCCATTGGTGGTGCCGTCAAGCCCATCAAAGCCGACGTAATCATGACCAGAAATGTACAACTTAGATTCTAGTAAATTCTATTATCTTCATTTTATAGCATGCTTCTTGGCCGCACTGTTTCCAGTATGTGAGTTTGTGTATTTTATATTATTTGTATTTTTTTGTCCAGTCAGATTTGAGCTCTATATGTTGCCATGTCAATCTAATTGGCCCAGGGCCTTCAGAATCGCGAGTGCTGGCCCATGTCGCTTATAAACATTATCAGCAATCAGATTTCAGATTCTCCTCACATACAGTAATATCAACATTTTTCCGTCCTGTGAGTAATTGCTGTCTGAAAGCCGTTGCCTAATACATAAAGTTACCTGTACGCTTGAATGCCTCATCACATGAACAGAGCAGAAAGCACAAAGAAAGCAGACAGACACGGCGTTGTTCATTGTTCTTTGTGTGCTATAGGAACAAATACAAATAGTGAATGGTTGTTTGTCTATATGTGCCCTGTGATTGGCTGGCCACCAGTCCAGGGTGGACCCCGCCTCTCGCCCGAAGACAGCTGGGATAGGCTCCATCACCCCCCGTGACCCTTGTGAGGACAAGCGGTAGAAAATGAATGAATGAATGCTTGAGATAATACTGTAGTGTAGAGGTTTGTAGTTTATCTGGAGCCAAGCCTCGACCCTTGACCAATTGCAACACAGTAGCATGGACCGAGAGGAGGATGCGGACATCTGAGCATGTCGTCCAAAAGGAGAAGAATGCAGATTTAGCCTTTACATAAGTTGAATTTGATGAAGTATTTCATTAAAATAAACTTACTATAGTGTCCCACTGGGATCCAAAGCCATGTTAAAAGCCCCTGAAATGAGCAGGATAGCTGATGGCTGAGATAATGATGCACAGCATCATACTGCAGTTGGACTTCCAGGCCCAATAATCACAAACTTTCTGAAACTTCCTCTCTAACTCATTTTTGAAAAGATGTTATGTTAACCCTGATTGGTCCAGCGGTTGCTCATGAATTGGCATAACTGTAAAAAGTGTCGCGTGATGAATCTTGGCTGCTTGTGTAATTATTATGACATAAAGTATCCCACAGGAAGTTGAAGGCCGTCACTGCATCGTTGTCTGTAAATCCCTTGCCTCAAGCAGTAATTTCTGAAGAAATTGCAAACACATGATTTGGGCTGTGAACGTGCAACCGTTTAACTGAAATCTTTTCTCCAATAGAAGTCATGGGACAGGCTGAGACAGGAAGGATAATTGGGTGAAGCATGCATTTGCACGAGTGCTTTAATGCACCTACGTTGGCATGTGGAATCTTCACCCTTTCTAAGGTATTTTCATTGTATGCTTCCATCATAATTACAATATCACTCAGCAGAACACAGACGTATTGTCTTAGAAAATGTGCTTATTGTGTTTCGATGTTATGCTTCAGCCTGCAAATAAACACACACCCAAAACGGTACATTGAAAATGAGATTATATGCACAATCTATTCATGTAGTTCATAAACTATGGAGTCAATTTTATTCAAAAAGTTCATAGAATTTCATTGTTGTCTCATATTATACATTAAACATTTTCAGACCAGTTTAAAAATTGAAAGAATTCACATTTTCAACTGTTGGATCTTAAGAAGGTTCTTAATAAAGCTTCAAAATGCAAAAGAAGAAATTAGATTTTTGAGTATAAACAATTTATGGCAAACAACAATTAAATTAAAACTTTTCATCAACTGATGATGGCCACAGCCTTTAAAAGCCAAAATCTGGCCAAAAAGGTGAATTCAATTGTGAATTGGGTGAAATGTGATCTGTCAAGTATTCACACTGTCATGATCTCTTGATGACACCTTTGGTTAGCAGGTTATTTTTTGCTTCATGCATAATTTTAGCTGTTTGAAAATGTACTACATCAGCAAATTGTAATAACTGTGATTTTAGAAATATTGTGACAAGCATGCAAAAACATGCAAAAAGAAACCAGGAAAGGGGGCAAACACTTTTTTATCACTGATGTGTATGTCAAAAGCTAAGGACGCGCCCCTGAACTACTGACAGAAAACGTGTATGTTCATATTTAGGTCAGCTGTCAACCTAATATGGCCTGAAGCTTCAGATAGAGCCCATAAAAGTCATATATATGCATGTGAGTAGTCAGCTATTGGTACCTATGAGGTTAACAATTGAGGGAGAATACAAGAGCAGTATATTGATAGCTACGCTGTTAACAGTTCATATGTGCTTTTATGTTGAATAAACATTTTATCACCCAAATGCTGAAAAAAATGCAACATGAATTTTTGCAAGAAAAATTAGCATTATTGCATTAATATTAGGATTGCAGGCTTACATACAGTACACTTTCTTTTTTGCTCATAAATTTTAAAATGTAAACATTAACTGGTTCCTACAAGATGTAGCACTTTAGTCTCACAGGAGAATTTTACTGACAGGTCTCCTGCTATGAAAAATGTCAAATGGGTGCAGTCTGGGTACAAAGGCATGTGAACAAATATGGGCCATGACGAGTCACACATGGAAATCACTTCAACCCAATGCCCTGAAAATGGTTAAACTTTAACTGGGCTTTCCTCATGGATTTCAAGGTCTAAATATAGGATAAGGAGAAACCAAAAAAACAACACTGACATCAATGTCTAGTCACCTTAACACTCACGCTTGCTTAAAAACATACATAAAATCATTTACTATATCATATTTTTACCATCTATGCAACAAACACAGTAGCCCATATAGTAAGACACTCTGTGGAGTACTGATACATTGTGGGAATATGTTTTTTGGTTATTCATTCATTCATTTTCTACCTCTTATCCTCACAAGAGTCGCGGACGTGCTGGAGCCTATCCCAGCTGTCTTCGAGTGAGAGGCGGGCTCCACCCTGGACTGGTGGCCAGCCAATCACAGGGCACATATAGACAAACAACCATTCACACTCACATTCATACCTATGGACAATTTGGAGTGGCTAGCATGTGGAGTAACCTAGCATGTTTTTGGAATGTGAGGGGAAACCGGAGTACCCGGAGAACCCGGAGAAAAGCCATGCATGCTCGGGGAGAACATGCAAACTCCACACAGAGATGGCCGAGGGTGGAATCGAACTGGGGTCAACATTTTATTATTCAGTCATTTTAGATATCATATTTATAAAATAAAAGATTCAAACGTTATGACCTTTCAATGCCCTGAGAATACAATGACCTGGATGATTGACAATATTCCCACACACACTTTATACTAACAGTCAGGCAGCACTGGATAAGAAAGAGTGGCGCATGATTCAGGCTGCAGTAATTGTGTAATTAGGTGGGTTTTATTCTGATGACCAAATTGGAAAACCTCATTGAATGTCAACAAGTTCTGAGTTACAGTAGACCCCCCTCCCACACGCACACATGTAGTTAGTTACATAAGTACACAAAGGATGTCAGTATCAAATACTTGGGTGACACAGAACAAACGGAGGCCAAATCGTTGCTCAATTTTTTGAATGTTTTTTTAGTACTTGATTCATTTGAGTCACGCGTGTGCAGAAACCCGCTCATACGCTACAACTTTGGCAAATGGAGATGCTTGATGAGCACCCGTGAGTATGTGAAAATCAAGTATTTGTCCAGCACCCGTAATCAGAGGTGGACTGGGGCAAAAATGTGGCTTTGGACTTTCTGGTCCAGACTGGCTCACTACAATCCGTGCACAACAGTCTGTGCCGACCCGCCGACACTAAACAATATCCCTTTATGTTCTGGAGCCTTGAATAAATAAATGAGTGAAATCATCCATGGGTGGGCTCACTGGGCCAGTGAAGGGGTCTCTGGTGAGACCGTGTCCACAGGGGCATGAAAAGTAGAGGAATAATTCTGAACATGATTATACAGAACATGCAATCAGAACTTTGACTAGTTGTCCAAAGTATGGAAAACAATATATTTGTCTGATTTTACAAATTGTTTAAATGCTTACATCAATGGCAATGTTCATGATGCAAAATGTTCAGTTGTCTACAGTATGAATAATAGTACTTAAGTTCTCTATAAGTAATCCCAATAAACAGTTTGATTGTAAGAATGTTACTGGAGACTCACATCTGTAGGGTCAAGGTTCATTGCCAGTCCAAAGTCAGTGGTCAGACAAACCCGTTATTTTGACATGAAACAGAAAACACGGGGTTAGAATGTACCTAATTTAGTTCTCCTTTATGCGAGCCTTATGTAATCAGATTAGTAAATGCTTGCCTTCCAAAGCTGCTGTGAAAAATGGTTGGTAAAATGTATGAATGCTTCATGATCAATAGTGCGTATACATTTAATAATAATAGTTTATTTACAGTACGGTGTGACGCGTGACCATGACAAGAGGTCAGTCATGACACTTTGGCGTCGTTCCAGCTGGAAGGTGATCTTTGCCCTTCAAAATAAAAGTGCTATCACGTGAAGAAAAAGTGACGGGGCGGGTTCACCGGGGATTTCAGCCAATCAGCAGCCCCATCTTTCGGTTTCTCATTCAACGATAAACAGAGAGACCTGAGCAACGGCTTGGACAGTACGACCGTATCCATCGTGAGAGTAGAACTCATCACAGACATTTTACCACGATGAAGTACTCAACCGTTTGCAAAGCTGGCGTCGTAGACCTGTCGCCCTGAAATCGATTTTTACCACCGGAAGACTGCTGGCTCCGCCAGCCAGGCAGCCAGCTAGCTAGGTAGCTATTGCATAGCATCGTTTGTTCCCCGCCACTGACCTCCACAATACAGTCGTGGAGTATCGTTTATTCGCAAAGTGGGGCTTTTGATATTGACCCGTCTCGACACCCCGGCTCCCGTTGTCTCCTTGCGGTTGCCCGTGGACGGTTCCCGAATATGAGACAAAATGAGTCAAAGAGATACCCTAGTTCATCTGTTTGCAGGAGGGTGAGTACTGAGTATTCTCATGCAAATGACTGCAAAAGCAAGCTAGCTAGCTCCACGCCATTGCTACCGTTGCTAGTTCTCGCACTTCTACACAATTTTCATGGTATTGATGTGTTTCACTTGCTTCGTGGGGTTTCCTTTCACCATATGGCACCTTGCCTTCCCTGGCTATGCCTTTGCACCTGCTAGCGTCTATTTTAATGTCATAAGTTGCAATGACATGTCAATAATGATCTGCTACTGTCTATTTTACAGTGTTAGACACAGCTCGTTGGCAGACACTATTAAATGTTGCTTGGAACTCTTAACTGACCCACGACATGGAGTTTGTTTTGTTTTTATAGCGTGTGGCATCATCGGTCATTACGATGATGATGTAAAACAAAGTGAAAACTCAGACATCGAGCTGGAATGCGACTGATGTAACACAACAGTGGAGGCACTAATCTAGGGAGTATGCTACTGCACGCCACAAAAACTATGCATTGTTTCAAACTACGCGGGATATAGTTTGAGAACTCCTCTCTGTAGCTAAAGTATGTTCTAAAATATACCCATGCACAGTGCTGAAAGATGTGAAACTCTTGTCGGTAACTTGTATCTCAGCATTGGTATTTCAGATGAACTCTGACTAAAGATAGCTATTTAAATTCTCTATTGGAGCCACCCCAGTAAACTGTTTCACTTGCTGTATTCTAGTTTATGCCTTTATTAACATGTGAGCATATGAGACTGTATAATATTGCATAATACATATTACATTTATACTATGTCAACAGCTCTACTTTTGGTACTTTTTAACATGTAAAACACTTTGTGCTACATTTTATATATGAAAAGTTCTCTACAAATGACTGAGGAAACATTACAATTCTTTTGTGTGGCCTGGGACTGGCCACAGAGCTTTAGAATTCACTACTAACATAATGTAGGCAACATTGTGAATGCTTCCCCTAACAGCCTTTTCTTTCCGTCCACCAGATGCGGGGGCACGGTAGGCGCCATACTGACTTGTCCACTGGAAGTCGTGAAAACACGTCTGCAGTCATCTTCAATCAGTTTCTATGTGTCTGAGGTTCAGCTGAGTACAGTTAATGGGGCAAGTGTGGCCCGCATGTCCCCACCGGGTCCCCTGCACTGCCTCAAGTGAGTCTGCATTTATCGTACGATTTGTATTACTCTATTTGCAAATGCACATCAATGATACAACGAGGAGAGCTGTAAATACACTGCCATGCAGGGATAGAAATGGCGTGCCGTTGGTTAAGTAAGAAAATAACAAGGCTGTTTAGTTTGGTTAATAAAAGTTATAGACCTGTTTTTATAGCAAAGGTATCCTGAATATCATAATCTTAACATCCTGATAGAAGAAGGATATCCCTCAGTATTAGGTAATGTGTGTAAGTATATGCTCTTTATGGTAGACTAATTTGTTGTTGTCCTTTTATTTTCAGATTAATATTAGAGAAGGAAGGACCCCGCTCGCTCTTCAGAGGCTTGGGACCGAACTTGGTGGGTGTGGCACCTTCCAGGTAAGACAACAGAATTTTTAAAATGTGTTTGTTTTTGCATTAGCAGAACTGTGAACCTTCAAGGAAAAAAAACAAAGACTATCAACCTGTTTGGATTGTAATTACAGACTTGTTTTCATTGAATCCAGCGTTCAAATTAGAAAAGGTGACTATCATAGAATTTCTTTTGCAATGCCACAGTGATATTGTTAGTCATTTGCATATGCGTATACAGTAGACCTGTCCTGACCCATTGGGGGCCGATCTGCTGTATTTTCGAAGGTCAGGTAATATCGGGCACGATATCGGGCTAATCCGGGTGCCATATCACGTTAATCACTCTGGGCCACACATCAACATACTAGATGCGGTAATGCGCCTCGAAGCTGGTTGCCGCTCAACTCCCGCCACCCACAAAACGCAACACCACCATGTAGACTTATCCACGGTGTACCATGGTGAACATTGGATATTAGGCTCCGTAGTTACAGCGGTAGTTGTCCCTCACTCTTCCCAGACTGCTGTGTCATGATGCGGTGAGCTTGCATGGGAAGTGCCGTTCTAACCACGTTGTTTATACTATGTCAATAAATGATTATTGCTAATGAAGAGAGCGTAACCCAGCAGGTTAGGATTCCCAATATGTTAAGGGAGTACAGAGTGAACAAAAGGACAGAAGCTGGAACTGTATGAGGTACGTTTAGTATTATTATTGTTGTCACGTTTATCTACTCCACTGACTCCGGTCAAGTGACCACACAACAACGCTTCCGGTCATCAAAATATCAGCACATCTTGTGGGGGTACAGATCGGGTACGGATCATAACCCAAAAAATGTGAATCAGGAAATCAGTAATCCCTCATTTACATGTACAAAAATAAAACTGCTGGGGCAGTGTCACAGTTAATGTGTTTCATAAGGAACCCTAGTGATGACTCACGAGTCTAGTACCTGCCTCTCAGAACACTGACACCTAGGGCCAGTGTTGAATACTTTTCAATACTTCCAATTAGAATGCTTCTTCTTCCTTGAAATTGTATTTTAATTAATTTTGTCAGTTCATTTAGACATTTCTGCTTGAAAATGCTTAATTTAAGCCAATAAGTACAATTTACTTAAATATTAATATTTTTTGCTGCTAATAAGCGGTATTGAACCACAAAACAGTGCTAATCTAGTAGTTGATTTTTGAAAAACTGTTATAGCGATAATCAAACTGTGATATTATGTGGCATGACTGTAGTAATTAGACGTTCAAAATCCTGCATTTGCAGGGTAACGTACGCTCTAAAATAAAATTTGGCGTGTTGTCCTTTAATATTTGGATATGGTTTATTCCTTTTTAAGCTAATGTTTAAACCAGCTGACACAACCAGCTGTTAACTAGGTTGTGAACACTGAAGAAAATGTTTACGACAAACAACAAAGTAACATGATTTAAAAATGTTAGTTTTTCAGTCAGCGACGAGCCTAAATTCCCCACAAATGTGTTTTGCAGCCACTGCAGACATCGGTGAGCCCAGTGATCATTTGTTATCATTAGTGTAGTCATGAAAAGAGCAAAGTGGTAGCTAATGATGACATTGCTTAGCATTTGTTGAGTGTTTTGCTGACATGACGTAACAAGTGAATAGAGAGGTGTGGTGCTTCCCTGCCGTGACACTTGAGAATCTCTTCACAAAGAACACTTTCTTTTTCTGACTCCTGATGTTTATTCAATCACCCCTTTTGTCTCAACAGAGCCATCTACTTTGCTGCTTACTCAACAGCCAAAGAGAAATTGAACAGTGTGCTGGAACCTGACTCCACGCAGGTTCACATGGTCTCGGCTGGAATGGCAGGTAACTAAGTACTGCACGTGTCACAGTTGAATATCCCCGCTTGGCAATGCTTATTTATGTCCAATCGAGTGACCATTTCCAGAACACACAGCCATAGCAATGCAGAGCGAAGCAGACTGGATGAGTTAGGATCACATTTGAGTAAATTCAGTATCTCCTGTGTTGCATTGCCATTGCAGACCCTCTGCAGTAACTTTGTGTTGGTAGAACCAGTTTGTCTTGACCAGCTTGACCTTGGAAATCGCAGCTTCCTTTGTTTTTGTTATTCTATGACCCAGTCGTTGTATTGAATAATCTTAGAAGCCACTTTAGAAGCCACACACACAAAACCCAACAGGTCAAAATCGGTGCACATTTTCTAGATTTCCAGTGTGAGTTATCGATCATTATGTCACTGTGACCCAGCTGGGCAAGGGGAAACATTGCAATGTATGTCACTCATCCTGCAGGACCAACAGACTGAATGTCATTTGTGTGTGTGAGTAAAGTTGAATCTCACAGGTGCCATTTTTAGCACGGCATGACTCACACCTTTGCAGCCAAGGTCAGCATTTATCACAATGACTCCCCCACTGGCAAAAGTAATGTGCTGCAGTGTGAGACTGGGGCTTTAGTCACAGGTGGTAAGGCTTTGAAAGGTAATTATTTTTTGTCTGTCAAATGTAACCTGACACATGAAGCAGATGCTTATCTGAGATCATTCCATTACTTATAACGGGTTCACTTTTGGGTTCCATATTTGCAATATTTCCACAAGGTAAAAGTTTTCACTAATGGCAGCATATCGGGCTGAATTTCTCACAAACACAGTTTTTTCCGCTTCTTGCAGGTTTTACAGCCATTACAGCAACCAATCCAATATGGCTTATCAAGACCCGTCTACAGCTTGATGCAAGGTGAGATTGCCACTATCATGATGATCTTTTTGTTTATGTGACTTTTGTCTCTTCATACAATATTTCCATAAAAACATAAAATCTCCATAATATCATATCCTCATGATATGGATGGTGGGATACATCTGTATATGAATTATATGACAAAACAAATCGTTCATGGACTAAAGGACCGGTTCCAATTGTGACTCCTTTGATTGGTCGTCCTGTTTTTGTTTCAGAAATCGAGGAGAGCGGCGGATGAGTGCGTTTGAGTGTGTGCGGCGTGTGTATCAGTCCGATGGCCTGCGGGGCTTCTACAGGGGGATGTCGGCATCCTATGCCGGCATCTCAGAGACTGTGATCCACTTTGTGACCTATGAAAACATCAAACGACGTCTTTTGGAGGCCAAGGCCCCCCAGAACATGGACGAGCAAGATGAGGTATCCAAGGATGCATCAGACTTTGTGGGGATGATGCTGGCGGCTGCCACTTCTAAGACGTGTGCCACATCCATCGCTTATCCTCACGGTGAGTATGATTTTAAGCCAGGTGACTTGCCTGACTGAATTCCCTGGAACATCTGCAATGTGATTCCCTCTACAGAAGTGATCCGCACCAGACTACGCGAGGAGGGTACCAAATATCGCTCCTTCTTCCAGACTTTAACAACAGTTCCCAAAGAAGAGGGCTTCCGCGCCCTCTACCGCGGCCTCACCACACACTTGGTACGACAGATTCCCAACACCGCCATCATGATGTGCACCTACGAGCTGGTGGTCTACATCCTGCATGGCTAAAGTCTTCCCTTATTTCGAAAGCACTTGTAATCCAGCTCTTGTTCAACGATGGAGAAACAAAAAGCAACCTGCTGGCAAACAGACAAGCAGCGTCTCGATGTTAATGACAATTTGAAGTGGCGGGTTTACTTTACTACCAAAGGCACAAGGAAGATTGAAAGACACTCTCATTGATGTGGGGTGGTGCAGTAGAAAAACAATCCCTCTCTTATGCATTCATATTATTATTGATACAATGTTGTCGACTGTCATATAGTCTCTAAATAGCCTAAAAAAAAGCTCAGTGTCAAAGTCTTAACACAATGAATTGATCTTCTGGCTCTTACACTATTCATTCTGAAACATCTCGTTATACTTCCAAACACGTGGTTATGAAACAGTTGTCATCATTACTGACCTACTAAAAAGTCAGAAGTCGCCGGGCATCATTTCATACGTAGTTAAATTCAAAATGAAGCACACTTCATCCTTGCAAATTGGAGTAAAATGCCAGAGGATTGTGAATGTGCCTTAGGCAGAAGCAGGATGAGGGTATAGGAGAGTATAGCTTGTGGTGTGTTCGGGTGTGGCTTTGTGCTTAACTTGACAGAAAAATGTGAAACAATGCAGTTGCACAGGGGTATTTCATGGTTTCAGGCATTTAAGGAAACCCACGCTAACATCATTAACCCTCCTGGGTATACAGTAGACTTTGGGTAAGGCAGGGGTGTCCAAAGTGCTGCCTGGGGGCCATTTGTTGGCCGAGGCTGTTTTTTTTCAACGGTTCCACCCATCCATCCATGTTCTATCCTCATTAGGGTACGCTGGAGCCTATCCCAGCTAACTTAGGGCTCGAGGCGGGGTCCACCCTGGACTGGTGGCCAGCCAATCCCAGGTCACATATAGACAAACAACCATTCACACTCACATTCATACCTATGGACAATTAGGAGTCGCCAATTATGTTTTTGGAATGTGGGAGGAAACTCCATACTCCACACAGAGATGCCTAATCGGGGAATCGAACCCAGGTCTTTCTGATCTCCTGACTGTGTGGCCTTTAAATTGTTCCATGAAAAATAATAGAAGTAAATTATAAATAAAAATATAATTTAATAAGAAAACTCGGAAATTTACCAGAGTACAGTCAAAATATGAAGAGAAAAAAGTTATACTTTTCCGAGAGTAAACTAAAAATAATATAATTTTGGTTTTGTTGTAATATTTGTATTATTATAAATAATTTTGGGATGGGAAAGTTAGGCTGAGAAAAAAGTTGTATTGTTACAAGAATGAAGTCAAAATATATTTACAAAAAATAACCTTTAATGCTATATGGAAATATAGAGTTGCGATATTAAAGAAATGTTACTATGGAAATAAAGTAGTTACATATAGAATATTGCTGAGTTACTTAAGGAGAATTTTGAAATATTCGGAAAATAAAACTGTAAAAATGGTGCAAAAAGCGTAGTTTGCATTATCGCCGATATCACAAAGCGGAGATGCCTTTTAAAAAAAATAATAAAAATGGCATATCTACATGTGTTGGTTTACAAAATATGAAAGTGGCCCTTGCATCCTTTCATTTTCCAGGATGTGGCCCTCAGTGGAAAAGTTTGGACACCCCTGTCGTAAGGCTTGCAATCAGCTAACCCTCCTTGGTCTTTGCTTTCCGTGCATTTTGATCTCTTTATTGCCCGTATGAAACCACTGCCTTAGAAATACTGTAGCATTTATGCTTGAACAAGACCAGTAACATCCATGGGCAAACTGAACCACAATAGTACACTGCTAACTACTGGAATGTAAATATACAGGTGTATGGAAGTAAAACACTGGCTCATTTTATTAGTAAATGTGCACAAATTAATTTCAACCAATTGTAATATTGATATATAAAATATATTTCCTTAAATAATGTGATTTTGTTTGTCGCGTTTGTTTGACTGATAAAAGCAAATACAAACCATGTAGCTTTGTGGGAAAGAACATTTGCCTTTAGCTGTGAAAGTATATTTTCCTAACTGTTCTCACTGCATTTCACTTTTCTTGATATCTCATTTTCTTTTTTACCTCGGCTAGAAAAGGCTTATTCAGTCGCGAGGACAATCCCCTCAGCCTTTCCCTGGAATCCTGCGGTTGATATATTGGAAAGGAATATGGTTGTCATAAACGCACAATATCCCATGTACACGTATAACGTTTTCTTACCTGTTGTTGCTCCTCACGTACGAGTCTCCAATCTCGTACGGGTTGGCTGTGTTAATTGTACCCAACCATCCAAAAACTAATTGTAAATCGGATTAAATGATATGCACGGCTCGGTGCCATAAGCGGTAAAATGCAAGTATAATATACATTTTTCCGGCTACATTGTACAGTCTATTTGCAGTTCCACGTTGTGCATTCTTCCTTTCATCCAGTGATTATTTTGCACCTATGTTTGAATTGTGTGATCGTGAATGTATGTTTTCCGCGTGCTTGCTTCAATGACTAAGGATTCGGTCGTGTCTTGAGTGGAAGAGACATCAGATCTATGTATGCACTTGATTGAGGAACCGCAGGAGGAACAGTGTTTTTATCCTTTTAAGCAAATTGTTGCCTTTTTCCTGCGGATCCTTTTTTCCCCTTGTTGATGAGCCTGCTTTGAGTGTGGCTCTGTCTATGCATTCTGTCATACCTGTTTTGTCAAACAAGTCAATAAACTGGATAGAGTGCAAGTACATTCACGTCGTCACCAGTTTTTTGGTTTATGGTTATGCTTATGTTTATGCTGTTTTAACCAGTAGGTGGTGGTAATAGCAGTGACAAAATACTTCTTAACCAATTTGTATAAAATATATGATGGCATAACCTGAGCAATATTTACAGCACTTTTTATGGTTTCAGTTAAAGAAGCCAAGCAGACATTCAGAAGATTTGGGGTGACTCTCACCCAATAGGAAGCCATTTTCTACCTGATAACAGTTGGTAGGCCTGATTGAAAAGAAATACTGTAACATACAGTACCCACAACGCAGAGGTGCAGGTGAGTGATGCAACTGATGACTGATACAACTCACAAAAGCCTCGTCATAAGAGCAAACTGGTTTACATACTTTCATAGCATTTAACTTGCCAAACTGGAAATGAAATCAACTAAGTTGTGGGTATGTTTCCCAGGGTATTTACAGCTTTGCCATATCCTTGCCATGGTTTCAAACAATTCCTACAATAAAATGAAAAGTCCGGATGGATGTGATTATGGTGACATGCGTCAGTATGATAATTGGGGAGATTTGTAGTTACTAGGTAGACTTGGAACATGCATATTTGACCAAAATGGATTCTTGCAGCAGGCCTCTACGTGTGGAAAGTGAAGCATCCTTTGGCAACAGTCTCTGTTTTAACAGTGCAGCATGAACATTCTCATCTCAGCTGGAAAGCTAACATTGGAGACTATTCCAATATTATGTGCAGTATATGCAATCTGTACAGGAATTATATAGGTTGGTTCTTAACAATCACACACTCAAGTAAAGTGTTTCTCATTGTCAAATAGGTATTAGTTTAAAAAGATGCTTATTATTATTACATTACATTATTATTGGAGGCGGGGCAGCTTTGGGAGTAAAATACAATACAGTAGCAGTTTTTGCTTTTATCTTCTTATTTGTTCACTATTTACATTATTTGTTGACGTTTTTACATTGTTCTATTGTATTTATATATTGTTAAATTCTTATTTAGTAAGTTTGTATGACAACCTATTATAGGTGAAATCACAAAATCATTCAATGATGATGAAAAATGCTTATGCAAAAAAAAAAAAAAAGGTGCCGGTATTGGTATTGAGGATACTGGCCCTGTATTTACTTGGTGTGGGATCGATCCCAAAATGTGTATTATCGGGATCGATCCCAATGTTTGTATTATGTGCCTTCCCAGGGCGGCTTCTTCCACGCCGCATTAAGGCAAATCTAACCGGAAGTCAAAAGCGATACCTCCAAAAAATAAAACAACGATTAAGAATCTAGCGAAAACTAGTTGGGTTACTTGTTTACTAAAAATCCCAGTCACCAAACGAGCGTATATATTATTGTAAAGTTTCCGGACGTCAAGCGTGTGCCGATTCCAGCTAACTTCCCAACAGTCACCTTGTGGTGATCCCCAACCTGCAGCCAATCAGCGGCAGCGAGGGACACATGGACGCTGATAATATTTCCACGGAAGCAGGCTAAGGCTACGGAGAACAAAGAACGCCGTTTGATTATCTCGTAATCTTCCTTTGAGGTTAGCAGGCATGTGTTCAAGCACCGTTGACTTTATTTTTAAACTTAGTGGTTATTAACGGGGGCGTGTTGCGACTTGTTGGTTTTGTTGAGCAACCGGGGAAACTCGTCGGTGTGTTGTGGCCACTTTCTCCGAGCCGGAGGGCAACGGCGACTCATGGTAAGTTCATTGTGTACGTTTTCATACTCATTTAATGTTAAAACATTTCACTGTATCGTTTTGAACTCAAGTATTTCCCCCACATCGAGGCAAAGATTGTCTTCATTCGTTGCTGGCCGCAGCCATTAGCAAACTCCAGTATACGATCTCGTCATTGGAGTTATTCCTTTGTTTTTATACAAATGAACGAAACCACAATAACTTTAAAATTTAAAACATTTTCCAATATTTATACATGAGTCTGTACTATCGGCACATATATAAATGAACAAGATGCCGATTGTCACGTAGAGCTAGTGTATTTGCTGTAAGTTACACAGGAAGTGAGAACGCTCAACAAAACAAAAGAAAGTGTGACGTAGATGATTTTCTCCCCGTTAATAACACAATTGATGTCTGTCATCTCGCCACAATGAAATAAACATGCTTTTGTGTTTTGTTTTCATCAAGGCGTCTCGGCAATGCCTGGTTTTGTAAACAAGTGGACTTCTTTGGGACCTTTTTATTTACAGTAAACTGCTGTATTCAGATTGTGTGATTATGGCCGACATGTGTCAACATCACTATCTTGTAGTCAAAGACTCCAACACGATGTACTATATGTAGTAACCCTATGTACTATGTACCCGATGTACTATATCTACTTTTGCTTTCGGCTTGTGCTGTTACGGGACGCCACATCAGATACCCTGTCCTTTACATCTTCCATTGTGAGTACTACCATGTACATGTCCTCTCTAACCATATCTAGATACCTCCTCTTGGGTTTTTCCCTTGTCCTGCCTGGTGTCTTCATCTCCAGCATCCTTCTACCAATTGCCACAATCCCACCGTCTCACATGACCAAACCATCTCAGATGGGCCTTTCTGACCTTGTTCCCAGTCGTCCATCTTGTTTGCTTTGAACACTTGAATACTTCTAATTTAATCACTTTTGCTGTGTTCATGCGTACTAAAATGTACCTTTGACTCCGAACATGCCTCCTTCATCTAGAACCCTTTTCATAATTGCTAATTGCAATGGTGAAATAGGCGTCTGTGGGCCACATCTTAATGTGTGTCAACCTTATCTTGGTCAGACCCACCATTTTGCTACAAGAACATGTACAGGTATGAGAACCATCCCTTCTCTTTTTAATATTTGATGGCTGATTTTAAATATGTATGCTTTTTGAGATTCCACAGGCTCATGAATATTCTAAACTGCTGAGGACTCCCCGTTCGAGCTTGTTCCCTTCCTCCTCCTCCTCTTTTTTTCTTCTCTGAGCCATTTGTATTTTGGATTACTTCTTCTACCAAGACGCACTTGTCCTCAAGCAGATGATTATCAAAATGCAGATAGTTGTCTCCAACCTGCTCCCAATAAATATAATCTCTATCATACCGCATTTTCTTTTTTTAACAGGATGACCCGTCACATTTTGTCTGGCATGACTTCTCTTATCGTTCTCCCTTCGACCTCCTTACATAACCAAGCAACCAAGCACTGCCTCCATTGGCTCCGTTCTAAAGTACCCATGTAGCATTTACATGGATGGTGGTGGCATCTTCATCTCTGTGTGGAGTTTGCATGTTCTCCTTGTCTGTGGGTGGGTTTTCTGTGGGTACTACGCCCCCCCACATTCCAAAAACATGTATTTGTGTAAATAGAATGTGAGTATGAATGAATGATTGGCTGGTGACCAGTCCAGGTTGTACCCTTCCTGGCTGGGATAGGCTCCAGCACACCCCTGTGTCACTAGTGAGAATAGGTTGTCACAGAAGATGGATAGACGGATGAGTGACACATTATCAAATAGCCATATTTTAATGTAAAACTGTATCTTCTATTTAAATATGAATAGAAATAGACAATATGGATGACACTGTCCATCATGACACTAGGCTGTTTATTTGTTTACACTTTGTTTACACTCATGTTTGGTTCGGTTACAACAAGCATTTGCTCTGCTGGTGCTGTGTCTTGACTCGACTGACCCCAGGTCAGCGGCGGAGTCAGAACATTTTCATTGCAGTGGATAAACCACCGCATGATCATTTCTATGAATCGCTTGCATACGACTTTGGTGTGAAGTTTATTCTTCACTCGGCCCTCCTGGTCGACCTCCATCTCCCTGCCTTCGCCTTCACGCCGTCCTCCTTCCAGTAGCCGTTTTCTTGCGTTGGCGAAGTGCTGGCAGTTTTTCCCCCCATCCTCATGTCACAAGCTGGAACCTACTGACTCAACACGCTTACGCACACTCTTGCTGGCTCTGCCCTGTCCCACAATAGTCCTGCTGTTGACTGTGTACTGACCTCATTTTGGACTGCAGACTGAGGACTAAGCATTCCCACTCTTGCTTGGCTGCTCAGATTGTGTGTTCACACGTCTGTGAGAGACTCCTGACTGGTGAGATGCTTTCATGGTGAGATCTCATCATTTCTCACAGAACACCACTTCTTCATGATGTCTCTCTTTCAGTTTTGTGACATTTTCTTGGGCTTCCATTTCTCTTTTGGTGAGGATAATCATGAGCCCACCGAAGGATCTTGTTGGGGTAATCTTAATCATTGAAACTGTAGAAATCATTTGAATGTGGTAATCACCCAACCTCAGTTGGTCCTGCTGAAGTTACAGTAAACCGGAACTGGACAGCTGTAAATATGTCCTGGTTTTAAGAGAGGCTGAAGGCTTCGGTAAGTTTGTTGGCTAGTCCAGCTGCATTCTGGCCCAAGTCCACAAAACGGTCCTGTGTGAAATGCCGCTGACAGATTAAATCAGAAACTCCACCCACTTGTGCTTGATGTGGAATCTCTAGGAATTGTACACAAACGTGGCTTTCCCTTACGAGCCATTGCTAGCAACACGAACACAGGAGCAGAGTTTGGGGGACGGCAGCGACCATATCTGGTTTATAGCCACACTTATATAAGGAAGTCCATTCCACTGTGACATTAGAAAGGGTTTAAAACGGAATGGGAAGCCAGACCACTTCCACATTGAATGGGAGAACTTCTTGCCGCACTATCTATGCCGTGGACCATGGCTGACTCATGTCTGGATAAAAGAACATTAGTGATGGCTAGTGGCCAGAATAGTGCATACAATATTTTTTGTTGAATACGATGGCACAGTCAACCACAAAACCATTTGACTATTCAAACGTGAATAGTCGATAAATCGGTAATGGAACCGCAATATTGCGAATAATAACTTTATACTGTTCCATACTCAGTCTGGAGGAACCACACATTCCTTTTCTACAAATCTAAAGGTGATTGGGGAACACAGGAGTGTCAGAGGTTTTAGAAAGCCCCATATGAGGGGGTGCCAAAAGGGATGAGATGTAGAAAATGCAAATGTTCTCCCTTGTAAATAAGGTCAGTGATGAAATTGTACTTGTTTGATTAAAGTGATCAGTTTGATGTTATTTTCTTTTTCAGGAGTCACATTGTCCCTGGTAGAAGAGTGTATGTGTTCTCCTGCATCTTTGCACACCAGGGCCTCATTAGCGCCCATGAGTTAACGCCAGGATTCCCCACGTACTCATTAGGCTCTTTTGTCCACCCCTTTCCCCGCCCTCTCTCCCCCGACCCCCTTAAAAGACCTCAGTATGGGCCAAAAGATCTCTGTGAGCATCAAGTCGGTGGACGTACACGGCGAGCCCCCCTACCAACCAGTGCAACGAGAACTACGAGGCCCGGATTTCTGCCGGCCACCAAGATTGGACTTACTGCTGGACATGCCTCTGGCCAGTCCCGAGACTCAGCTCTGCCACGCCTGGAACCCCGATGACCGGTCCCTCAACGTTTTCGTCAAAGAGGACGACAAGCTGACCTTCCACAGGCACCCAGTGGCGCAGAGCACGGACTGTATCCGAGGAAAAGCAGGCTACACCAGGGGCCTCCACGTTTGGAGGATTCATTGGCCAGCCAGACAGAGGGGCACCCACGCCGTGGTGGGCGTGGCCACCACCGAAGCCCCGTTACACTCGGTGGGCTACACTGCTTTAGTAGGCTCGGATTCAGAATCCTGGGGCTGGGACCTAGGTCGGAACAGACTATACCATGACGGAAAGACTCAAGCGGCACCTTCGACGGCACCCACGTACCCGTGTTTCCTGGAACCAGATGAGTCCTTCGTGCTCCCGGACTCCCTGACCGTAATACTTGATATGGATGAGGGAACGCTGAGCTTCATGGTTGATGGACAGTATCTGGGAGTGGCGTTCCGGGGTTTAAAAGGCAAGCGGCTGTATCCCATCGTCAGTGCTGTGTGGGGACACTGTGAGGTCACCATTCGCTACATCAACGGACTGGATCGTAAGTGGCGGACGCAAATCTCCAAGCTGCTTACATTACATTCAAGCATCTGCTATCAGATTATATACTTTCATTTATTCACTATTATTCATTATTTTTCATTTCGTCAGTAGTTTCCAGCTTGTGACATGAGGATGGGGAAAAACAGCCATATATTTTTGCCACAAGGCATGCTGGGTAGCTTGTGCTACTCTTTTCCTCCCAACGTTTTGCCGTGAAATAAACAAGGAGGACTCAACATACAGTACTTTTGATATACAAGATTTTATTGTTCATGTTGTTGTTGCGGTTGGACTACCCAGCATGCCTTGTGGGCAGTTATGTTTAATGCCACCTACTATATATATATAGGCTAAAGTGCTTTAGTAACACTAATGTAGGAAGCTCTACATTTCCACATTATATTTAGCCATAATTGTACGCCATTTTAAGACATGAAATAGAAACATGGAGTACGGTGTTTCTGTATATGTGAATACTACAGTATAATGAGTATAGGGTACAAACGTCCCAACCATCGTTCAGTTCAGGTCTGCACACCCTAACCATCCAACCATCTCTGTCCTTTCGCAGCGGAGCCCCTCCCCCTCATGGATCTATGTAGAAGAGTGGCTCGACTGGCTCTCGGCCGGGAACGCATCCATCACATCGAAACGCTCCCGCTGCCTCAGACTCTCAAGAAGTACCTCCAGTACCAGTGAGTGACTGTGACGCCGACACCCACACATGTGAGGAACATTTTTATTGTACCCCGACGCCCCTCGTTCCCCCCTTCAGACTGAATCTATGAAAAACAGCAGAGATCTGCTGAGGATCCACCAAGGCCTTGGACTTTATTTACATGTTCAAGATGAAGATGATGCTCCAATTTAGTTTTTCCTTTCCTGTTTTTAAGGGCTTCTGTCTTTTTCTCCTTCCGAGTTTATGAATGCAAAAAAAAATCCACCAGCCGTCGCTCATCAGACGCATGAATGAAACGAGCACACCTTAATAAGATTGTTGCTTTAGGCTACACTTTATTCTTGCATATGTTCTGCACAGACCGTGGAGGCATCAATAACTGGAAACATCTTACTGGTTTTGTAGACAATCCATACGCGCCCACAAGACTCGCTCTCACACGGCTTTTGGCCCTATTGAGTCATGTGTGAACACTGGTACAGACAATTCCTGGATGACAGAAACACATTTTATCGATGTAGACGTAATCCTGCCTCTTTTGGATCGTTTAAGTCGTTTAAGTCATCCATGTCTTTGTCTTCCCGACTTGAACACACTTTGCTTTCACATTTGAATGTTTCTCCGTAGAAGCAAACCTCCAGTCCACTTGATGAACCTAAAGGACTCTGACACTGAGTGTTAATGTGCACGCTTGAAGGCATCACTCATAGGAAACACACAAACGGCACCTGACCTGACTTCTGAAAGACATTTTTATCTTCATCACTTTTAAACGCTGCTTGTCTACTTTTCCTTGGAATCGCCTTTGTGGCTCTTTAGCCACAATTTCTCTTTTTAAATGTTTTTTTTTTCTACATATTGGTCTGCAGGGACGTCTCGCAGCTAATGTGAGAATTTTATGCCATTTAGGATTTTTTCAAATGTCAATGAGAATAAACTTGGCTAAACTCACACCTCCTTACTTTGTGTGTTCTTTGGATATGGCAAAGCCATTTCACACAGCCACGCTAGCCAAGAGCTGGACCTGGTGTTTAAAATCATAACCCGTCTTCATATCTATTACTGATAGATCATTCACAACATGGTTTACATTTTTACACTATATTTTGTTTGCCATTTACATTTGATTCACTTACTGTGTGATAAGAATGTAAGGCATTGGGAGAAAAAAAGGGGAGCACAAATGTTGCAGTAAGGATAATAATTGTTAAACATAAGTTAGACTAAGTGGGGGCATATATATTTAAATTACATTAATGGATACATTTGTGACTTAACACGCACAATTCACGAGTAGTGTTTGTATACGTTACCATACATTAAAACTAATAATAAAAAGTAATCCCTGGTAAATAAGAAAGGTTCCTGGGGTGGAAAAAGGGCTTTAGCTTTGGATGGCTGACTCCGTTTTACTGGTTTCAAGTCCCACGCCTTAGCAGTCATGTTTTTGTTCATAGTTTGATTTAGTCTTCATTTTTTTGACAAGTCACCTCTAGCTATGTGCACCACATTTAATAATACAAGATGACATATCCTATACTGACTGTAAGAATGACACTATATTCAAATCACATTCTACATTAAAACAGAACAACCTTGAATTGTGACTGTTTACTACACTTCCACAGAGTCCGACCTCCTCCTATTGCGGCCTCCTTTTGGTTGGTCAACAGTTTTTCTTAGACCCCCCTCACTACACTAATTAATTTACAAAGAGTTCCAAACCGACAAAATCCTATAACATCATCATATAATAATCATATAAACAAATGCTAATTCATTGTCAATGTTGGTGTTTAGAGCATGGAGGGCCTTTTCAAGGTCATTCCACACAGCATTCCAATAGGACTCAGGTCGGGACTTCTATGTTCCATGTTTTTGCCTTTTGTGGATCACTGCTCTCACTGTTGTTTGCTGGAGTCCCAATAACCTTTGCCAGACTGATGCAGTATATCTCAATTACTTTTTTTTCTGGCAGGGAGGCCAACTTATACTTGCGCCTAACTGGTTATAGAATATTATTGCCATAATCTGCCATAACTGTGAGAAGAAAGGTCATGATAAAGGAAAGTGTCTGAGTCCAAAAGAAGATTTTATTGGCCAATTTACAGAAAGTGCTGTAGTGACTGACCATTCCAAACAAAACAGACCAAAGAGTCCAAAAAAGAAACCCTACAAAAAACAAAAAAAAAAACATTTTACACAATATACAAGGTTTCCATGTTAATTTCACGGCCCTCTTCTTCTAAAACAAATGGCAGGACAACATGAGGGCTTGATGCAAAATCCAGCAAAAGGTTTCAGGTAACGCGGAAAGGATGACTTCACAAGACCGGGTGTTACAGTAAATGTGCTCAAATGATGACATATTTTACATGAACATATCCAAGAGCTACAGTATACACGTAAGGAGATGGAAAAGGTTCATTTATTCAATATTATTCAATATGATCAGCCTCTCCATGTGACCTTTCAAGTGAATAAGCTTCTTTTTGATTGGTTATTCATGATCAAACTCAAGAAAGGCGAGTTACAGCTCCAGTGTGGGTGGCTGATATTGGTACTGTAT
This sequence comes from Doryrhamphus excisus, assembly GCF_030265055.1. Taxonomy (NCBI): domain Eukaryota; kingdom Metazoa; phylum Chordata; class Actinopteri; order Syngnathiformes; family Syngnathidae; genus Doryrhamphus; species Doryrhamphus excisus. Next base: position 16,229,686 of record NC_080473.1, on the reverse strand, counting down.
ATATATATATATATATGTATCTATGTATAGCAAAATGATTCATTTCTGGTGCAATCCTTGGGATGGATCGGCTCCAGGTCATGTAAATACACAACAGTATCAATGTGATGTAAACATGTTCAATTGGGTTCCAATATTCCAACCAGGGTAATATACACAACTGCCAGCTATGGGCTATATGGGTAATTGCCCCGGGTGGCATTCTCCAGGGGGAACAGTGGGGGGGCTGGATGTATTTACTGACGCTCAGAGCTCAGTAAATCATCAGGTCAGGACATGGCAGACGGACGCCCCCCACAGGCGTGATAGTCTCGCCCTCAAACGTGATCAATGGTGCACCATGGTGATGTAGATGAAACCAATCAAGGTTTGAAGGGGGTGGGTGAGCTTTACCTAAGACTTCAGGTTAATGATATGTCAAATATGGAATTACAGTAACAATAACTATCGTTATCATTATCGTTATCGTTCAAAAATAAAACACATTTAATCGTGACTATTGTATCATATTAATTGTATTGCAAAAAAGAGTGAATTTTATATGTGTTGGTTTAGCCTTGGCTGCTAGTTTGGAGACGGTAGGATTGTTGTTCATTTGTGTCAACAAAACATGGAAAGACAAACATAAACAAGGGATTACTGTATATCAGGTTACATTTATATAGTAAAATATATTTTTGGGAAACAAAATGTGTAGTATTAAGTGTTACATTTCCAAGAAAACATGTAATCTTATGATGATAATGATTTATTGTCATAGCATTTCTTTTTCATTTTTAATGTGTACTTTTAGTGAAGGTTGCTTGTGTTTACAATATTTTCAATATTTTTATTTATTATTTTCAATATTTTTACAACAATATTTTCAGTTGAGAGCCATATTCTTACTTTGTTTCTCTGTAAAAAACAAACCAAAAAAAGATATTGGTAAACTCTTTGCTTTGCACCCTCACCCTCCTGTGTGAACGTATGTACAGTTTGCTGATTGGACTCAGTGAACTGTCCTGGTTTCCATGGAGACGCTGACATATTTACTAAACAAAGCCAGCTGAACCCTGAACTCAAACACACGACACATGACCGAGGCTCCGCAGCTACTGGTTTTGTGCAGACTAAATGTTGTGAGGTTCTTCCATGAAACATGAAGTAAGATGACATATTTGTTGTATTTGTACACGTGTGTGCGTGTGGACAATCTGGGTTAATGTATGCATGTCGTTCATAAAGGGAGGGGGTCACCTACTATACTCTCTATTTACAAGATAGTGTATAAAAATGTACACGGGGCCTCCTCCGTCCGTCCCCAAAACACCTTGTTGACTTTAACGTGACATCTTGACACTAAACATTGTTTTAAATATGTTTTTGGACTTCCAGTGAAAATTATTTCTTCTGTAAAATCACCTGGCTTTGCCTCATGGGCTTGGACAAACACTGATAAATAAAAAAAATATATATAATAATAATAATTAAAGGTTTGCAACTGTTCTGTCAATGATTGTTAGCTTTTTTTTTTAGAATCACTGCAGAATATTTTTCATCTGCATTGATTGTTTGAGATGAAACCGTTTGGGGGAAAATGGGAAGAAAATGGCTACTTAAAGGGGAAGTGCACTTTGTCTTTATATTTTGCCCATCAGTCACAATCCTTATGTGAAACATGAACACATATTTATTTTCCTTTTCTGTGCATTTTAGCGTGAGAAAACGATTTACATAACCGACTTGTATATTAATTACTTACAGCGATATTATTCATGTAGTAGCTAACATGAAAGACTTGTTTTATCTCGCTAGTCTCAGCATCATTCACAGACGGAAGAGTGGATAGCTAGCTCTCAATTTGGCTACAAAGACTCGACAAGATGCTCGTTTGCCGTCAGCATTTTTTACCCGAGGACTGGAGAACACGTCTTGTGCTGGAAGACACGGCCATCCCAACGGTAAGTGTTGTCGCTGCTATTATTATTAATTAAGGAACTAGCATGTGTATCCATGCGCCTCCAAAATAAGTTAAGTAGTGTGTTAAATCATCAAAATACTGCAAGATGCTGCAACCACGACGTGTTATCATCATTGGACGTGTTAATGCATGATCACAGCATGGATATCAAATGATGGAACGTTGTTGGAGGGTTTTTTTTTAACAGGGCTTCATAGTCCAAATAGGTGTATCCCAATGACATCATTGTAAGTTAACTCAAATTAACTCGTTTTCTTGTGTTATAAAGCACATAAAAGGGAAAGGAGTATATGTTCATGTTTCACATTAGAATAGTGAATGACGGGCAAAATTCCCAAAAGGGTGCAATTCCCCTTTAAAACGGTAAATATTACTAGTTGTCTTTTACCAGTGGGTTTTTATTCACATTCTGCTTCCTGTTCAGGGCCACGGTAAAGCTGGAGCCTATCCCAGTTACTTTAGGCAAGAAGCAGTGTACACCCTTTACTGGTCCCGACTCACCAGTCGATCAGGACTCCTGATCCAAATTATACAAAATTGTAAAACCAGATTTTGGATTTGAAGGAGGTTCCTAAATGCAAAAAGAAGAAATGACAGCGAGACAGAAACCTTTTAGAGTTGGTAGTTAATTGCATAATAGGCACAATAGTTCAGCAACTGATCCAAAGTTTAAGACCAAAAGCCTTCCAATGTTCCTGGCTTTGACGAGAAGATCCCATCAGGGAGGTTTTCCACATGGCGGTGGAGATGAGAGGGCACCATCATGATCTGGGGTGCTTTTCCTTCAATGGAACTATTGTGCAGGGGCGTCAAACGGCGACTGTTTATGTGGCCATGATAATGTGCTGGTTTCGCCGGGGTGCCCAAACCAATTTGCGGGGTAACAAGATGGTGCAGCCACTTTATTATTTTAGGAGTTTCTGGGTGTTTTTGAGCTTTGGTCTGGTGAGCAGCCTATTTCACTTTAATGCTTGATTTCTATAAATTGCTTATGTACCCCCATTTCTTCTTCTTGCATTTTAGAACTGTTTTTAGAACCTCTTAAGATCTGGCAAAATGTAAATTCTTGCAATTTTTCAACTGGTTTTAAAATTGTACATTGATGCCATTCCCACCAATGGGCCATTAGGAATGCCAAATAACTTAAACTGCATGTTATTGGACTGCGTGTCCATGAAGAGAACATGAAAAGATTATTTTAGCCATTTGAAAACCAACTTGTGCTATTTAGTTGTGTCTATTGTGGTGAAAGCCACTAGAGGGCGACATTACCTAATCTTTCAAAGCCTGTACTTGCGTGTCAATCTGATCTGAGCTTCAATTAGACATTTTAGTTTTGTCCCAGTGGAGGTTCTTCCTGGCCTGCATCCTGGGTAGTTGGACGTCCACTTCCTCCTCGCTGTTGTCTGACTCGGCGCTGGTGTCGTCGTCCTCTTCATCATCATCCTCTTCTTCGTCTTCGCTGGCCTCCTCCTCTGCAGCCTGAGGATCTTGGAGGTTCTGAGAGGAGCAGGAAGTTCATGATAACCAAGAAGTTCTAAAAGTCATGAAGATTCTACATTTTTATGATCTAACCAGCATCATTTACCTCCATTGGGTTGATGGTGATTGACAGGCCCGAGTCATCCCAGGTCCCGCCTTCCTCTTTGGCTGTCTCGAACAGCCTGACTTGTTGCTGGTGGGTCAGATGGATGTGGTAGATGCCTAACACAACCACGACCACCAGGGCGGCGATGCATATTACTATGACAACTGTGGCGGCACTCGGTACTCCTGAAACCATGAAAAACAAGCGTGGCTTGAGAAAACCGTTGAGCAAGGCAAGAATTCATTTGCAAAAAACACAAATTCATTCACAAAAACAAAACAAAAAGTAGGACTCGAACCATTTTGCTAAGTTTTAAGTACAAGTGGGACAGGATACAGTGGTACCCGGTTTTTGTTATTCATTTGATCCAAAAGGTTTGAAAAAACCCAAAACTTCTTCTCATGTAAATTCAATGAATCCATTCCAGACACCCCAAAAATATGAACAAAAGTAAATGTTATGGTAACACTTTACAGTAAAGGTATACAAAATGACTGTATAGTTAACGAGGAACAAACCTACCTAAACCTAAGCACTACTCATTAGTTCCTCAGTAAGTACTGTACTTTTGTGTATCTTATTGTAACGTGAGTCACGGACTTCCTGTACATCCTGGTGAGATAAAATTTAATATTGTTTCTCACTGTCTTTATAAATTGCTGCCACTCCCAGCTCTGTTTGGCCCCATGGAGGGTTATATAGGAGCTGTGCTTAATAAAACAATGCACACACAACAACACGTAAATGTCTTTGTTTGGGGACTCGATTTAGCGAAACGATATAGGACAAGGGGCTGCACAGTGGACAAGTGGTTAGTGTGCATGCCACTCAGCTAAGCAACCCGAGTTCGATTCCACTCTTGGTGATCTGTGTGGAGTTTACATGTTCTCCCCGTGCATGCGTGGGTTTTCTCCGGGTACTCCGGTTTCCTCCCACATTCCAAAAACATGCTAGGTTAATTGGCCACTCCAAATTGTCCATAGGTATGAATGTGAGTGTGAATGGTTGTTTGTCTATATGTGCCCTGGGATTGGCTGGCCACCAGTCCAGGGTGGACCCCGCCTCTTGCCCCAAGACAGCTGGGATCCAGCACACCCGCGACCCTTGTGAGCATAAGCGGTAGAAAATGAATGAATGAATGAACGATATAGGGCCAATGGAGTCAATTGTTACGTGCAGTATTGTTCAAAAACCAAGAGAAATATTTGGCAAAAATGTCCAACAAACCAAATCATACAAAAACAAAATTGCTAATATGACCAATAATATGATAGAAATGTCTGCCAACAGGCTATGTTTGACAAACTAGAATTCAATGAAAACATTTCTATATCGGTATAGAATTAAATACATTAATATCTATAAAACCTCCCACATTTAAGTGTGCTGTACAGTATCCAGCCATAATCATGTTTCAGTAGCAAACCCCAAACTTCCATCCTCCCAATGCTCTCTTCATCTAAAATGTTTATTTTTCATGCTGTGATCTTGAGCCTTTTGAAAGAACACAACGTCTATGAGTCTGCTGTCTATCGTCTCTATCGTGGCGTCCTTGTGTGTGTGTGTGTGTGCGTGTGTGTGTGTGTGTGCGTGCGTCCTGGAGGACTCCTCGGATGATCATTTACCAGCTACTTTCATCCCTTTCATTCCAGTTTACTTTGCAAATGGAATGGTGCCAAGTTCAACAGTTCTTTTCCTCTGCAGTTTTTGCACCAAAATATCATCAGGGTAGACTTCAAGGAAAACTGGACTTTATTTGGACTTTATTTATCCTTCCACTGGCACAAGGCGGCTAATGATGTGATGAAATGGGATTCACCTATTGGGCCTATAAAGCTCTACAAACGTTATGGTGTTCTTCCCATGCTGTGACCATGCAGTAAAAAGCATATTCATGATAACATGTAATGCAACATTTTGGCCATATGAAGCATTACCAGAACTTCCTTCCTGCACGCATCGATTTCACATCACTCGTAGCAACAGCAGCAACATGGAGGCAGCGTCTCTGAACACTAATCATGGCAGACGTCACGAGAGCCGCCGCCAAATATTTTTCATTTTTTCATTTGTACCCCCCCCCCCCCCCCCGGCAGAGAATAATGTAGCTGGGTGCTACGCCGATGCAGCTCCTTTCCAGTGAAGCACTAAGCCGTTTCATAGTGTTAGCATGTAGCACTAGCGTTTCATTGACAAAATAAGAACATCATAAAACATCACAAGACTAAATTGAGGTCAATTTAGGTCAATTTAATACATCTGGTTAAAAAAAAAATGCTGAGCGCTAATGTGCATCTTGTAGAGTTGTGCTAACAATGTCGTTATGTTCTGAGCCAATCAATCTGGTCGTGTGGAGAACGTCAAAGTTGATAAACTTTTCAGCTTATTGCCACAACCTTCAACTACACGAGGAATGATTTATAACTGGCCATTTACTCTTACAAACTTTTGCACGGCCCTGTGTCTATGCTATGTTAGCTTCTACAATAACGTTGTAATGTTAATAATGTTGCTGCGCCTTGGTTAACATACACGTCGTGTTATGTACACGTAACAGAGCTCATGTCATCATTAACAGGAACACGATGGAAAGGAACTAAATCATCAGGTTCTTGTCTCACTGATATGAGGTGGAAACGACGGCCAATCACAAATGAAGCTTTGGATAAATTGGGAATTTGTTTTCATTCTTAGCGTAGTTCCTAATAATGAATTTATTTGAATGGTTTTATTATTTCCTTTTTCTTTTTTTATTGTTTAAATCACAATTTCACATAATATATATTTTTCCTTGTCGTCCTTTGACGTAGCAAAGAATATGTCTTTGTCATGGTTGCCATTATATTGATAATCAATAGGCAATCAATGGCTTAAACCAAGGGTGTCCGAAGTCCGGTCTGGGGGCCAATTTTAAAAATGATTTTGTATCAACACATCCATCCATCTGTCCATCCATCCATCCATTAATTCATTCATTCATTCATTCATTCAATCATTTTCTACCGCTTATCCTCACAAGGGCAGGGGTATGCTGGAGCCTATCCCAGCTGTCTGTCCACCCTGGACTGGTGGCCAGCCAATCCCAGGGCACATATAGACAAACAACCATTCACACTCACATTCATACCTATGGACAATTTGGAGTGGCTAATTAACCTAGCATGTTTTTGGAATGTGGAAGGAAACCGGAGTACCCGGAGAAAACCCACGCATGCACAGGGAGAACATGCAAACTCCACACAGACATGGCCGAGGGTGGAATTGAACTCGAGTCTCACTCGGCCGCCATGCAGCTGTATCAGCATACTATGAAATAAATAAAATAAAATAGTCTTTGGGGGAAAGGAATTGGACACTCCTGCATGAGCCAATTAAATGTATGTAAATGGAATGTACCTGAAAGGATATTAATTAATGGCCAGCATGAAAATGACTAAGAGTACAATTTTACTGTGCTGAAAACATGCATTTATCCTATTGCATAAGCAGCTTTGTTGAATATTATTTTTTTAACAACACGAAGCAAAAACAATGTAGCAAATGTGTGCGAATGCTGCCTCCCGACAGACACACTTTTGTGCCTTGACGCAGCACCAATTTAGTTAGCACCAATTTCATTTACACAAATGTGTCAAGTGACCCATATTCAACCGCTGCGTTGCCATGAAACAATCCGCATGTGCAAATACCCACAATTCAATATGTCAACACCAGCAACCTACGTATGATTATTTTCTGAAGTGATTCATCTGAAGCACCAAGACGGACCAAATAAATATGATAACATACAGATAATAATAGATAACACAAACAGCAACATATTATAAAAGAGGCAGAAATGGAAGCTGAGTTGTGAACATCTTCCTTTTTCTAAAACACAAAAATAATAAGTCTGACTTCATGGATACACAAGGAAATTTTCACCATTGAGACTGGTACTCATATTTTTAAATAAAAAAAGATAATAAGCCCCAAATAAGCCCCTCTACCTGCCCACACGCACAACCAAAACTTTTAATTATTGTTATTTATTCTAAATTATTTTAATTATTTGTACAAATTACTGTTTATGCTGTACATTGTTCATATTTGATGTCATCTATTTATTCTCCACATTATTATTTATTATTTATTATTTATTATTTATTATTTATTATTTATTATTTATTATTTATTATTTATTATTTATTATTTATTATTTATTATTTATTATTACACAGGGGCCAGGCAACGACATTTTGTTGGCAATTTCACTCAATAAAGGAAGTCTATGTCTATAATCCAATACCAAATAGATTAATTAGATTGTCATTAATCTTTGATTAACTCTACTGTGCAGCGACAACATTTAGATGGTCTGGACTTACTCTTAACGATGGAGCCTTGACATTACTCCATGACCAACCTCTGCAATTATTTTCCAAAGTCAGTATCCCACAGGCATCAACAAAGAGTGACAACTTTTATTTTGTCTTACTTTTATGTACTTTTACAGCACAGTAGTATAGTTCTTTTTTTGCTTGTACAGTTTATACCATGTTTGTAGTACTGAAGGCTTTTATGAACCGAGAGGAAATCCATGCAGTTGTTGTTACCCGACATCTCAGATCCGATTATGTTCAAATTTGGAGGTAATTTCCTAGCCATTGAAATAGCCGCTAATAAGCTAATGTGCTAATAAGGATCTTGGCTAAATACACTTCAGATGTCAGCAAGTCGCCGCCCACTGTGGCCCAATTTGTGACCTTTTATTTCTCTCTCCCAGCACTCTGGTATCTGCACTACAAAGTGGAATCGGTCGGGCTGTGATGAATAATTAAAGCGAGTGTGGTGGAGGAAGACCAATGTCTCGCCATGTTCTCCTTACTTCACAAGCTCACATGAACTTCTACGCTTTCCGTTTCATGACGGCAGTCGTCTGGTAAACAAACTGGAAACCCAAACGGTTTTCACTATGTTAACCTCGGGGAGTGGGGTGGGGTGGGGTGGGGGGGCAGCCAGTAAAATATCTTCTTAGGATCATTTTACTGACGTGATGCAGTCTTCAGAAAAATAATTGAATGTCTCTGTGCTTGTCTTGGAGCCTTGTTCTTTTAGCTTCCCACATTTCCTCTACTAGTGTTCTGACAAGCAATTTTCAACATTTTCTTATATATATATTTTTTTCTTCTGATGATAGGGAATATTTATGATATTGCCGCATTAAAAAAATAAACATTCTTGCAGCAGATATTTAGAATATTTGAGCTATATTTCAACATGTGTATACCAAACAACAAAATGAGGGTCAATGTCAAGGTCAGGATAGCGTGTAAATATTAATATAACTAACTTCCAACATTCCAAGCTCAGACTGCCTCCATTATAATTCATATATGGTATCTAATATATCTAGAGAGAGAAGTTAACATTGTGGAATGAAATAAAACTTCACTTTGAGGATGTCACTTGTTTGACATTTGTCTCTCGGAAAACTTGTTGAGCTTGAAACTAAGCACCATATACAATATTTTTTGTGGTGTCATCATTCAGGACGTAACGGGAAAATAACAAGATGGCAAAGGATTGAAGCAAAGTAAAAACATGGAGTCAGTGAAGTTCGCATCCGCTGTGTTTTCTTACCTGAGTTGTGCCCAGGGTAGAGTTCATGAATCATGGATGGATTGTGGACTAACTGCATGTACTGAGGTGAAACCGCCGTGTGACTGGCATGTTCTCTGACCTCTGAACTGTGAATGATGCTCACCTAGTGAAAGAAAGAATATTTTAGTTCCGGGCAAAAAAACTAAACAAAATCTTTCAGGGAAATGGAACATATAACAATTTCCATGAATGAAAATGTCTCTAAATTGAATTGAATGAAAGTATTTGGCTCTGACTTGAATTGCTTTATTCTTACGCTGTTGGGTTTGACATCAAACCATAAGTATGAGACGTGACAGCAACATCCCAGCATTTATTTCTGGGTTTTTACATCTGGATCTGGACTTAGAACAAAGCACCTTTTGTTGAACTAGCCCAGGTGTGTCCCAGGTGTTGCATTGCTTATTCAACCAAAAAATAGCACTGATTTCAGATTGGGTAGGATACATTTTCACTGACTTAAGAATTGTATTTATGCGTTAGGAAATTCATTTGTGCATCAATGCATGCGGAGTTGGCGTACCCAGCAACACAACACGATATACCGCATGCAACAATCAACCACATTAACAGTCCAGATTGGAGAGAAGAGCAGAAAGCCTGCCAGCACAAACAAATATATGATAAAAAGGTAACGATAAAAATAAACAATTTGGTAAAAAATATATGAAAAATAAATACATAAAAGCAAAAAATACAAGCAATCTCTGTCCGAGTTAAAGGAGTGGCATAAACAACCGTTTTCATACATAAACCAGGCACTCATGATCCAGATGGATGTGAGTACAAAGCTTGACATGAATGCAAGTTAGCAGAATAATGGCTGTGCAGTATGTGAGTGGTAGTGATTTAGAGGTGAAAACAACATGAAAACCAGATAGCTGTCTGATGATCATTAAGAACCACGGCACAAAACATTAGTCATAAGAGCACAACTATTTGGAAGGTCCTAACAAGGAAGTAACCACTGATGTCCTACGTGACAGACGACAGGTAGACCAAGGAAAACATCCGATGATGACAGAATGACCTTAAAACTACTGTTAGTGACATCAGATACAACCGGCAGGTAGCGGTACTTCATGGACAAAAGTACAATGGCTACACTAGAAGTTGCCAACTCCACTAAATACCCCAAGTCAGACTGGAATTTGCCAAAAAAGGACAAAGATGAGCCCAAAAGAAGAGAAAGTTGTGTCTTTTTCACCGCAAGGTAGTACGTAAGGTCGCTAATTGAAATGAATGTTGTTGGCACTTTGAAACCTGACCTAGGCAACCAAGAAAATCAACAAAAGGTCAAATAATTAAAAAAATCATTGTGGCCATTTGTTATTCTAAATGTCACATTCTGTCAAACATGATCTCCCAACCGCTGCTTTTAAAAACAGTGCTTTATTGATTTTTGGCTAAAATCAATAGCTAGCAAAGAAGGAAGCAATTATTAGGACTTTGTGCATTTATATAGTTTATGATTTCAAGCGGTTTGTCCGTGGCCAAACTTAAATATAGGCGTCGCCTTGCATGGCACAAATTAAAGTTAGGTCAGAGCCTAACTTAACTTAACTCTTTGTGGGAGGGAACTTCACATTTTAGCATAATGTACCATTGTTTTCTAACTAAATATGACTTTTGCTACTTGAATGTGCGGATGGTGGCTGCTAGCATCAATGATCAGTATCGTTGACCTTCCACTGACCTCCAAGTTAAACTCATTGCTGGTGTAGCGTCCGTTAAGCTCGGAGCACGTGAGGCGAAACGTTCTCTCTGTCAACCGTGCAGGTTGCCAGTTGTAGTAACGCACGCCTCGGATGACCTCTTCATAGTTAGTCATGGAGTCCACACCTGGAGCGACAAAGACAGGAATAAATAGAAGTAGTTTTTGTTTTTCTTTTCATCTTGCCGAGGGAAAGCCCACGGACCAAACGAAGAAACTGCGCCGCTGTCAGCTTGCTTGAGATAGTACACGAGATAGTATCATCGAGCAGACTTCATCACCGACAAGTCATCCAAGAGCTCAAAAGGCATTGACAGAGCAGGGGCTTCATCTCCGGAAGCTGTTTTTTTTGGGGGGGCGGCAGTAACAGGAGGGTTTGAATGCTGCTTCCTCTATTCCAGTCACTGCTGTGGCGTCCAATCACACTCAAGGATGCTTCACAAACCAAGATGCTGACTTACGACCCGCATTCAGTGGCTGCCCACTGCTTTCCAAGAGGATGGGCTCAATGCAGAATCACATGACACTGTACTAGAGATGTGTCAATCATTAATCACGGGTACTCGTTTCCGTGAAGTCATTTACTTTGGGAATTTGTATAAATATATTTGTATATTTGTATTAGCCGTGCAGAAAAAGTACTTGCCTCAAACTTGCCTTGCCTTAAACTATATTATGGAAAGCAGGAAGTGAACAAATGTAAGAGTTAGTGATTATAAAAGTACCAGATGGAGGGGTAGGATTTAATAAGCTTTGCTTCTTCCTACTCCTTTTGGACATGTGGAACTGGGAACTGATTATGGGATGCACTCAATTGGAATCTGATGCATGTTCAAATGAAATAAAACCATTACCATTACCAAATCAACTCTCCTTCCTGCCTGACTCTAGACTCACTACTCCATGGGTGTAGATGCGGGTCATGAACAAATCATAACCACCGTTCCCCATAAATGACAAACAGTGACCAAAACTGCAAAAAAAAAAACAAAAAAAAAAACGTAAACTCAAAACCTAAGTCCCCACTCAGTGTCCTTCCCCGGAGACTCAAACTTGACAAAGTTGCCCATACTAAACATGGCTTCCACCTTGTTATAGCATAGCAAGCAAATAGCACAGACAACAATGGTAGATGCATTCATGGATATCAGGACATTACATGATTTAGTTTTTTAGCCCAGGGGTCCTGAAAAGGACTCGGTGACCCACGTAGTTGAGAATCGCCAGACGAAACGACCGTTGTAGATGTGACTCATGGATCAATCAATCAATCAAAACGACTGCTTGTTTTCCTGGTTATTTTACTTGTGCATGTGCTTTTACGTGATTAATCTCAATGAATTAATTATAATATAATTATAGTAATTAATTTCAAGTACTTGAATCAGTGAATGGAATCCCATGTACCATCACTACACTGTACATTGTACATGTGATAAATAATCAACTCATATTTTTATAGACCATATCAACTTTAGAGTCATAGCTCAGTGGAACTGAACCAGAGTAAAAACCACAACCTGTCCTGCTACAAAGATTGGCGTTACCATAGCAACTAACCATATATGGACATGCCAGATGTGGAGTTGGTGGCGTCCAGGTGTTTCCCAAGCAGGATGCTGGACTGCAGTTGGAGGGACTCCTGCTCGGGTTCCAGCTCGTCTCCCAACACCAGGATGTCGCAGTAGTCCAAGTTGTGGATGATCTCCTCCAGAATGCCTTGCCTTTGGGCTGCACACACACACACACACACACACACAATGTGAAGTATCACCTGTAATTGAATAGACTGTAAAACAGTCACATGATGTGATTCTGTCATACTCCACGAGGATCTCCTGAGAGAAGTCCTTGCAAACGTTGGAGAGCCATAATTCCAAGAGTACAGATCACAACACACTTTCTGCTCGTCATCGACTCCAATTACTCGCCGCCGCCACACACCGCCACGAGCTGCTGCGGTAACGAGTCCCCTCAGACTGCAATCCTTGGCCCTCTCACTTTGCTTCCTAAGTACTTGCATCCTGATCCAGCTCCCCCCAACCGTGTGAAGCACCTATACCGGTTTAACAGCCTCGTAAAGACGTGTACCGTGTTTGTGGTATTTGTTGTGTGTGTTTGTGTGAGTATGTGTGTCGTTGGGTGAGCAGAGACGAAGCCGAGGGGAATAAGGTGAGAGTGAGTGAAGCAGTTTGATGACAGACTTTGTGTGACTGCTGTCTTTATTTTAGGTACATGTGGTCATCCAGTTAGGAATGACTTCCATTCCGATGACAAATTTTAGTGTAAGTCGGAAGTCATACTGAACTTGGTAATGGTAATGGTAATGGTAATGGATTTATTTCATTTGAACATGCATCAGATTCCAATTGAGTGCATCCCATAATCAGTTCCCAGTTCCACATGTCCAAAAGGAGTAGGAAGAAGCAAAGCTTATTAAATCCTACCCCTCCATCTGGTACTTTTACAATCACTAACTGTTACATTTGTTCACTTCCTGCTTTCCCAATATAGTTTAAGTTTTTTTTTTGTTTTTTGTTTTAATTTTTTTTATTTTTGTCAAATCAGTTCCCAGTTCCACATGTCCAAAAGGAGTAGGAAGAAGCAAAGCTTATTAAATCCTACCCCTCTATCTGGTACTTTTACAATCACTAACTGTTACATTTGTTCACTTCCTGCTTTCCTAATATAGTTTAAGGTTTTTTTTTTAATATTTTTTTAAATGTTTTTATTTTTGTCAAATCAGTTCCCAGTTCCACATGTCCAAAAGGAGTAGGAAGAAGCAAAGCTTATTAAATCCTACCCCTCCATCTGGTACTTTTACAATCACTGTTACATTTGTTCACTTCCTGCTTTCCATAATACAGTTTAGGGTTTTGTTTTTTTTTTTTTTTTAATAATGCACTTCATACCAAAGTACAAGGTGATATGAGCATTCAATGCCATAATGGGTACCATAGTAACTGTCAATATAGTGATATATATAGCACATCATGAATGGTTCAAGACTCTTAAATCTTAAGTCATTTATCCTGTAAACAGAACACATCGACACCCAATATAAAAACCCTAAATTCTGTCATACATAATATTGAGAACAAAAAAACACAAACCTGATTTGTTATTACTGTCACAACCACAGTTGCAGATCCTTTAACATGCTCAAGGATAATGTAAGGCACTGGCAGTTATGTGTAGCGGCAAATAGTTTTTCTGGCTTTTAACCATAGTCTTGTGAGTACTAGTACTTGGGTTTATGCCACGAGTTACTGTTACTGCAGCCGAGCTTCGCCCAACTGACCTTTTGTCAGCTGTGTTTTTTGTTCATGAGCCTCGTGCTTTGCCTTTTGCCTGGATGCCCTTTTGCTACAGTGTTGTTTGGTTGTCGTGTTTTGGACAATTTAATGAATCGTATTTTTGTATTTGACCTGTTGCTTTGCACTTTACACTGGGAGGAAACTTTCTGTTCATAAACATTTTTGTTCAACCTCCTGCCTCCGCACCTTGGGTTCCGGACTAGCTCATTAGTTCCTGACAGTATCTGGTCTAAGCATATGCCGCTGTGCTTGGGTGAGACCAAGGTGAGATTTCTATTTTCCAGCAGTAAAATCATGAAAACTGTTCATTTTGCTTACATTTTCAAACTGGTTTTAGTGGACTTTGGAAAGAAATTAGTCCCTTTTCCAGTACACAGTACCTGCTTTACTTGGGCTACTTGGACACGGGCTTGTAAAGCTGCCAGTAGAAATTAAATCATTGACTGCAAAGAATGAAACAGTTTTCAGTTTAAATTGGCCAAATACTACTGATGGTGATTGATAGATGATAGATGATGATACCACTGATATGGACTTGAACACCATGTGTGCTATTTCGCAAAAAAAAAAAAAAAGAAAAACCCCATATTGAACCATTGAGAAAAGAGACACACTCTTCAATCCTGGCACTAAAACCGTCAACAATCCTCTGGTATTTTTACAGAAAATGTGGAATCAGAACCAACGGCTGATGAGATGCTCTTTTTTTCCCCAAGGTTTTAATTTGTCAGTCAAGTATGTAACGTCATGAACGTCTGATTTACAACCTGATCATGGTTTTATTGGTTCTGGATCTGGACTGACCAGAGCTTGGATCCGGAGCAGCCGCAGGTCTGTCCTCAGCGTCCTCGCCACACCTCCCATGTCCATTTGTTGATCTTCTTATCATGTTGAAACCACAGCTTATTGGCCAAATTAGCCTATACGTCCCCCGTTTTGTTTTGTTGCTGGGCTAAAGCCTTTTTTTTGTCAAATAGCTAGTGATGGAGAGATGAGGCTTGGAACCATTTCAGTCAACTGGTTCGAGAATTGATTCATTTCTTGAAGCTTCATGAGCACACTTGGATACAATTACAGGCGGATGTATCTTCATGTGTGATGCATTGAATGCTGATCTGTTTTGGCTCTTGGTAATGATTATGTACTACAAAAAAATGTATAATCAAATGATTAATCTACAAAGAGTAAGATAAAATATACAGTATATATAAAATACTGAATGTTTTCTTGTCCATAAATGCCATGTATCATGTGATATGGCAAGCTTCATCATGGTTGCGTTGGTAATACTGTAATATTATAACGTTACAATGTAGTACTATTAACCTTACCATGGATGAGTGAAGGTCCAGAACATGTTAATGCCTGAACATGGATGAGGTGTTATTATTGTACCGCAACTCCTTGAAACACAATAAGCACTTCACCTCTCAATAACGATGACAAACAGTCAAACAGTGAAAATACAGGTTTTGAAATGCAAACATATCATCTCTTAATAGTGTTGATTTGGCTTACTGATCAAGTCAAAATGTTTCCACACAATTTCCTCTTTCTAGCTGGCTCCATATCTTCTCTCTCTGAACTCCAAACTAACGTAACCGTATAGTAACCAAACCATCGACAAACACTATCCACACGCTCAACCGACTGACTCTCACCACAAAAGCCCACATTTGAATGTTTAAGCCTGAGGGGTTTATATCGCTGAGTGACAGGCAAACATCGTTTTCACCTTTTTCCCGAAGCCGTCACGTGGTACAGCCGGGCAGCGAGGCTTCGGACGTCATCAATTCCGGCCCCTCCCCCCAATGAATCAAGCCTCGGTACACGCTTCGTGGAAGTGCCCCCTCGATTACTCGACACATGCTTCGAAGCCCCGGAACCTCTTGTAACATCACGACAAATAGCACATTCGGGCTCATTCACATTCAGACCCATTGTGTACTTTTATGTTGCGTCTCTCACCATCGACAACCGCTACTGATTCCATAACAGGCACAATCATGACTGACTAAATAAACTGAGGACCTGAGGTGGCCTTGAGAAAAAGTATCAGACGAATCCATAAAATATACTGCGTGATAGAAGAAGGGAATGAAGCAGCAAATGAATGGTCGGCAGTAAATGAATGACACACAAAGCAACCAAAAGGAAAATGAATAAGACTCATTGCATAGGCTGAAAAAGAAAAAAAAAACATATTTCTTGAATCCTTGAAGCCTCATGAGAGAACACAATCTGCTCATTAGGGATCTTCATCTCGTGTGTGTCCACCACTCTTTGTCTCTTCACTCTTTCTTTCCGTAGCTTCCAGCTAATCACTTCTCCCAGCTGCCGTCTCCATTTCACCAGCGGAAAGAACTCCTCCAACTCCGAAAGCGCTGCTCTTTTCCGCTCTGCTTCCTTCGCAGCATTATGCACAATGGAGGACTCAAACCTCCCTCGCTCTAATCTCCTCCTAATTAGCTGTGGGCCAAGCCAAGGCGGGATATTCCTGCCACGGTGGTCAGGGACAAGACCGTTTAAATACTCATTTGTCAGTGGTGGACTTGACTGACACGGAGGATTCTGGTGTGTTCAGGTCTCAAGGTGTGCACACATCAGTACACAATTAGTGCGCTGGAGGTGGAGGACAGACACCCAGAGAAGGAACCCTGTAAGGTGCCGCTGCAGACAATGGACTCAACATAATGGCTACGTTAGCGTATCTGGACGGGAAAGACTTCAGCTTAAACGGCATTTTAATTCCGAGGAGAAGAAGGCTTTTGTCTGCAGTTGGATCAAAAAAACACGTTACAGCTGTCACCATGTGGATTTAAAGGGGACCTATTATGCTCCTTTTTATGCCCTTTGTATTGAGTGGTGGACTCCTGTAGAGCAGCTACACATAATAACCAGCACGCAAAGCTTTATGGGTCTTCCGGAATCTGTACCTATTCAGCTGTATTCTTTGGATTCCATGGTTCCCGTGGAAACAGTCGGTTTTAATGCATTCCACACATGGCCCGCCTCCAGGCACGCCCACTCTGCTGTGGTTCGTCCCACCGCCGGGTGCATAGAAAGACTTCTGGCTTTATGGGAGTTGATAAACGCTAAAGGTGTTGATAAAGTTTCGGCTTTTAACATCCAGCCATATGTGTTGGATCCCGAAGCCGATCCGGAAGTAGAGACTGGACAGTCCGAAGTTTCTCAAGAAAAGAGGTTACTTCAAGACGTCTCTTAATGCTAAGCAACTTTAGCATTGTAGCTTTAGGTTTTCTACAGCATTGGTAACTGAATGTGGACAATTGTGGTCCGCTCCCTGGATGCAAGCGCTTTTGCTGCATGACTTACACAAAATAAACACGGCTAGGGCACTGATAAATGAATACTTATTGCTTGTTCAGTCCACACAAGCAAGTAACGTTGGAAAATGTCAGCTAGTCCAGCTACATACTGGCCCAAGTTCACAAAACAATCCATCGTAAAATGGCGTTGACAGATTAAAATGCATTTGTTTTGCTGGTAGGGAATCAGGAATTCCAACCACTTGTGCCTGATGGCAGGGTTGTTAGGAATTGTAAATAAATGCGGCTTTGCTAGCACGTAAACAGAGGAGCCGAGCTTGGGGGAAGGCAGAGTGCTTATCTGGCTTACAGCCACGCCCATATAAGGAAGTATTTGCCTTTGTGATGTCACAGAGGGGCAGTTTTACCACGCCTTTTGAAATCGAGCGTTTTGAGCCATCCCAAATGTATTTTAGGACTCACTTCCAACTGCGTAAAGCTCTTATCTGGAACTTTGGCAGCGTTTACCACCAGAATACAACATTCTAACTACATGCAACATTTGTGGTTACTGCGTCTTACCCGTGTGTTGTGTCGCAGCGTCTACTCTGGTGACTGTGCTGATGATGTGGAGCTCCTGGAATAGAGCGATACCCTCAGAACCCCTGAGGTCAGAAGCAGGGAGACTCTGTCTTTTCAGTCCAGTGATGGTTATTCTGGGCTCACTGGGCTGCAGCACCATCACGACTGCCTCGATGTCAGGGATGGTGATGCAAGTGTCCTCGCCGAAACACCTGCAGACAAAGTGGAAACTAATAACAGCTTTTAATAATCATAGCTTTTATGAAACGCTTTTAGCCCTTTCTACGACCATCACTGATCATCATGTCAACCCGCAACATTTCATATTATCCTAAAAAGTGAAAAGAAAGTTGGATTGCAGAAATTCCTGCTCAGCACAAACTGTGTAAGATTCCAGCTGGTAGCAAAGCTTTTCAAATCCAGCAGGGCCTCTTATGAACATAAAAACCCGCCGTGAACTCCGGTTTGCCCAAGTTGGCCCCGAGTGTGCAGTCATTCAGGGTGTAAATACTTTGTCCAGTGGTCAAACAGGAGACTCGTACAGCAAGTACTGCGTCTCCACTTGGGCATTGCTGCAGGCCAGGGTGTGGACCATGATACATCATGAACATCATGTTTAAATGAGGAGCACTGACAACCTTAGCAGCTCCCAACGCAGTCGCACCGAGAGAGTAAATCCTTCAAATTACGCTAAAAGCGTCAACTGGAATTGAAGTATCTAAAAGTATGTTTGTTTTCCAGCGGCATTGAACCTCAGATGGCGACACAACTTCACGTTCAGTGTCTCAGAATACAAAAATAATCCCTGAAAGTTTGGCCGACAATTGAATGGAAATGTAATACTTGTCTCTAAATCCTCGGCAGTCAGTCGTCTGAAGCTCTTCATTTGAAACCAAAACAAGCTTGAGGGGATCATGTAATCTCTTTTTCCCTGTCTTCAGGCGATGGCTGAGTCTCTCTCTTTGTGTGTGCGTGAGTGTCTTTGTGATGTTTGGGCAAAATGCCACGGTTGTGGAAGTACGGTGATGCGGCACATTGGATGCTGCGTGGGCCAGCAGAGCTGAAACATAAACCTGGAGGTTGTCCAAATTCATTAGAAAGAAATATGAAAGGACGGCTACAACGATTAGCCCCGGTTACTTCACTTTGCCGTTATTAGGATTCTGGTCAAACAAATATAATCAGGGCTGTGGTAGGGTGTATTACTTGTGTAGAATTGCAGTATATTGTTTGAGGGAAGGGTACCTGGTGATGCGGTGGTGAAAAGCGTTCATGGAGGAAGTTTGCTATAAAATGTAACACAACTGGTCAAGGTCATCTGAACGTTCTGCAGTGTGAAAGTAGCAAAATTCCATCCTCCAGGGTGGAACCATCTGCATATAATGTACTAGTCAGTTGTGGTTCTTTATCAAGTTTGGACAAAACGTGCATGACAGAATGTGCTTATATGTGAGCAGACATTGTTTATTTAAATCTCCACTCGTGTGGATAGATCTGTGTTTGTTCATTCCTGCTGGAAAGATAAACTTTCCACATGTCCGTCAAGCCATGAATGCGTCCTGGCTGTTAATCTACCCCGTACTTTATTTTATATCCACAAAAACATCCCAATCACATATCTGTAACTTCAGTGCAGATGTCGGTTGTCAAGGGTAATTTCCGCAGAATGCGGAGGTGTTTTGTTGTCGTTACAATTATCACTTTTGACTATGTTGTCATGCCTCTTCAATGTGTTATTTGGCACAGACGGGGTGTAAGAGTTAAAGTGGTGTCATTTCCAATCATGTACAATTAAATTTGTGACTTTTGTCGGCGATAACTCCGGCACCCTTGGAAACAATGGCGGAGCAATTAGTGCTATATATATAACACCGTGGCCTCGTAAAACGATGGCAGGTGGAGTTGCAACAGGAAAAAGTGGGTGTTGCTGAAGCTAGCTAACATAGCGGCGCCATGCTGATTTTCAAATTGATAAAATTGCACTCTGGTGGCACAGAGCTGGGAATCTGACATATGATTTAAGGCCAGTGGTTAAATAACGGTGCTCAAGACAAATTGGACGAAATCTGGATATTTCACCTGCAACGGTAGACCATAGAACACCAATGATTGAAATGAATCTGTTTCATCTTCTGCATGTCCACACAAATATATGTACAAATATACAACATAAGGTGGCCAGAAATATTTCAGTATTGAACAAAGCAAAATTTGTTCTCAATCAGAAATCACTCCACACTCTTTATTGCTCTCTGGTTCTACCATATCTTACTTATTGTGTGGAAATATGGGCTAATAACTATAAAAGAAATCTTCACTGGCTAAATGTACTGCAAAAAAGGTCAGTAAGGATAATTCATAATGCCGCCTACAGAGAACATACTAACTCCTTATTTCTAAAATCACAAATACTTCAACTGGCTGATATAGTTAATCTTCAAACAGCTAAAATAATGCATAAGGCTAAAAATAAGCAATTAGCTAAAAATGTCATCCAATACTTCTCTACAAGAGAGGAGAAATATGATCTCAGGGAAGAAGTACATTTGAAACAC
This sequence comes from Doryrhamphus excisus, assembly GCF_030265055.1. Lineage (NCBI taxonomy): Eukaryota > Metazoa > Chordata > Actinopteri > Syngnathiformes > Syngnathidae > Doryrhamphus > Doryrhamphus excisus. The sequence goes on along the minus strand of NC_080473.1, from coordinate 16,209,055 downwards.
TTCTATGCTAGGACTACGTTATGCTAGCCATAGCATTTCAGTATGTGGAATCAAACTATGGAATGGATTGAGTAAGGAAATCAAACAATGCACAACGATGAGCCAATTCAAGAAACAATACAAGCAGTTGATGTTTGCTAAATACAAGGATGAAGAGTCTTGAACCAGTCATGATGTGCTATATATATCACTATATTGACACTTACTATGGTACCCATTATGGCATTGGATGCTCATATCACCCAGTACTTTGGTACGAAGTGCATTATTAAAAAACAAAAACAACAAAAAAAAACCTTAAACTGTATTATGGAAAGCAGGAAGTGAACAAATGTAACAGTTAGTGACTGTAAAAGTACCAGATGGAGGGGTAGGATTTAATAAGTTTTGCTTCTTCCTACTCCTTTCGGACATGTGGAACTGGGAACTGATTATGGGATGCACTCAATTGGAATCTGATTACCATTACCATTACCATTACCATTACCATTACCATTACCATTACCATTACCATTACACACACACATAAACACACTGAGTCTGTTTTTGTGAGCTTGAATGAAAAAAAAGAAAAGGAGGTTTGAGAACATGGTGAGAAATGGGAGTTGTCGCCAAGTCAACTGTGATATCCGCTGTTAGCGTTTTCTGAAAGCTTAGCAGAGGTGACAAAGGTAGCGATACAAAGGAAGCAAAGTAGATGGCAGGGGAAAGAAAGGCTGGAAAAAGTATTTGTACGTACTGGACGGCAGTATAGATGCGAAGATGTCGTACTCCTGCGGTGGGGAACTGTCGTGAGTTTATGTAGGAGACCCTCCTCAGGGCGGTGTTCATGTTTTCTAAATCCTCTCCCTCCATTACCAGAATGGATTGAGCCGGGTTAAAGTGAAACTAGAAACAAACACAGAAATGATTGAAACAATGAAAAGAGCAATATGAAAAGTACCGAGGTCCCAAGATGGCATCCATGTAGTGATTCTATATCAAACTAAATACAAGATTCGATAAAGGCCAATAATTGACATTTGAAGCTTAACATGCTCAATATTTGCATTTTCATTCAATTTTGCAAATTTGAACAGTCCAGTCTTGGGGTGTCTTAGGTGCTGATTGATTGGTTTAACTGATAGAAGCTGTGTCCTAAGACTTTCCTTTGTCAGGTATTAAACCTGAATGAAGCGTGTATTCTAAACAAATACAGAAGTACCAGACCAGGACGAGTCTATTCTGACGTATCCTGTGTGACTTTCAGCCTGCGTACCTTGATGCTCTTATCCAGACTCTCAAGGGAGTTGATGTCCAGTCCTTCTTTGCAAGCCTGCAGACAGGAAATGACTTTCTGACTCTCAATCTTTCCAGGTCGAATGGTCAGTCCAGATAGGCTGCCCCGGAAATACTGAGTAAACCGGGGTTTGGTCACCTCGCCACCTAATCAAGAACACAAGATCCACACAACCAGAAAAGGAATATTGAAGCTGTCACCCCATCAAAACATCTTGGACACGGACATTTGAGCTTCGTTTTAGTGATATTGAGATATTTATTCATTCATTCATTCATTTTCTACCACTTTTCCTCACGAGGGTCGAGGAGCGTGCTGGAGCCTATCCCAGCTGTCTTCGGGCAAGAGGCAGGGTACACACTGAACTGGTGGCCAGCCAATCCCAGGGCACATATAGACAAACAACCATTCACACTCACATTCATACCTATGGACAATTTGGAGTGGCCAATTAACCTAGCATGTTTTTGGAATGTGGGAGGAAACCGGAGTACCTGGAGAAAAAACAGCTTTTAATAAAAATAAATTGAATAACTACTACTTTAAATGTACGGGCCAAGAATTAGAACATGAAGTAAGTTCAAGAGCAATTGTAGGAGGAGCGTATCGTATTTGAACCTCAAAGTTTTGGTTTGGTTTGCTCGTCATCATTTCATGGTGGTATCACGATGGTGAGAGCCAAAAAGCTCTTGGTGGCCCTTGAACAGACAATGGTCCATATATAGATTGGTATTGGTTTATTGGTTTATAGAGGCGCCTGATGGAGCTTGTTTGCTATGGTGATGGACAGATGGAGACATGAGGTCAGACAGGAAGCTCCAAGGAAATGATGGGTGCAGATGACATTGTGATGTGCAGTATGAGAGCAGAGAGAAGAAGACCTGGAGGAACAAGCTGGAGAGTAGAGCAATGAATGTGTGTCAATGGAGGGGTATCAGGTGGAACTATGAGGATGTGAGGATCAGAGGCAAGGAAGGTGGAGGAGTTTAATTGCTTAGGGTCATCTGTTCCGAGCGACAGCCATCGTGGAAAAGAGGTGAAGGGGCGAGCGCAGGCAGCGTGGAGTGGGCGGAATCAGGAGTCCTCTGTGACTAAAGAGTATCAGCAAAAGTGAAGGGAAAAATTTAGTGGACCAAAGTGAGACCAGCCCTAATATCTGGTTCTGACAAAAAGACACAAGGCAGCGTTGGAAGTGGCAGAGCTGAATGCTTGGATTTTATTTGGGAGTGACAACGATGGACAGGATGAGAAAGGAGCTGATCAGAGGAACAACCCAGGTTTGGGAGACAAGGTCAGAAAGATGGTTTGACCATTTGAGAATGAGGGATTGTGAAAACATTAGAAGGTGTGTCCGCCGGGGAGGAGAAGACGGCAAGACCAAAGAGGTTTCTCGATGTGGTGTGGAGGACAAGCACTTGGTAGGACTGACAGCGGAATGTGCAAAGGAAGTGGCAAGATGGAAACATGTGATCTGCTATGCTAATCTCTAATGGGACAAGTGGAAAGTGTGAGAAGAAGAATGACCCTAAAGGTCCATGCTTGGGTTACCGGCTAGTAAATAATTGGTATAATATCGACTGTAGACCGAGTCACCCCCCCCCCCCCCCCCAATACTGTGTTATACCCAACTAATTTACATACATCAATGCATTCTGATAGCACACTACATTATTGAAACTTTATGGCTCATTTAGAGTCTCTGTGCTTTGTTTTTTTTCCGTTATGCAAGATGGTAGCTATCATTAATAACTGGCAGGAGGAACTATCCCATCAATTATATGAAATAATTATGTTTTGTGCCTGTGCCTCGTGATAATAAGTCTAAATATTTGAAGTATGTCCTTTAAAACGTGGAAGTTGGATCCGGGCAAGATGGGTTCATTAACGAGCGAGGTCGCTAGTTTGTATGCAACAAAGCCTGGCCTGCATAACGAGCTAAACTGTCTGTGAGCATTATGGCGTGATCTTTGTCCACACCAGAAACCACTTCTCTCTGCGCTTGTAAATCAACCATGTGAGTTTGAGCTCTCCTCCTGATGAGATTATTCATGTGAGTGTTGACCTTGAAGTCTGAACTTCTCCGAGGCCACCATTGAATATTTAAGGAGTTGGATATTAGCAAAAGCGCACTTTAATTGCAAACCCTAACCTACACAGATGATCGAGTAGCAGAGCAAATCGACAATCAATTTCGTTTTCTGCATTCTGTCGCTGCTGAAGGACAATTTTGAGCCTCACAGATCCAAATGCTGAAGAAGTAATAGTCTCCTACCATTGAAGTTCGGGGGAACCCTTAGCCTCATTTCAGCATTCCTTGCTGCACTTTATCAGACATTGTCCATTTTGACCCAGTTAACCTTAATTCCCAGTAGAGATTGAGGCTCAGGTATCACTGCTCACGATGATGCATCAGTGGGCTCAAAAGCTCACCCTGTGCAGGTGGAAACGCAGCTGACCACCGCTGGAAACAATATATCATACTTGGGGGAAATACTTAGGCAATATTTAAAACCAAATGCTGACGCATCGACGCATAGAACATGTGGAACGTTTGAGATAAGAAAGAAGAAATCACACTTCACAATTATGTGACTGTTTGGCTTTAGGATGATGGGCGTCCACACTTTCCACCGAGGGCCACATATTGAAAAATGCAAGAATGCAAGGGCCACTTTTTGTAAAGGAACACGTGCCCTGTGATTGGCTGACCACCAGTCCAGGGTGGACCCCAGCACGCCTGCGACGTGCTTCGATTTTCCAAGTTTCAGTTTAGTGAGAAAACCCAAGCTTTATTATAAATCCTATTACTGAATTGGCTGACCGGATGAAGTCAATTTAACACGCCCACTTAATTTAACAATTCAGGTTCCTAGCGTTACACAAAACTAGTGTCATATTTTAATACAGTATGTGGCGTCTCAAATAATTATATTCACTGCTCATTAATATGCGGCTACACTATTTATTTTTATTTTTATTTTTATTTTTATTTTTATTTTTATTTTTATTTTTATTTTTATTTTTATTTTTATTTTTATTTTTATTTTTATTTTTATTTTTATTTTTATTTTTATTTTTATTTTTATTTTTATTCATTTTATTTTTTTATTATTATTTTTTATTTTATTTTATTTTTTTTTTACACTTTTTTCCACTATTTCAGATTAGACAGACGAAAAGTGGACTAAGTGGAGTTCTTTTTGTCTGTTTTGTGCTCCTTTTGAGAGCGCAGTTCTTCATTTATTGCCTCTTCCCACCCTCTCTTAAGATAACAATCCACTCCGTTGCTGCTCCACAGATGTTATCAATGTAGGCCACAGAAAGAGGAACCATTAAAGGTCCCAGAGATTGCCAGCATTCCTGAGCTGCTCTGGAACCGAAATGATACAACATACAAAGCCCCACTTTACAGTCACTGTTATTCTGCTATGCTCTTTGTATCATTTACGTGCTCACTGAACTCTACGCTCACTTCATTTATGTCTTTTTCAGATGACTATGAATGCGAGTGTGAATGGTTGTTTGTCTATATGTGCCCTGGGATTGGCTGGCCACCAGTGCAGGGTGGACCCCGCCTCTCGCCCCAAGACAGCTGACATATGCTCCACACCTCCAGCGGTAGGAAATGAATGAATGAGTTAGTTTGGTACAAAACAAGTGTCTCCCTTCTCTGCCATCAAGGAACATACGTTGCTTTAAAAAGGCAATCTGTGCAGGGTAAAACCTTTGGGTTAAGATTTCAGCATTGCTTTCCAACTTCTTACCCAGGCTTAACCCTTAGCCAGTAGAGCAGAAAATGTCTCTTTCTATTCAAGGGCCTTTTAATCCTTGTGAAGGCTTTCAGTGTTCAATCAAGTAAATAGGAGCAGAGGAGGAAGAGGAGGGTCAATGCCACGGATGAAAGTAACACAGGAAGGACCCGCTCCTGCACAAAACACATCTTGACTCTCGGTAAAGCATCGCCGAGCGGCCTCATTTGACCTATGGCGGCTCCAAGACTCCATGAAAACATGGCCTTTCTGCTACCGCGGTGCAATTAGTGGCAGCTATCCGTTTAGGAGAGAGTTTAATTGTCTGACTTCATTGTGATGGGTTCAATCATTTGTCAAAGACATACTAAGTGTCCTCTGTAATTGCATTATTCATTCAAGGTCAAAGAACAAGTTGGCTACTCAATGGCTCCTTTAGTAATGATGCTCCAGGAAATATGACTCATGTCTTTGTGCTTGCTATCGTATGAAAGAGGTATTTAAGCAGCGTGCCGCCACCGGCGTCTGATTTGACGTCTTTGATGAACGTTCGCGTTTCAGTCCGCTGCTGCACATTTAGTCAATGATGATACGTGACTGAATGACCGAGTGGAAATGAGCAATATTATAAAAAGCCTTGACTTTTAAAGCCATTGTCAAAGAAATAAATGATGAAGAGTAATCCCGCTGATAAAGGTGGTCGCGTGCTACAAAATGTCAAGCCATTAAAACTGTATTGAGATAAACCAGGATTTACAAGTACAAGTACAAGTACAAGTACCGCTCACAACGCTGATCAGCAATGTTAACAGGAGTGAATGAATAACCTTGGTTATTGATAAATTATGGTTATGCCCATTGTGGAACTGTGAACTGATTATGTGATGCATTCAATTGTAATCTGATGTTCTGATGTTCAAATGAAATAAAACCATTGTTTTATCATGTGACATTCTATAACGCCCCATCTCAGGCCCTCGCTGTTTTTCGTATAGGATTCTTCCGTATGTTACTTCCCACATTTGCCCTACTGTTCCGTACTTTCTCCTAGTTTTTATGTTTTTCTGCGGCCCATGCTCCAAAGGGAGTTGGGACAACTGGGCGCTCCTGCTGATGAATGTCTGGAAACTTGGAAAAACTACAAAATGAAACATGGAGAGGCCGGTTCTTTCGACGAGGACACGCTAGTTGGTGCGTCTTCTAGTCGTATGTCAAGTTGTTTTCTTCGTTCCATCACAGTCAGCTTTTTATGGAACCTTTTTCGGTTGGGTTGTGACACACCATCACCTGTGGGGTCCGCTCCCTCCTTTGTTAGCTTTGTTGTACTTTGTGTGTCTCTCATCAAAGAGACTGGGACTGCTTTTCCATCTGGGTTCGGACCTACACAGCACGGGACCTTCAAGGGGTTTATTCATCTCCAAAGGGATTTCCTATGTTGGGTTTGGTTGGTTGTCTTTCATGTATGAGTAGCCTATTTCTGCTACATCTGTAAATGGAGCCTAGCCCTAGCCTTAACTCCCTGACCCCCTATCCCATAGCGTCCATTCCAACAAGACACCATCCAACAAGCTGAAGCAGTTCCGGTTACCTTGCCAGCAGGCCCCAACTGTCAGCTGCACGTCGATCTGTGACGGGTGAATCGGCCAGTCGTCAGTCACCAGGTAGGGGTCATACGTCACTCCGTCCACATAGAGGGTCACCGCGGGAAACTCTACGTTGATGACATAGTAATGCCACTCCTTGTCGCAGATCTAGAGAGAAAATACATGATTATTTTGCAGTCAAAACTACAACTATTTTCCAACTCATCTGAGCAGGCTTCATGAGATCAAACTCAGATAGCAGATAGGACAGTTCTGGTGTGAGGAGATGATGCAGGATCAACAAAATGTATTCTGGAAGGAACAAGAATCATCGTTTTGTGGTGCAAAATGACAGCGGAGAACGTTGCCATCCGAAGTCGTTTGGTAGACTCGTGCTCTTAATGTTCCATGATCATGGAATTGTGGATTTGTGTCAGAAAGTGGGTATTGATCAATAAAGTTCTTATATGAAGTAAAGATCACCTCCAATAATGGGGGGCTTTTTAAGGTGGTGACAGCCCTCCTAAAACCGGATAAACCATGTAAAATATGTACATAAAATCAAAGAATTTTAAAACACGAGCCACCACAAATCCCAAAAGTACCATTCCGTTTGGTCACCATGAGATCCGTGAACCAGGTTTTCAATATTGTCGTTTAGCGGCTGAGCTACATTAGCATTTGAGCCTCGTCTGAGGCACGGCTGAGTGTGCCACTCGTGAACATACTTGACCATTTGGAACTGATTACAAGCACACTCCTGCGTCGTTTTTATGTTTGACATGAGCTCTCGCTCTCTGGTTTCTTATCGAACTGTGATTCACCTCTTCCTCTCAGCTCCTCTCCTTCAATGCGTGTCAGCCTCTGAACACTTGACCTTGGGTAACCTCGGTCTGCGCTCATGAAACCCCGGCAGTTTCTTTTTAGTTGCAATTGAAGTGTGAGACACAACATCCAACATCCAAGCTCCATGTGATCTTTCAAGCACCACTGCTTGACCCGGAATATCAATGATCTCAAAGGTGGGGCTGGGAATCAATGGAGGATCCTGATGTGATCAATAACGGTGGAGGGGTTTTTTGTTTTGATGGTTCAGCATGGAGTCATACCTTTCTTGTCTATAAATCTCTGGAAGCACTTTCTACTGTATTATGGAAATATTACTTATGAGGTGGAAGTTGAAACCTCAACTATGTAAGTAACTTCAATGACGATGGTAGAATTTCCTCATTAAAAACAAAAACATGTAGAGTCACAGATCTTGTCCATGCAAACACTGAATCTTTCTGAAACGCAAATGTACTCATCTCCGGTGTTCAAAATCAGATGAATTATTACAATGTGTTAATCAATAGAGTGCCATATTGGATGTATAAAGATGCGTACATTATGCTTCAAATCAATGTGCACTTACAGCTTGGGAAACACACATTTTTCACCTGTGCTTGTTATCGGATGCACGCACGCATGCATGCAGGGAAGACCCACCCTGTATGCACACTCTATAATGCTACACAGACTACTGCTTGTGCTCACTGGTGTCACAAAGAGCCACGGTTAGAAACCGATCGTTTCCAAACGCAAGAATACAACATTCCAACAACATTTAATAATAATAATAATAATAGGTCCCTGTTAAATGCGTGTTGCCGTTTTGTGATGTGTGGTTGCCGATAAAACATGCAAAATAACAACATATTAGTACTGATAAAAATACAACACAACAAAGTCAGCCACATTTAGTATTCATGCGAATATACTTTATATAATAGAGTAAAAAAATACAGCAGCAATTAAAGATGAGTGAAAAAATGTGTGTGTCAGTGAGTTTCTTCTTGAGAGTAGCTGAAAGCCACATTCCACTTAAACAACAATGTATCACTATGCGTACGCGGGATATTTCGGTATCAGCAAATCACCAAAATAGGATTCCACAAGGACGTGTTAACTTTAATAACATCAGCAACACAGAAGGCGTCGCCATTCAGGCTAGAAAACATCAAGTGAGCATCATTAGCTCCAAATCTTCAAAGCCAAAGTTGGTGTTCAAGAGTGAATCTGTGAATCATATTCGGTACGAGAGCAGGAACCTCTGTATTCCCTGATTACTTCCTGTGCCCGTCCCCGATGCAAATTGACTGACGGATAAAAAATAAATAATCCCACCAACAAAGGAGAGGAAAAAACTGGAAACAACCAGAGGACAAAACAAAAAGTGAAAGAAAGAGACACGGAACAAAAGCATCACACATCAAAGATTTTTCATCATCACTCGGGGCACTCAATGGTGACAAGAAAACCAAATTGCTATCTGCCCACCTCCATCTCACACGCTTTATTTTATCTGCTCTGCTTTTTTTTTCCAATGCTGTTTCCTCGTATCTGTTGGATTTCAAAGTCCACGGGATCTCACCCGTCCCACAAACTTGAGAGGAGACATTTTGAGGGGAAACAGAAAAAGCAGCCTGAGACCAAAAGATGTCAGCCGGACTGATAACAAAGACAGATTGGAAAAAAAAGTGAGGGAAAGTAAATTCATTGCGGAAGAAGGACCCTGCTGGGAAAACAATTATGATGATGTACCAAATTCATCAGCAGGTGCATCATCCACTTAAACATATACGACATGCTACACATCAAATCCATGCTTTTTTCCCTCTGGGTGAAGGAAAAAAGTGGTGGCACAAAGTACCTGTAATTATTTATAATTAGTTTACATGTTTCCATAGCAGGTGTGCAGACAGGATGCACCATTAAACCACTTCAGTAAAAAATGTGACATCACTGACATCCACTAGTGGATTAATATGGCTTACTAATAATACAAAATGTGTATATTTAAGAAAAAGGTTTTATTTTTGGCATAAATTCATCATTTTCAAGCCTCGAAATGGCAAAATGAACTAAAATACAAAAAGAAGAAAGATTCAAAGATGCAAAGGCACCCATCTGGGAAATTATTCATGAAATTATTATTATTTTGTTTTGTAAAAAAAGATAATGCAATGTTGTTGTGCATACTAGTCAAAATAAAGTATATAACATATAACATTTTATTTTATTACTGTTTTCTGACAGAGTTGAAGCATAAGCATCATCATACTAATAATACCACAATATCCTTCACCAGGCTGTCATGTACCGTGCCCTCCAAAAGTGTCTGAACAGTGAGTACTTATCACGGTCGGGTCTGGAACCGTTTAATGTACACTGACTGAAATCTGTCAAGAAAAAAAAAGTCAGTAGTTTGTAGACAACACTGAAGACAAATATTGAAATGCTCATGCGGAAAGAACAGAAGAGGTCATAAGCTACGGCCTAATCGATAGTTCATAGCAGCTTAGACGGCTTAGGGTGAAGGGCTTCAGTGGAGCATCAGACACTTGGAATAAGTTGCTTATAAACGCTGCTCTTGAAGGACGAGGTGACGCCTGCATCAACAGTGGATGCTAGTTTCCGGCTGTGGCGACACGCCTGAAGTCGAGGCACGGAAAGGCTCAAATGGGTAGCTCTGGACGGCATTACGTGTGACAGAAAATTCCCTGGCACATAAAATATAACATATATGCCACCTGGCATCTCTGAGGGAGAGAACAAATCTTTAACTTATTTTAACTTTTACTTACTTTTCTACCGCTTATCCTTATGAGGGTCACATGTTACTTATACATATATTTTTGTGTTATGCAGCTATTTTTTGCACTCATCCTTTCATTATTTAATGCCATTCATTTATGATATATTCTTGAATAGTCCAATTATTATGAAGGTTTTTCACTATATTAATATACTAGTATTGTTATTTATTGTATTGTTTTGTGTTTCCCCACACACTCATTAAATGTCACACCCAAATATCAATAAACGGTCACTTTCATTGCAGAAACATCCCAAATGCAGCATAAACAAGTGGGACTATTTTGGTTTAATCTGGAGCAAATGCTGAACTTTGATTGACATATACATGCAATAAACCATGCAATAAACTGTGGCTTGATCATCATGCACACAGATGTAAATCGTGTATATAACTTTTGATTTGTATTGCTGTGATTTTTCACTCTCGCTGCTCTTGTGTGCTTTTGTGTGCTTAAGCCAAATCAAGTTTGTTTATATCGCTCTTAATCAGTCTCAAAGGGCTTTACGAGCCGGCAACAACTGATGACATTCCTTGATCCGAACCCCCAACCAGGCAAGGAAAAACTCAACACTCCATTTGGGGAAAAACAAAAAATGGTCATGTTGTTGTAAAGCTGGAATTTCCCCTGGTGGGACTAATAAAGGCACATCTTATCTTAAATTAATCTCCAATAGCTCATAAATGGAAACCAGCACAAAGAAATCGGACTATTTGAGGTTTGTGTGAAACGTCGCACAACGTCGCACAACTTGACTGGTTGCAACTGTTGACCTTGCTAAGTTCCTCGACTCATCAGTGATTGGATTTCAACAGTTTTCAACTTAAAAGCACACACTTTTATCCTCTTATTTATTTTTAGTCTGGGAAAGAAATAAAAATGGTTTTAATTACCATAAGTCCTTTTTATGTCACTTATGTTAGCACATAAAATAGTTTGTCTTCTAGTGTATAATTACAGTAAAAGAAGAAGCAACTAAACAGAAGTGACAGCAGCAAAGACGCTATTGGTGTGTGTCTGTGTGCATGTAATAGCTATGTGTTGAAGGTGACTGCTAATTACCGCTTGGTAAATGTGACTAATTAACGTAGCAATTATACAGCTGCTTGAAGCAGTCACAAAAGTCAAACAGCCAAATGACCTCTCCGCAAATTGCTCCTCAACATCCGCAAAAATACATGTTCATGTTGGAAACACACCATCATACCCGCAGGGCATTTGGTCGCGTGGCGACTTTAGTGGGATTGGTCACAACCTGGGGGGACGGGGCCTTCTCCATTGCTGCCCCCACCCTCTGGAGTTCCTTGCCCTGTTCCCCCAGTGCTTGCACTGACCTTCCCACCTTAAAAAAACAACTTAAAACCCATCTGTTTAAATATGTTTTTAATGTTTTTATGTTTATACCTGACTGCAGTGCCCAAGCTTTTAGTCCTGGTTTTAGCTCTGAATATCTCTGAATTTCTATTTTTTTTTTACTGTAAAGCATCTTTGAGTACTCTGAAAAGCACTATACAAATAAAATTTATTATTATTATTTTTTTAAATATTTTAAAATTTTGCATTGACCTATTCAGCTTGTTAGGCTTGTTCTTGTTTCTTCCAGAAAATGGTTGGTAGCTAAATTATTCGTAATTAATTAGCAAAAAATGGAACTTCAATCAGCCTTCGCCACTTCGCACTTTCAATTACGTTTTTTCTGCAGTAAAGAAAAGAGCCGGTTTGGTTCTACAGAGCAAATGTTTTAAACTCGATCATATAATTTGATAGAGCATATTGTGACTATGGACATAACCAACATGCGTTGCGTATTCTGTGATGTTTTTGAGGTGAAGTTGGCACATCACACGTATGAACTCAAGAGGTAGAACTTGTGATTGCACGGATGAATGCAGAGAGCTGGACTGGATTCATCAAGCTGGAAGTGAGTCACTTCATCTCCTTGAGCCGCTGCTGCATCCATAATCCACTGTACATCTAACCATGCGTTCAGCTGAAGTCAGACTTATGATGGAATGTGTTGGCAGGTGGTCCTCTGCTTATGAATGACTTCCATTCCTACAACTGGGATGTTTGTCATGTTTCTGTGTAAGTCGGAACTTATACTTAAATGTAACACCCAAGTCACTCACACTGTGAACAGAACACACAAATACGGTAAATACAAGACAAATACAAGAATGAAATAACCAATAATAGCAAAGATGGTGGTTGTCTTGCACACTGAAAGGGACGTTGCAAGTGAGGGAGAGACATGCTTACTGGAAGTCTCAAAAATGAAACCACTACACTGCTTGGTTATTCATTCTTTCATTCCAAAGGAGAAGATACTTTTACGTGTTTAAAAATATCTTTTTACTTTTAAAAATAACTTTTATCCTTGATGATGATTGCAACGTTTGAGCGGCTTGGACACAGCATGCCATAAATATTTATACATTTCTCACATTTATCATTTAGTTAAGAAAATGTTGTCTGCCGTTGCACAAAATAACAAATGAAGGAAGGCACAAACTGGGCCCATGTAGCCTAGTTCTTTCTTTTTGTACGGTATTAATAATTCATCAGAATATGTTTGTAATCACAAAAGGTGGTGGCACAGAACGTGGTAAAACCAGGACCACTCGTGTACTATAAATGCAGGAGGAAAAAACAGATGATAAGACTGAAGACCGGAGTAAAAAACAAATAATGACAACATGATCCCGCAGCTTCAATACGTAAACTGCATTAATATGCGGAGCTATGACACGCAACAGAGCGGCGATAAACTTTGTGCAAGCTCGCCGACTGACACGCAACATCCATCACACGCCTTCTCTTGATTACCTGGACTCTGACAACACATGTACCTCTGGTACTCCTACACCATATTCACCTGCCTGCTATTCAACACTTTCTTATCCTTTCCTCCGACCACACCGAAGGTCAGGGTGGGATGTGCGCAATCAATCTTCACCGCAGCCTCTTGACAGCAGCCCTGCAGCGAGTGCTTCAGCCCTTTGGAGGCAAAAGCACCGCTTCAACGAAACTTTCCTTCTTCAAAACTGTTTGAGTGGAAAGACAAGTGTGAGAGGAAAGTTGAAGACTTGCTCAGAAAGTAAGGTTACCTTCACACTAGTACACACATGTAGTACATAATACCATGAGGCTTAGACATGTCATCAATGAAAATATGCAAATGTGAATCATGTTTTGCATAAGCCAATTCAAGAAACAATACAAGCAGTTGATGTTTGCTAAATACAAGGATGAAGAGTCTTGAACCAGTCATGATGTGCTATATATATCACTATATTGACACTTACTATGGTACACATTATGGCATTGTATGGTCATATCACCTCGTACTTTGGTACGGGACAAAATGTTAAAAAATTAAAAATAATTAAGAAAAAAAACAAAACAAAAACAAAACAAAACAAACTGTATTATGGAAAGCAGGAAGTGAACAAATGTAACAGTTACTGATTATAAAAGTACCAGATGGAGGGGTAGGATTTAATAAGCTTTGCTTCTTCCTACTCCTTTTGGACATGTGGAACTGGGAACTGATTATGGGATGCACTCAATTGGAATCTGATGCATGTTCTAATGAAATTAAACCATTACCATTACCATTACCATTACCAACATGTTCCGATTGACTACAATCCTGTCCAAGATTGTGCTAGATGTACTAACCTTTGCCCTGAGGTATACCTTGACTTAGACAGATTCTTTTGTTTGACAGAAACACTACAAACCTTCAACCACGATGACGATCAATGTCAAACATGATCATGCTGGAAGCTAATATCATTAATGTCATTGATAATCATTTTTAGACGTGCATAAAAAGCCATCGCTTGGGAGTTGGCTTTGAAGTCTTGTTGGCCTTAAAAGGGAACTGCACTTTTTGCGGGATTTTTGCCCATTTTCACAATCCTTATGTGAAATATAACACATATTTATTTCCATTTTCTGTGCATTATAACATGAAAAAACTAGTTAATATGAGCTAGCTAACAACTTTCGTCATGAGAAATATCTAATTTGACGCTATAGCCCTCACAAAAATCTTAAAAAAACACAAACAGAGTACCATTTACATAGCTGACTTGTACATTAACCAAGCTAACATGAAAAACTTTTTTTTTTCTGGTGACACAACACTAACCGTTTATCTCCTCTGCTGAAAAAAACACAATAGACACAACAGCTACCAGCATGACCAGTATACCATCACGAAAACACAACAAAAGCTGGTCTCTGCTGTTTATTCCAGCAGGGTCAGCATCTTTCACAGACGGAAGAGTGGATAGCTAGCTCTCAATTTGGCTACAAAGACTCAACAAGATCCTCGCTTGCCATCATAATTTTTTACCTGAGGACCGGAACACACTTGTGCTGGAAGACACAGCCATCCCAACGCTGCTGTTGTTGACAGAACTTGACAGAACGTATGTGTATCAATACGCTGTAGTAAAGAAGTTTCATCAAAATCAATCAAGATACTGCAACTATTACATTTTGTCACCAGTGTACATGTTAACGCATGATCACTGCATGTATATCAAATGATGGACTTTTTTTTTAGAGGTCTTTATAGTCTAAATAGTGTATCCCAATGATGTGCATTGTTAGCTAGCTCCTATTAACTTCTTTTCTTGTGTTACAATGCACAGAAAAGGGAAATAAATATGTTGGATGGTGAATGATGGGCAAAATTGTGAAAAAGTGCAGTTCCCCTTTAAACACAATTATCATGTATCATAACGCTACATTAGCTCACAGCCTCATAAAGGGAAGATGATGCGATACAAGGATGAAGGGACGTGAAAGAAAAAGAAACTGATTCTAAAGGGTGTTTTTGCAATAAAGACTAATCTCATTTGCGAGGCACACGGTGATAGAGGATATGGAGAAGTGCTTGCGTGTAATATGATCAAGAAATAATAATTCCATCTGTGAAGAATGAGAAATTTCATAGCAAGAGATTTTCAACACAAATGTTGTTGGCTCTGATTACGCAATTTAATGTGATAGCTGGAAGATGAGCTTTTCTTCCTATACTAAGGAGCTTCGTCTAACATACAGAGTATAAACATGTGTCTCATTTGCAAATAATAGCAGGACTGTGATATCACCAAATTACGCTTGAATTTATTTCTTACATAATCAAAGTAATGTTATTTGGTCATTGCAGAAAAACATGTTCAAACAAATATACCAGTTTGCTTCAGCTGGGAGTGGGGCAACTGGGCAACTGACTTGACTTGACTTGATGACTCTGTCTGATGACTTGAATGAATGTGTTGCGTAATGAGCCCCTTTCAAAGTATTCAACTTAGGTGATCATCATTATTTCTTGAAGACACCATATTTTCCCATTCAAGGACTACACTTCAATCCTATGACTTTGAACCTGACTCGACTTGAGACCTGACTTGCACTTTAAAAAGTTTGCCCATAATTCACAATTCACATGAACGTATATTTCTTTCCCTTTGTTGTGCTTTTTAACAAGAGAAAATGACTTAGTATGAGCTAGCTAACAATGAATGTTATTGGGACATATCTATTCCGACTTTACACTTTTACACTTATTTCTTACATAATCATAGTAATGATATTTTGTAATTGCAGAAAAAAATGTTCAAACAAAAATAGCAATTTGCTTCAGCTGGGGGTGGGGCAACTGGGCAATTGACTTGACTTGATGACTCTGACTTTAGTCTGATGACTTGAATGAATGTGTTGCGTAATGTGCCCCTTTCAAAGTATTCAATTAACGTGATCATCATTATTTCTTGCAAGACACCATATTTTCCCATTCAAGGACTACATTTCAATCCTTTGACTTTGAACCTGACTCGACTTGAGACTTGACTTGCACTTTAAAAAGTTTGCCCATAATTCACAATTCACATGAACGTATATTTCTTTCCCTTTGTTGTGCTTTTTAACAAGAGAAAATGACTTAGTATGAGCTAGCTAACAATGAATGTCATTGGGACATATCTATTTCGACACTATTGTGTTTTTGGCCTCAGGCTTCTGTATCAGGAGTCGGGAACAGCATAGCATGAAATTCCAATCAGGTTAACGCATAATGCCAGTTAGAGAGAAAACACAAACCCTCTTTTGCTGAGATTCACTGCATTCTGAAACACGGATTAATCAAATAGTATACTAATACCATAGCTCAGGATGACAGTGGTGGTACGGTACGTAGTGACGTTAGGAATTTACTCCAGCAAAAATAATGTGGCAGAAAATGTGTCAACACAGACAACCGCTTTTAAGGTAACATATGATGTTAGCTGTGTAGATTGATCGATTGATTGTTAAGGATACTGAAAAATGTATGACCTATTTTCAGAAGAAAGTGTGTACCCCCGATCGGCAAGGAGAGCATTTGTCTTCTGTATCACACATTCCATTTTTAAAGATGTCTCTCTATGACAGCGTGTTTGACAGCGTTTTATCGACTATGGTATATTTTACGATCAAACATTTAAAACTGTGTCTCCCAAAAGGAGCTGGTCACTTTGTCTTTTCAACCACACCATATAAGATGTTTCAATAAAGTTGAGTGTCATTCACTCATATCTGCGACATGGGTGTATTTTTTTTTGTCAAATATGCAGGCTAAAAGCAGTAATTCTCATGTTTAAACAATTGACATAACTACTTTTTACATGTCTAGTGTTGATTTAGACTAATAACTCATTTTTTTGAGGATGGAGTGTGCGTGCATGTGTTCAGTCTTCACAGCGGGACAACAAATATTCATAAACCCGCCTTTGGATATAAAACAATGCCACCCACATGGTAGCACAGATGGCAGTGACTGAATACCTGCAGCTCTTCTGCGTGCTGAAGGGCTATCGAGGAGCTGCTTGTTCCGCTTTGAACGTAGCTTTTATTTTCCTCTCAGCATCATGCCTCATGTGTTGGTCAAAATTGCTTCATTTGCACATTAATGTGCTGCAAAGTCTGAGGCAGCTGTGTGTGCATATTTTTGGATTATTTTGTAATAGTTGCTTCATACGGCGTGGGCTTCGGGGGCTCTGCGATGGAACAAACATCTTGCACTGCTTCTTACTGGTGGGTATTTACCAATATATAGTACATGAATATCATGATTATGTGCAATATGCAGCAAGAGGAGTGGACCAGGATTCTCCAGGCCACAATCAACAACCCGATCAAGTCTATGTGAAAGTGATGTGTTGCTGCCTGAAGCAAGTTTGGGGACCCACAACTTGTTAGTTTTGGATTCTCTGGCTGTTTGGTCCCACTGCTCCCGTCTCCCTGCAGCAGGAAAGCCTTTGTCAGCAAAGAAGTGCTGATGAACCCATTAGACATTGCTCAGCACTAAAGTCACAGAAATATATTTGTCTGGAGAGATAAAAGAGAAGACTCAAGTGAGCAAACAGACTTAAAAGGCAAAAAAAAAAAAAAACCTTGGAGCGGCTGTGCAAATTAAGACGCTTTGCTGTAATTATACTTTCTTTTCTGTATGTACGAATGTGGAGGAAGAAATCAATACATCAAGCAAAGACTAGAGAGAAAACAAAGAGAAAATAATCTAGAAATATCGAGTTTTAATCCTGTATTGTCAGCACGCTTAGACTGACAGTCCTTTTCTTGACATGCTTGGACAAAATGTAGCATTTGTCAAGAAAGAGACTTTGTGCCCAAAGTCCAAGTTCAATACAAATCCAAAAGCGCTTCAGCAGCTTAATAAAACTCTCCCTACAATATAGAGGCCAAAAATAGCAAAGCATAAAAAGAAGTGAATCACAGCGAATACAAAGAGCCTTCCGACACAAAGCCGTGTTACCTCAATTTGGCTCAAATGGCTGTTAATGGATAGAACACAATTTCCAGTAGGTCAAAGCCAACATATGCATCCATGATTTTCCATAATTATAGTCATTATGCTGGTGCTTGCAATGGCTGCACCATAGAAAAAAATAATTGGAATGCAGTAAAGTTATGCAAAGAGCAGAGACGGTTGTTCTGAGGGTTGGGGTATTGAAAAGTACATTTTCCTTAAATGACTTCCACAGAGGAGGAAGTGGCAGAAAAAGAAAAAGTGAGGAAAAGGCAAGATGAATTCAACAAGTAATTAAAGTTTTCCTTTCATTCTTTAGATACCACTTATGCTCATGCAGGAAGACTCATTTCAGTTTTTGTCACCAAGACAAATGCAAACATTTTCAATAAAAACACATTTATATTGGAAGGCAGCGGACGAGTACAAACATACATTCTCGTGCCAATAAAAGGAACCTATGATGCGTTTTTGACTTTTCTGACCTATAAATGTAGTTAGAATGTTGTATTCTCGCGTTAAACCATACCAAAGTTTTAGATAATGAGGTTTGGAAGTGAGCCCTGAAAGAGGTTTGGGATGGCTCAAAACGCTCTGTTTCAAAAGGCGTGGTAAAACTACCCCTTTTGTGACCTCACAGCGTGTCTATAAGCCAGATAAGCGCTCTGCCCTCCCCCAAGTTCTGCGCTGAGTTTACTTGCTAGCAAAGCTACATTTTTTTACAATTCTTAATAACCCCACGATCCCACGGTCTATGCAGTGTGACAAACCACAGCAGAGTGGGCGTGCCTAGAGGCGGGCCGTGGGTGGAACAGACTGTTTTCACCGGAACCACAAAATCCAAATAAATGCAGCTGAATAGGTGCAGATTCTGGAAGATCTATACGATATATAGATATATAGCTATAAGATCTAACTCAATACAAAGGGCCGAAAAATGAGCATAACAGCCGCTTTTGAAATATGAACTGCACTGTTCAGGTTGTCGTAGAAGACTTCATGTCTCTCATCTGAGCAGGTGTCATCACCTGACTAGGTAGGACATCAAACACACCCAATTCTTGTAATTATCCCTCTTACTCACACACACATACACAGTTTCATTATGAGTTACCGTCCTTTCTCTTGGCTGGGATGTTCAGCCACCAAGCCAACCCTGGTCGAAACCAGATCAGACCAATACACCAACAAACAGTCAACAGGGACATTCGGACTGCCTCCATAGAAAGCATATGAGGAGGATGAAGAGGAATTCGCTTTCACTTTAGAGACCTTTGGTGAATTGACTGACAGTTGGCTCCAACTCTAGAATTGCAATTGCTTGTATTCAGTCTAAATAGAATACTTTGTTAAACTTACTGGTACTTTTTTACTCTTTGACAGTTGATAGAATTAAATGACTCGGGTGGTTCCTGCCCTGGTAAAAGGCCTGGACTGAACCCGGTTTTCCTTAAACCCTATCCTATAGTCCCCCTGTCATCGCCAAAGTGGACATCATAGTCCAAAAAAACAATGTTTTGCACCAAAAAATTGTGAAACCATTCTCGTTTGTGGTGTGCTTCTACCTTCTACAGGTTAAATACTCGGGATCCTACATCATCCCCTCAGATTGCAGCAGTCCGAGCTCGTCGTGAGCAGCAATTGCTGAAGCCTGCTCGGAAGAGAAAAATGTCCTCTACTCCAACCTGAACAGTCCAGTTGCGATCAAATCTCTGCTCTGTGAATAAAATGACTTGGTTGTCTGAGAATATTCAGTCATGTTTACAAACTTGCAGTAAATCAGACTATGAAACTAAAGACCGACTTCTTCTGTGAAGCTTTCCATATGACAAATGTACAATATTTGTAAAAAATATTAAAAAAACAGATAAATATGCCTCAAAAGTATCAGTCATGGCAAATAAAAAAGGTAATGATCATAGAACCAAAACTTACTGTAAGCTACTCCATCTTTGTCCTGGCTACTCAGTACAATAGTGTATGGCTGAGGCGAGATAAGAAAATGAAGAATGAAATGCTGTGTTTGGTGTCTTGTCAATGAAGAGGATCCTGCGTGTTCTAGCTAGCTAGATATTGACTAGACGCTATCTCTGCTAGAATCCAGCTTGTTCACCGCCGGCTGAAAATAATTGGGACATTTGGCATTTGTGTCATCTTCGATCCTGCACCCGACCGCCGTGTGCAGCAGAAAGGCCCATTTTTGAAATGTTCCGTCTGATAAAATTAGTCGTGGTTGCAGCTGTGCATGTCTCTCCAGAATCAGGTGTTCTTGTTTGATTAGCGTGCTCTCTTGTGTGGTGAAGTGACCTATCTGACCGTCAGTCGGCATCCTTGATCATCAGGCATCTGTCGTCTAGCCAAACATTACGCATTCGCACGAGCTGGTAGCAGGTGGCTTTTTCCTTCTGAGTGTGTTTTTGGTGCAGTTTCTACAAATCTGAATTGTGCAAATTGAACATTTTGGTTCTCCAGTAAGCAAGGAGATATTATCCATTAATAACATATACAGTCAACCCTCGTTTACTGGAGGTAATTGGTTCCAGAACCGACCACAATAAGTAAATTTCCGTGAAGTAGGATTCAATATTACTAAATGTTATGTTCATAATTAGAGCATAAAAAACATGTTCATGACTTTCTAAATATGTTTTAATCATTATTAGAGCCCTGTTGACAAGAAATAACACCCCTATAGTTACTTGTGGAGACTACAGGGTCACAGCAGGGACACAAAAGATGGCCACTGCTTTAAGAATAGCATGCTACTGAGCTAACTAGTTGGCCTCCAATTTATTTCATCTATTTATTCTGGGTGGGGGGTTGGGGCCCCGCCCAGGAATCCACCCACATTGTCTGCACAAACGGCAGCAGTGTGTACCAGGGCAAGAATAACTTCATTCATTATGCCACTGCATGCCTATTAAGGGGGGGGGTATGCTCTACCAAATTAATTGGTATTAATTAAAGGCTCGAGTTTTTCTTTTTTTAAGAGGATTTCAAGTGCAGCAAAGCAATAAAAGAGCAAAGCACACCACACACACACACTCACACACATAGCAGCTATGGATGTGTGTAAAACCCATTTAGTGAAGTAGAGTCTAAATTAACCTCAATCAATGAAAGCACAAATTGCCAATTGAAAGACACATCAAATTCATAAAACTCATCGGACATTTTATACATGATGCTGCAGTCACCTGTTGAAAAATGATACACAATGTGTATCTGAACTGTCAATTGTCAAGAAATCCATCTATCCATCCATCCATCCATCCATCCATCCATCCATCCACCCATCCTTCCACCCATCCATCCATCCTTCCATCCATCCTTCCATCCATCCATCCACCCACCCATCCTTCCATCCATCCATCCACCCACCAATCCATCCATCCATCCATCCATCCACCCATCCTTCCATCCATCCATCCGTCCATCCATCCACCCATCCTTCCATCCGTCCACCCATCCACCCATCCATCCATCCATCCACCCATCCATCCACCCATCCATCCATCCATCCATCCATCCATCCATCCATCCATCCATCCATCCATCCATCCATGTGAGCTGAGGTTTTATATGTTGTGGTGCACTGGATGCTTCCTACCTGGTCCAGTTTCCAATGGAACTCGGCAGGTCTGAACGTGTCCACCTGAGTAAAGTCCCTCCTCAACAGGAACACCAGGCGGCAATTGTGGACGTAGAGGGAGTAGTGATGGCGATTCATCTCTGTTGGGGGCAAAGAACAAAAGGAGTCCGTCACGCTCCGCAGGACGGGAATCATGACTTGCTGTTTAGTGAGAAGGACTTTTACTGGAATATTTCATAGAAAATGCTTAGTCAGTGCTTTAGTCATGCTGCTCTATTGCACCAGCAAACTTGAATTAGTGCAGTGGTTTTCAAACTGGGGGAGACACCCCCCAGGGGCCTCCAGACGTTATGACACGTTTCATATATTCAGTTTTGATATTACTATTTCAAATGGCTGTAGATTGAAAATGGTTACAAATAAATGCAAACTCTAAATGAGAAAAGTCAATAGTATGACCCAAAGTTTGTGATGGGAGTAATACTATAATATCTAATTTGTATCATGAGGAAACATTTATTCTTAATGATTTCACGATTGAACGGCTAACACCAAGAATGTGGGCGGTTCTACTTTCTCAGAGATTGTGATCATTTTTATTTCTATATTTCTCTTTTTTTCAACACACTTCCACCAGAAAAGCCTGCCTGACATAAGAAGTGCCAAAAGTCGTAAATGAGACACATGCTGTACAGTATCCCTCCTACATGCATCCTGCACGTGTATCTGTCCGCTGTGCATGCTGAAACACGTTAGTACAGTGTTTATGGACCAAAATTATGTCATTCATTTATAGGAGTGGGTACGTAACCACACAAACCTGAGGAGACCACCTGTACTGCACAATTGGCAATACACACTATTTGTATCAGGGCATGTAATGAAGATGAGTTCTTCAGGTAGATAGATATGATATAGATATGTCATTCATCCTGAAGGAAATCTGGGAAAATTGTACTCAATTGTCATTTTGCCATATAAAAATGTCAGAAGTGCAATGAATTTGTCGTACTTAGCCTGCAATTTAACTCTTAATTACGCTTCACTATTCTCCATTTTGTTGCATTGGAATGGTTTAAGTTTGGACTTCAGTCTGTAGAGTACAGATTAATAGTTATCATCAGTTTCTCAATAGTATTTCAAATCAGGGGGGCGCAAAATCCTTTTTTCCCTGGTGGGGGCATGACAGAAAACAATCAATCACATGTCCAACACTCACCTGTCTTATCTGAATTACAAAGCAGCGTCTCCTTTTCAGCCCTGAGCCCAGGACTTGGCCCGTGCTTCATCCATGTTGCAATAGTGAACTGGTCTGTCAGGTTCTCGGGTACCACCCAGCTTGGGATTTTAGCCGCCTGGTGTCCGTCAAAGAGGAATATCAAGTCGCTGTCCCTCCCGCTGTCAGTCACTAGAGAAGTTGTCCAGTTTGTGGCAGCAGAGGGGGCGGGGAGAAGGTCGGTGCTGCCCGATGAAGCCCCTGGAGTCATCGTCATTCCAACAAGGAGACACAACAGAAGATGTGTCAATAACAATCATAGTCGATGTGTCGTTTATTGGTCCAACCTTGGCGATGATGACTTGTGACTAAAGCAGATGGCAAGGCTTAATATCTAATCAATGGGGCTATCTGGCTATCGATTCATGACAAATGAAACCGGGATATGTGAGTCAACCAGTGCAGCGTTGAGACACCAACGGCCCGTTGATGAGTTGCAATGTGACGCACAACACAGATATCAAGGATAGTTTGATGCGTGCAACAGCAAATCACATAAACTGTGCGCTCGTGTTACTTGACCTTTTACATTTCCTAGCAAATACTCATCATCACGCCACTGCATGGAATGGTACCCTTTCTCCTCTTCCCTGTAGAAGAAACTCTATCATTCCTGACATTTATGACACAATAACTTCAATCTGTTGGGTCCTGGACAGCCTTTGTATATGTCATGTCATATCCTATGTCCCAACTGATGTATATTTGCCACACTGGGCGAAAAAAAAAAAAAAAATCAATGACCATGTTTATAAGTCTTGTGTAGCAGCTACAAATATAATAACTCTTGTTAATATTCAAATATTTGCACAATATTTGACATTTTTCCGTTTTTTATCTGTCTCATTGTCACACATGTGACAGCCTCAACCTTCTCTCTGTGGTAATTTGATTCTGAGTGAATAAATATGTATTTACTTGTCCTCCACCCAGCTGCAGCCTTGTCTTTGCCCATTGTTGTTGGACATTATCTCAAATTGATTGGGCTTTAAATAGGCAATTACAATGTATTCTTCTTGCTATCATATAATTATTATGAGGTGACTGCACAGCGCTCTTTAGCGGTTAGCCATGCATGGACTAGCGAGCCAGGGGAAGGGATGATGGGGAGGTTATTCAAATGAGGTGGAATTGGATTTTTGAACTGTTAGTCAAATATGAGAGGAAGCCACATGGTGGTGAAGCAGCAGGCTTGGCTGCCAAGCGGGAAATTGTGGCAGAATCTTAAGAGATGGGCACCGTATCCCGCACATCAGGACAGTCTAAGAACCCGATTCTGGTGCTATTTTGGAGGGAATTGCAAGTATAATGGCTCGTATAGATATGTTTTTGCAGCTGGCATGGAACCAACGCCCGCTTGGTCACCAGTCTAGGGATTACGCTGGTCTTAGATGAGGATAAGCGGTACAGTAAATGGAACGCTGACGACTAGACTAAAACTCAGCAGGGCTAAACAGTGTGATTTGTTTGTTTGAAATCTCATGACGTATAATTATATATTTTTCCGCCCCTTCCAAAGCCAGGCTTCGGAATTGAGTGTGTGCTGTGCGATACTCTGCCGTCAAACTAGGATCAGTGTTTTCTGTAGAGTAAACTCAGTGAGGAACCATGCCACTCGAACTATTTAGCTTGTTAGCCTCCTTCGTCACTCAAGAACAATACCAGTTACTCAGACATTACACAGTGGAATTGATGCTGGAGCTAATATTACCGATATTTGATACCAAGCACCTTATCACCCATACCGATATCAACAGATAATGTTTGCTATTATTGGACAGCCCTAGTTACAACAGTCACATGTTGCAAAGGTCGAGCCAAAATTGGGGGGAAAAGGCTTTTGCAAATATGGTCTGTATGTCCTATGAATGAGTCGTACCCACACAGGAAATAATCTACCAAAAACCAACCAATGCCAGCACTTAAGGCCTGCATCTTTGTGAGATGAGATTAGATTCTTGGAGCGCATGTCACACCACGCCGCAGGGTTTCAAGATGGAGGAGTAAGCTGGTCTCGTATGCCATTGCCTCGATGCAGAAGCATAAACCGTCCTTAAATTGTGTGGAGACTGCAACACGTTTTTTTCGCCCCAATATCATCTGCCAGATCTTCCAATTGTGATCCAAAGGTTCTTTCTTGGCCCATGGGCCACAACGCTACAGGGTTTCATGAAAAATAGTTTTACTTTTGCTGCAATGTAAGTTTTGAATATAATTGAGGCTTTCAGTTGTATCTGTACAGGTAATCTTTACCAACAAGTACAAACCTGAATGTGTATGTAACTTATTGTACGTCAAGAAATTCCATTGAGCTTCTTGCTGCCTGCTCCATCCACTATGTGATGTAATAATGTCATATGTGGACAAGGATGGAACCCACCACATAGTTTCTGTAGGGACTTCTCAGAGTAGGTCTCTCGGTCGCAGCCCTTCCCAATATGACTGGTTTGAAGTTCCACCGTGGTTCTTGCAGATGACAGCGGTCCGCCACAGGTCTCCAGATGCATTTTGGGAAACAATGGCTTACTGCCTGTTCCTGGTTCATAGTCAACTTGTTTATTCCAACCTAGGAAAAAAAAGAGAGCGTGATCATGTCACTTATGTCATTTAATAACACTTATAGAAGGTAGTAAAGGGAGCCATGAACCTTATATGCACAACTTATTATTATTAAGGGCCTGCAAAGTGCAGCAGCAACATGTTATTATCATTGGAAAGCACAGTGGCAGTAGTGCTAGCAACAGGTAAGATATTTCCAGAGGAATATCTCTGCTCTCTTTACTGTAGTGTCTATTGAAGTATCTCATAAATGGGAGTCCTTTTTGCACACAGTGAGCAGTGCCTATTAACTGACACGTCTCGGCATGGCGGCGTTGTGATGCGACCCCAGGACGCGGAGAGCAGGACCAAGTGCAGGTAAAAATGTATATTTAATAATAAGTGCGGCTCAGCAGCAGCAGGAAACTGAAATAGGGCAAACAAGTGACAGACAAATGACAAGTAAATGACAATGCTCCAACAAAGGGAGACGCCTGCACCTGAATTAAATAGACAACCGAAAATTAGAGGCAGGTACGTGTAACAAGACAGTAAACAAAAAGGAACAACAAAGGAAGTGACTACTCCCACATTGTGACATTACGTTCTCAGCAGAGCAACACTTTGATGGCTCGTGATGGTTCTGTCATTCCCCAATCAATATGCTTCTTGGCAATTCAATGTGTCCAGCTCACCAAAGTGCAGCGTTATTTTGGGACTGTAATGCAGTACCTGCATGGCGGCAGTAGTCATTATATTGTCACAGCCATCCTGACAGTTGTGAATTGTGTTTTTCCATCTTGGCATGCTATTATCCTGTTCTGTACTGATGTTTTCACTTATCCCTTTATTTTTGATATAGCTTTTGTGTTTGCCTGCACAGCCTCTCGGAGAGATAATAAGAGCGTACACTGCAAATGTGTGCATAGTGCATGCACCTTGCTCGTTATACCATTCTCTCTCACTTTCAAGCTTTTCAACACTAAATTCTATTTTCCTTTTTTTTGTCGTATTGCAATGTTTTTCTGGCTGAGAATAACCAAATAATATATGATCAATCTATCATCCATCTACTCATTTATCCACCTTTACTAGGGTGTCACGATACACTGTAGATAGAATTCTGGAAAAACTGACTTTTGTATTTAACGGTCACAATAGGCGAGTGGTTAGATTGCAGGCCGTAGAGAAGACCTGTTAGAATAAAATGTAGACACAAGTATTATGGTGCTAGTTATCACCCTTATATCCATTTGCTTAGACAATAGAAAGTGTTTGAATGTGCTGAAGAAGAAATGTTCTTAATGTGACCCTGATCAGAGACCCCCAGCGACCCCCAGGTCCTGGAGGTGCCTGGATGCGCCAACAGCAACCCTGCAGATGTTCATGTTAATCCTGCATGAATGTGTCAAGATAAGAACTCATAAAATAATAAAAGTAATTACTCTCACATACACTCACACACATAGACAAACAAATACAGCTCGTGCAACTGCCCCCCCCCCCCTTAGAGTTGCACGACCATGTAGTAGGGATCCCCGAAAGAGAATAAAAAGAGAGAAGTGTGAACTGCATATTCAGAGTGGAGCGGCATGTCACTGGGTATGTTGTTTCACTTGCTCGCTGCGAGTAACTTTGAGTGTTGTTGTCTGTCTTCTGTATTTCTGAATTTCTGTACTTCTGTATTTCTGTATTAAAGTGTTTTTAAAAGTGTCAGAGGAGTTTGAACCTGACAAGACCCGAGTTCAATCCCACCCTCGGCCATCTCTGTGAGGAGTTTGCATGTTCTCCCCATGCATTCGTGGTTTTAGTCCCACATTCCAAAAACATGTATGCTAGGTTAATTGTCCATAGGTATGAATGTGAGTGTGAATGGTTGTTTGTCTATATGTGACCTGTGATTGGCTGGCCACCAGTCCAGGGTGTACCCTGCCTCTCGCCCGAAGACAGCTGGGATAGGCTCCAACACCCCCTGTGACCATCGTGAGGATAAGCGGTAGAAAGTGAATAAATGGGTCACAATACAACGCATGTGTACTGCCAGTCAATAGAAAGTTTGAGGTGGAAATGTATGCATATTCCTACTTGTTGTAATTATATCTTGTGGATTTATTGTTGACTTGTTGCTGGGGTAGTTGAGATAATTATGAGCTGTCACGGTTCATTGCACTTGGGTTGGTCTCTGTGTAGAAGTAGACCAAATACACATTGCACAATACTCAGTGGGTGCCTGCATAATTTGAGGATTGGTTTTGGCCAACATTGTTAGTCAATTGAATGGCATCATGCCATCTACCCTGACGAGGATTCAAACCACAGTCCTCTGTGCCATGTGGCAACGTCGTTACTTGCTACACCAAGCAGCTGCTTAAAAAAACAAACAAAAGAAAGATTGCCTGATGAAGCAGAGAAGGCTGCAGCCCAGGGCAACACGGCCGAGGTGTATAAGTTAACAAAACAACTCTAGAAGCAGCACCGACTATTCCACCTTAGAGTAAAATAGACATGACCACATCATAACAACTGAACGTAAACAAGCTACAAAAAATGGTAGATCGCATAGTTCCAGAAAAAACAGCAAACCCTTCCCTGACCGACCCTGATATCAACCTTGTGACCACAGTTCTGACTCACCATTGACATATGGACAACGTATGTATGTCATCTCAAATGACCGGTGAAAGGATCTCATTGTTGAACTTGCCAAAAAAAGCAATCTTCAGAACCGTCATGGTATCGCCCAAGTAAGATCTTACGAGTAGAATCAACCTGAACACAATCGAAAGAGCTATTGACACCAGGAACAAGCATGATTCAGGAAAGGAAGAGGATCTATTGACCTGATCATTGCCCTGTGTAACATCATTGATCAGAGCCTAGAGTGTGAACTGACTTCAAGAAGGCGTTTGATAGTGTGCATTGTGAAATGTTGTGGAATATCCTACAATCCTGTGGAATACCACCCACCATCACTAAGGCTGTTCTATGACCACTTTGAATGCAGTATCATCATCTCCGGGTGGTTCTAAATGGAGTCTGGAGTGTCGCAAGGATTCATTCTTTCCTCAATCCTGTTCCTTGTCACCATGGACTGGATCACAAGGAAGACCACCTCAGATAAACCAAAGGGCATTCAGTAGACACCAACACCAACTTCGCCCCATCTGGAAATCCAAAGTGTCAGAAATCGAAGATTCACCTTCAAAATAGCAATCTGAAATCTGTTCTGATGGATGGAACAGAATGTAGACGAGTTACCAAATCTGAGAGTTGAGTGTGTCCACAATAAATGTCTACCCAGGATCTGCTGCATTTTCTGGTCCAACAAGATAACAAATAGTGAGCTCTACAAAATGACAGGCTGCCAAAGTGTTGTTGAAGAGATCAAGTGCTGACGGATGCGATGGCTCGGTCAAGTACTCAGGATGGATAGAGATCAGTTCCCCAAAACAGCCTTGACCAACTGAAAAAAGAAAGACCAAAAAGTACTTGGCACAGGACAATGTCTGCCTGAACGACATATACGTGTAGTTCATTACCAAATAAGTACATGACACAAAAACATTTCACTTTGGCTAAATTGTCAACATGAGTTTCTTCTACGTATGAGGTGTGTTATGAAGTAAAGTTGGTCACCGCCGTCATATTATTCATGAAGCTATACACCCTCTTATCCCTTCATCTTTAAATACGTTGTCACTGTCTGACTTTCATTTTTGCAACTAACTTGCAACAGTAGTAACCAACTTAGGACTAAGAGTGCAGACAAATCCTAACATCTATGCGCTTTGATCTGGCAAATATGAAGTAACTTTGATCAAATGTAGAATTCCAGCTTCTGCTTGGACATTATTCCATATTACAAGCATTGTCATTCACAGTAGCAACGCCACAGTTCACAGTCTGATTGCAGCTTTTCTCTAAACAGTCAATATTGTCATAATATTAACATTGCAAGATCTCGTGACAGCCCTAATCATTCGGGCACATTATTGTTTTGGAGTCGAGGAGAGGAGCAGCAGACTGACTGGATAGAAGAGAGACTGCCGAGCCGTCTGTTGAATCTTTCATGTTCAACTTGTGCTCATACATATGCACATGCCGCATCTGCCTTGTAGTTGATTTATTTTTTGCAGACTGCGATTGCTGAGGGCTGTTGAAGTGCTACTCCTAGGGAGCTTGTCAGTGGGTGTGATGAGAGCAAACAATTGTGCTAAACAGAAAAAGAAAAACATACACAGGAATGCAAAACATGGACACACGTATGAGTGGGGTGGCTAATATGCGTCATGTATATTCAGTTTGCTGAACTGCGTGTGTTATCATATCCCTCTATTGATCACCGTTTTCAGCTTTGTGATAATACGCACTGATTGATGGCTGACACCTATTAGCATATTGTAGTGGCTGATGAGTTAAGATACCTAAAGCATTTTAGGTGTCATCAGAATACACTTAGCACACGAGTATGTATTTTGCATGGTCAAATATTGATATGTTTTACATTAGCACTGATAGTATTTGTTCGACATATCTTTCATTGTGATGAAAGGCAACGTTGAACAAAGATGATAAGGCATTAATCAAACTACAGAAATCATAGAAAACCCAATTTTCAAGTGAATGCCCACTCTCCCATCCTGACACGCACATACATATACGTATAGGTTTTCACCGTGACAGATATGGAAGACCGATAAAAATGAAATATTCAAGATTAAACACAATTATTGACTCATATAACTCACACAGTGTAATGAACTCCATGCTCTGTCGCTTTCCTTCTTCCTGCTCCGACTATGCGCCTTGCGTTGTGAGGCGTTCAGGCACACTCCTAATTGAGTGTTAGGGGTTAATTGTTCTTCATTTTTATTCTCGCACACCCTGTGACAAGTGACCCCTTTCCCAATTTGGGAACCTAGGATTTAGAGAGCTTTTTCTCAGCAGTTAACACAATGATTTGTAATTACAGATGAAAGAGTCATGGATCGTTCTTAACCCCTTTAAATTGCATCTGAGTGCAACGTCTCCTAAATTGCAGCTGTAGACCAGCTGGTCCGAAGTGGCTAGCACTGGCTAGTCTGCTGTCATTTGGTCTTACAAACATATTGAATTAGACTCAATGTATCTTGTGAAGGAAAGAAAACAGACAATAACCATGGAGGTTCATTTGTACATCGACATAAATACATGCATTGCTTTTTTTTTGAAACTATATTGTATTTATTTGGGGGGATCTTTTGGGTTAAAACTGCCACTACTTTGCCAAATCATGGTAATGGTAATAGTTTAATTTCATTTGAACATGCATCAGATTACAATTGAGTGCATCCCATAATCAGTTCCCAGTTCCACATGTCCAAAAGGAGTAGGAAGAAGCAAAGCTTATTAAATCCTACCCCTCCATCTGGTACTTTTACAATCACTAACTGTTACATTTGTTCACTTCCTGCTTTCCATAATACAGTTTAAGGTTTTTTTAATTATTATTATTTTTTTTTTAATAATGTACCTCGTACTGAAGTACAAGGTGATATGACCATACAATGACATAATTGGTACCATAATCATCAGTGTAATGTAATGAGTTCCATTCTTACAAGTGTTGGTACAAATGTGAGTGTGAATGGTGTTCATACTGTATGTGTCAACTGGAATCGGCTACAGCTCACCAGTGACCCTGAGCAGAATAAGCATCATTGGAAAGGAATGGATGGAGATTTTGTAGATGAATATGTTGATAAATATGTACCATTCAGGAGGTGACTTCTCTACTGGCGTAAGCTGAATCAGAATCACTGAATTACATTTCCGACTATCCAGCCAACTACATTAAGAACTGAGAATCAACAGTGCTGGCTCGTGTCACTTAAACACAAAGCAATGGATTTGTTTCTTTAACTAATCCCATTTCAGCGTTGTTTACATAGCCAGCTAGCTGGAAGTTGATGTGATGAATGGGTAATCTCATCCCATCAATAAACTGCAAATTAGCATCTACACACATGTGTTTAATAGTTAGCTTCAAAACAAATGCTGGATGAGCTCTCAATTTCCTTTGGAGCCAATATTTGCCTTTTATGTAAACTCACTTTTAAACACATTTCTGTCTTAACGTAATTTGCATTTCTGAAACAAAACAGCAATAATTCAAAATATGGCAACAATAAACGTGACTGTTGTTTCGATAGAAGCTGTTGTATCAGAGCAAACCAACATTACTCCATGATTGATTACAAGAAATACAAAGAACACAAAGCTTGACAGGAACGCTCACGATGATGCACATGATCTTCAGGTTATGGATTTCATAGTGTGTGTACTCAGCCATTTTACAAGCAGCATGTGTTTAATGGGATACATTTTCCCGTCTACCATGTTTTGGTGCTTGCATGCAGTTGACTTTGTGAAATTCGCCCAGCAGAGTCTTCTCTTTGAGAATATGAAATAAAAATGAGATGGGTGAGGAAGGAAAACAGACATGAAAACAGCCCCGTGGTCCTGAGTGCAGATGTACAATTATTGATTATTTTATGTACTTTTATGATACCGTGTAGTTCTGGCAAATTGGAGATTTTTGCGGTTCAGAGTTTCCTTGAGACTAATAATTGGATATGGCATCAATAACATCAGCATGTTATTTTTATTGTTGACAACAATTTATTCACTATCCACCCATCCATGTTTTATGCCGCTTATCCTCCCTAGGGTCGCTGGGATATGCTGGAGCCTATCCCAGCTGACTTTGGGCGAGAGGCGGGGTCCACCCTGGACTGGTGGCCAGCCAATCACAGGGCACATATAGACAAACAACCATTCACACTCACATTCATACCTATTTTTATACCTATTCCATGCAATTTGGAATTGCCGGGTCTCCTAGCTGCGTGGACTCCTAAAGTGCAGTTTATGATAATTAAATCAAATTAAGGTTTAGCTACTAAAAACAGTGTATAAGCTAATCCAATGCCATGTTTTGTACTTAATGGGGCAAATGATAGAATGATGATCAATTTATCGAACAATTGTATTGCTCCTAATAAAAAAATAAATGTGACAACAATAAGCACATCATAATTCGTTGGTAGTCATGCTACACTGACCACGTGTGTATAGCTGCAGACACCATATTCAAGCTGTGGGTGCAGTGAAAGGTTGTCATGACTTGTCCTAATGGTCTATGGGAGACGTAGTTTCCATTGAAATGAGCACGCTGCCACTTTCTTTGTGCTGCCATCCTCGCTGAATGCCAACATTTCCTCATCAATCTCAACTGTCCATCAATATTTTCTCTCCTCAGTATTCCACAGCACAATTTAGCTTATGAAAAATAATAACAACAACAACTGCTTTGTACACTGAGGCACTCTCAAGAAAAGGGTGTTATGTGTTAATTCTGTGTTAGTGTTAAAAGTGTTAATCCTAAAACTTAGGGATGCACAATATGATTATTTTTTTGCATCTATTATTTGTTAGATTTAGATTTAACTGTAGTTTGCGCACACCTGGAGGTAAAGACGACTAAAACAAAGTTAGATTTGGTAAACGGCATGTCTTTTGGAAAATATCTGGTAGTGAATGAGATAATATTATCAGGTTTATTGGTATAATAATTCCTCATATCGGCCCAATAACCGTGTACATTGTCAGTCGTATGCAGTAAAACATTACCTGTGAGACAGGTGAGGTAACATATTCCTGTAACAGTGAGTACAACAGTATTATAAAGCCTTTAATGAGAATATTTCATATCAAAATTGTTCCCTGTTGCTTTAAGAAAACGCTTGAATGAAAATGTTTCTTGCTGAATTCCCCTTTGAGCTTTGTTTGAAAACCAGATTTAATCCAGTGTGAAGTACAGGAGGTGCTTGAATTGCTGAGGTGAACTGAAGAATTTCGTATCGGGGATGCTTTCTTATTGCCTTTTTTCATGCTGCTCAGGATGGCAGAAGACTAAGCGGACTACCGGGCTTGTTTTCCATCTCGTCAGGGGTGATCCTGGGGGAATCCAGCGCTTGTTGGCATATACGCTGTAATCCCTCCAGCATGTCTGCCACAGGCTGTCTCCGCTGGGAGGTCCCTGTGCTCTTTTTTTTAATACTCATAGACATTCCGTCAGTAAAGGGTCAGAATCTCTAAATATGACACACCCCCACAAGCATGACAACATATTTAAACACACAGATCATAATTTTTTTGGTGATCAGAAGCTTGGGATCTGCTTACTCGAGCACAGACGGTATTTTATTCCATTTGGTGGGTTTAAAGCAGGGGTCTCAAACACGCGGCCCGTGGGCCAAATGTGGCCCGCAGGCCACTAGTTTGAGGCCCCCGCCTTGATATGAAAGTTTAATGTTAGTGCGGCCCGCGCAAGTTTGATATGGATGCTGTATGGTATCATGTACCCAGAAAGAATTATTACGTTTGATTAATGTTCATGTTAAAGGTTAAATAACTGTTAATAGTTATCCTCCCTATCCGTGTGGAAGTGGTAAGTTTTTGGCTATTTAAGTTTAAAGGAAATAACTTGAAGGCTACCGTTTAGGTCGCTAGCTCTCTAGTTTGCGAGTTAGCATGTGTCTCAAGACCCTGCAGTTGCGCAATATGTTGTAAATAAAAAGAGTATAAATGTGACTATAGTCGTGTTTTGTCATGTCTACAGGGCTCTAATAATGCTTTGTTCATTTTAATCTGAAAAAAATCATTTGTCTACCCACCAACTATATGTGCTTTCTTAAGTTTTTATTATTTGCCCTTTTATTATTATTATTATTATATTTATTTATTACTGATTGATTTATTTTCTTTATTCTTGATTTGTTTATTTATTTTTCATCTTATTTTGTGTAGAAAAAATAAAAAGTAAGATATTTGAAAACAGTGGAATATTTTATCAGAGCTTTTCTTGTAGAAAATTTGAACCAAAGTGAAGTTTTTGAAATTTTTGTGTTTTTTTTGTGTTTTTTTTGGAAAACCTAATGCGGCCCAGTCTCACCCAGACCTGAGCTCCAGTGGCCCCCAAGTAAATTGAGTTTGAGACCCCTGGTTTAAAGCATCACTACACTTTCCAATTGCAGCTTTTTGTCACATTCTACTCACTGCAGGTTTTCCAATACTTCCCCATGTTCCCCTAAAGGGCTTTACTGCCGCCCAAGTGGGAGGGACGCCTCACATTCGGAAAACTCCTGCTCTAAAAAGTAAGGCACCAACAAGGCCCATTAAATATCCTACGATCCGTGGTTGTGACATTTACTTCTACTTCTGGATCCATGCCTGAATCCCTGCTGCCATCCCAGCCTGGCTGAAAGGGACAACTGGCCTTTCACCAAGGGAGGAGGGGCATGCATATTTGGATGTGTTAATGTGGATCTGCGTATCGGGAAATGCACACAGACTTTACCCACCTCAAAGACAGGATGATCACTGAGAGCCTAGAGAGCCATGATGTTATGTGCGGTGGCATGTTTGCCACGCAGTCAGGAGATCTGGGTTCAAATCTCCGTTGGCCATGTGAGTGTGGAGTTTGTATGTACTTCCTGTGTGTGCGTGGGTATGTTAGCTTAACAGGATACTCCAAATTGTCCATACGTATGAATGTGAGTGTGAATGGTTGTTTGCCTATATGTGCCCTGGGATTGGCTGGCCACCAGTCCAGGGTGGACCCTACCTCTCGGCCAAGTCAGCTGGGATAGGCTCCAGCAATAAATACATTTGTTTTTGATTTTTATTATGACGGCACGTCACTGGTTGCGTGCTGATCTCACTTCTATTAGCATAGAAGAAAATGTCTTTGTGCGTCTTTGGCTGTGAGCTACCTTTCTTTCCAGTCGCCGCTGATTCTCCCGAGTGTCTGCATCATCGCTATTCCTTTCAAGTAAGCGAGTCTCTAATTCCACTTGCTACCAACCTTGTTTGTATTTGTTTCAACCCTTTGGCATTAAGTACAGAAATAGACGCACATCACAGCACGGTGCCTGGTTCTGTCACCTAGATGTGCCACAACCTTGATGTGCTAATATTCAAACTGAGAACAAATGAGGGAAGAAAATATTGTTTTTTCATTGTCTTTATGTGTCCCGTTTGATTCTGTTGCCTGTAGTGTGCAGTTTCTCAAAGTAAACTACAAAGTACTCCAGTTAACAAATACTTAATAGCCAGACACTTCCTTTTGCATCTTTTATCCTTAATGCACAATGGATTCATTTGGATTTTTCACTAGCCTAGCGCTTTGCTACCACTTGCATTGCAAAGATTGTAGAACTGAATTACGGCCAAACATGTTCACATTTTCTTTCCACTCGGTGGGTGTTAGGTCCTCTTTTACCACTTTGCATCGTCATCTTACTAACGACTGTTCCTGTGAGACCATTGAGGCTAAACACGGATACATCCAAAACATGAGTCTGACCGTCGTTGCGCAGATTACCCATGGTTCCATGTGACACAGCACGTGTCCAACCGCCTTGGCGTGCTCTACTATTCTGTTGCATTGGCAGATATTGGGTCTGGTTCATGTTTGACGTGATGCTCAAAGAAGACACTTGTCTTTGCACTGCACTTGTTAGACCTGTCATGGCAGCTTTCTCATGTGCCATCTTGATATGTCAGAGTCTTTCCCATGCGGTGTTGATCACAGGAGCGAAACTTGACAAGATGATTATTCAGAAAATGGGGGAAAGAAAAAGAGAGATAGGCCTTGAGGGCCAAGCAAGTAGTAGGCACACAGTAATGTCAATAATCACATCTGTGTATCTGCAAGGATATAAAAAGGGAGTACACACAGCTCGTACTTTCCGTGCCCGCACTTCTAAAACAACCCGAACAAAAAACTTACAGTGCACAACGGCAACTAATCACACACAAACAAAAGCATCTGCCGTTGTGAATGCACAAACACAAACATGTACTTGTGTACACACGCAAGCAAAGAGGCAAAAAGACGGATCACCTCGCCAGCCGGGTTTGCAGACAGGTTTGACTTCAATGCGAACCGGGACGCTGTGCAAAGCTCTCTTCTGGCCGCAATCCCAGGCCGTCACCTGTATCTCATACTGTTGCTCTCGGTCGTAGCTCAGCTTCTCCGTGTTCCGGATGTTACCTGATCGGAAGAAAGTCAAAGACAAATGAAGAAATACATCAGAGTCTCTGAATACATTTTATATGGAATATAGGCAATATTAGTACAATGACATTGGGGTTATCACATCTACTTATCTCACAGTCAGGAGATTCAAAAGTCCGTGTAGAGTTAGCATGTTCTCCCCGTGCTTGAGTAGACTTAATCCAGTTTCCTTCCATGTCCCATTAACATGCATATTAGGCTGTGAATTGTCCTTTGGCGTCAATGTCAGTGGGAATGGTTGTCTATATGTTCCTTGTGGTTGACTGTCGGTGCGGGGTGTACCCTGCTTCCTTATTCAATTCCTAACAGATGCATCTACAGCTTGGTGGGAATGGTTGTTTGTCTATATGTGCCCTGTGATTGGCTGGCCACCAGTCCAGGGTATACCCCGCCTCTCGCCCAAAGACAACTGGGATAGGCTCCAGCATCCCCGCAACCCTCGTGAGGAAAAGTTGAACTTGACTTGAACAGGGATTTTTTGCGGTGTCTTGCTTTGCTTTAATGGCTAAAGTGTTCAAACTAGTTACTTTTGTTAAAAATGTGTTTTGTGAAAATGTAATAAAATGTACTAATGCTATAGGATATTTGACAAGTTTTTACTCGACTAACCACAGCTGTAGTATTGTATTATAGACACAGTTCAATTGGAGAAACCAGGTACTATGAGGTAATACAAGGTACTCTTTGTAGTAGTTGTAGTCAGTTGGGGCTCCAGGGTTCATAGCAAGAGGATAACGTCGTCTACAAGGGCTCCATTTTGAGTTTTATAGCTT
Source organism: Doryrhamphus excisus (assembly GCF_030265055.1). Lineage (NCBI taxonomy): Eukaryota > Metazoa > Chordata > Actinopteri > Syngnathiformes > Syngnathidae > Doryrhamphus > Doryrhamphus excisus. Next base: position 16,171,683 of record NC_080473.1, on the reverse strand, counting down.
GCAGCCATGTCGTTGTCCGTCCATCCATCCATCCATCCATTTTCTATACCGCTTATCCTCACGAGGGTCGCAGGCATGCTGGAGCCTATCCCAGCTGTCTTTGGCCGAGAGACGGGGTACACCCTGGACTGGTGGCCAGCCAACCCCAGGGCACATATAGACAAACAACCATTCACACTCACATTCATACCTATGGACAATTTGGAGTGGCCAATTAACCTAGCATGTTTTTGGAGTAACCGAAGAAAACCCACGCATACACAGGGAGAACATGCAGTTTTAGTACACAAATGTAAAAGTCCCTACAGGGAGGTCCTAGCCCAGATCCAAAAGGAGAACCTTGCTGTGAGGAAGTAGTGCATTCATTATGCTGTCTGATAATTAAGAGTGTAAATTATTACCCCCATCAGTGTTAGTTAAAGCTGAGCAATCTTACCCACAAGCAGGGGGTTATTTATCTGTTGATCACTGTTTGTGTTTTAGGTTGTTGATTAGTGGGTAGAATTAAGAACAAAAATAAACTGTTAACTGTTTTACAGCTTGGTACACCCCACAAGGAACAATCCATATTCATCCCTATAAGTAAATGTTACGTCACGTCTTTACATTGTCTTTTCTTTACAGCTTTGCACCCCAGAGCATGATTGGAATCAGGGAATTTATTTTCAATGTCTGCCATTCCAGTCTTTCCGACATTAATAAAGCAGTCCGCCCTTGAATAGAAATGGCAGCGTACATTCATTTGTAATCATCAAGCACACAATATTGACTGCAACTTCACAAAACTTTTTGGACTCGGGGCAGAATGTCGAAGGACAACATCGACTGCACCTTGCGACCTTTTTTGTAGCAGCATGCGGCTGTATCCACGTTCTCACCTGTAGGGAAGTAAAACATGTGAAGCAAGGTCTGCTTTGGACACAATTTATGCCACACACAAGCAGACAATACAATACAAGTATTGCCCAGCACCTTGTACCACCTTGGTGTGAATAGTGATGATTATTTCATTGTGTGAGAGAAGCAAAAAAAAGAAAATGGTTTGATGAATAGGATTGAATGTTTATTTTGCACACCTCTTACAAATACTGGAGAAGAAACAAGTACATTTTATGCTTTGCAGGGTTTTAATTGAAAAAAGAAGCATGAATGTGGGCCATATTCAGTGTATCATTTACCGGACTAGTCTTTCTTAATTTCCATGTAGTATTTCTGGGAATCGCTAAATGTTCATACAATTCTGTCAATTTCACGAATGTTCGACAGCAACACACAAAGCCCAACCTGGAGAGTCTAAGTAACTATATTGAAATATAATACTCCATTTTAAACGTATTCTATTACTTGATCCATCTGTCCGATGTCTTCCACTCCTGGTGAGTCCAATCACCCTGTGGAGGAAACTAATTTTGGCCGATCGTCTGTGATCTCGTTCCAAAGCAAATTGACCGGTAAATTGAAAGCTTCCCCTTCTGGTTCTGCTCTGTCTTCACCACAACAGTCCGGTACCGCGGACGCATTACTGCAGGCACTGTGCTGATCAGCCTGTCCATCTCATGCTTCCGCCTTCCATCACTTTATGTTAGCAATACCGCAAGATACTTGAACTCCACTTGAGAAGACACTTCCACTCACAACCCCGGAGTGTGCAATCCATCCTTTTCCTGCCGAAAACCATTGCCTCAGATTTGGAGGTGGTGGGTCTCAACCAGGAAGCTTTGAAAACCGCTCCAATGAACACTTCATGACGCTATCCTGACCATGTCATCGACATCTTAAAGCCTCCAACTGAACACTTCATGACTAGGATGACAAAAGGCAAAAAATGAATGGAAGAATGCTGAATGCATTGATACTGTATATAAGTAATGATAAAACATGTTTAAATGAAGATCAGATACATAACAGACACATATACAGGTAAATGTGTGCAATGGATAGGTGTATAGACATGAAATATATACAGTTCTGTACATGTATATACAATATATATCCAGACACAGAATTTCCCAGAGGCATACCATTGTTATTTCTGCACATTTTTGGCTTTACGGTGGGTGGAAGGAACAACCTCCTGTCCTGCTTTGTAAAAGTCAACATTATTCTGTATTTATCAACAAAGAAAGAAAACAAGCCAGCAAGTTTCTCTTTGGTTTACTTTATCCTAATTATCTGTTGGCGTCTATGCAAAAAACTGGGTCAGTGGGGTTTATTTCTGTCTAACATGCATGTGAGTTAATAATAATAATAATATGCAGATTGTTTACAGAACATTCACATCCTGCTGTCTCACCTGGGAAGACACCACAGACTGCAGACACATATTACTATTTACAGTATATGGAAATATTCATTTTGAATTTGGCTTTCATTGTCAGCTACCCTGTAACTTGAAACACATATAGTATATGTATAATTAACCTCCCTTTCAATTACATTGGTGAAGTGTAGTCTCTTATCATTAGAGACAAGGTCAGAGACACGCCACTTCAGTGCCTATAAATAACTAATCTGTTGAATTAAAGGACATAAACTGTTCTGTATTTTTTTTTTGCATATTACAATCTGAACCGTCTTTCTATGCCAACCTGCGGAGGCACGCAGGTTATGTCTGTTTTCAGTGTGACTCCCCTGTTGGTGAAGTTAATGTTTTTGTTCACTTGCAAGTGGTCAGAGTCTATCTAAGACAACCTTTTGGTGGTTTAAGTCGCTTTTAACATGCAGCAATCCAGACAACTACCTCAAACCAAACAAACACTAGTCAAGAAAAACATGTGGCACGCAACTTAAAGGCGTAGTTCAGACTTTTTGACATGAAGTTAAACGACATCCCCATCTGCAGTGTAGTACATCAACGGTGACTATCCCTCCGGTTAATTAAATTTTAGTGGAAGGGAAGTGTTGTGGTGTTCTGCGTTCTGATTGGTTGGAGACCGTCTTCCTGTTGTGGTCATGACTACCCGTAGACTATGATGGCTAGCAAGCAAACAGCTACCTCTAGCAACAACTGGACGCCAATACAGTAAACAATAGCCAACCATGCAAGTTTGAACGCTGCATGGCTGCAAGCCTTCCCTCCGACAAAACGCACAATGCTGACGAAACGCTCAGCACCAAATGGCATTAGAAGCCGGCCAGATCCCGAGCCAAAGGAAGACAGAAGTTATGCTGCAAGGGTAGGTAGCAAGGAAGGAATGTATGAAGCAAGTGACTGGAACAAATAAATTGTAGGTTCACAAAATACGAAGGGGATTATTACACGACGGCAGATGCATCACAAGGACACAAAAACGCCACAGCTGAATGCCGAAGAGCCACGGTCAGTGAGTCAATAATTTATTGTGTCCAACGAAATAGGTTGTTCATTAAAATTAAAACAAAATGTGAACTTTGAGAGTGTATTTTAAAAAAGATGTGTGAGGACATGTTAAAACATAATTTTGAAATGTGTATAAAGTGTATGGTGGGGGCTTTTACAGTGTAAAACATAAACAGTATAATGATGGTAAACACATACAGTTTTACATACAGGCTTTGACTGTGGCGTTCAACTGTACTGATTCTAGAAAGCAACATTGGCTGCTTGTTGGACAAACACTATTTAGTCTCCTACTTGTCAACCTGTTGTCCTGATTGGCCATGAAGGGATGGGACAGACACCCAGATTGGAGACTTTTGTCTAATCCAACCACATTTCTTTGACCAAGTGTTCTTATCAGCTCTTTCCCAAACAGATTGGTAAAACAGAGTAGCCGCTGTGTCACATCAGACACAAATTAGATTCATTCATTGTTGATTTTAGTGCTTCTAGACAGAAAAAAAATAAATAGTGGACATTTTTAGAGGAATTCTTATTCATCCCGCACTAAAGGTCGATCCTGATTGCTTTGGCTCTCGCTATCATTACCTTCCCTCCAACCTTCATGCTCCCCTCAGGTGCTTTTCAGTTCAAGCGCTCTCAGTCTTTCCCCAGCCGTCAATGGCTGAACAAGACCTTCTGAAATGGAGACAGAAAAGCACTCTGAATGCAGCCTCCTCCTGCATCATGAACGCCGTAGTTTGGATTATGTCTTGAACGTTGCAACATTTTATAGCACTACCGCGTCAAAGGTAGCAACACCCCGCCATGTGGCTAAATTCAACGGTTAAATAAACACCACAGACACACGGACAAACAAACAAAATGACACATGGCTGCTAATTATGACAAGTTAAATGACAACACAACAGATGAGGAGCCAGCTTCCTGGTCAGCTACTCACCATTGCGGTCTATGGCAAAGGGTGTGTTGGTGGCGGTGATCTGGTAGTTACAGATCTGGCTGTATTGAGGTGAGCAGTCCTGGTCCGTGGCCTCCACTTGCAGGATGCTGTCATAAATCTTGCCCTCTGTCACTGCGGCTTGATACTGGGGCTCCCGGAACACCGGAGCAAACTCATTCACATCGTTGACCTGAATGTGGACCACTGCCCTGCACAGAGTGGTTGCACAATGTGAAAATGAGTGCAATGATTTGCATAGAAATATGTTGAATTATGGCTGCTTCTTCGTGGTGCAAATGTCCACATTTCATTTTTAGAGTTAAAAAGACCAAAATTGAAAGAGAATACTAAAGAATGTATTAAAATGTTTACAAGGGATTATTTTCGATCCTCTTTCGGCATTGTCTCTAATCACTGAGCTTTGCGACAAGCCTATTTATGAGAACAATATCATTAGATTCATGTGAAAAAAATTAGGACACCAATGTGTACTAATTTACCGCTGCAAAGAATAGGATTCCTTAATTATAAATCAAATATTTTCACAGTTGTAGCCCAGATATCTGGTTTACGACCTTCTAAATAAAGTAAGTTTATTAGTAACACTATTAGATTACATTAAAGGAAAAAAATTGTGAAATTTTCTCCATCCACTTTCATAAATTGGACGCAAATTTTTAGGGTACTTACCAAGTTTATTAAAAGATAATACTAATGCACCCTTCCAGTCTTCTGGCATTTTCCCTTCTTCGCATATCTAGCTGGCAGGTAAGCTGTCATGTAAGATAATTAGTCTCCTTGCCACAATGTTAGGGCAAATTGGCAAGCAAGATGACTAATAATGACTTTATTAACTCCTGCCAAGCATGTGACCAGCGTGCATGTGTGTGTGGACGTGTAGCATTATAATTATATAACACACTGATCCACAGATGATTGCATTGCCCCCTTACAGCCATTTGGGACTTTGCTCCTGTGTAAGTGTTAAATACGTAGTATATGTACTACTAGGGATATTTCACACACAAGTCTTGCCAGGGCATTTATTATTTATTGCACACTGAAACTTTGGCATCGTTTAAGACGAGAATACAACATTCTAACTGCATTCATAGGTCAGAAAAGTGGAAAAAGCACAATAGGTCCCCTTTAACTCTGCATGAAGTCAGCCGCGGCATGGCCGACACAATAGACTGGGAAAAGTGGTATGTTTTTGGCTTCTTACTTTGTCCTTCTCGCCCACTCCATATGAAACACTTTCTTAGAACAAATAAACAGGAGGCCAACTAGTTAGCTCGGTAGATTGCTGAGCTTCTGCTGTCCCTGCAGTGATCATAATGTGGTGTAAACAAAGAATAATATGAGTGTAAAGCTGACTATGGAATTGTACTTGGAAATTGACTTATTGCAGCCAGGTGTGGAACCAAATAACCAGAGGAACCCCTGTAGTGAATGTGTTAATGTTAGCAATATGTTTAGTCTTACTTAAAGTTGGAGTCAGAAGTTTACACAGTCACAATTTTGATGACATTGGACTCAACTTGACAATGTCATCAAAAACTTCAATGACATCAATGACAGGACTTGACCCGAACTTTAGTCCGATGACTTGAAGGTACTTGCAATTTTCAGTGAATGTGCCAAGTAAAATATGTTTCATTCAAAGAATACAAATACCACAATCGTTTTTTCATGTAACATCCAGCAAGATAACATATTTCCATTTGAATCTGCCTCATTAAATGTGCATATTAATGCCCAATAAGGTTTTAGAGCAAATAATGAATGCGTGGAGTACATTTCTGTGCACTGACTAAATGGGTGTCATCGGGACGGTTTACATTTACTTGAATCTAAGCAGGTCTAGGATCTATGGCCGACTGTGGTGAAATAATTACAGTACATTCTTCACATTATCTTGACTATATATCTTACTCACTTGTGGGACTTTTTGCCTTCGGTGCCCCTCGGCCCTGAACCGCAATCATGAGCCTGAATGATGAAGGTGTACTCCTTCTGCAGCTCGCAGTCCACCAGGCCGCGGGCCCTCAGCTGGCCCTCCCCCGAAGTACCGTTCAGCACCACTGCCTCGAATGGGGTATCCAACCCATGGATGTTAAAAGCACAGATCTCTCCTGGGGACGACAGAAAGTCAATCATGGTCAGGTGGACAACGGTTGTGAAAATGTATATTTGGGTATTCATTATCCCCTTACTGTGTACTTGTACACGGTCTGTAAAACATTGTCAGAAACCATTCATTATGATATCGGTCCAATGATTAAATATATAAATAATAAATACATTTACAAATTAACACCAAATTTCTCAGTCTGATGAAGAGCTTCACCATGTGATTCATTTCAACGTATAACTTTATGTGTCCTTTCAGAGGACATGACATTGAGTTGCAATTGAGAAAGGAATCAGCCAATCCATTCAGGCTCATCATTTTTCTCCAGTTATTAAATCCAAAAGACTGTTTTCAGAGGTCCGTGGTGCTTAAGTGGCAAAACTGAAAAAAGGCACATTCTTCTTTGAAAGCACCCAAGGGCACTTCTAAACCATTCTTTGTCCCCAACATGGAGGACTTTTCCCACAAACCCTCCCACACACACTTAGGCGTAACAGCTACGCCTCCAAAAGTCACTCTTGTAAAGACATAGGGCGCCTGCACCATGCCGAGGCCGCGCCTTCATCATGCCAACGGGGTGTGGCCAGAGCACTTTGCAATTTTTGTGAGCAGTGCAGTCCGGCGCAGCGTGGCGCACCCATGTCTCCATCCCTTTAGTAGTGCCTTTTTTAGTTGTTGTTAATTATTAGTTGTCTAATTTATCTGTTTCCACAAAGTCTGTGCTGCATGTTGGCTAATTTGCATACTGATTGCATAGTGATTGGATGGTTACTGAGGGGAGGGCAAAGCCACGGAAATGAGCAATGAGTGCTTTTTCTGGCGGCGTTTTCACTTCTAAAATATTGATTTGGAGGGTGGCATGCCATTTATTTACGCCCCAGTGTACAGCCATACCCAGTTAGCATCATACTTTCAGCTGCCATCAGGTTGAGTTCCCATTATGCATAATGTTTTTGATCTGACATCAGATATTACGGGACAATTGATGCAAAAATCTACATGCTGGTTCAGACGGTTACGTTAAATAGTGGTTGCTGTTTGCATTGAAATGTGCCTGACATTCTGAAAAATCTGGCTGTGAGGTTTAGGTGATGTGTCTGCACTATTTACCACTGCTCAGGGTGCGCTTCGCCTGCGCCAAGAATAGATCGGGTCGGAGCTGGCAAGCTTTCAGCGCATCTTTGGCGTACTTTTGTCACAAATTGTAACTGCGCCAAGCTGAAACTGTGGACACCTCCCGTGGTGCGCCACCACACCCATCCTGGCGCAGTCCAGTCTACCAAATCACCACTGCGCCACCTTGTGTCGCACCACAAAATTAGAGCCTATACTGAAAAAGACATTTTGAAAGTACGTAGGTGAGAAGACCAAACCAACTGGAAATACTACAAGGCAAACAGATAGAAATTGTTGACTTGTGGAGTTGAGCTGATACGTTTTTCTGTTTTCTTTTTTCGACTTTATATCCGCTTACGGCTCCACTGAGCGGACTTGAGGAAATCACTTAAGGTGCTGGGCTCACACTGTGACCTGTGACGGCTAATTGTACTGATATCACTTCACTAACTGCAAAGGCTAAATTGGATTTCGGAGCAGCTTTGTGTGCACATTGCTCCTGGCGAGTTCCGATAAGAGCAACTTTATTCCTACCGTCTTTCCCTTTCTCTCTGCTTTCATTTGGTCCTCCTCCAATCCCAATGTTAGGACCCTGGAGTGACAATTTTGCCATCAGGACCATTTAAAATAGCACATGCACAAAGTGGAGGTGAAATGTGACAGTTGAGGTGTTCTTTTTTTTCATGCCTGAATGGAAACATAGCAGACTTAAATAGGCCACACAATGTGGAATCACAAAATACTGACTAAACGGTGTGTGGCAGGGAGTGACCGAGGATGTGACCGTGCCAATGATGATGGTGTACCCTGCAAAACAAAGAAAATGGAAAAACTGAATCATTAAATATTTTTTCCGACAATTTGTATTGAGGAAAAAATGTTTGGCATTTTCATGGATAGGTCTGGTTGCCTTGTGAGCAACTGTCCTTAATGAGCATTTAGGAAGCATATGAGCTTTCAGGGCTGTAACCCCAGACTAGAACCCAGGGTCCGTGGGATGTCCAAATGTTCACCACTAGCTTTGACGTTTTTACAAGCAGTTACGTAGCAGTCGTTTTTAAACACTGAAACTATAACTAGCAGGACTGATACCTAACCCTAACCCTACATGTAAAAATACAAAAATAAAGTCTATTAACCTGTGAAGCTTGTAATCCGGTGGCGCATGGGCCAAAGAAGTTCTACAATTATGGTCATATCACCTCGTACTTTGGTACGGGACACAAAAGTACAAAATTTAAAAAATTCAAAAAAAAATTCAAGAACTATAACTACATTAGGAAAGCAGGAAGTGAACAAATGTAACAGTTACTGATTGTAAAAGTACCAGATGGAGGGGTAGGATTTAATCAGCTTTGCTTCTTCCTACTACTTTTGGACATGTGGAACTGGGAACTGATTATGGGATGCACTCAATTGTAATCTCATGCATGTTCAAATGAAATAAAACCATTACCATTACCATTACAATTACTTAAAATCGGTATTCAAGCATAGACATTTGTATAGAAGGGAAGATACTGGGTTTGGCAAACAAATTCTGTAGATGTTTCCGTCCTTCTCATCCTCATCCATGCTGCAGTGCGCAGCCTTAGAAAGAGGGATGCCTCCTGCCCGGACAAGCTGGTGAGGAAATCTGGCTGTGTGACTGGAGCACAGCCAGAACCTTTAACATCTGTTGCAGGGAAAAGGACAATCCATAACATGCTGTCCATCTTGGACAGTGACAACCACCCACTACACAACACCGCAATCAGGCAGAGGAGCATGTTCAGTGGCAGGCTGCCGTCTCTGACAAATCATTCCTGCCTCAAGCCATACGGCTCTACAACACCTCCCAGCTAACTTTTGTTCATACTAAAGACATTAGTACTCTATTCTGTGAAATTCCAGCTATACAGTACTGTATATGATCATCATAATTAAGAATAATTGCAAATAATTAACAACTCTTTCTAAGACTTTTACACTGTATGTGCTCTGAGTTGGAAAAAAAGATTGAGAATTACCTTATTTTCCGCATCATGAGGCACACACAAGGAGAAATATGATCTCAGGGAAGAACTAAATTTGAAACACTTCTATGCTAGGACTACATTAAAAAGCCATCGCATTTTAGTATGTGGAATCAAACTATGGAATGGATTGAGTAAGGAAATCAAACAATGCACAACGATGAGTCTTGAACCAGTCATGATGTGCTATATATATCACTATATTGACACTTACTATGGTACACATTATGGCATTGGATGCTCATATCACCGAGTACTTCGGTACGAGGTACATTATTAAAAAAAAAAACAAACAAAAAAAAAAACCTTAAACTGTATTATGGAAAGCAGGAAGTGAACAAATGTAACAGTTACTGATTGACAAAAAAATTACAAAATTTTAAAATAAAAAAACAAAAAACTTAAACTATATTAGGAAAGCAGGAAGTGAACAAATGTAACAGTTACTGATTGACAAAAAAATTACAAAATAAAAAAAAAACAAAAAACTTAAACTATCTTAGGAAAGCAGGACGTGAACAAATGTAACAGTAACTGATTGACAAAAAATTACAACATTTTAAAATAAAAAAAAAACCCAAAAACTTAAACTATATTAGGAAAGCAGGAAGTGAACAAATGTAACAGTTAGTGATTGTAAAAGTACCAGATGGAGGGGTAGGATTTAATAAGCTTTGCTTCTTCCTACTCCTTTTGGACATGTGGAACTGGGAACTGATTATGGGATGCACTCAATTGGAATCTGATGCATGTTCAAATGAAATAAAACCATTACCATTACAATTACCATATTATAAGGCACAAGCTAAAACATACGGTTGAAGTGCCTTGGAACAGGAGTCTGTAGAATGCAAGAGCAAACTTCTTCTTGAACAGAAACCCACACTCGGAACAGCAACAAAAGGAGAGACCATGTATGAACCGCCTAGCAATACACTGTCGACAAAAAAAGGCCACAGACGTGAGTTTAGTTGAACCGTATTCTACTATTTAACAATACACTCACTGTATTTTTGAAATAATCTTCTCCCACAAATACATCAAAGTCCTCATGTTCTGTATCTGAAATGAACAGTTGGGCAATTTTGCCGGGTTCCAAACAAGCCGGGTTCCCTCTCATCATTGTCGGAGTCAGTCTCGTTGTCACGTAGCTGTTCAGCAATGATACCGAGTTCTAGTATTGAGAGATAGAAGCAATGTTATTTTGGTGGACGTTGGGCGTACATACTGTATGTATTATGTCATGTTCTCTGATTGGTTCATTGTCGCCAGCGTATACGCTGTACATATTATGTAGTGTCTTCTGATTGGTTTATCGCTGCCACATCCCTGTGTCCAACACTCAATCGAGCGGAGCGCTTACCGAAGTACCACAACAAAATCAGCTTAATCCTGACCGGTCTGAGTCCACTGCTTACCACTGACATCTAGGAACAAGCGACAGAGATGAAGAGATGTTTGGAGTCCCAACTCCAGCTGAAGAACAGATGTTGGCACGTGGCAAAGCTCTCAAACGCTAATGCTTTATATACATATATTTCAATTTATGGGGAAAGGTATGCCTTTTGGAATGTCGGCCATACAACATTCATGGGTTCATATTCATAGTTATGTATTACATATATTTTTTTAATTCAATACTTTACTGCAATTCAGTAATTGTCATATTCAGCCCACACACAACTTTGCAAATAACTCTGCTTTTTTTTCATTGTTTGATGTCCTGTGCCTGTGTGGTGTCAAGTCTACCCTTTGGGCATCATTATTTTCATTTTATCACATCTAAATGAATGCTCTCCTATTAGTTATTGGCAATGTGCTCAGGAGCTTCGCTTCCGTGCTGTCGATGTCAAAGCATCATACGGTGTCGAACACCTCATGGGACTCTGGCACCCATCCGCACACGAGAGTGTCTGCAAGGACACTGAGCTCATTATCGCTGAAGGCAGTAGTGCTTTACTGGCAATGCTGTTTGCAGAGCTGCAAGACTCTAACAACATCGGGCCACTGCACCTCCAAGACCCAAGTTCTATCCAACCTGACAGACCACCGACGATGAGCTGCTAGCGTCCATAAACTGTATGTGTGTATAAACAGTATACGCTCTTAACTGAGCCTTCAAATAAGAACTAAGAGTGGTGTTTCCAGGAAGTCCACGGTGAGGAAAGAGAAGGTAGGAAAGGAGAGGAGGAGATGGGGTGGCCTCAGGCCAGATCTGATCTCTCTCTATTGGAGAGTGACCAAAGCGCCGACATGGATAGAGTCTCAAAGTGTGCCAGTTTGGCAGCTCAAATCACAGCTGATATGCCTTTCATCCTCCTACCATTGGGATACAACACAGCAGATAGAAAACAAGATTACTGTCACACTATCAGCAAATGCATTCTGCTCCTGGAAATGCTTGGCTATCGCTAGTCATAGCTGCCGTTTTGGTAAATGAGACCTATTTACAGAGGAATAACTGTCGGTGCTTTCCAGTGCGGTGATGAGCTGGACTAGTCATGCCACGGAAATCACCATATCTCTGTCTGGTTTTAGTCACAAGCACACTTGAATACGTGGCTGCACAATCACTCAACATAGACAGCAACCCTCTCGGCTGCAGCACGGAGATAGGCTGTCAAGCATTGTAAAAAAGTGCGCTGGGACCAAATGGAAAATGCTTTAATTATGATCTTCATGAAATTAGCCTGCCAAAAAAGTGGAGTAGCTGTCCATTGCACAGATAAGGATTAGAACTAATTAAGCCTGCGAGTTCTGACTGAGTGCGCGAGGCACGTTTGTGTACAACATGTGCACATAAGTGTGCCAAAAGATGTGTTGTATTTTTTAATTAAAGATTCCGTTTCTCGGCAGGGGTTAAAAGTGTTTGTATGCATGTGTGTGTGTGTGTGTGTGTGTGTGTGTGCGTTTGCGTGTTGCGTAGGAGTGCTGGATGATTTCTTTGACCTGTGTGTACCGACTGCTGTCACTTCCCTTCTCTTATCTTATCACTGGTAAATTACATTAAAGACTCTTCTTGCAAATGTAACTAATGTAATGATCATACTCCTGTCTTCTAATGGTGTGTGTGTGTGTGTGTGTGTCTGTGTCTCTGTGTGTATTAGTGTAAAAAAAATGTGAAAAAGCCTGTTGACAGAGGGGGAGGACTGAAGCTGTCAATCTAATCAGAGTCCAAGTAGCAAAGGGTGGCTCAGTGATTCAGTGTTGCTAGACGCACACTAATTATCGTATTTGTGCAATCATTTTACTGTCTAATAATTCCAAAAATGTCATAGTGGACAATAAGTGTACCTCTTTAGTACATGACTGTCAGGAAAATGTGGATTTTATTGCACTTCTAAAATATTTTGTACCCAATTGTTCATTATATTATTTGATTTTACCATTTAGCACATGAATGTCACGCTGACTTGCGATGATTATCAGCTCGAGGCTAGAGGCCTCTTGTCTTCAAAACAAGACCTCCTCATGCTTATCACCTGATTCAAAAAACTTAGTGTCTTGGCATGTGAGTCTGTCCATCGTCTCTGTCCCTTACAGCAGATCAGCCCTCCTTTGGCATATGTGGCTTCCTTTATTTAGCAAGCAGCATATTATCTCTTGACAATGTCGATTAGCAAACACAGTACCTGCACCTGATTGTCTCATGTGCCTTTTTAGAGCCTATCAACGCACGATGTAGCAGGAGTGACATAGTACCGAAGCGCCGTGGGGACACAAAAGAAGAAGCGGGAAGATGATGAGGCAGACATGACGGAGAAAAATAAGCAGCAACATCGCTTTACCAACAAAGCTTTCTCATGCTTTTGCAGGAGGTGGCAGAGATCACCGTTCTGAAAAATCAAGACAAAAAAAACAAAAAACACGAGGGGAAAAGAAATGTGTGGTCCCTGCACAGAAGTCAATAACACGTGGGGAAAAGGCCCAGCTGGAAACAGCCGTGAAAACAGCAGAGGTAAAGCTTGCAGGGTTTTTAGCAGAACCAACATATCAATGAGGGTTTCACGCTAGGGATGGGTGATATGGCCTAAAATCCCTATTGCAATATATATTGCCATCTCTGTGTGGAGTTTGCATGTTTTTCTCCGGGTACTCCGGTTTCCTCCCACATTCCAAAAACATGCTAGGTTAATTGGCCACTCCAAATTGTCCATAGGTATGAATGTGAGTGTGAATGGTTGTTTGTCTATATGTGCCCTGTGATTGGCTGGCCACCAGCCAAGGGTGTACCCCTCTTCTCACCCGAAGTCAGCTGGGATAGGCTCCAGCATACCCCTGATCCCAGTGAGGATAAGCGGCATAGAAAATGGATGGATGGAATACAGTATATACGTATATTGCAGCCTATTGTGATAACAATACACCACATATTATTTGACATATAAATTATAATACAACCATTTCCAAACAAACAAACTGGATCTTATTAACCGTGATAACCGGGATTACTGAATGAAAAAAATGTTTAAATATTTACCAAATACAGCTTCAACATTAACAAAAATAATGGAGAGTTAATTAGTTTTAATGATGTTCAAGGAAATGGCCTCACAGAGTGTGTCTTTGTGTAAGCAAGGCCAGCAAGAGTTCAATGTGTTGAAATAAGCGTATTAGAGTTTACGACCCCCATTAATGCCTCCCAAGGATGTTCTCTGCTCAGTTAAGCTTCACAAAAAAAACAAAGACCCTCACCTCGCGAACACTATCTGTGACCCAAGACAGGCTTAATTAGATCTACAGGCCAACAGAGCACATAATGAACAAATTTACAATAGGAACACAAAAATTGATTAAGCCAAGCACCTAATTCCAGAGTTTTCTTTCATTTAGTTAAATGGTGCACCCAAAGGAAGATTACACTGTCCCCGAATAGCCCTTTTAAATTGATGGAGTCAAACCAGAAGAGGATTTTTTTTTGCCACTTGTGTCCACAATGTCTTTCTACACAAAGTTGACCATCTTCAAAAAAGCCGATGAGGTTAAGAGGGTAAGTGTTAGATAGATTCAAAGTTAATAATGCATATGGTTACTGCTGATTCTGCATGGACGGAGCAGATTGCCCTCGGACACATCTTACCCACAAAAGCTGAGACACTTGAACTGAACACAGGATAAAATAGATGTGACCCCAATATAGTAGAACTTATCAGATAAATACATAAGACATGAATAAGACTCGTGTTTGTGTGTGAGAAACAAATGTTTTCAGAATGAAACAGGAAGCGACGTTGGCGGTTCAAAGAAGAGTTGTAGCTTGGATTGGATTACGTCCGTTATTATGTTCTTATTATTATTGTGCCTGTTGTGAGATCATTCCAACCTGCAATAAATACCTGGTGCTTGTGTGTCTAACCGACCATTACAGTAACATCACTGACACCTGGGATACTACATAGCTTCACATCTTTCAACTCATATCTTCTGAATGCCTGATATTTGTATTTTAGTTCATTTGGCCTGACCAGCATGAGTCTCGGAGAAACCAAGAATCAAGACTTTGGGGAAGTTCTTGGATTCTAGCCTGAAGGACTCTGCCACTATCCAGAAGTCCAACGAAGCGCTTGGAGCTTGGCTCCCCAAAGTTAACAAGTCCGGTCTGCCTGGTAGATTTAAAGCCTGGATCTACCCGTTTTGCATCTTGTCGTGGATATTGTGGCCCCTACTGGTCTGTGCAGTCCCAATGACAACAGAGTCCATAGAAAGGGCTACCCCGGTAGGTAAGGAAGGACACCATCTAGTCCAGGAAGATTTCCTGATTTCCAGGGAAGAGACCAGAGATTCTGATTGCAATCGCTGGCGCCATGACCGGGCACTAAGGTCATTGCTGAAAGCTTAGCCTCAGCCATCTCCACTAGTAAACATCATCATGCTCCAAAGAAATTTTACAAATTTCGGACGAATAAAGGCATATCTTAAGAAGGCAGTCCCCTTCATCCAAGATGGAGAGAAAGCCTGGATGCTAACAACCGGCCTGCAAAGTCCTCAATCTTTGGGCGTCGTGTGGTGGCCAAGAAGACCACCATTCAATCTGCGAGTGAAGAGTGCAGAGAAGGTGGCTTTGGATCAAGAGGGCTGAGTCTGGACGTGATCAACCCCGGCATGATATGGTATGATATCGGTATGATATCCTGAAACAACCAATGGTCTCAGGATGCGTCCCTGATGCGTCCCTAATGTTGATTTGATCTCAGTAGTGTCAAAAAAAGTGTCCGGGAACAAACCAGGTATGTTTTACTCAAATATAAACACTTTTCACCGTAATTTCTTATATTGTATCTACATTTGAGTTCCACTTTTTTCAGTGTATTACACATAGTAAGCGCCTCACCATAGCCGCACTGTCAAATAGTGACAGTGCACAATGCTCTAGCTAGCTGTGAACATGAAAGCAACGCTAATTATTTTTGCCTTTTACAGAAATCAATCGTAAGGTCTACAAGTTTAAAAGTGTATGCCTTCTTAACACGACTCCTCATTGGTCATGACCCAGTATGTAGATTCCAAGCAGTTACATCATCCTGTTTAAAGGCTCCAATTCATTGTCAAGTGTGAGATAATGAGTGCAT
This sequence comes from Doryrhamphus excisus, assembly GCF_030265055.1. NCBI lineage: Eukaryota > Metazoa > Chordata > Actinopteri > Syngnathiformes > Syngnathidae > Doryrhamphus > Doryrhamphus excisus. The sequence goes on along the minus strand of NC_080473.1, from coordinate 16,155,587 downwards.
CATAAGCTGGCGGCTCAGTGAGAGACGGGATGGATGAGCTCACTCCGTGGCGGACGCCGCAGGCTGTGAAAAACAATGGCTTCCGGTGACATTTCTCCTAGCGCTGCTGGCAGATTTTATCTTCAGGGAGGAAGTCAAGAGTAAAAAAGAGAAGAAGGAGTAGGAGGGGAGAATGTTGGGAAGTTTTGTTTGTATGTTTCAAAATAGCCCCAGAGAAAATATCATTTCTGTGTCTGTGAAATGTCTCCAGAAAAGACACACAATTACTTCAAAGTTCAATCAAAACAATCTATAAAAAATCATCAAAAAGCCTGGTTTCCATTTTGCTATGATTATAGCAAAATATTTGATTGTGTTAAGCTATGTCTGTGTTGTGAAGCTCTCTTAAAATTTAATTTTACACAATAAATGTCAAACATATGGACCATTATACGGCAACTTACAGTACTTGGATTATTAAAAATGGACATTAGATGCTGCAAGAGGCAGTACAGGCAGCCAATAAGAGACAAAAATAACTATAATGAAATGTCTGTAGTATTTTAGTTACAAAATGGTCTCGTTTTATACAGTGGACCCTCGGTTTTTGTATGCCCTGCTTCTTGTTGGATTCAGTTTTTGCTAAAAAAAGATTGCTAAAAATTTGCTATTTCAGATAAATATATCATATAACAGATGATAGACGAGAAGTGAAATTAAGTTTATCGGCTGTACAAAACGTGTGCAACAATAATTTAAACAAAAATAGTCAGGTGCCTAAATTTGGGCACCCCAACAGAAAAATGACATCAATATTTAGTAGATCCTCCTTTTGCAGAAATAAACGCTTCCTATTGCTTCCAATAAGGTTCTAGATTCTGGTTGAAGGTATTTTTGACCATTCTTCTTTCGAAAACATCTCCAGTTGAGTCAGGTTTGATGGTTTTCTGAGCCTGCTTTAAATCACACCACAGATTTTCAATAATATTCCGGTCTGGGAACTCGATTTTAGTTTCATCACGTTCTTCCAAAATGAAGCTGGTTTGTCCAAATGTGCTTTAACATACCTCAAGTGACTCCGTTTCTGGCATGTGTGCAGAAAAGGCTCCTTCCATAGGACTCTCCGTTCCAGCATAGTTGAATGATGCACAGTGACACCATTGCAGAAACATCATGTTGGAGGTCTTTGGAGCTGGTCTGGGGGTTGAATTTGAGTTTGACTGTCCTCACCATCTTTCGCCTCTGAGATTTTTCATGGCTTGCCACTCCAGGCCTTAACTAGGACTGTGCCTGTGGTCTTCCATTTCATCACTATGTTCCTCAGAGTGGAACCTGACAGTTGAAATCTCTGACTTAGCTTTTTGTATCCTTCCCCTAGACCATGATGTTGAACAATCTCTGCTTTCAGGACTATGTATGTATATGTTGTATATGTTTTCCTGTTTCATAGTAAAAGGTACATCATTTTGATGTGTACGCACCCCTGATATACAAGTAGAATGTACATAAAAAGACTAAAGTACAAAGGTAGAGGGGCTCAAATGGTTGGATGTGGAGACAGACACGGACAAACTCAGCTCATTAGCATTAGAGCTAACAACATACAAAGTGGCATGTTCCAAGTAGGGCTGACTAAAAGTACTTATACATTTTTAAATGCATACACTTCAAATCCGCTGACATGCATGGCTGTCATCCAACGGACTCCGCCTCGCCCATAAAGTCATCTGGGATGCTCTCCAGCTCACCCGTGACCTTCAACAGGATATGCAGTTGAAAATGAATAAACAAATGAGGAGTTATGTAGATTACACATAATTCCCATCGTGGTCTATCGGTATGGCAATGTAAAGATTCACCGGTATAGACTTCATGGAATTTACATTTGATGCCATGAATGATGCCCATTACATACGTATGTACACAGGCCCATGAATATACATATTTGGTCCTCCCCGGTCACTTCTTATAGTTGAATCAACAATCCATTTTTGTAATTCTAAGTGTTGTTTTACCCAGGTCAAAGCTTATGACTTCATTTTACTACTATCTCACCTAATACGTGTCGGCCAGTGAGCTAATTAGCCTATTACCTAGCACTTTTACAACCCTTTACATTATCTTTACTGAAGCTTCTCAGTGAGGCACATTAACGGCAGAACAGATAAAGTCAGCTATTCTGGATACAGCTGCAGTTTAAGATGAACCGCAAGACCCAAGCCACTCAATGTTATGGAGGAAGATCGCTTCAAGCAATGCATCATTCCGTGTGATGCTGTCATTTGCCGACAGCTCGATGATGTTCATCATCATTACATTGTCTATAATGTCCACTAATGCTGATAGATAGAAAGCTCTATTTGATTTTTCATTATAAGGATTAAAGGAGGGGGTCCGGTTGCCGTGGCAATTACAGGTTTGATTTTATTACAAGTCATTACGTACATTCACACTAATTACAACGTATGTATAAAATGGCGCTGATAATTATTATTTAAAGTATATTTTGAGTCTTCGGGCTTTGTTCTCCGAAACAAGACTTGGGCATCTCACATGACAAGTTAGTATAATGTGAAATATATACTGCAGTATCTGATGACCAAGCCCATATATCAGAGAAATACATTTCCCGAGCTACAGATAAATGAATGCTCAAGGAAACGTGAGTTTTTCCCAAACCGCGTCGACATAATCAACACTGCTTGTCTTTTTAAATTTCAGTATGAAAGTTGAGGGTAGAAGCTACTGATTCCGCATGACGAGTACACGTACGATGTACTGTACTACTGTGCTGGACATTTTTGAACTTTTGTATCAGATACATATCAATTATTACAGACTTAGGGTGAATGGGGCGAACTTGGGGAGACACAGCCTTCTCCATTACTGCCTCATCCTCTGGAATTCAGTGTCCTATTCACTCCATCCATGCTCTGACCTTCCGTCTTCAAAAAACAACTCAAAACCCACCAGTTCTGTATGTTGTATTTTAATGTTCTTTTCTGCTCTGTTTATGTAGCTTTATGTAGTTTTTATCTCACTCTAAAGCGTCTTGGAGTACCCTAAAAAGCGCTATGCAAATAAAAGGTACTGTTATTATTATTTATTTATTAATGAGATGTGTTTTATGTGGAAAAAAAGCCTAAAAACAATATTACTTTTCAGCCAAAATCCCCATAGTTGCAGGGTCACAGATGCTGAATTGTGATTACACGGGCATCCACACGGGCATCCACTGTATAATCAAGGGGATGTTTAATATTGGCAAGGCTGAGCAAATGTCACTCTTTTAATTTCCAATCAATTTCCTCTGAGGGCATTATCTCAGCAGCCAATTGGAATCCATGGCTTGTCAGCAGCCACTCATGCAGAGACAAAATATGTGTGTGTGTTTGTTTTTACATGCACCCTCCACAGAGGTCAACACGTGCGTACTCTTTGAGTGTACGCATTGTGTCGCTTCTATTCAAGCAGACTGACGCTGTGTTGGGATGTTGGTTGCTCTTCAAGTCCACTGTCACGGTGAGGAGAACAGCACAAAGAAGCCGGAGATGCGCTAAATGTCAGCATGGAATGACACAGAGGATTCGAGTTTGGCATGTCAGGTCTACTTACCTCGTCTCAGCACACAAGGCAAGGCTGTATTATTTAGGGCCAACCCCAATTCTACCCATTCTATATCAAGCAGGGGTGTCACTGGGGTGTCACAATTCTTTGGACAGAAAAGGAAAAAGGTAAGTGCTAAGTTGTAGCCTCTTCAGATGAAGTGTGCTCGGCGCTACTGCTTGAAATCAAGGGATGGGAAGAATGTCCGAATGTCTGATCTCGAGGTCTAACCCTAACCCCCACCCCAACCCCAACCCCAACTCTAATCCTAACCCCAACCCCTACCCTAACCCCAACCCTTAACCCTAACCCCAACCCTTAACCCTAACCCTAACCCTAACCCTAACCCTAACCCATACCCTAACCCTAACCCTAACCCTAACCCTAACCCATACCCTAACCCATACCCTAACCCATACCCTAACCCATACCCTAACCCTAACCCTAACCTAACCCATACCCATACCCATACCCATACCCATACCCTAACCCATACCCTAACCCTAACCCTAACCCATATCCATACCCTAACCTAACCCATACCCTAACCCATACCCTAACCCATACCCTAACCCTAACCCTAACCCTAACCCTAACCTAACCCTAACCCTAACCCATACCCTAACCCATACCCTAACCCATACCCTAACCTAACCCATACCCTAACCCTAACCCTAACCCTAACCCTAACCCATACCCATACCCATACCCTAACCCTAACCCTAACCCTAACCCTAACCCCAACCCTTAACCCTAACCCATACCCAACGCCCACTGACAACATGGCAGAGTGGAGACCAAAGAGATGATAGAAATGTAATAATTTTTTTTTCATTTGTTACTCAATGAAAATATTGTTTAAAATGGCTCGTTGTAACGAGCCAGTGAACACTCAAAAAACTCAATCTTCTGCATTGCATGAATGATTAAGCTATGCTATGCTAAGCTATGGTGACCAAACGTTGTGTTTTCCCATGACATGTTTGGTTTTCACGTCCTTTCCTCATTTTTTCTTCATTTTCTTATTTCTCTTTTGCTTGACCTTTTGTACTTTTTATTTTGGTGCTCTGTGTAAACTGATGTTTTCGTCGTTTAACACTTTATTTGTTTGTTAGCAGGGTGATTTTGTGAGGTAATTTAGCTGTGTGTCAAAAATACTGTACATTTTTCTGGGTGTCTCCATTACTTGCAGATTTTCGCCATTCACTGGCGGTCCCAGTATTTTTAAGGTATCTCTCACAAAAAGTGGTCATTTAGTGTATTACCTTGCATAATTTACTGTGTTCTGTTGGAAAGTTGGAAGTGATGAAGCCTGCAATAAATATATGATACAAATCAATAAATATTGCATTGGATTGCAATGTAATATATGTAAGGTCAAAGCAAGTTATTACATGTCCAAGCAAATGATTTACTGCATGTATCTATATAAATGGATGATCTTCCAAGTAAATAGTTTTCTGAGTTGTTTTCAGTGTAATCCGCCTGGTTGGATGACAGCATCCCGTCAAGCAACCTTTTCCTTGTCAGTCAGAAAATAATCTCTGAAGAGTTGCTGAAGAGTGTTGCTATCAGGTGTCGTGTGAGAAATAAAGACGCGCTAAAGGTCAAGATGGTTGGTATCTGCCATTCTGCCATGTCTCCATTCTCCAGCCGCACCCTTGCTGATGTGTTCTGCTCTTTCAACTGAACACGCCAAGGCCACGGCCGCACTTCCGATGCTGCAAAGATGCTGAAAGCGGTCTCCACACCTCACGTGGCGTGGTCACGTCAGGTTCGCTGTTGCTTTATAGGAACGCTTTGTAGTTCTAATTACCACCACTGTTGGCTGCTATTCACACTGTGCTCCCACTCTGACATGTTTCCCATCTACAACCTCCATGCGGCTGGGATTATTCCACGCTTCCTGATCACCTCTGACCATTCTCTCAATAGAAGCCATAGTATGGCGCCCCTCGCTAACAATGCAGCTCGCACATGTAGAACCCAGCCGGCAGCTTGCTGACAATGCTTGTTGACTGATCCCTAAAGCAAAAAGTGTATAGTAACACCATTTCAGTCTGTAGCCACGCGGAGAAGCAAGCTATTCAATTCCCCTGCAGACATTTGACGTCTACTTTTTGTAGAAGTGCAACCAGGGAGCAGAAATGTAGCGTATCATATCATAATATCACAATTACTTACCCTTTGTGCCATGTTTTTATTGCTTGAAAATGGAAGTGAACTCAGCATTCTACTTGTAGCGCCATCTTGTTTAGCACAGGTAAAAAAAAAAGGTGGTTCTACCCCGAGTTTTTTTTTTTTTACTCTCAGGATCTTTTAAGAAATTTTAAAACAGTGTCTTACAATATCCAAAACAAACCACACTCATGGTGCAGTTCAACAATCTTGTTAGGTTCAAAGACAAAAACATCTTTTTGCCTTTGCCATCGGGAGGTCAAGACAGCATAAATGTTTGACAGAAAATAACATGTGACACTTTACTTTTTAAAAGTCTTGAACTTTTGATTTTGAGTAGGGCTGTCAAAGTTAAGGTTAATGATGGGTTAACTGGAGTTTCGTTTAACGATGGTAATTTTTTGAATGTACGATTAACGATTTCTCCTCCTGTTTGACCCGTAGTTTGATTGAAGCACGCTAACTCTGTAACCTCAAGAGTATCATAAATAAACAAACCTTATTTTGAGTTGACACAAATAAACAAAAGCATGTTTGGGTCAGTGTGAGAGGTCTCACTCCCTCACATTTTATATTTGCTGAACATCTGTGGGCGAGTTTAAGAGGCAATATGCTCATCATAAAGAAAAATAGTAATACAAAAATATGCTTGCTGACTGTATTGTTTTAAATAACGGCCTCTAATCCCAAAATCGATATCCTTTCACATACAATTTCATATAATTATCATTGTAGTTGCACATCAAATCGGGATTTCCCTTACTTATTATAGATAAAAACTTATTTCCAGCCGCAATTAAATGTGTTAAATTGTGAATTAACTATGGGTAAACAATCTGATTAATCACAGTCAAATATTTTAATTTTATTTGAAAGCCCTAATTTTGAGTTAAAACGCAATATTTATGTTCTCTTGCTCCAGTTTCTTTGTTTAATAATTTGATTGGTTCAGTGTTCATCTTCCTACCTGATGGTTTGGAGTTCCAACTTCTCTACCTCCGTTGTGACCATGTCAAAATGTCCTTGGGCATCCGTAGGTGAATGAGTCTTTAGTAAAACATGATATCTAAAAGAAAGATACAGTACGTATGACACTGTAATCACTCGCTCTCCACGACATGTCGGTTTCGTTAGTGTTGCAACACTCAAATCCTGCCTGGCTCCCCTCAGGGACTTTTGAAAGAGCAAACTCTACAGTCGCCTTACTGTGTTCCATCTTGATGTTACTGATGGCATATGAGAACGGGGTTAGAAGAGGAGGAAGAGCAAGAGAGAGCGAGCGAGATCTCCTCTTTTATCCACAAACATAACCGTGAGCAAAGTGAAGGGATTTCACAGCCAGGAGCTTCAGGATGAGATGCTGTCACAGACGTTCCCCGGGGAGGTTTAGCAAGTGACTGAAAGAACATTTAAGCGTTTATGCAATGTGGATTAAAACTCACACGATTTCCAAATGTGCCAAGTAAGCTTGACACGTTTCAACACATTCAATAAGTGGTGAGGCAAATACACATCACGCTGGCGGATTCAAACGCTGTGGAAAATTATAACAATTCTGGATCAGTCGGTAATACAACTTGACTGAATTACTTTGAAAAGTCAATGTCTCCGTAATAAAAACATAAAGTTAATTAAATATTTTTTTAGACACCACCGCTGATAATAAAACAGCATGTGTGTTTTTGTTCTTATCGTGTTTGGTGGACTAAGAGATGACCTGAGGCTACGCTACACTTTCAGAAAGACTGTTAGTTTGATTTTGCTTATAATATTAATGTAAGACCTTCACATTTCTACAGCAACAAATGGATATTATATTCCAAAGTAAAGTCATATAGTCATATTGTACGCTAGTCAAAGACACTTGACATGAGTGTTCCAATGTGAAGAACCTACTGTAAAAAAACACAAAAAAAACCCCACAAAGATCAAAGATCATCTATAGCAAGGGTCCCCGACCACTGGGAAAACTGATAAAAAGAAGGAATAATATTTTCTTAATATTAACAAATAAATTGGTAAAGAACCACATTGCAGTATCTGTAAATACATTTCAAGACATTGATTATATTATATATCTATATTTATATTATATATCTTATTTATGTGTTAAATGGCCTAACTTCTCTGATTAGATCTACTATATTGGGTTATGTGAATGTAAAGGTGACTGTAGGGGTGCTATTTCATGTCTAGAGGGCTCTAACAATGGTAAAAAAAATGTAATAAACAGGTTTTCAATGTTATGATACGTTATGAAATGATACTGAAACATTATATTGCCAGGGGAAATATGGTCATTTATATTCATATTTATATTCAGCCAGCAATGGACAGTTTTCTCCGATGCTTCATAACATTGCCAGCATTTCAAAGCATCCTCCTCTTGCCTTATTACAGTCAAGACTTTGCAATTGTGTAACAAATAAGGTGACACCGAAATTGCAAAACTCTTACAGAACAGCTCTTTAACTGCTCCAATACAATTCCCACCAGATGACTCCAACAGCTAATCAATGTGCCTGCAATTACTGCCAATCTAATGAGAACCCATTGTTCTGCGCCTTCATTCATCAATATGAAATTAAGCAGCAGCCACTTAGAATAGAATTAGTATCATGAGTTCATTTATACAGGAATCAATTCATTTGCTTCACACCCCAATCAGGCCTTAAGGTTGCAAAAGGGAGTACTTGAAAAGTGTTTCAGAGACGTATGAAATGCTTTGTGGGGAGCACCAAACTGTGAAATTACCACTGATTTCTTCCCTAGGATAAGTCACTTATCACAAATCAAAGTAAATGGAAGGAAGCACGCAAATCAAATAGTCCAGTTTAACTACCTTGACGATTTCAACAACTAAAACGTCTCAATGGAAGAGCCCAATTTCACATTCTCTCTGGCAGAGGTGTTTCAAGTCAGACTGGATGCTAAAAAAAACTTTAGATTTATACAAGTATTACTAGTTTTTGTTTCTGTGACGATTCTTTTTGTATTCTTTTTGTATTTTAGACACTCGAATATCACAGTCTCATGGACATGCTGCTTTCTTTCGTGTGAATCAGACGATGTCATCGTATTGTCTTGTCTCGCTACATCGTGTTTCCAATGTCGCTCCATTATGGCGTTTTTTCAAAAATGGATCAATAAATAATTGCTGTTTCGTGCAGGTGAGTGGGTTCGAATCTCCGCTTGGGCATCTCTGTGTGGAATTTGTTTGTTCTACCCGTGCTGCAAAATAGATACAGAATTAACAAAATGAATGGTAAACAAGAAAACTAATGGAAAATGAAATTCCAAATTCGAGGTTTCCTCCAAGGTTCAGATCATTAATTGGATGAGACACAGTTTGTGTTCACAATAAAGAAAGCTACAGCTACTAAATTTGCCATATAAAAACTGGTAAAAAAAAAAAAAGTCTGGTTGCAAATTTAAAAAATAATAATAAGTAGAGAATGGAAACTGCTAGCATAAACACATTTCCGTGTGCTGGTGGGAATTGTCAATGCAAATGAATGGAAATGGTGGCCGGATGAGAAGCATGTTCATCCAAGAGGAGCTCAGATATGACCGCTGCCCCTTTGCACCCAGAGGACCCAGCTGAGGTGGTTCAGACATCTAGTCCGAATACCTAGCAGACAATCCTGGTAACATCTTCCGGGCATGTCAGTTGGCCCCAAGGTAGACTGAGGACACAATGGTGGAATTATGTCTGGCAGCTGGCCTTGGAGGTCCTCCGTGTCCCTCCGGATGGAACTGGAGGAATTGGGAAGTCTTCGGAAGCTTCCCAAATGAGACTGCTGCCCAAGACCCAGCCCCCAATGAGTGGAAAAAAATAGATGGATGGATGTCCGTTGACAGCATGGACTGTGAGTAGTTTATTTAGGAATTACTTTTGAGTGTACGGCAATTACTATCCATGTACTTGGTCAAAAATACAGCTATTTTGCGTGTACAAATATACAACAGTGATATGTTCCCGATGCAAGCATACATTTGGTAAATGTTTCACATTATTCTTATTCCTGCTTATGCGTGGATGCAAATCAGCAATGCATGATTCCTGGTGTGCATGAAAACATGTACAGAAATGTACCAACGCAGAAAAATAACTTCCCTCTATTCCCTTTGGGGTAGCTTCATCAAGCTATGCACAGCAATCATTTCCATAGCCATTTCCATCCTTAATACCGACTTAATGACTGGAGCTACTACATTAAAGTCGTATATCACACACATTAAGGAATCTTGATTGCATGGAACTGACAGTAAAAATTACAGTAGAGTGAAGGGAAACTTTTTTCATTGAAACATTGCATTGGTCCCACAGTGAGTGCAAATGAAAGGCATCGAGTGAAAATGAATGTCTAAAAGATAATCTGACTAAAAGAAATCTGCTATTGCTAAAAAAATAATACATTATGCATGTGCGATGATGCTCATAATGTAAACATGATGAGTATTGTCCAAAAATTTGAGAAATTGATTATTTATAAAATATATTTTATATATTAATATAATATATATTATATATTAATTTAATTTAATTTAATTTAATTTAATTTAATTTAATTTAATTTAATTTAATTTAATTTAAAACTGATGTGTAATTAATTGATCTAATTGCTGAGAAAAGCCCTCACCATGAGGTATCTTTGTTTAAATTCATGACATTGTGGTCAAACACTGCATGGATGTGGTGGGCTAAACTTAAGATGCTTTCGTAATAAGAAGACTTCTTCTTACTTAGTCACTCTTTCTTTATCAATGGCTCAACAGCGTTCACATGCTCCTCCATTTTCATGTCTCCTCTAAACTACTCACCGGTCCTCACCTTGCCCTCCCAACTACAACGGGAACTTATGCAAAACAAGCTCATACATCAGCAAAACAGCAAAACAATGTCCACTTCAGGGTGTGACTGATTGTTTCCCACCCCAAACAAGTCAATCGTAAGAAGTGCAAGCCCATGAAAATGGATGATCTAAACAGGCAAATCACAAATGCAACATCAAGAAATCAACTGGAAGCACAAAAAGAAGATTCAAAATAAACTCCCATATAACCAATTCAATGTATTACATGACAAGACCACATTTGTTTGTAGCAGAAATGAAACACAGCCCTTGACATAGTTTCACAACAGCAAGGTGACAGCTTTTACAGCAGCATTTTATGTTCAATGACTGTGATTTTTTGTACCTTTTTTGTACCATTCCAAGTCATCTAAAGTGTTAACGCTCATCCATGAAATATCGTCAGTCTGCACTGGAAGCCCAATACTGTATGTGGGGGGGAGCCTTTGTGCAGTCACCCTACAGGCTGTAAATCTATCAAGCTAAATTTTCTATTACAAGACAGAGAAAAAGCTTGAGAGCCCTTGGAACGTAAGGCTTAGAGGGGGTGACAAATTGAGTTGCTAAATGCCTGCTCGGAGCGCTGCTGTGACTTTGGGATCAGCGGTCTGCTAAGGCCCACAGTCACACTGACAACACGAGCCTTGTGTCCACTCTTTGCTGTGAAAGGCATTACAAGCCATTCTACAAACAGCAATCACCGTTTATGGTATATGATATTCAAATACTAATAGACAGAGTTAGAATGTCGAACATCAAAGATTGAGCTTTCAAGCATATTTTCACTTAAACATAACTTCATAATCAAGAGAATGGTACCCACCTATTGTGGATCCTGGAGCCGAGATTTTTGTTATGTATTGTTGTTGCAATAGCTGGAAAATATAAATAATTGTGTCCCGCCCACAAGCATGAAGATGGTTATGTCATGATCTAGGATTGCATGAGTGCTGCCAGCACTTGTGAGCTGTGGTTCACAAAGCAAAACATTAATGCACTGCGGCATTCAGAAGCAGAGCATGATGCCATCCTGTTGCCAACATGACAATTATCTGAAAACCACGACATGATTTTTTCGTGTTTGTAGTTTCTAGATTATCGCTGATTAAAAACAACACTAACAAACTGTCTGCTGATTCAGCACCATGGACAGTGACAATGGATGCGCTTTCTGTTTGCAGCGTCTGGGCCAGACAAAAAATGAAATATGATATGTATATGTTATATAATATATATATATATATATATATTGTGATATATAAATAATAAAAAAAAATAATAATAAAATAATATACAAATAAAAAATAATATAATATTATGATAATATAATATAATTATTATATTATTATATTATCATAATATATTATATTATAATATTATGATATATAAAAAATGAAATTGGATATTTCTAACTGTGTTCGAAAAAGTACATTTCCTCTGCTTCTGTGTTAAAAAAAAATCAGAGAGCTCGGCATGGGGGCCACAAAAAGAAGGCTGAAGAGTTGCTACGGCTCCCAAGCCACAGGTTGCTGACCGCTGCCTTAGCAACACTGCTGGAATAAATGCCTTGTGATTGACTGGCAAACATTAGGCATTTAGCCCACCTCTTGTTCAAAGTCAGCCGGCATTTAGGATCCAGCTCAGCCGTGACCTTGAACAGGATAAGTGTTACAAATGAATGAATTCATCACAATTAAAGCTACTGCATGTTCACAATACAATATGCATAATACCTACACAAACTTCAATTACTACCCACAAAAACGTCAAACCTCATTTTTTCTGAGACCAAATTGCACCTAAGCCTTATGACGGGGATATCTACATCATTATCGGGACGAGCGTTACACCAGTTGCTTCCAGGCCTGCCAGCATCTGGCTCAGGTCCAGGCTCCCAGTCACAGGGTTGCTCGGACAGACCAGCACTCACCGCCTGCAAAACACTTGATGGCAAAACACTCACATCATCCATCATGGAGGTGAAGAGACTGTACTTATCCTTGAGGGGTCTTGCACGTACACACACACACACACACACACACACACGTAGAGTCATCATTTAGTGGGGGTTATTGATCAAGTCTCTGTGATTAACACACAGGGAATGAAACAGTGCTGATGAAACCACTTATTGTGCTGTTTTTTGTGTATGTTGAGTGTTTGTGTGTGTGTGTGTGTTGTGTGTATTTAAAGGCAGTTGTTATATTCAGGTTATTTGGCGGTGGGGGTCAATGAAGTAAGAGCCTAGCTGCACTAAAACTGTTCAAAACCCTTTTGTATTAGAAATATAAAAAGCCACAATGACAGTTAGCACTTAACAGTATTTTATAGTATTTTATTTTTACTATATAGTATAAATATAACAATTATCATAACCTCACTATACCTCAAAAGCCAAAATTGGTGTGAACACAAAAATATTATTATTATTATTATTATTATTTTATAAATGACAATGTTGCATGGGGTGAAAAGTACACTTTCGGGTCCTGTTTACACACAACCTGTAATCCCAGGATCTGGGAACATTGCGTTTTTTTTTTTTATTGTAAAGGTCAATAAGACGATTGAACCTGAGATAATATGTCATCAATTTTCACTTCCCCAGACTGATAGTATATCTTTCTGGACACTTTTATTGATGGCATTGACAAACAGTAGGTATCACAGCTGGTATTATAAGGTGGAGCTTAACGCCACAAAAGCAGTGATGTTGATAGGTTTTCAATGTAGTCATTCCCGCCGACCCACAGGGGGTGATTTGAGTAGGTCCCTGGGAAATTCAATGGGTTCTTATCATCCACACATTAATGGATAGCGGCCATTTTTATGGATATAGAAAATATAACACCTTTTATTGTCACTATACACATGTACAATGAGATTTAAAGCACTATACAGCTTTTACCGTCCATCTGTATGACTATTCTGTCAACTCCTTGTTTTCAATTTCTTTGGTTTTGGTCGGACCTTTTGGAACAGACCAATGATAAAAACTGAGGTTCCGCTTTCATGTCATTTCATTTCATCAGAAAACACACAACGCTATTAGTCACCACGACAAGGAAAATGACACAAAAGATGAATGTCACAAACTCCCAAATCTTGCACACAAATATCCCCCTGTGGTTTGTAAGCCTCCAAATAAAGCCGATGACTTAACAGCTACGGGATTACGAAAGGAAAACATCCAGCTCCCGTCAGCGCGGCGACAAAGGAATGTTCCATATAGCACATTTGTTGATCGCTGTATTTCTTTGGAGCTTGGTGAAGGCGAAATGAGCTATAGGCTGAGCATCTGGCAGACCGTCCCACTGGAACAGCTCCATCCTTTAGCGCTCTGATTGACCGCGTTGCAGTTAATTAAATTTTGGCAAATTGCTCCCACCCGAGGTTAGGCCGTTAAAGTTTATACTCAAGCCACATATATCACTTTCTCTTTTGCTCCTATCGCCGATGCTTGTCACTTTTCTTCGGCGCAGAGTAGATGATGATAAACACTCAAAGCCTTTATTCCCGCACTTGTGCATTTTTACCTCTTTATCCTCCTTTTGGCTCAGCCTCTTATGCTCCCTATTGGCTTTTCATTTCACAGACGTACGACAGCTTCAATGAAGGAGAGCGATGCACTGAGCCTTTACCATATTTCTCCGTCTGCCTGACTGTGTGTAAGTGTCAGCATCTCAAAAGGAATCAGGCAAGGGGAAATGACAGGAAAGAGCCGGTGGCAGGAAAATGACACTGTTGGCCAACAGCAGAAGTGACACAATTGTTAATATGTCAGCTAAGGTTGGATCATGATAAAGTTGCGTAATGTAGCTAGGCACAGTTACGTTGTGACATGCATATGCTAGTAATGCCTGACAAAAATGTATGAGCAGCGTTGGATAAAGGACCTCTACCACATACAAAATGTCCACTGGAAAAAGGTTAAGTTTCATGACTCGTAAGACCTGAGAGGAAATGAAGTTAAAATTTCCATTGACAAACACCCGAGATGGCCTTAGACAAATGTAGCCATGTCATTGGCTCACTTTTTACTGCTTATCCTGTTCAGAGTCCTGCTGACTTTGGGTGACAAAACAGAGGGAACTCTGAACTGGTCGCCAGCCAACCAGGGTCCATTGGAACCTTGAATAGCATCATTAATCCGATCCAAAAGGTCGGATTCTAAACAAAACATACTCTCACCAGATCGGCTTTTCCCTGACAGTCGCCCCTCGTCACATCACGGTTTGGATTTTACGGCTTCACTCTTCACTCACTTCATCAAAAATGTAATTCATAAATCATTTTCTAGTTGACCACGAGGTTGGCCACACAGTCAGGAGATCAGCAAGACCTGAGTTTGAATCTCTGCTTGGGCATTTCTTGGGCTGGCGACCAGTCCAGGGTGTACCCTGCCTCTCGCCCAAACTCAGCTGGGATAGGCTCCAGCATACCCTTGCGACCGGCACGGAAAATGGATGGATGGATTTCCTAGTTGAGTAAGAACTCATTCATTTTCTAACGCTTATCCTTACAAGGGTCGCGGGGGTGCTGGAGTCTATCCCAGCTGTCTTCGGGCGAGAGGCAGGGTCCACCCTGGACTGGTGGCCAGCCAATCACATGGCACATATAGACAAACAACCATTCACACTCACATTCATACCTATGGAGTGGCCAATTAGCCTAGCATGTTTTTGAAATGTGGGACATGCAACTCCACACACAGATGCCGGAGCAGGGAATCGAACCCCGCTTAAATGGCTTATTTTTCTGATTATGTCCACTATATTGACCATCTTATCTATGCACACAGGAAAACATGGAAAACATGAAAGAACGCCACACGCCTGTAGCCGGTTCCTTCATATGTTAATACATGTTACCGTGGCATGTGTTCCAATTTCTTTCAATAGCTCTCAAGTGGCTCCGTGTCGGCTGGTGAACCTTTTTGCTTTGAACTGACGCTTGGTTTCCATGACCGAGGGCTTGTTCTATGGTTTCGCTGAGAGTGAACAACATCAATTGTGTCATGTGTCTTTACACTGATTAGCAAAATGGCTGCCTGCCACAAAGGCTTCAAAGGAGTCATGCATGTGGCTCGCTGAAAAACATTGAAAAAAGCTGTGATGTGTTGTGGAGCTATACTGAATTACCATCAGTAAAAGCATGTAATTTAATTTGAAACTCGCAAACATGTGAATGCATAAAAGGCAGTTGAAAGTGAAAGTGAAGTCTTTGTTTATTCTCTAAAACACATCATGCAATAAGCGACCCATGGTGGGCGTGAGAATATGAATACCGGAGGAAAAAAAAAATCCCACCCAAGTTGGTATGGTTGAAATGACCCAATTATACGTGTGACCTCTGTTGTCTTATTCTTAGTCACGAGGGTTCAGTGAACGTTTGAATCAGACCTGAAAAGGCTGACAGGAAACTCTTATGGCTTCAGAAGATGGAGCCAACTGGGACCAAATTCAGTTAGAACGATGAATAAAACCATTGTCAAGGAAATAGGAAAAGGAAAACACTGCATCCACTCATCCATCACTCCATCACGCAAGTCATGAGGAAGCTGGAGCCTACACCGGCTGATGGTGGATTTAATACCAAATATTCATTATCCCTCATATTCATACATATACAGTACATTGAGCGTAAAGCGAGTACATTCTGACATATTAATTACTTCACTACCAGAGGCTACCGCACTACCGCAGGCCACACAGCTAGGAGACACAAGTTCGATTCCACCCTCGGGCATCTCTGTGTGGAGTTTGTATGTTCTCCCCGTGCATGCATGGATTTTTTTCCCTCCCACATTCCAAAAACATGCTAGGTTAATTAGCCACTCCAAATTGTCCATAGGTATGAATGTGAGTGTGAATGGTTGTTTGTCTATATGTGCCCTGGGATTGGCTGGCCACCAGTCCAGGGTGTACCCCGCCTCTCACACGAAGTCAGCTGGGATAGGCTCCAGCATGCCTGCAACCCTTGTGAGGGTAAGCGGTAGAAAACAAATGAATGAATAGTTAGCTCATCAGAATGCTATGCCAGTAGCCTCTCTTATAACCATGCTGTGATCCCATAGCCTGCACAATGTGGTGTAAACAAAGAATAGGGGTGCAAAGGTGACTGTAGGGGTGTTATTTTGTGACTATGTGGCTCTAATAATGTATATGTAATGTTAATGTAATAACCATGTAAACGAGCAATGACTATATATATAATTTTTTTTTGGTGGGTTCTTTGATGCAAAACTCAGAGTTCGCTGTCTTAATAAGGGAAGTGAATTTGTTTCTAAGTTGAGAAAGCTGAGCCAGTCAGCGCCTGGCTTTGTCTTCCAAGCCCTGGCCCAGGCAATGTCTCTCTCTTTGAGGAGGTTGCCAATTTCAGAAGAAAACTCAAACACTTTTTTGGCCCTTCGTCATAAATTTTAAAAAACCAAGGATGTTTATTGACTATATGTCGGCATTCATCATAAAAGTATTCCTGAGCCAGCTCAACTTCATCAAACAGAGAAACTCCACTCAAAGACACTCAAGTTGGACATAAAAGCAGGGTTGCAAAAGTTTGAACATCTCTTCTGCGTATTAGACCTGACTTTGGGAGCTTGGGTTTTTACACCTGCATGTTACAATGATAACTCAAAGACTATCGGACGAAACAGTCAACTAATAACGACATAAATCACCAACCAAAGAAGCTCGCTGGAATGAAACCCAGTCAAAAAACCTACAAGAGAGGTGAGTCCTTCGGGAGAGGCAAAGGAAGGTCTTTAACAACCCACTAGTGTGAAATTACATCCCCCACTTGCATAGGAGGAAAAGGACGTTATTGATAGCAGGTACGTAGATACAAGAGGCGAGGGAAACGACAATGACAACAAAAGAGAAGGAAAACAAAATAAAACCAAAAAACTGAATATAAGTGACAGCATTTCAGGCTAAAGAGCAAGTCAACATGGCGCTTACTGTACGTACCATAACATCACATCTTCTGAAGGCACCCAGTTGTTGGGTGAAGATAAAATTCCACAGCCATCAACATACTGTAATACTATGTAATTCAGCCTTATTATTAATTTCCTTTTCCAGTAAGTCATCACTGTCCTGGATGGTAAGCACCATTATGTCAGATCCCAAAAAAATACATTTGTTACGATGCTCAATTGCTGCAGCTCTACTACCATTACATATTTTTACACAATGCCAAAATTTATTTTTCAATGCTTCTGGCTCCATAATCAATCAAGCATACTGTATGCTTATCTCTACTGCCTTGCATGTAGCGCCTCAATTTTATGCTTGGATGGAAGACAATAATTTAAGCTTCCCGATATGCAGTTACACGTAATTGGACTGTCACTAGTTCCTGGTACGGCCAAGAATGACTGAGGCTATTGGAGCAGATTGGATTTAGGTGACCAATCATGTACGGTAATGTTACAAGTGTCTTACAACATGCAACCAGCAAGACCAGCGACGCCAAAACATTCAAATAGAAGACATATGTCATTTTTATGTAATTCCCTCATATTTCTTTAGTGCGCTGTATAATTGCACCTACACACTTTCCCACACTCTATGACTCTGGGATCAGGACAACGTCTTGTTCAAGTTCTCTTGGAGACCTTCGTTATGGGATAAGCTGAGCTGAGCTATTTAGTTTGTGATGAGTGTATGCATGTTGCGTGTTTTACCAGGGTACTCCGGTTTCCTCCCACATTCCAAAAACATGCTAGGTTAATTAGCCACTCCAAATTGTCCATTGGTATGAATGTGAGTGTGAATGGTTGTTTGTCTATATGTGCCCTGGGATTGGTTGGCCACCAGTCCAGGGTGTACCCCGCCTCTCGCCCCTCTTTCTTCAGCATACCCCCGTCACCCTAGAGAGGATCAGTGGCATAGAAAATGGATGAATGGAAAGAGTTGAAATATTTGTGAAAACAAAAAAGCAAGGAGAAAAAAATAAACATATTAATAATATGCTTTGTCACTGGTAACACCGAGCTGAGCTGCAGGCTATTTTTGTATGAAATACATTTTTGCATACCTATAGGGATTGCTTGAGAAACCCTAAAAGTGGCCCCCATACCCTTTTTTGTTGTTATTTTTTTCAATATGCAGCCCCAGTGGAAAAACTTTGATCATCCCTGGTTCAGTTAGACTAGATGGACAATGTATTAATCGACCAAAAAACAACCACAATTGCTGTGAATGCTTAGTTGAAAACAATGCATTTTTTATGTCTGTGCTGTGTTAGACCTTCACATCAAAAGCTGTCAGAAATGGGCATTGCAATTCATTATGACCAAACAAAACACCACCTTCAGCAAGCAGAAACATGTTTTTCTTGTCTGTAGTCTGTTTTACTACCGAGCTTATTTTTTTGATGTCTTTCACTTCCATGCAAATGAATATGGTGAAATTACAGTAGTCAGGATGTCATGGAAAAACAGCAGAGGTGACAACGAGCATCACCTTGGCTTTACCATTTGTTTATTCTGTTTGGAAGAAAAGACTCAATCCGATACTGAATAAAGGGCAGACCATTTTAGTGGCCATCTTGTCCTCAGGTTATTAAGAATGGGATAATTACAATGACATTTAAAGCACCAAATTAATCTTGTGCCTTCATATTTCTCAACTTTTTAACACGACCGATCTCAGTGGCCATCTGAAGAACGATTTCCTCATGAGGATTGCTGGAGCCTATCCTTGCTGTCTTTGGGCGAGAGGCGAGGTCCACCCTGGACTGGTGGCCGGCCAATCCCAGGGCACATATAGACAAACAACCATTCACACTCACATTCATACCTATGAACCAATATGTGATTTACTATTCTAGAGTCCTGAAACGCATCACTCAGCTTATAAGTGTGAATTTTCAGGGTGGGAACAGAAGATTATCAGATGATAATTTCAATAATGCCTTGGTTTAAATCCCCCTCACTCCCCTCAACATAGTAAGTTCATAGAAAACTTCAAAAGACATTTTCTCTTGCGTTTGAAGCAACACAAAGACTGCCTTCCTCTGTCAGTTTTGTAAGTCATCAAGGGAAAAAAAAAGCTAAAAGCCAGAAAAATCTCATTACAAAGTCTATTTGCTTCATCTGTGTGGCTCAGTGAGGAAGTAGATTGCATTTTAGTACTTCATTAATAACAGAGTATGCCAACAATGGCAATGGAAGGCTTCTTTGTCTTGAACTCAAACTTCTGAGGCACAAATGAAAAAAAGATTCAGTGATTCATTATAGCGTGACAGTGAAGAAACAATTACATTTACTTCCCACTCTTTAAGCCAGGACAGCTGCTGATCTGCTCAGCCGTGTTGCTGTGCTTTTATGCCACCGTACATCCAGACAAGGGGAGGGGCTTCGGAAGCTACTCCATAAGGATATTAACTGTGGAACAAAGTATGTTATGCGACACCACTTGAATGCGTCACCACAAGTCTCCAAAAAATAGCTAGTTGCTTTTGGCAATTTAAGCCACCATGAGAATCTGCAAAGTCAACGAGCGACCATGTTGGCTACACGCTAGGTCTTTCCCAACCGAAGGCAGCTTCCTGTTTAATCCTGATATAAAGTGTGCAGACACATTTTGTGCTGTTTTCCGTCTAAGCCCAACATTCAACAGAGGAACTGTTGTGGTTCTTGGTTCAGTGAAATTTCAAGTTCTACTATTATCACGTCTGCCTGGTTGGTAAACATGTCTTTGAATTTGCCGGGCTTTAAGATACCCGGTACTACTTGAATGATAGTAGTAGTAGTGTACTACTCTGCACACTTACCTTTCAGGCCTAACAAATGTCTGATGTATTGCCTCCAATTTGTCCACCATAAATTTTTTATTCTTTCTTGGGAAAAAAAAAGCACTTTTCCATGATGCCTCTGATTATTCCTATGGAGATGCAGAGCAAACACCCTGTAGTATTCTTCTAATTACACCACTTCAGAGTTTAGAAGTTTACCTGAAAGGGTAGCAAAGGGACTAACCTCTATTGTTCAAGTACCCTTAAGAGGGACCTTATGCTCTTATGCTCAATTTCCGACTCTTTGTATTGAGTTATGGAGTCCTCTCGAGCAGCTACACACAATAACCCGCACAGACAACTTTCTAGATCTTCCAGAATCTGCACCTATCCTAGGTGTATTTCTTTGGATTTGTGGATTTGTGCTTCCTGACAAAACGGTCTGTTTTAATGTATTGCACCCACGGCCCGCCCAGTCCGCTGTGATTGGTCACACTTCCAAACTACTTCCTGACTACTGCTAACAACATTTTCCACTTTAGTGGGTATAGGAGTTGATAATAAATGAATAAATTATTTAGAGAGCTCATTGAAAAGTGATTAGGAGCTACTGGCAGTTCATGAGCTACTAGCTAGAGACCCCGACTTAGCGTGTATGAACTCAAGGCACCGCGGTGCTACTCCGACCTCGCCTGCCCGAGGAGGAGCATTCATGGTCTTCCACATTAACTGCAGATAATCTTGGCACAACATTGGTACAACATTGGAAAGGTAAGTCAAACCATAAACAGGTTTGACTTCATGCCAGCCATGCAAATCAAGCCCCAATTGTGAACGGGAGGGGGGCGGGGGCTGCCCTTATCAGTGGTGTACAACCGCCAAGGATGTAGATTTTCTGTGTTAGATGTCTGCTTGTATATTATAATATCTTTTTCTGCTTTTTTGTGACGGAAAGCAGTCTGAAGCAGACTGGAGAAGAAAGAGGAAGTGATGTTACCACAAGAGTATTTACATGATGATACATTGTTTCCATATTGATATGACAACATACCTGTTGTGGCTATTTTTTCATGCATGTTAAATCAGATGCTCGGTGACCTTGTTCCAAAACTGATATGGTGTAAATGTACAGTTGTCCCTGGCTACATTGCGATTTGAACATCACTCCTTCACTCTATCGTGTTTTTAAAAAAAATTATTAATTCAGAAATGCTCACAGATTTGTGGTTGAATATGGACTATTATTACTCACAAATATTGAAAGGCAGTATGCAGTATTCTGTGGTGTAAATAAAGAATAATAGCAGTGTAAAGATGACCATGTTTTCTATGCTATAACTATGAACAATTGAATGAACATTCCAATTATTAATATTCAATTCAATCCGATTTTGCGGGAATTCACTGATCACAGTCAGGTCTGGAAGCAATTAACCATGATAAAGGAGAGACGACTGTATGTAGTAACAATGGACAATGCATTAATAACAACTCATCACAATGTAATATCAGAAAATGTTGTTATTGTTTTGAATATTTGGACTTTTGTCCAAAAGTCTGACTTTTGCTGTGTGATAAGCCCATTTGATTGACAGGCCCCGTCCACATGATGTCATGTTTAATAATCACAATTTCATTACTTTCATTTTTGTATTGCTTAAAAAAAAATCTGCAATTATATTTATAGCTCTAAAAATGTGCTCTGCTTGATGTTTCAGTGTGTGTGCGTTTATGGGTATGCCCTCATCAGGTCATCCAGCAAACCCTCCTTATTGTCTCATTATTTGCTGTCTTTCTCCCTGGAAGGAAGCTTTTAAAATAAGCACCTCAGGTAATGCCGCTGTGTAGTGGGACACACACACACACACACACGCACACAATCACACACAATCAATCCCACCCAGCTTGAGGATCTTGAATGAGTTCCAAACCTGTACTAGGGCCACATTAGCTCTTGGCTAAGACATTCCCATAAGAGCTGGCACTTTTGGACAAGCTGGAAGTGGCACAAAGTAGGGACACTCTAATCCAGTTAAGGCCATCTTTGTTTTTCTCCATGCGGTTCTCCTCGCCCAGCAGGGCCCATTTGGGACGCCAAATAAATAGTTTGCATTGATACCGGCGTAGTTTCACTTAGTACTGCAGGAAATGAAGACTTGATGAAGATGTGTCGTACCTGCATATGGGATGGGGGCGTCCTTGTCCAGCGCCACCAGAGGAGGATCAAGCAGAACAACGTCAGTGTTTTCGGTGATCACCCCATGGTATGACGTCTCAATCCACGGCTTGTGTTTATTCACTGGGGAGACAACGTTTGAAGAATTAGTAATGTATTTCTGCCACAGAGTCCAACAAATATGTCACTCCGCAGAGTGAGAAATGTGTATAGTGAACAACTTCAATTTAGATGTCAAAGAAAAGCATCTTAGTTTTGACATGCAAACAACAAAATATGACTTTCATGAATGTTTGGCTCCATTCCTCCACACTCAATCTTTGTAAGACCACTGGTCTAATTCCTCTTTTCTCTCATATTCTATTCATATTTTAATTGAATGCACTCTGGACTGAGTTTGACATTGTTTTAAACCAATAAACAATTGGTTTATGCTGTAAATACTGTAGAACATAATAGTGAGAATGGCCAAATCAAACTAGGAAGGTTTGATTTAAACAACTTGCATGCACAGAAAATAAGGCCTAAAAGTTGCATAAGCCACAACTTGGTGACTGATTCATACGGTGATGAAGTGCACGCTTTCCACTTCCTATCAAGCCATAAATCCCCGATTTGATGGGATAAGCTCCAGCTTACATTTCTGTAAATTAGATCACTGAGCCCCCATTTATAAATTTGTGTGCACGATTCCTATTAAAGGTGTAACGTTTTCTGACTTGTACAAGCACACGATCTTCCCTTTATGAGAGACACTTCACCTGAAAATGTCAACTTCATATTTCGTTCTGACTCATTTGGTTTAATTTAATCACATCAGCACATAAATCACCAGATCTGTGCCTCCATAACCTGCGTACAGACACACATTCTCCCAACAAGTTGGTGTAAAAAACAGATGGCCCCATCTTTGACATAAGCAACCATTTTAAATGAGGCACCTCAGCATGAGTGGATGAGTGCTGTAGGACAGAGATTCTCAACTGGTCAATTATTGGGGTTTGTAACATCTGTTTTCAGTCGGGCGTGGGTATTAAGGAGATTTTTTATGCAGCGACCTGTCGTCTATGAATACTCCTATCGGAGGAAAAACACTGTAGAATCCCACTGTCATGACGACAACATTTGTTAGTAGTCTTCTGCCATTCGGATGTTGAATGTGCCAGTCCCGTCTCTTGTTGACTAGTATTTTAGACTGATTATATATCAGATGTTGTATTTTGAATTGTTCAAAATCACTAATGCACTCATATCATTCAATATACAATATTTGAGAAATGAAAAATTTCCGCAATTCGGGTCGCCACGTGTCTTTAAGGGCAGCCAGTTGAGAACCACATGTGTAGGCTAAAGTGTGTAACTCATTATGAATACAATCAGGAATTTAGAAGATTATTTTATAGCAAATATACTGTGATAAAGAGCGTGATTTACAAACAGGGTTAATTTGGCATAGATTTTGTAATTATGTTTTTGCAGACTCGAGTGAGACCAGAAAAACACATGCTAACACTACAAGAAGCAGCGTTTTAAGTTTCCGCCTGAAGAGCATTGCTAATTATACCATAAGTACAAGCATTGATGGATGGGAACACATTAGTATACCACATTATCCTGGGATGAATATGCATGAATTTGCTACAAAAGTAAGTGGTAACCGATAGTGTTTTTTAATTAGAAATGCCAAGCCTTGTCATTTAGGAAACAAATAACCGCTGCTTGTGTGCATGACTTACAGCCGGTAAAGTGAAACCGTGAAGCCGCAGAAGCAGCCTTTGGGGTGATTTGTGCAACTTGGGACATAACCGCATAACCACAAAGGATGTGTAGTAGTACCGGTTGCAACATTATTTGAGCACAATGCAGTACACCTAATGAGGAGTCTGGGGCTTTGGGGGACTTCATCATTTGTTGGCTTTTAATTATCCTTGATAGAACAATTCTACGCTACTGACCTTGGTTACTTTGCTGTGTAAAATTGCCCGAAACATCCGGTGATTGTGAAAGCATGTGGAGCTACTCGGTATTGTTATGCTATTACAAAGGTGAAATACTGTACAAAAATCCCACGTTTATTTAGGTCAATTTACATTGATAAGTGGAATTCCTTATCCAGAAATTGAATATTTTCATAGTTTGAGCATAGAAAACATGTTTTAAATATGGGTTAGGGTTAGGGTTAGGGTTAGGGTTAGGGTTAGGGTTTAGCCAGAGTTCCATTAACAATATGGAACTCTGGCGATATGATCTAATTCCCGTATAGTCCCATTTACACCCATAATACCCAATATGGTACACATAATAAGAGTAAATAAGCCATTTAAGACATAAATAAGACTCATGCTCGTGTGTGTTGCTATAAATGTGTTTCTTAGGAGAGATGACTGACATACACATCTTTTTGCTAAGCTTGGGTTATAGCCTTAATTAGGGATTTTTTTTTTAATTGGGAGGGATTATTGATAATTCAAATCTCCAATAAAAGCCCGTCTGGTGTTGGTCTGGGTGAGTGAACATTACAGTGACATTGCTGACAACTAGTGACCAGTGTAGAATACTACATCTTATTCACCTTGAATGCATCTTCTGAATGCCTTATATTTGTATTTTAGTTGATATAGCCAATTTATGCTTCAAAATTCTTTATTAGGGCAAAAAATACTCAACATTTGCTTCAAAATGCAGACCACACAACAGCATGATTTACTAATTAATATATTTTGGAAAGACTGTGAGAGAGTGAAGCAAAATTTGATTCAAAACAGAAATGGCAATGATGTAATTCATAGGCATTCATGATCGCTCGAGTCTGTTTTCTTTTTCTTTTCTTTAGTGGTGATTTGTTCACTTCAGGTAATTGCTGCAGTCTCAGCGGGGTACCACCCACATGTCAGCATCGACCGAAACACCAAAGCTAAGGCTCATCCCGTCACAGGCAACACAAAAATACAACAACTACGCAACCTGAGTAGAATAGGGTCATTGGACTGACGCCACGGGACATACTCCCGCAGTTCACTGATACCGTCCACTTTTGTTGCAAATAATTCAGCCTACCACATATGGAGGACGGCAAGGGGGGGGTCTACAAGTGAAAAAACACCAATCCATCAGTTCCCGAATTCTCAAGGGAAGCATGGCAGCCTCTTGCCGTGATTGAAATCTACAGCTGCAGCTCCAATAAGTTGACACTTGGAAAGCTTTTCCAGATTGCTGTCTCAGTCGGATGCCTAACGGAGCAACAAGGCGTCAAGGCGTCAAGGCGTCAAGGCGTCAAGGATTAGTCCTAACTGATTGAACTTTAACACCCTGTCCATTGACACGTCTTCAAATGACCCTTGGAATGATCGGTTTTGAAGACAGCATTGATGTTTCGCCTTTGAACCATGGAACGCTGCTCGAGTGGTGCCTGGGTGGCATTCGCTACGATGGAGTCAACCTGCTAAACAAAGACCGAATCCTTGAAAGCATCATGTGGAGAAATGTTAACAAGTCAACAGGAAGTGAGAAATGTAAATATTTGTCTTTGATTTGTCCTTTTTTGCTGAAAGTCAAGCATCTCTTTGTGATCTGCTCACCTCAAAGAGAAGATTTGTCTTTTTGACATTTTGATTGAACTGGGCAGACCTCAGCCTTCAGGCTGCGGAAGCCTCTAATAGAATGTGTGCTTATAGCATCTCTGCTGTACTCCGAGTGACCCCAATTTTTGAAAGCAAACAACATTCATGCTCACCTAAAAGCGCAGAGAAAATGGCACGCTAAACCTGTTTGTGAATGGACAGAGGTGACGTTTCCTCGGGCTTCTAACGCCATGTCGTTGGCCACCAAATAACTTCAACACACAATTCAGATTTTTATCTGTTAAAAAAATAAACGGCTCTGATCAAACAACATTTTCTGTGTTTACTTTAAAACAGACGCAGCGATTCAAATACCGTGACCTTTTGCCGGGAGGAAAAGCTAAAGGGTGAAGCTGTTAAATTGCAAAAATAATCACATTCCTTCTCTCGCTTTCTGTCATACACACACAGGAATCTTTTCATTTCAATGTAACCTTAACACCTACTTTAATGGAAGGCGAGAGCAAAGACGGTTTTCACTGCCTCCACTTGTTGCATATTCCCTGAGGAGCTCCGGTTATCTTTCTTTTATCACAGTTAATTTGTTCTATACGCAACCGTGGTAGGATTCCTTCTTTATAGATGGAATATTATTGCAGTTAGAGCATAGAAAACCTGCTTTAAAACTTCTAAATATGTTTTTTTTTTCAATTATTAGAGCTCTGTAGACATGAAATAACAACCCTATAGTCACCTTTACACTCATATTCCAGAGAGGTTAAGCGATTTAAGATATAAATAAAACTTGTGCTCACGTTGCAATAAATGCGTCTGAATGTGTAGACAGGAAGTGACATCAGGGGTTTGGAGTTCCATTCCACATAGCTGTTTTTTGACCACAAACGGTTGTTATGATTATGATGATAATGAATATAATTATTGTATATATTGTTTTTATTGTATGTTTCACCTACTGACATCTCGTAACTAGTGTAGAATACTGAACATCACAATTTGAATGTGTCTTTTATTGATGCTTCATATTTGTATTTAAGTTCATGAAAGTATTGTTTATTGTTGATTTGGCCTACGCATTGTCCTGCAATTTGCAGTGTCTAGATGGCACGCATGAAAAGTTTGAAGCCTGGTTTCTTTACACACTTGGCACCCAATTAGTGACCATTTCGGTGATGAGCGAGGGGATTGCTGATTAGAAGACATTGCTTTAGGCATTATGATTAGTTACTGAAATCCGGGAAGGAGGATCCAAGAGTCTACCAAAATTACTTGGGAATTTCCTCCAACTTGCTTGCTCAAAGAGGTGGTTTCATTTCAAAATGTTCGCATTGAAGGTTTACACATACTTCATACTTGTTTACTCATTGGCATGTCACTGGCACACAAAAATGCTACCACTGTGGGGACAAAATGCATGCAAGTGGAAACCAGGCTTTTGCTCTTTTTATGCTTAAAAATGCTTCATTTAAGCAAAAATTACTTACAATTTTCTACAAATTCATAGACCATGCAAAATGCTATGTGGCAAGGGTGGATTGTACGGTATATGAAATTAGTTAGCCAACTATATGTTGGCAGATGCTAACTAGCGTTGCTGTGCACGTTGGTAAACCTCTCACCTTGATACCTTAAGAGTCGCGCTGGATGACGAGTTGACAGGTCAGGCTTTGAGCTTATTAGCTAGCGCTGAATGGGTTAGTGCCCCAGCGAGTGCAGGGTTAGGGTTAGACTGGGTGACTATACTGCTACGTGGACTAGCAGTCAAAAGTTTTAGAACACTTTAATTTCTCGAGGAAAAAACTATATTTTTCTGCAAAACAGCTTTAAATTGTTGACCCATTTTGCGGTCCTTGAAACAGGCTTTTGTGTATAATTCTGAAATACCAATTTTTCAGTTTGGCACTAACCTAATGGCACGTCACCATTTACCTTCGTACCAATACAAGTTATTCATTGGACTTGAATGACTTGAATTTCAATAAATAACTGAAAAATTCCAAAAAAGTATAATGTATATATGCACTTTTTACCCATACATTGCATACAAAAGCAACGTCCTCTAGCGAATGACATGAGTTAACAAGTGAATAATTGCTTTGCCCTCATTAAACGTAGCCACAGGTGTTGGCCCAGTTATTTATTAAACCTATACATGCTAATATAATCAGGTTGAGTGACGGATGAAAGGTGAATGCCGGAGCTCAGCTGCCCTTCCCTGCCAGTCAGCAGGACTATCTCCCTTTGCCATTTCCCTGACAATTAAGTTGCTGGTAGTGGATTTGGCTGTAGGCTATGTGCATGGCGCAGCGGCAAAAACAGCTGATTAATCTTTGACGCGGCCCAAACTGTGCCACCGTAACTGTGCCTGGAAGTGCCATTTTCCAAAGAGGTTCTGTCTGAACATCACCAGGGGGCAACACAGGAAGACAAACAGCTGAAATGTAAAAAAAAGAAAACATATGTAGTAAATTAATCTCAGATTGACAAGGTCAACAAAAGGGCGGAATGAAAAATAAATAAAAAAGAGGCAGTAAATCATTGCAGCATAAAAAAAACCCGAAAAAGAAACAAACAAACAGTATAAACCGTAACCGTAAAACAGTGATGCGGCTAATTTATTGCTTCAAGAAATACAGTTCCCAGAATGCAAAGCGTGCAGATTCAGGAACTAGTGAACTGGAGTATTGAAATACACGCTAATATCACATTTTTAAGTCTTATGCATGGATCATGTTTTGTAAGTTTGATGAAATGTAGAATTACTGCAGTTTCTGTTTAGACTGCTTGGATTACGACCGATCTTGAGCTCCAATGAAAAAAGTGTCTGAGCACCGAGTGTAGGTACGATTGCAAGGTTCATAGTTTGTCTTTCTGTGTATATTCCATTTTACAATGTGGACCAATGTCCAAAATATAAACATTCAGACTCGTATTCATCCCACTTGACAGTTTGGAAGTTAACATGCTCGTGTAGACCTGGGAAACCACAACGGAAGTTCTGTGAGCAAATAAAACACAATGCAAGTCGGGGAAAGTCATCACAACACATTCATAGTTCTGGACTATATACCAAGACGGAAAACACTAAAAGAGGGACACCCGGTACCAAACATCACAGCCTGGCTTTTGTGTACTTCAGTGAACAATGGCATTTTTGTTTTGACATTTCTCTCCCTCGTATCCTGCAACACTGTCACCGTTGCAAGACGATAGAGCCCACACAAAGGTCAGGCTTTTACCATGAGCTTCTTTTTCACCCTCTTTGGCTAAAGTGCAACCCTTCTGACAGAAAAGCGTCTGAGGAGGGAGAGAAACACAGAAAGCCTCTATAAATATCAATCAAATTTGCCTCCCAGCTTATCTTGTGTCTACGCTTTCAGATGAGGACTTTTAAACACTCAAACACGGGGAAAGGGCCGACTGCACAATGACTCGGATCCACTATGTTCCGAGCCCCAGGAGGTATGGGACAGAGACCAGGAGAGGTAAATACAGTCCATAAAGTGTCGCTAAAACAAACAAAAGACCCAAAGAGGCCTAAAAGCATCCATCCAAATGAACAGGAAGAGTGGATGCGTCGGGGCTGGGAATACACTTATGGGTGCCATTACCGCCTGCTGCCATGATCCCTCTTTATCAAAATGACTTCACGGTCACCTTAATATGCTCCATTATTGTAAATGCAACTTCAGATGTGCCATTTTCAGCTTCCTGCTTTTCTCACCTGCATTTGCACGAGTACAAAATGAAATATACTTACATGGAAAAGTATTGTCAGAGGTTAAAGCTACAGTACATGTTTAAAGGTCAAGCTCACACCATGTTGTATTATGTACAGTATCATCATTTATTTCTTATTTTTAGGGCTGTCAAAACTAATGCTAGGCTAATGTAACTAATGTAACTTCTTCCCAAGAGTCATTACCACCTTGAACTCAGACATACAACGAGCCCGGTCATTTGCGTAATGCAAATGTGCAATATTTCCATCACTGCCTCTGTTACTACCTCAAACATATTTATGTATTTAACAACTCAATACACCCAATACTCATCTGTATACACCAGTCATTATTTGCACTATGACCCATTTATCACTGCACTAAAATTAATATACCCGCAATATGTCTTCTCCTGTATATGCTCCTATGCAATATTATGTGTATACTTTGGATATATTGTATATATCTTGTATATATCTTGTTAAACTGTCTTTTTTTACTCTACTTTTTTAACTTGACTATTGCAATGAAAGGAAAAGCTCTCATTGTACATCTTGTATAATGACAATAAAAGGCCATTCCATTATATTATTACATTAATAACACTACTCTGTCTTGACGATAGACGGAAAAGTCTGCCAAAGTCTTTTAACTTTAATTACTTTAACTTGACTCCTACCGTAAGACATCAACAGCAGTGCTCAATTCCAACACACATTTTGCCCTGACCAAATTAAAATATTAGCAGTGTAATTGTTTCTTAATTAAATAGGTCTGCTTTAAAGTGAAAAAAACAAGGAGCATGTGGTGCAAATATGCACATTAATCTGATTTTAAAAGCTAATGTAATGACAGCCGTTAAGATGCTACCTGCACAGCGTGGTCCTGTCTACTTCCACTTACGCTTTAAAAGCAGTAAGCAGAAAAATATGTTGGCAGTGTGGCTTCCAGTCTGAGTGAGGAAGAAAGAGTAAACACAGTGACTCTGGTGCCAAAAATTAAAGACATAGACTTTGGAATGTTTCCATGGAAACAAAGCCTCCCTGACATTTGACTTGAGCGCTTGTCCAAAGAATGGAGTCATTATTTCAAGCATTTGGGAGGAGGGCAAGGTTATAATTTGATAAATGACATTATAATGATTTTAATGAACTCTTCAATTTCCACAAATCTTTGAGGAAGGCTGCAATATTGGACAATAATTTCACTTACATCAGATCCAGGATTTTTTTAAACAATGAACCACTCAAAATAGGATACAAGTGTTTGACCTGCACTGAACTGCACAATAACTTTTTTTTTTAAGTTTTAAAGTTTTAGCTTGCCGATGATTGTGCCTGTTGTGAGATAATTCGAACTTGCAATAAAAGCCTGTTGGTTGTGTCTCATGGAACATTATAGTAAGGTTACTGACACCCAATGATCATTCATTCAATCATTTGTGTCTTTGAATGCGTCTTCTGAATGCATCATTTCTATGCTTAGAAATGTTTGCTTTAGACAAAAACATGTAACATTTGCTACAAAGTCTCGATTTTCTTTACTAATAATATGCAAACATGAAACAGCATGATTTATTAATTAACCGTGATGGAGTGAAGTCGCAACATTTGGCGCGGGATGAGGTTACCGCCATTCTTAGTCAAAACCCGCCAGCACAAGGCCGCTATCTAGAACTCATAGAAAAGGGAACGACGTGAGTTCTTGTCTCAGTCGATGAGCTTGTGGACGGCTCAGTGTTCAGTGTTTTCCGCTTGGTCCTCAAACCGTCTCAATTTAATAAACCATAACATACATGATTTGGGATGTGACCAAAACTGCTTTTTGAAAAAGTGCATGGGTTTTGCCCCCCATTCCATTTCATAATGGGAGAACATGAACACCATGTGATGACCTTCAGAGTAATAAAGGGGAGTCCTTGTGCAATCACAGACAGCAATAATATGTCCATCGGACTGGTTGCTGAGTTAGCATTTTGCCCCAGGCAACACCTAACCTAACCTCATAGCGTACCTTACTTTGACACATCTGCTGTGAAAAATTAGTATTCCAGGTGAGGTCTGGTCTTTATGAATATTTGACGTGATTACCAACTCGCCACCGAGCGACTTACTTTACATTATGAAGTGTAAAGGTGACTATATGAGTGTTATATGGATCTTGTCTAGAAGGCTCTAATAATGTTAAAAAGAATGTTTAGTAGGTTGGAAACTGGTTTTCTATGAAGATATGTTATTTTTAAATCAGGAATTCTATTTCACAGAAATTACCTTATCACAGTCGGGTCTGGAACCGATTAACTGCGATAAACAAGGGATTTCCAACACTACAATTTACGGGCGCTTTGTAAAGATTCATCAAGAGACCGCAGTCATTTCTAAGCATGCGTTCAGTTGCTGGAAGTCATAAATCACCTTTGAGCTGCTCTGTTAGTCAGTGACGGTCACTCAGGTTAATAGAAACACAAGCATCAAAGTCGGCTACTTGCTGATTCCAGCTCGGCACTCTTCATCTGCAAAGCTGGATAAATATCAGCTCATGCGCCTCTGGTTAGAAGCTAGCAGTGTGGTTTATTCTGAGTAATGTATTCAGGTGAATGCCCACATCAAATGCAAACACACATACATATATACGCACACACATACACGGTTGATTAAAAAAAAGGTCAAACTTCCATCTGCCTCCCCTCGCTCGCTTCTTAAGCTCTGCCAAAAAAATACACTGGCTGAGATTTTGGGAGGTGTTGAAAGGGGAAAAAAATGACGTGCAGATATTGAATCAAACAATCCACAACTGCTGAAGCAAAAAGGTGTTGGGGATTGCCAGGTGCTTTTCGTTTTCCTTATCTCACCTGAGAGGTGTGTGGGATTTCCTACCTTTGTTTACCTGCCTCTTCTTCAATGTGGTGTCCAAGTGTGGAAAATATTATTGTTAAATATCCAACACACCTGAAGCTCCATTGACCTTCTCTCCTTTCTTGTCTCCCTAACGTCTGTATTGTGATCACAAAAATGATTCTCTGTCTTTTGTCTGCTAAATCTGCATTCCGTTGTTGGGAACAAGAACTATGTGCGTGCATTCAGCGGAACAATATGGCAGATTGATAGTGAATCTGTAGGTGGAGTATTCTGAGGGCATTTAATCAATCACAACTGGACTGTTCAGGTTGTCTTAGAATACGTTGTGCTTTCACCCGGGAGGCTTCATTAGTTCATGCTAAAAGCCCAGTGGGACACACACCAGGCAGACTAGATAGGACAGTCTCAAAGTGTTACTGGGTTTGAATTCTACTGGTATCTTGCTTTTATTAAAAAAAATGTAGAGTTTCTCAGGTAGACCTGAGACGTACCTTTGAGACAGAGGTTGGTACACGCCAAAGACAGGACCCCCCTCTTCCCATAGCCATAAAAACAATTCGGTGTATGCTGTCCAATGCAGTGAAGAATGCACTGACTTTTATATAGCGAAAACCAAAGAACTGGTGTGTGTCACAACACAGACAAGCTAACTCTTCAGGTCAAGGCTCTGTAGTCTACCTGCACCTCAAAGAGAAGTATTTTGAGGACAACAATGTACACATTCTGAACAGAGAAAACGGATGGTTTGAAAGACGAGTCAGCCATTTATGTTAAGGTTGAGAATCATCTTGAAAAGATTCAGTCATTTAGCCGCAAAGAAATAAACAAGACACAGTTACCTTGGTTTCAGGGTTTCAGGTGGGTCCACGACCATCATTACATCTGAATGGAATGTTAACGAAGGTGATACGGCCTAAATGACCGTCAATGACAGGTAGAAGCCCTACTCCATTGTATCCTATCGATCGTCACCACTTGACACCACTGAAGAGCCCAACCATTACTGTCCGAACATTCCCTCTCCTTTAGAGGATAAATAGATTGGATCTTTCACGGAGTTCTCAGACGAGAGCCGTCCTAGCTAACGTAGACTGGTCTGTGTCTTACCTAGTCTTTGAGCATGAACTGATTAGGCTAGTCCAGATGAGAGGTGAAACATCATCTATGACAACCTGAGCAGTGAAAGTGACTTAGGTGTTACTTTAGCTGTAACTTGACGTATATTGCAGTCGTAGGAACAGAACTGGTGTAGTCTCCCCTCGAATGCATTCCCACTGGCCAAATGAAAACGGATCCTCACCTTATCTGAACCTGCTGGAGCTACAGAAGAGTTAAAGGTGGAAAAGAGTAGTAACTCAATGCAAGATACAGTAAAGTCTAGTGAACGCCTCTCATTCAAGCAGGCTTCTTGAGACTAGTGTGACCATGAACTGATGAAGGCTCCTCGGATGAGAGATGAAACATCTTCTAAGACAAGCAGAACAGTTCAGTTGTGATCGATTCAATGCCTGGAGAATACAATGACCCATGTGAATGAGAATATTCACGGTCAATACTCAAGTCAACTGTGCAATGACTTGAGGTCTCCATTCATCGTTCTACTACACTGGAGAAAGACCAGACGTGAAACTGGTCTTAGCTCTGATCCATTGCCACCAACAAGTGGATACATTACAGTATATATATATTTCTTTCTATATTTATAGTAGGAGGTAGCTCTTTGGGACTGGGTTATTTTAAAAGTAGCTCACAGGGCTGAAGGCATAATTGGCTGCCTGCATTCTGTTGTCCTCTACTTTATGTTCTGCTAGCATGTGTACCTTGCATCATACTCAGGATCATATGAATCTTGATCACTACAGTCAAGTCAAGCAACTTGTGTGAACATCGGCTAGTTTTGCTAGCATGATAATTGCTGGGTTTACTCCCTTCCAGTGAGGTGAAGCAGGGAACTTAGTATTACTTTGTATGAGATCAGCATGATGATGCAGAATAATTAGCTATTTGTTGAAATGGAGCCATTGGAGCCTGACTAGGCTCTAACAACTTTAGAAGTTCCAAACCACTGAGAGCAGTTCATCAGCAGTTATGATGCCTTGGATTCAGTCTTGCATTTAATGTGTAATCTTCACATCGCATCTGCATTTTTAATCTTCCGTAAATCCTCTCAAAATTACAAATGAGCTTTAGTGATACCAGACGATGAGAAATGCTTCTTGGTTTGCATATGTTATCTGCACTCCGTTTGTTTAAGTATTTGCTATTCTACGAGCATTGTTTACACTCGTTAGCGCCAGCCTGCAAGCCAAGCAGTCAAACGGGGCAGCTTGTCCTTACAGTTCATCAGAGAATATTAAAAAAGGTAAATATGATGAACAATTGTGAGCTTATCAATTCCTGAGTGAACATAATTTCGGACACAAAAATATTTATGAGCCTTATCTTTATGGGTCTTAATCTGACGACCCAAATACAGAGAATTGTCCCAGGAAGAGGTGCTGAAGTACTCTACCACACCGTTGGGGAGGGGGGGGTGCATGAGCTGGAAGGTGCTTGTCACTGCCGTCCTTTAATAGAAAGGAAAAGCTAGACGCGCAATTAGCAAAACGTCAAACGTATTAAAGATATGTTTATGCTGTGCTGAATGACTGAATACATTTGACAACCGCTCAACAGAAGGTGCTCAGACCTTTACAACAAAGTCTTAGAGTTTTTCCCGGAGAAGGATCGGGGTACGGTAAGAAGGTAAGACCACAAGTAACGGTTGCAGCTGTAATCCATGCAAAACTAGAAGTCAACTCTGAATACCTAACATCACTTCCTGCTCGCCCTCCACTCAGCTCCCCCAGCAATGGAACACATTTACAGCAACATACACCAGCTGGAGTCTTATATAGAGTCTTACATATGTCTTACACGGCTTACTTTTGGTTATGACGTCGACTACATTAGCGAATATCGAGGTGTCATTTCATGTCTCGAGGGTTCTAATAATGTTAAAACCAAATTTAGAAGGTAGTAGTCAGGTTTTATATACTCTAACTACGACTTTGTGGAAATGTGCTTATCACAGTCGGCCCTGGAACCAATTAACCGTGATGAACGAGGGATTACTGTATACATTATTTACATACGAATACCTCAATTGTAATTTCACCAATAAAGTCAAGTGCTGACAACAGTTACATAAATGCTACAGTGTTCGAACGACTGTTGTCATCTTATGGCCAGGTCTTTTGGGGGGGTTGTTTCTAAAAAAAAACAATTTTTGTTTTGGTGATTTATCTTGATGCCCCTCTCACCCTCAAGGCTGTTCATCATCTTTAATATCTCTCTCACTCCCTCCCAGTCGTGATTCAACACCGTCAGCCAATTTCTGTCCAACTGTGGCCCAAAAGTGGCAGCGCTCGGCTGATTCCACTGATAAGGGACTGAATTCTCGCTGTCCACAAAGAAAATGATGGGGAGAAAATATAGAGGTTGACAACAGAGATGCGTTGAGATGCAGAGAAATGATAAGAAGAACAATAATTTGGTAGTGTCAATCTGATTCAGTTTGAATCCTTTACTAGGACAACTGATCGCAGCCCACAAAATGTAGAACAAATCATGTTCAAGTGATGCTGGAAAGACACAGTGTGAAATACTTGACTTGTCAAAAAGGAGAACCACTCCATTTTTTTCCGAAGCCAGTCATAGACTGCTGATACAGTATCACGGGAGGATGATGAATCATTTGCATTTACATCAAATGCTGATGAGGGGAGTGGTAGAGGTGGTGTGGGAGAAAATGAGGGAGGGTTAAGGTCAAGTTGTACTTCATAGAGGAGACACAAATCTCCTCTGGGGAATGGCGTGGAAGGGTGATGGGGGAGGCGTATGACACGGGGAGAATGACTATGGTGGACCTCTATTTCAAGGGTGGCACCGGCACTGTTCTCCAACAAATATGGAAATGTAAGAATGGTGAGAACCTACAAATAAATGTATACGGACAGTAGATACTGTATGTCTGTGATATAAGTATATTATATGAATGTGAGTGTGAATGGTTGTTTGTCTTTTTATGCCCTGTAATTGGCTGGCCATCAGTCCAGGGTGTACCCCGCCTCTCGTACAAAGACAGCTGGGATAGGCTCCAGCATGCCCGCAACCCTCGTGAAGAGAAGCGGTATAGAAAATGGATGGATAGAAAGCACATGTTGAAAATAGTGTTGACACATAACAGTTTAGTCAGTTTCAGTAACATTCGGACTGTGTTTTTTCCCCTAAAAACTCATTTGTTAAACAAAAATGAAATGCCTGCCCATATATTTGAAAATAATAAAAATAAAATTATCCTTTGTGATTGATTACAATCCTTAGTCAGACCCCTCTGTGCTCACTTCCACCAAGCTTTGTCACAAGGTTTAAATAACACATGTGGTAAAACTAACAACACAGACACATGGGAAAACACACACACACAACATGTGCGTGATGCAAAAATATGTGCCCTTTACGGCGAGCTTTCTGCTGTGCCACACGCCAACAACTGCTCTTTTCCTTCTCCATGCCCCTCATTGCTCACACGGTGATCCCTTTAATGACCACCCAGAGATTAGATCTTTATTTATCAGACAGCTTGCAGAACAAGCAGAAACATCCATCTTTATTTGACTGTTTAAGGTTGAATCCCTGGAGCGCAATGACTCACACGGCACAGGTAAAACATGAATCGATAAATAAATAAATATGTAAAGTTATTGTGTGATGGTATGTTGTGTTCATGCTTTTCTTTAGCCTTTCTTCCTGTGTCCAAAGGGCCATTTAGTTCCAGCGCTGGACTCTAGTGTCAATGAAGAGCCCAGAACAGTACACAGAGTCTATGTAGCAGTTGCCACAAACCTCTGAAAAGAGAAAGTTGTGTTTGTGTAAAAATGAAAGTTAAGCTTGTGTAAAAGTGAAAGTTAATTTTGTGTAAAAGTGAAAGTTACGTTTGTGTAAAAGTGAAAGTCAAGCTTGTGTAAAAGTGAAAGTTAATTTTGTGTAAAAGTGAAAGTTACGTTTGTGTAAAAGTGAAAGTTAAGCTTGTGTAAAAGTGAAAGTTACGTTTGTGTAAAAATGAAAGTTAAGCCTGTGTGGGTGACAACAATGCATCTGTTGTGTATCTCCAAGTATTTTCCATCAATCATATGTAAGTGTTCTGCAATTGTGCTAAGTGTGTTTGTGTGTGTGTGTGTGTGTATGTCATGAAGGGTGAGTGTGTGTATCGTGAAGGCCTCGATAAGAAGCAATTAGACTGACAATGTACTTAAATGTTAGACAGAAAGATGAAAAGTATAATAATAATAATAATGTCTAACAGCAGAGTACTTATAGGTTCAAAAGGTCCTGCGTTCTTAGAGCTTGGTGTTTGTTTGTTTGTTATTAGGATTATGTAAAACATGCTTATCTCATTTCCAAATACTGTAAGTAGACTGCGGATGGTTAAGAACTAGACCAGAAGCTCACAACGTGTAGCCAGTGCTAAAGTCATGGATATTTTGGATTTTTTTTTTCAGCATTTGTGTTAAATACATACATAGGTAGTACATCCACGTTCTAACATTACTGACACCAAGTGACCAGTGTAGAATACTACATGTCATCACAATGTCCAGGCCATATTCTACAACAATGGTTGGAGAATATGGTGGATTTTTAATATATGATGGATAAAGAGATCCAGTGAGCAAGGGGAATGCTGGGAATGCTCAAACAATCAGTTTGTATAGTCAGGAGGAAGACCAAACTGCCACACTTTAGACTTCATAGTAAGTGAAGTGAGTAAATCCAAAAACATATCTTGTTTATTTTTATTAAATTGACCAGAGAGTGCGCCGGCATCTGTGACGTCTGCGGCACCCGGAAAAAGTTACAACCTGAAGGAATCCTTTCCATCTAGGAGCTGGTGTGAGCCTACAACAGGCATTTCAATCTTACGGCTGCGACAAATCCAGTGTGAGTCCGGAGTAAGCGAAAAGAGAAATCATTGCTATTAATGCAGGCGAGGACCAAAATAACAAAGTTTTTTTGTCTGCAATGCAAAACACTGTCCTTAATTTTTCAGTTTAAAATTGATTATTTGAAATGACAACATATTAGCATAGTCTGGGAAAGTATGCAGTTTGATTTATTGGAAAGGGTTGGGCATTTTGTCCTTGATAGTAGTCTGCGAAATGAGAACATTTTAGTTCATTAATTTTCTCCGAGAATGCAAATCATTAAATGAATTTATGATCTTTCAATTTTTTCTTAACGCATGATATTTTAAGATTTTCAGGCCATGGAGTCTGAGACTACCGTTAAATGAACCCCAATGATGTCGACAACATCAGTACAAGAGAACGGGGGTTCCGTTTAGTTATGCACAGTTCAACGTTTGGTAGATTAATATTCCTTGGTCCAAATGCAATATGTTGATCATAATTCTAAAGTAGCCTGAATGAGACCAATAAGACAATAGTTCACACTCTTATAGAAAATATTGATGAACTAATTACTAACTGAGTTAAGTGAAAAAATAACCACCTTCAATTCACTTCCTCCTCTGGCCAATAACCCCAAACAACATTGATATGCTATGCTATACTTGCCATCAATCACATCTGATTTAAATAACAGTAAAGAACAAGTCTTCAAATAACGAATCACGTTTTCACCAAGCTATCAGTCAATTAGGTTGAAACAAATCAATTAAAATCCAATCACTGTCAAAAAGCGTATCCGATCCCCTTGAGAATGACACGTCTAAACATCATCTGGATGGTGACCCGTTCGTAGTTGGATTAAAGAAGCAACTGCTACAAATAGGTTCAAATCAACCTTGATGAATACTGATGAGTAATGTATGCACACCCCTCCCATTGTTGTTTTAAGCATATTTCATGTTTTATTTTAAAGCAGAGAGGCCTACTTTATTCTAAAAAGTAAGACAGCACAGATTAGGGCCTTTAAGAATCATTGTGCAAACTGTAGCCAACACTTTTTTCAGTTTCTCATAAAATGTATTGAAGATTGTAGTAGAGTTAAAAGCATTTCATAAAGCCTCTTGAAAGTGTTTCTCGGGTACAAGATACAAGGAGGACCTTTAAGAAGCTTAAGCAGAAAAGAAAATGGCTAAAAGATGAAAAGGTAGAAAAGATGTGCACTTTATTATTCTTACAGCACTTTATGATTAATCAAATGATTAACATTTATAATTATTTTATTTACAGATACACAAGCACCAGACTTGAGAGTCAGAACAACAGGCATTTATTGCAGGTTTGAATGATCTCACAACAGGCACAATAATCCCTAACACAGGCTACGGCCGTAATCCATGCCTAGCTAGAACTCAACTCTGATCACTTCCTTTCTGCCCTGCACTATAGGGGTGTTATTTCATGTGTAGAGGGCTCTAATATTGTTAAAAACTGCCTTTAGAAGGTTGTAAACAGGTTTTCTATGGTTTAACTATCGCTACTATGCAGCAATTCACTTATCACAGTCGTGTCCGGAACCAAGTAATCACAATAAACGAGGGATTACTATATTAATATACCCACAATTAGTATGGAAGCCAAATGACTTCGATTCTGTAGCTACTGTATAGATAAAATGATGAACTGCACTGTTAGCCGGAAAGCTAGCTTTCATCCTTTATTACAAAGTAAAAGAAGGTTAGCAAAATTGGGCTGCAACCCAGCCTTAGGTCCTTAACGGGGAAATGGGTGGGTGGAAATAAATGCAAATGCAATTTTTGTCAGGAAATGTCTGATCTGACTCAACTTTTACTCTCCCGCATCCCATTATTGCTATGTATCATGCTGTCAAGTGGTAATTAAAAAATAGCTGTGTATTTCATCAGACCCGGTGAGAGAATCTATATGGTAGGTGGGAGTAGTGAAGATAATCC
Source organism: Doryrhamphus excisus (assembly GCF_030265055.1). Lineage (NCBI taxonomy): Eukaryota > Metazoa > Chordata > Actinopteri > Syngnathiformes > Syngnathidae > Doryrhamphus > Doryrhamphus excisus. The sequence continues at coordinate 16,114,972 of NC_080473.1, read as the reverse complement.
CCTTGATGTCTCGCTTTCAGAACGCCATCACATTTCCCCGGCGCCCACGCCTTCCCCCACATTCCCGTCAGCCTCTATCACTTTGTCTTATCACCGCAGTGGCCTAATGATGATGAAGCTGTGGACTCAGCAAAAGAGTCAGAGGAGCATTACCTATGTTGTACACACACACGCGTCCCCGCTAATGCCTGTAGGCTAAAATAAGTGGCTGTGCTATTTAGTTATCAGTCCTTTGAATGGCTACAATGATGAGTGCTTTATGCAAATGATGTTTGTGCATCTTTTAGATTGAATGTATCTGGAATGATCCCAATTGTAATAGGCACCATTGGGCACCGGCCACAACCACAATTCCGGCTAATGATGCGATGCCACGGTCCAGAATTGTCATGGTGCAGTAGATTGATTTTAGCTAGAGATATAATATCAACATATAATCCATAAAAGAACAGTAAATAAAGGCCGTGCAAGCATTTGTAATTGAAAGGGCTCTCATTTCGTGGCGCAGCGCAAGGTAGCGCAGGGTGGTGGAGTGTGGCGCACCCCATGCAGTGGTAATCATCCAGCGCACCACTGTGCACAGCCAATTTGGTCATTTGGTAGACTGGGGGTGCGCCGAGATGCGCATGGCGGCACACCACGGAGGTGTGTGGCACAGTGACTATTTTGTGACAAAACAGCGCGCCAACGGTGCCATGAAAGATCGCCAGCTCCGACCTGGTCTGTTCTTGGTGCGGGCGAAGCGCACCCTGCAAATTGCTAAATTCACTGGCAGGCACACCAAAACCTCACAGGCATGTTTTTCAGAGTGTCGGGTTGAACCAGCACGTATATTTTTGTATTAATTGTCACATCACATCCGATGTCAAATCAAAGACGTCACGCCAAATGGGAACTCAACCTGACGGCAACTGAAAGTGTGATGCCAACGAATGAGTTCACATTTGTCAGACAACCACAAACAGCCACGGCATGTGTTATGAAGTACGTATTCGGCTTATCTAATCTCATGAATCTCACTCAAAGAGAAAAACAGAAAGAAGAAGTAAAAAAGAGAGATGTTTGTTGAATGAATAAATGTAAGTCAGTCAGCGTCTTAATCACACACATTCACACACAGCATGTGCCAGGGAGGGATGGAGGCGTGGGTGCGTGCCGCTGCGCCGGACTGCGCTACTCACAAAAATGTGGTGGTGAAACGGTTCTTAAAGTGGGACACCAAGGTTGCACAAGGTTGGATTTTGGTCCTTTCCCCTTTGCAGATACTCTCAGAAGGTTTCAAGGCTGCCACTTGGAATGGAATCATTTGATTTACATAGGACCTGGGAAAACTCTTGCACCGGTTTTCATACATCTTGGTTTCATGTTGGTTTTTTTTGAAACTTTGAACAAGATGGAGTTACCACATTATCATCTTAATGTACAACATTTTGGTTTACTCATTCATTCATTCAGTCATTCATTTTCTACCGCTTATCCTCATGTGGGTTCTGGAGCCTATCCCAGCTGTCTTTGGACGAGAGGCGGGGTCCACCCTGGACTGGTGGCCAGCCAATCACAGGGCACATATAGACAAACAACCATTCACACTCACATTCATACCTATGGACAATTTGGAGTCGCTAATTAACCTAGCATGTTTTTAGAATGTGGGAGGAAACCGGAGTACCCGGAAAAAAAACCCACACACGGGGAGAATATGCAAACTCAACACAGAGATGGCCGAGTGTGGAATTGAACTCGGGTCTCCTAGCTGTGTGGCCTATGCACTAACCACTTGACCTCTGTTTTACTTGTTGATTTATTTTTGAAGTTACACATTCTTTATTCTTTTGTTTATTTATTATAAAATGATACATTTTATTTAATAGATGAATCAGTATTTGCTGAGACTTGGCAAAGGGGTAACATTAAATAAACTCTGATTCTTCCTACTCCTTTTCTGCCACTGTAAACGTGTGATGTTAAGCATGTTCCAAATGAATGTAATCTTTACCATGACCAAAAATGCCATCCCAATAATTGTTTTCGCCTACACAAAAGGGCAGCTTTTCTTAGAGGACACACACACAGCCTAACTAGAGAGAGAGGTCCTGTTTGTGGGGAAGTTGGTGATTAAATGCAACCCTGAGAGCCAGATGAAAGAAAAAAAAAAAGTCAAGGGGAAGAAAAAAGACCGGTGTGTCAAACTGACAGGGATGGAACAGGTACAAAGAGCAAAATGACAAACAGTAAACCTTCTGTGGTGCCTCCAAGTAGCACAGTGTCTGTGTGTGTGTGCTAAAAAAGGACCTCAAGCATTTCCTATACCCACCAATAGTGGGTGAAACTGAAAACCAAAAAAAATAAATAAATCCAATGCCAATATGATGATTACACCCACTGCAATTACAGACACAATAAAGATACATTTAGCATATGTTGAATGAACAAAAGCATCGAGAAATTTGCTGCGATTACGTGAACTTTGTGTCAATTCATGTAATTACGGTTTCGTCTACGAGGCACAGCTACTGCAATTCATACTCACACAAAAAAATTCTCCTGTACCCTCTCTGCATCAGTGGCTCGTGAAATCGACTCGTCAGTAATAGGTGGCTACAGAGAAAGAAGAAGGGGGAACAGACGCCTCTTGACAGTGAAAGGTAAAATAATGCGCCGCAACATATACAGTAATAAAATAATAACAGAAATAAATGACATTTCCCAATGAAGTCCCTCTCTGCTGACTGACTAAACAGCTTATTAGCATTCTTGGTTCCCCCATGAAAGGAGGATGTAGGATAGAATATGATACAAAGCAAGAGGAATAGCCGCGCCTCAGACGTTGCAGAGTACACCAAGGATGGTTTTGGAGGAAAGCTATTGATCGTGGTTTGCATCAACTGAGCTCCAGAGAGTTAATCAAACGCACACACGCACACACATACGTATTTGCACTTCAAACTATCAATGGTCAATAGCGAAGCATCCATCAGTTTGCAAATGCTTTACGGTCATGCTGTGCATCTCAGTTAGAAAAGCTTCCGACAATCATGCAAACCAACCATTAATGCTCCTCTCAAATTAACTTAATGAAGAATATCTACAACTTAAATCGCAATAAAAATGAAAATGCATTATTACAAGATGATAAACACTCTTGGTCATTTGTTACGTCTGTCACTACTCCATCCGTACCAGAAACGAAATATGCAAGGACTACATCACCTTCACTGTTGCTAGGCAGGTTCAATTCCATCCTCCATTATGGTTGCAGGGTTGTGCTGGAGCTGATCCCAGCTGACTTTGGGAGAGACCCCGGATTGGTCGCAGGTTGCCATATAACCAATCGTAGTATATACGTACAGTAAGTACACTGGCAGTAATCAACCAATCAGAAAACATCATGTAATACGTCAGTACGGTTAACGCCTCTGGTAGGGATACTACCGGTATGCTGTAAAACTTAATTTGAATCCAGAAGGAACATAATTTTTCTACAATTTACCATGGAAAAAAAACTAAAACTGTATTATGGAAAGCAGGAAGTGAACAAATGTAACAGTTACTGATTGTAAAAGTACCAGATGGAGGGGTAGGATTTAATAAGCTTTGCTTCTTCCTACTCCTTTTGGACATGTGGAACTGGGAACTGATTATGGGATGCACTCAATTGGCCCTGTGATTGGCTGGCGACCAGTCCAGGGTGTACCCCGCCTCTCGCCCGAAGACAGCTGGGATAGGCTCCAGCACCCCCCGCGACCCTCGTGAGGATAAGCGGTAGAAAATGAATGAATGAATGAATGCACTCAATTGGAATCTGATGCATGTTCAAATGAAATAAAACCATTACCATTACCATTACCATTATCAAAAGTAAAGTAAATGGATGAAAAGTCTAATTTAAAGGGAAACATGGTGTTATCCCTTCTTTTGGTGCCATTGTAATTGGAACATTGATTAAACATCCATGGCATCAATAAAGTGAAACTAAAACCAATTTAGCTGTCCTTTAACAACAAATGTACACTGCTGTTTTAAAATGTATGTCGACAGAATCATTAACCAATTATGTATTCACTAACCTTTTCTTGGAATGTATATTTGTATGTACAGTAGTATAGTACATGTATCTTATCCTCATGAAGAGACAGTTTACAATTAGATTTACTGAATGATGTGCAAGGCTAGAGAGTAGAATAAATAATAGAACACTGTACTGTTTCCTTCTTTTTGCCTGGTTTTCATCCACTACTTTCATCATCCTAACTGGTGTTATTGCTGTGCCTTATGAATGCAAACAAAAGCTAGAAATAAGAATAGCTAATGGTCAAGTCAGAGCAGCACGGCACACAGCCATCATTTTCCTCTTTTGTTTCCTTGTATGCTTTAGGCTCACAAAATAATGACTTGTACAAATGGAGCCTATGAGCATAAATGCCACAAGGACTCCTGCGGACGCGCTGTGATCCTCATGCTAGTGATGCTACTAATGCCTGCACACACAATGACGCACAAACTGACTGGAGAACGGAGACAAACAGATTTTAAAGCCAGTATTGTTATCCATGACAATGCACGGCGAAGGAGGTGACCGAAGACCTGGGGGTGCTGTGTGTGTGTGTGTGTGGGGGGGGGGGGGGGGGGTATATTTGTGTGTGTTGAGTATATGTGGCTGAGAAAGAGAAGGTGAGTTGAGAAAGAGGTCATCCATCATCACCAGGACAGGATGTTGGATGGTGATTATAGAAGGGGGGGCTGATAAATCTACCTCTCTCCTTCCTAGGTCATAGTTCAAGAATGAAGGTTCTTTCTGGCAAAAATTGAGGTCCTGAGCAAAAATATCTAGATGTGTGTCACTCCATTAGTTTTACTATATTCCATTCCAGTATGTTTTTTTTTTCAACACATATTTCCAAAGGTAGTGAATAATTCAGTGACACTGCTCTCTGCTTTGGAAATATTAGATGAAATATTGAGACGTAGGAATGGCAACAAAAAAGCATGGCACAAACAAGAGAGGGGCGGAGACAAGATGACAGAACGGAAAGGGAGAGAAAAGGAGACAGGATACGAGGAAGGAGGACTTTTCACACGTCTCCGTCAAAGCTTAAAGCTCTACCATTTGAGGACAGAAAAAACTTACACTGATGTGGTCTTGCTTAAAAACATTTTGTTGCTGTAACGGCATCATGTTTGTGTTTAAAAATATGTTGTTATTTAAAAAAAAAACATGACAGTCATCTCTCATTTATCACAGTTAATTGGCTCCAGACCCAGTAATGATAAGTTCATTTCTGCAATGTAGGATTCAACATTAATAAATTCATTCTTATTTGTAGTTAGAGCTTATAACATTTGACTTTCTTAATATGATTTTTTACCATTATTAGACATGAACTAACTCCCCTATATTAACTCTCACAATATTATTATTATTCTTTGTTTACAAATTGTGACTTTGTATCACTTAGCTCAATTGTAATGTGCAGGCTGGGACATAAGAGACAACCCGGCTAACGAGTCTCCAATTTATTTATTATAAACTTACAAAAGGGTTTCAAACAAAGTGAGGAAGAAAGACAAACTGAGAAGCCAAAAATCAAGTACTTTTTGTCCCTGCTTCATGTCGGCCTTGCCATGGCCGACCTACGCAGTGTGAATGGAATCTAATCAAATGTCATTTTCGACACATGTGCTTGTGTTCCTTTTTTCAGGAGCACTTTGTAAACAGCCGACCGCATCGAATAACCAAATTGATTTAAAAAAAAAAAGCTACCTAAACCTTTAAAAGGTTGGCTCCAGCCATGATGCCAGGTTGGATGTTACGTTTCAAAGAAATACTTTGGAAAAGACACTTGGTGGACCGGATGTGGCCCCCGGGCTGTAGTTTGCCCAACCCTGCCCTACTGTAATACTCTGCCATAACTTCATTCAACATAATGGTTATCCTGGAGTGGTAATGCTACTTCCAGTTGATATTGTTTTCACACTTTGTCCCCCTTTTGGAGGTTCATTGTTTTGGAATATTCATTGCAAAAACACAAATATTTGTCAAATTCCAAATTGTACAATCTCAGTGTTCCTTGAGCAAAACATGACAATGATGAACTACCCGCATGCAGTACTGCATGTGCCACTAATGGTGTGTTTTTGTCGTGTTCACCACATTGCTGCTCCAAAGGTTTTTAAATGTAATGTCGCTACATTGTTGCTGTGTTGCTCTCGTTCTTTAGCTGTTTTCCCAAGTAAATTGTGTAAAATGTAATCCCAAATCAGATTTGGTGGACCTTACTCGCTTATCATTCTATATATTATTTCATGTTAGCATCCTCCATTGCATCCTCCAGGAGCGTTCATAATGTCCAGTGGCCTCCCAACCTTGCCTGAAATGATACATTTTATTTCCTAAATGTACCCCAAGGCAGTGAGCCATTCTGCACGTTTCAATCATGCTGTATCTCCAATCCCACCACAATTTCAGGGAATCTGACATTTTTTTTTGGTTTTATCTCATCTTCCCAATTCTATTGTTGTGGTCATCCTGGATCTCCTCCACTTAACAGGACTAATCACAGAAACAATAGCGTCACATTTGCTTCACAAAAACACCAACGTTCAGGTGTCTCGCCCTTCACTGCCCTCGTGTACCCCCCCGATCGATACCTCTCACATGGAACAAAGAACAGCAGAGGCAGCTAACACATGTCTGGTGTTTTGTGGAGGGTTTTTCTCACTGTCTACTGCAACGACTAATTAGATTTAGAACCTGATTACGGAGGTGGGAGACTCAACGCTCAGTTAGTAGAGAAAAAGGGTGGATAATTTGATGGATAATTCGATGGATCTGATCCGATGACTCGTTTTGGACAAAGAATTCAGGCTTTGCTGTGCCAATTAAACATAACATAACATTAAACATAACATATTTTTCAGATACCAACACGTGAGCCTCACGTCCAAACCTGCCACCACCAGTGAACTGTAACCCATTCCAGTCACTTACAACTTTGGCTTTATGTTTTCTTTTGTAATTCGAACAGTTGGTCTCAGGAAAGCAAGCACATTTATACCAACACACAAGCACAAGTCTTATATGTTTCTTAAATTGCTTATTTGTTCTTATTATGTTGATTATATTGGGTAATACAAGTGTAAAGGTGACTGTTGGAGAGTTATTTCATGTCTAGAGGCCTCTAATAATGATTAAAAAGGGGTTTCCTATGCTCTATCTACAAAAATATTCAATTTATAAGTAAGGAATCGAACTTCATGGAAATTCACTTATCACAGTCGGGTTTAGAACCAATTAACCACAATAAATGAGGGATTACTGTGTTATTTTAGCTTTATGTAACACATAATGAAAGAGTTGATCCAACTAAAGCCACACCGGAATGTCGATAAGCACCTTGGTTGAATTTGATTGTGCAGTTCAAAAATATTCAATTTCTAAGTAAGGAATCGAACTCAGGGCTCGACAATAACGATGTACCGATGGCCCGGGGCAAGTTAAAACAAAATTCGGGCAAGTAAATCCAATCAGTGATATTCCCGTCGGGCAAGTGCACTTTGGAATGCCATACTGCCAAGAGTTTTTTTTAAAGCGGTTCTTGTTGGGTGTTGGTAAAACACGGACTGAGTAATTCCGGTGGTAATTTGCAAAGCAATCCTTTCAAATCTTGAATCAAGAGAATCAAATCAATCAGAATCGTCTATTTAGACCGCGGTCCGTAATCCACAGTCCGCGTTTTACCCACACCCGTTGTTCGCGATCAACCAATCAGCGATCGTTTGACTACGAAAACATCCGTCATGGCGGCGCTGCCAACATCGTCTAATTCTGAAGGAAACAGCAAAAAGTGATGAAGCAGTGCCTCCTAAACAAGTATTTTATTAGCGGCAGCAAATCAAATGATGGCACAGGTGAGTGAATCACATTGCTGTGACAATTTGAAGTGGTCACAATGAAACACCACCCATTAGATCCAATACCAAGTGCTGATTTTGCACAAGCTACAAAATCTAGCGCTTCCATTTCTCTGTGGATTTTTCTCACCTTTGCTTCACAAATTATTGTTTGACCATTGAGCTTTTTTTCTGGATTAAAAACACTTTACTAGTACACAAATGTGTCTATTCAATAATGTTTCATTGTGGTGCACAACTTATAAATATCACTGCTTACTACGACTACCATGTGTAAAGTATTATTTATTTCATTATTTTATTTATTTGAGATTCTCATGTGATGCCACAAAAAATTGCATGATATCATTATGGCAGTCTTTTCATTTTACATGGGGCAAGTTCGGGCAAGTAGTTCTCACCTTAAGGATTCCCTATGGGCAAGTCATTTTGGTTTTTAATGTAGAGCCCTGGAACTTCATGAAAATTCACTTATCACGGTCGGGTTTAGAACCAATTAACCACAATAAACGAGGGATTACTGTGTTATTTTAGCTTCATGTAATGAATAGTGAAAGAGTTGATCCAACTAAAGCCACACCGGAATGTCGATAAACACCTTGGTTGGATTTGATTGTGCAGTTCAAATATTTTCACATAAAAGTGTGTTGCTGGAAAAGTCACTAGTTCAGTGGTGGGACAGTTGAGCCTTTTAGCTCATTCCTCCATGTCCAGCGAAGCCTCCTAGTGTTCTTTTGTTTGAAACACTGCACATAAACACACCACAACAGATACAATAGCGCAGCCTTGGGTTATACCACTTACTCCTGACTGACAGGACTGTTGTTTTTGTGGCTTGCACAATTTATTTTTTCGATGTTTGTGTGTCTCAGCAGTGGTGGGGACACACAGCTTTGCTACAACAAGAACAGCACCATATTTTTTCAGACAGCAACAACATGACCGTGGTCATCGTATGACACAATCCAACCTCACTCTTTGCCTATATGATATACCGCTGTCGCCAAATAGCTTCACACTTAGCTCAAATAAATGGATTATTTTTCTGTGCAAGTATCAATCCATATTTTTCTGCAATGTCAACATTTCTTTTCAATGCCAAAAGTGAATAGCAGGTTGTGGCTTCATACATATTACATCAACTAATTTTGTTCCACAAGACTGCGCCGACTGAAATGAGCCCCTCAAACATCAAGAGAGCGTAGAATGAAATGTGGAGAAAGACAAGGGAAAGGAGAGCAATCATCTGTAGTCTCATACTCCCAAATATGCGTGCATGTAATAAGAGGTTGGATGTGACTTTACTGGCAGAAATACTGAATTTATGAGAAACGTTAATACACAAATGGACTTGAAGTATTGATCTGGATGATATATATTATATTCATTTGTGAGATTCAAGTACTTTATTACATAAAGTATCACAGTGACTAGAAACATATCTATGTTTTTCAGAGTGCAAAATCCTGCATATGTTGAATTATGGTAGGTTTTAAATGTTAACGACATCATACATGACCTTTCAAAACTGGTGAGAGACGGGGACTAATACCGTGGGGTCTACTCTGTATCATTTGGCAGTCGCTATGGTGACAGTCTGCCATTCTTGGCTGTGTAGCCCAGTGCACGCTGGTGCCCTGTTGTTCGCCTCGCAGACATTAAGAAATGCACAGTCAAAACTTCAAAAGTCATGTCGTTCTGAACTATTTTTTTACAAAAGCGACTTGCGACAATTTTTTGTGTTTTTTAGACTTTTGGAGATTCTGACATGAAAGCATATTCATGTACCACATCTTAATGAACATCGGGTACTACTGTGGGGACCCTCCCCCAAGTAAAATGTGCTCATAGGCTTGTTTGTGATTTTATATATGTTTTGTTTTTCATTAAAGAAAGCAAGTCAAGTACACGCTCCATCTATCTATTTTCTCCTATTGTGATTCTAAAGAACTGCAAATGCAGTCATCCCTCGTTAATCAGTTACAGACCAACAAACAGCTATCCTTCATTCATTCATTCATTCATCATGAAATATATGACATTATGAGGATATGCTGACTGGCAGTAGTTGTTTCAAGTATTATCCGTGAAGATGAATTGTATTAACATCAGTTGATGTTAGTCAGATGATGCATACACCATGGAAATATAACGTGGCTCATAAAGTATTTTAAGTACCTATTAACAACAAATGTGGATGCACTAGGCCACCCAGGCCGGCCATTACTGTCATTTCAATTATGAACAGTAATGGAGCCACAATTGAACTTTTTTCACCTTGCCAGATGTACTCTGAATAGTATTCTACTCTTACGCAGGGGTTGTTTCTGCTCGTCCTGAGATGATGACAAAGACATTAACCATTCACCACTGAGTTTAGATTGTGTGTGTTCATGTGAAAGTTATTGAGTAAATGTATCCTTTACTGCATTACAAACATGAGAAGAAGTATCAGCCATTTTGGCGGCCTTTACCAATGATTTTTGTCTGGGAATTGATCTTGGTTTCACAGCAAATCCTACAAAACAACATTTCTTACTTTGCCACCTCAACACTTTGACCTGCACACATAATGACAATGATGTTGACTCATTCATGAACTAATGTAACTTTAAAACACACCAATGGTCCATAAATGCTTATGCTTTTTTTTCCACTGACCTATAAATGTAGTTAGAATGTTGTATTCTTGTGCTAGACGATGCCAAAGTTTCAGATAATGAGGTTTGTGCATTTGGAAGTGAGTCCTAAAAGAAGTTTGAAGTTGGGATGGCTCATAACGCTCGGTTTCAAAAAGCGTTGTAAAACTGCAGCTTTGTGACATCACAAAGGGGCGGACTTCCTTATATGGTTCATAGTTAGGAAGCACTTTGGGCTTGTGACCAACCACAGCGGAGTGGGCATGCCCAGAGGCGGGCCTTGGGTGGAATAAATTAAAACAGAACTTTTTGGCAGGAAGCACAAATCCAAGCAAATCCAGCTGGAATAGGTGCAGATTCTGCAAAATCTAAAAACTTTTCTGTGCGGGTTATTGTGTGTAGCTGCTCTATAGGATTCCACAACCCAATACAAAGGGTGGAAAAATAAGCATAATAGGTCCCCTTTAAAGGCTTGTTTGTGTTGGAAAAGCATACCCATTTAATCACGAGTTAACCAAACTAGAAGCAACAAAATGTATAATAATCAAAGTATAGTCACTTTATTCTTCAACTTATGATAATTAAATACCAAAGGACAATTACATTTGAAAGAAATGTGCTTGTGAACTGCTTTGATATTACCACTACACTTGTATATCTTTTTAAGCAGCAGTGCCTACTTCTGATAATGAAAACCAAGGAAATTTGTAATATCTCAGTACAATAGACAAGGTACTGTGTAATGTAATGTATTATGTGCTCTTACATCATCACTACCATCTGTTACTAGTGTAAAAAGTGACAATGTAGGATTATCTAAATATACTGGATATGGATATAGATGTATGGATTAAAATCTATCAAAATTACTTCAAATCTGCCATATTGACTGAAAACGTTTGGTCCTGTTTAATAGAAATAAAGATACTACAAACAAATGAATAAATAACAAGAACAATTACATGAATTAAATGTAGTCACATAATCAAAGTTACCAAACAAACATCACACATGGTGTTAAACTATATATACATAACAATATGGATGACCTAAAAAAAAAACAGTCAAATATATTTCATGTACATTGACCGCTGCTGAAACATTCCCAAGGTTGCATGTTTGATTGAAAATGATTCGGAACTTGCATGTCTGCATTCCTGGTGACCTTGCCAGCCAGGCCTTGATGGAGTGCAGCAAAGGCAAGCTGTGTCACTCCTGAAGCCATGTGGTGAAAAAGCAATAACAACTCATTTCAGAATGCATACGCGACTTTCCTGCATGCTGTCACTCACGTTCTTATAACAACCCTCATTGTACAGCCATCTTTTTCAAACCAAAGATGTCATGTAAAAGCCCCTGAAGGTGTGTTCAGTGTTTTCTAACATTAAGAATAAAAGTTGCTGTTTGCTCTCAATGAAGGAACTCGGCACCCACAACCTACAAACATCCTGATGGCGGCTTGCCAGGACTCGACACCCAAGGCTAAAGGCATCGGTGACCTAAAGAGAGGATAAGATGATGATGTGATCATAACACCTAATTAAAATTCACTTCACACTGGAGTTTAGAACCTTGTAGGTCAGCAGAAGATTGAGCGGATAGAGTGGAGTGAGTGCTTCATCTACTCTTTTCTAAAGCTGCAACAGAGCTGCAGCAAATAATCAGCGAACCGAGGATGAATCAATTATTCAGTTAATTGGCGACTATTTTCATAGTTTTATTTAAAACTGTAAATATCCTCTGATGTCAGCCTCTCATTTTCAATTTCCTTTGTCATCCAAAAAGCAGACTTGTTGTTGTTGTGTTTTAGACAATACAAGATAGTCAAACACAAACAGCGACTCACCTCACTCGTCTTCCTCTACGTTCTGAAATCCAAGTAATTCTGCCGCAATTAATCAACTTTGTTGGCGTAACCCTTTTTGAAAATTAGACAATGGCAATTTATATTATAAATGGAAATTCTAAATTGAATATTTTCATATTTACAGCAAAGAAAACCTGTCTATGACTTCTAAATAAGTTTTCAACATAATTATATCCCTCTTAGACATGAACTTAGGCTAAAAACAACCAGTTACCTAAAAATGTCATCCAATACTTCTCTACAAGAGAGGAGAAATATGATCTCAGGGAAGAAGTACATTTGAAACACTTATATGCTAGGGCTACGTTAAAAATAAAAATAAAAATAAAAATAAAAATAAAAATAAAAATAAAAATAAAAATAAAAATAAAAATAAAAATAAAAATAAAAATAAAAATAAAAATAAAAATAAAAATAAAAATAAAAATAAAAATAAAAATAAAAATAAATCTTAAACTGTATTATGGAAAGCAGGAAGTGAACAAATGTAACAGTTAGTGATTGTAAAAGTACCAGATGGAGGGGTAGGATTTAATAAGCTTTGCTTCTTCCTACTCCTTTTGGACATGTGGAACTGGGAACTGATTATGGGATGCACTCAATTGGAATCTGATGCATGTTCAAATGAAATTAAACCATTACCAACTTACACCCTTTCACCTTTACAGTGTACAGTTTACACACAATAGTAGCAGACAAAATAAGAGTAAATAAGCTATTCCCAAGGTATAACACCTCATCATGCAACAAACGCATTTTGCTGCATCCAAAACATCTCTTTGACCAATCTCCTATGGTGCTCCCCTTTCACGTTACATTAATGACCTTAAATGAAGTGATAGAGAGCGTCACTAATTCCATGGCCAAAGCAATCCTGCTTGCAGTCTAAAACAGTAGCAATGTTCTTCACCAGGTCCAACACCACCTCCAGCTCAAAGCCAGATGTTTTTGTTTGAAGCGATAAACTGAAAATTGTATTATTGAGCGCAGCCATGCAGTACGAAGTGACAAGTGGCGAAGGATGACTGCTGGACTGTATTTACCGCGGTCCACCGGAGACATGCTTTTCCAAAATAGCTGATTGTAAGCACTCGTAAGCTAGCGACCCTCCATTTCCAATCTCCATCACCATGTTTGACAAAGCCGCAATGCGTGATTGGAGAGTGACTCAGCATCATGGTTAAAAGGATGAAAGTGGGGGGGGGTAAGGATGCAAGTGGCTAGGAGAGGAGACACTTCTAAAGGTACACGCAAGCAAGCCATAAAAGCCGATCAAGGCTTTTAGAGCGATCGTATTTGGACTACTTGACCCAAAATACTCCATCCACCCCAGGCAAGGTGAGGTAATGGGGGGCATTAACAAGAAAGGCCCTCAAGGTTTCAAGCTGTATGAGTGGGAAGTGTGGCGATGGTGTGTGTGTGTGTGTGTCTTCCATTGACCTTGAGGACATACGGTAAGTGTATTCACATGTCATTTCCCAGTAGGCTGCATTTCCCCTCTTCCACAAACACCAACCTGTAGCGCTATGACACATACGCATGCGTTTGCTGTCTTGTGGTGGGAGGGTGCAAACAGCAAAAAAGTCTCAAGATGAAAAGAAACATGACAGTTGGGTGATTTTTTTTTTTCATTTTGCAGATGCTGCTATATTATTAGCTTGGTTATATCCTCTAGGTATGTCACAAATGTGACACAATCCATATTAAAGACGATAAGCAAGCTAGCGGCAATCTCAGTGCTTGAATCCAAAGAGAAATATTAATATTGATAGAGCAAAACAAATATTTTGACTGATTCATTTTTAATTACTAAAGAACATTTTGTTTCTCATATGTCGTCTAATATGCAGCCCGATTGTTGCCTAATTAGGACATGCTGTTGTCTTTGCAAAACTTTTTCCAGAGTCGTCTGTCCGTTATGTGACATTTATGCTGTTGCTGTTTTATCAAAAGCTTCCAAACTTCTTCCATTCATTCATGTTCTACCGCTTATCCTCACGAGGGTGGCGGGGGTGCTTGAGCCTACCCTAGCTGTCTTCGGGCGATAGGCGGGGGTCCACCCTGGACTGGTGCCCAGCCAATCCCAGGGCACATATAGACAAACAACCATTCACACTCACATTCATACCTATGGACAATTTGGAGTGGCTAATTAACTTAGCATGTTTTTGGAATGTGGAAGGAAACTGGAGTACCCGGAGAACATGCAAACTCCACACAGAGAAGGCCAAGGGTGCAATTGAACTCGGGTATCCTAGCTGTGAGGCCTATTTTGTAAAAAGTCAAAAACAGTTACACTATACAGTATACTCATTTTTAATTGGTTCCAGATCCTTGAAGTAAAATTGATGGATTTGATGATGGAATATTTCCATAGTTATCGCAGAGAAAAAAACACTTTACAAACTTCTGATCACAGTTTCTAACATTAATAGCGCCCTCTATAAATAGTAGTCGCATTGAAATTTGTATTACCCAATATTGTAGACATATTCAAAGATATATATGGTAATGGTAATGGTTTTATTTTATTTGAACATGCATCTGATTACAATTGAGTGCATCCCATAATCAGTTCCCAGTTCCACATGTCCAAAAGGAGTAGGAAGAAGCAAAGCTTATTAAATCCTACCCCTCCATCTGGTACTTTTACAATCAGTAACTGTTACATTTGTTCACTTTCTTCTTTCTATAATACAGTTTAAGGTTTTTTTTTTGTTTTTTTTTTTAAATAATGTACCTCGTACCGAAGTACGAAGTTACTTAATCCATTCCATTGTTTGATTCCACATACTGAAATGCTATGGCTTAGTAGTCCTAGCATAGAAGTGTTTCAAATTTAGAGAAGTATTGGATTAATATTTAATTAATTATATTAATATATACATAATATATTATAATAATATTTAATCAATTCAATAATTTAACATTTAACCAAACTAAATAAAACTACAAAAGAACGCCAACTTCATGCATCTTGATATTATTTTTCCATGATATAGCAAACCAATGATATACTCACAGTGTACTTTATGGAATGTGATGGGGAGGATTATTGAGTTTGCTTAACAGGTGAGTGAGTCCTTTTATTTGAGAGGAACCCCCTAAACCGAAGTGATTATACAGAATAAATGTTATTTTATTAATATTGTCAATTAATTGAAGCTTTATCCATACAGTACTGCATCACTCAGATGTATCACTTTCCATACAAATGGAATTTGCTGTGAATTTGTGGTCAAATTCAAAGTGAATGGACCGTAGACATCACCGACGTTAAAATGAAAACAAAACAGTGGCTTCATTAAATGCAACCGGGCATGTATCACATGAAAGTATTTTTTTTTTTTTTACGTAAGGGAGCCATTTGAGTAATTCTCGGTGAGAGAATAGCCATACTGTGTTTCACCTTCTAATACCATATTATAGGCAGTTTGCATAAATAAGCCACCCAGAATGTTGTGCTGCCGGAGCTATTTGATGAAGCTGGCTATATTTTATGGCATAGCTAGTCATTTGCACAGCAGGCACAATGTGTTTACTCAAGCAGCCAGGGGAATGTACTTAACAATGACCTAAAACGGCACCGTGGATTCACACTTGCCTGCAGCAGGATATGCAATGTTTTGGGTGCTTTAATGCACCGTTTCCCAAATGGCCACAATTTTCTCCGCACACACAGAATAACAATCTGTAAATGTCTGAAGTGCACATCAGAGAATGTGTCGGATAACATTTCTTTTATGTGGTTATTCTATGTGAAAACATCATCTTTTAGAACATTTATTTATCATATCTATCAGGGCCATCACCATCCCTGGAATGGAAATACATATTTTCCAGCCAAAATAATATGGATGTTTTACAAAATGCAGCAAAGCAATTTGTGACAATTTCCACCAATATGTCTTGGTTTGTCTCGTTCTCCTTTCTAGGACGCTTTGCTCCCCTGCAGGAGAACACAATTATATGCCATTTACAAAGCGTCACTCTTTTATTTCTGAAAAGGGAAATAGCAGATTGTAACAAATACTGTAAAATACTCCTCAGGTCACACGGATATTAATATGAAGTAATTGGTCCAAGGTTAACAACACATGAACAGGACTGTAAGCATTTGAACCCACCACAAAGAAAGTATCTGTAACCGGAAAGAAATCATTGAGAATCATTTGTCATATTTATAGAAAGTAACAATACAGATTTGTGGGCAAGACGACTCCACTGTACGCATGGATTGCTACAGGCTGCAATAGTACAGGTAGTACAGCAAAAAGTACTGCAAAGCACAGGTCATCGGCATTCATGGGCATGTACTTTTTCATGAAAATTGTCTGTTTCTGATTGGTGGGAGCATCCCTAAACTCTACATACCAACGACCAACCAATGAAAAAGATGTTTGCTTTACATAAAGTTTTATCTTTTTTCTATACGGTGGAGGGCTGCATGGAAAGTGGTTAGCGCGCAGGCCTCACAGCTAGGAGACCCGCATTTGATTCCACCCTCGGCCATCTCTGTGTGGAGTTTGCTAGGTTAACATGCTAGGTTAATTGGTGACTCCAAATTGTCCATAGGTATGAATGTGGGTGGGAATTGGAATGGGAATGGGAATGGGAATGGGAATGGGAATGGTTCATTCATTCATTCATTTTCTACCGCTTATCCTCACGAGGGTGGCGGGGGTGCTGGAGCCTATCCCAGCTGTCTTCGGGCGAGAGGCAGGGTACACCCTGGACTGGTGGCCAGCCAATCCCAGGCACATATAGACAAACAACCATTCACACTCACATTCATACCTATGGACAATTTGGAGTGGCCAATTAACCTAGCATGTTTTTGGAAGTACCCGGAGAAAACCCACGCATGCACGGGGAGAACATGCAAACTCCACACAGAGATGGCCGAGGGTGGGATTAAACTTGGGTCTCCTAGTTGTGAGGTCTGCGCGCTAACCACTAGACCAGGGGTGGGCAAACTTTTTGACTCATGGGCCGCATTGAGTTTACAAAATTGTGCGGGGGGCCAGAACATATATTTAACACACATGATTTTACGCTTATAATTTTAAGAATTTTAAGAATTTTAAGAATTTTAAGAATTTTAAGAATTTTAAGAATTTTAAGAATTTTAAGAATTTTAAGAATTTTTACGCTTATAATTTTACGCCTTGAATTATTTGTCTAATTTTATATAATATCAGCTATATGTTTTCATTTCTCCTTTTTTCAGGAGCACTTTAAACATCAGATACATCAAACTACGATTTTTTTTTTTTTTTTTTTACTGAATAAGACATCCGACTTGAAAGTCATGTTGCCAGCTGGTATGTTAAAAGTTGAAATACTAAAAAGCAATTGGCGGGCCGGATTTAAACGTTTGGTGAGCCGCATGTGGCCCCCGGGCCGTAGTTTGGCCACCCCTGCACTAGACCGTCGTGCAGCCCAGTGTGAATGATTGTTTGTCTATATGTGCCCTGTGATTGGCTGGCCACCAGTCCAGGGTGTACCCCGCCTCTCGCCCGAAGACAGCTGGGATAGGCTCCAGCACCCCCCACGACCCTCGTGAAGATAAGCCGTAAATGAATGAACTATACGGTGGAACACAAAAGCGTCTCACCGAAAAGGACAATGGCGTATGCTAGTTGGAGCTAATCAACGACCGAAGAAGAGTTGCTGAGCTGCGGTGGAAACACTGAAGTGTGAA
Source organism: Doryrhamphus excisus (assembly GCF_030265055.1). Lineage (NCBI taxonomy): Eukaryota > Metazoa > Chordata > Actinopteri > Syngnathiformes > Syngnathidae > Doryrhamphus > Doryrhamphus excisus. The sequence continues at coordinate 16,096,851 of NC_080473.1, read as the reverse complement.
ATGCGTCTTGCAGTGTTGTACGGTGCTGTTGTGTAGACGCTAATAAAAGGTTGATTTGTGCACAGTCAACCTGCCTCGTTGTCATTCCGCCGAGATTGGAATATTTTACACTCTTATCTAACAGCTGCTGCATTAATTTGGCTGTATGTCTTGGCGACAATGACAATAAAGCTTTAGTACGTACACAACATTTTTTTTCAGGAGATTTTGTGTCAATACAGACGTCATCTCATTTGTGTATACACTTTTTTTTTTTCACTTTTAGCAACACTGTTTGTGGAATACGCCGTTTACGTTTTATATTTTGTCCGAGTTTGGTCAAAATACATGTTTAATGTGTAATACTTCCGGAATCAAGGCAGTGGAAACCTAACTGTTTTGTATTATTTATTTCATCGTCTTTGTCACAAATGTTTTCATGTCACGAAATGACGACAATCAGATCGTGTTTTATATGTACGATGAAAGTATTAGACCCTGTTTATTCAACATGTTTGCAGTATATTTCCACATGGCTATGATTTTAAATCACTACCGTCTGTGCATCATACCCTTGCACCATCACCGGTACCCCTTTCACAAAAACCTTGACCCGCTAAGCGTAATTTCCTTGTTCTGCAACCATGACAAAAAAGCTTCCTATTCTTTTCTATTGTATTCGCTCGCCATTGCCAATGTCAAGAAGGTCTTCATATAGTATTATAGTGAATTATATCAGGGAATAAAACAGCAGGTCCCGTGTACAAACACAACACCTCTATCTACCCCCAACAGCCTGGCAGGCTGGCAAATGATTTGGCAGGGTCTCGTTCCCCTACCCAGCAGTTCTCGGAGTAGGGGATCAATGCCGACCCTGGCTAAAGCAGAGCAAGACTGCCTGTGTCGAGATGGGGAGCGTTAGACGTCTGGATAATCCTCCAACAGCAACAGTAAGTCTCGCAAGTGGAAAGTGGGAAACGGTGAAATAGAAAAAGTCAAATGAATTTATGCACTTTTCTTTTATCACCCGCTTCTTTCCCATCGTAGTCTTCCCACAATGGGGAAAATAAGCTGATTAACTTGTTCCTCTATCATAAGAGGGATTGCATTTACCTATTTTCTGCACTGCAAAGATTTCAAGTCAAATGAAATTGTGCCTCTGTACCAAAAAAATGAAATGAATGATGAGTGATTGACAGGGACATAGAAAAGCCTCTTTCCCGGGATTTCAAAGTCACTGGTGGTGAAGAGTGAGATTTGCACATAGGTAACATTCATACTAGCTATGCGTGATGACAAGTAACTTCCTGTTTTATGGAGGACGACAGATGGATGGTTGGGGGGATGTTGGGGGGGCCATAGTCACACAAATGGTGGAAATAAGTCCCTGTATACGAACCTTTATCCGGGTCTTCACCAAAATTTGACAAAGTTTAGCATAAATATGAAGGATGGCAGACAACATGTCCGACTGATAATATTAATCTACCAATCCTGGCATCAAAATAAGATATCGGGTCGTCAGTATCTGTGTTTTATTTGAGATATCGCAGATCCACAAGCACAGTATGTCCGTGGTCTGGAATCATTTCAAATTTTGCCTTTGAATTCATTAATAATCATGCAATTTGTAACAACCTTAAAGTGTGACCGTGTGTTTGCTGAAATGCCATTAAAACTGTGAAACTTTAGTACAGACACATCAAATACAGAAAAAAACAATCAAATAGGAGTGTTTATGGACTAAAGAAGAACTACAAAATTGCATTAGACCATCTTCTCACACTTGAGCAATAGCACAAACCTACGACTCTAACCCTAATCAATTGAACTGATAACAGCTCTATCTACTATGCCCGTATCTAGAATATACCAGAATGATTGCAAACGACTGAAAAGGTCATTAAAGGCAACACAGCTGCTTACAAGGAAGATGCATGTTCCTGGTCTCTAATGAAGACTCGAGGTAAAACTCATTTTCGGGACACTTTCAGATTGAAATTCAGATGCAGCCTTTGATGTTAAGTAGCAAAGTTAATCGCTAAGATGAAGTCAGGTAGCTCCTGAGCTAACAATTACAGTTACTCTGCCTTTACGGGATTGATTTCCCAAAAAAAGTTTCATCTGACTGTGTGTATTTGATGTGCAAAAGATGAGGCAAAGATGTTCATTGATGTTGTTTGGCAGCAAGTGGACTTCAAGTGGATAGATGCATCCTTTCTTCTTCTTTCTCTGTAGGCTTTTCGCTTCAGGGGTCGCCACAGCAAATCAATCTCCTCCATCCAACCCTGTCTTCTACATCTGACGCTCTCACATCAACTACCTCACGACATCCATAACTGGCGGCTCTAAACGCAGCATCCTTCTACCAATATATTGACTATCTCTCCTCTGGACATGTCCCAACCATCTCAGTCTGGCCTAAAGGACTTTATCTCCAAGGCCTCTAATATGTAATGTCTGATGTGAATGTGTCTGAATGTCCTCTGATGTACTCCTTCCTGATCCTATCCATCCTGGTCACTCCCAATGAGAACCTCTCTGCTACCTCCAGTTCTTCTTCCTGTCTCTAGAAACAAACAACATGGCTGGTCTCACCACAGTTTTGTATACCTTTCCTTTAATGTAACTGAAACTCTTATGTATATATATATATATATATATATATACATATATATTTGGTGAAATACTAACGTGTCGGCAAGCCTTAAATGTAGTCTCAATATGATGCACCGTTCAGTCAACCATCTACATCACTTGTTTTTAAATTGGTGCAATTATATCAAATGGAACGATCAAAAGCAGGAATGAGTGACAGAATGACACACGGTTTAATCCATCAAAAATGGGTTAACGCTTCGAAAATAATTCATAGGCTTTGATGGATACCCATAATTTATCATAACACCGTGTTTGTTGCCAGCATTATAACAAAAAGTAACAGGCCAATTAATATCACGCTACTTGGCAGGAGGCAACAAGGAATCCCAAGGAGTCATTCATTAAAAGTTTTGGAGGGCTCCCAAATTAAGAGGCATACCCTGAAATTCAATTTCTCTTTTTAACATTGCAAGGGCATTTCACCGTCCAAGAAACTGAGGAGCAACAATTTCTTTCTCGGTTTCTCATTAGAAATGTGACGACACGACTCGCTTGAGTATGAGTTGTCCTCACTGAGTAATGGAACAATAAAAAGTACATTTTAAGGACTGATTTGGGATGGTAATCATCCAGCTTCACTGCAATGTGACCACAGCATGGCGGACAGAGACATTTTAATCAAGTCTCCACAAATGACCACATCTGTGTTCAATGTTGTTCAATCCGCCCCAACATCAAATATGATAATGTCAGATAACACGAGTCTATAAATTAGAATTCAAGCCATGTCCAAAAATGAGTCCTTATCTTATTCCCAGTATCACCATGACAACATCTATATGCCATTGAACCATCCTCCTGCTGATTCAGACTAATTAATTAGACTGAGGCTTTGATGTCTGTGGTGTTTCTGACATATCTCTCTATCGTAATGATATCTTTAATAAACACACTTTTTCATCATGTATCCCTCGGAGTAACAAATGGCGTCTTGTGCTCATTGCCAGGGTTAGATGGGTCCACCTGATAAGTATTTCTCATGCACATGTTGGATATGCGCTAATGCAGGGGGTCCCAAACTTATGCATAAAGCTAAAATAATGCATAAGGCTAAAAATAACCAATTAGCAAAAAATGTCATCCAATACTTCTCTACAAGAGAGAAATATGATCTCAGGGAAGAAGTACATTTGAAACACTTCTATGCTAGGACTACGTTATGCTAGCCATAGCATTTCAGTATGTGGAATCAAACTATGGAATGGATTGAGTAAGGAAATCAAACAATGCACAACGATGAGCCAATTCAAGAAACAATACAAGCAGTTGATGTTTGCTAAATACAAGGATGAAGAGTCTTGAACCAGTCATGATGTGCTATATATATCACTATATTGACACTTACTATGGTACCCATTATGGCATTGGATGCTCATATCACCGAGTACTTCGGTACAAGGTACATTATTTGAAAAAAAACAACAACAAAAAAACAAAAAAAAACTTAAACTGTATTATGGAAAGCAGGAAGTGAACAAATAACAGTTACTGATTGTAAAAGTACCAGATAGAGGGGTAGGATTTAATAAGCTTTGCTTCTTCCTACTCCTTTTGGACATGTGGAACTGGGAACTGATTTGACAAAAATTTAAAAATTAAAAAAAAAAAAACTTAAACTATATTAGGAAAGCAGGAAGTGAACAAATGTAACAGTTACTGATTGTAAAAGTACCAGATGGAGGGGTAGGATTTAATAAGCTTTGTGGAACTGGGAACTGATTATGGGATGCACTCAATTGGAATTTGATGCATGTTCAAATGAAATTAAACCATTACCATTACCATTACCATTACATTACCATTACCATTACCTTGACCTGAAGTCCGTTTTCTGTATCGCTTGTCTTCACTACAATCACGGGTGTGTTGGAGCTACTGGTCAGCAGCCGATCACAGGGCACATACACATACTGTATGAAAACCAAGGCTCAAAAAAGACACAAATCAATATGGAAATGAACTAAATAAGAGGCTTATTACTGAGCTAAATACGTAGACGTACGAGCTGAAATAGCATGAGATTATCCCCCCAAACAAAAATGGCCACTACAGCTAACAACATTATTAAAACTCAACTCTATGTATTTATGCACAGCATTAGCCTTTGTGAACGAGGACGAGGTGAAAGGATCATAGTCTGAGGACGAATTATACACATAAATATTGTCACACGACACACAAGCACGGTGCGTGTGGCCGCAAAACCCAAAAAAGACACGTCGTCAATGAAGCACAAAGAACATAAACATGGCAAATTGGGGGCTTTCTAAGTATGTTGAGTCTATGTACATTTGTCCCAACCTACAGTAGGCACTAATGAACACAATCATTAGCTTAGCCTGGCCTATCAACACTGGATAGGATGCATATGTTGATTTCACTATGGTATAATGTATTAACTTAATGTATTAGGGTTATTAAGGCCACTCTTCTTGCATGCACCGTGTACCCCCCCCCCACTGCATACACATATCATTTCTAACAATCTGCATAATATAATGCCGTTTTGAAGCCGCACTCATATATTGTAATGCAAACATGCAAAAACATTTAGATTTCATTATATTAAATCAATTATAGCTTTATATTAACATATAAATGCTAAAAAATGAATAATTGGTCAATAAATACAGTATAGTTTAACGGAGTTATTTTTGTCCAGACCAGACCCAAACATAGTAATTGAAGTAGGGTTTCTTATCTATAACCTAATATTTCGGTACAACCTCTAAATGTGTTATTTGACATTATTAGAGCCTTCTAAAAATGAAATAACAACCCTATAGTTACCTTTACACTGGCATTTCCCAACATAGTACACACAGCATAACAAAGCCTGATTTAGTCATTAATATATTTCTGAAAAATCGTGGTGGAGTGAAGTTACAAAATTCGAAGCGCAAAGTGACGACAACTAAATAATACAAAATAAATAATAATTAAATGCAAAATGTTTCATGTATAAAACTTCATTGCTAAAGTTCACACAGAAATGTTCCGCGAATGTTCTGTGTCTTTGCAAATTGAGTTGCAATGCTTGCGATTGCGGATAAGCGGAGGAAAATGGATGGATGGATGCTTGCGATTATCTGAGCTGCATGAACAATATTTGAAAGCTCTACAGCAGACAATCAAGGGGTTGCCATATTCCCAATGGCTTATTGTTAGTTTGCTTCCAATATCAGAAATAACTGTTGTATATGGCCTTTTATAATTTCCTGTACATGATTTATTCTGCTGTGCATGATCTCACTCACATTGCTTCTCCTGACAGTCGAATATAATAATCTGCAAACCAAAGAAATGAGACACTCAGAAAGATGAAACAATGAGAAAAAAGGAAGAAATGGAGACATAAAAAGTCATTATAGTCATTATGCAGGCTGCCACTATCACCTGCTGAAAGACAGAGATGTATACAATTATTATAACTATTTCTTCATACAACACAGCGGTCTTTACAAATATGTTGTTTGCTTTGAAATGTGACCACGGTGCACAGTAAGAAGAAACATTTCTGCCATTACATTTTCTAGAATCATACCTTGACATCCTCTTCAGCACCCACAAGGATAAAATTGAAAATAGTAATACGCAACATCTTCAGGCATCAAGGTAAAAGATACAAGGTAATATTTTAACTAAATTAATTAAAGGAATGACAGGACAAGTTCATTCAGGAAATATGTTTTTGCTTCAAATAATTTGATGTCAAAGAAACGACTCCATTCTGTTGCTATTGTACTGATGCTATTTGTTGTCCATACGCAGCACCAACTGTGAGGGCGAGGCTCCCAATCGTCAAGAGAATGATGTGTAAAAAAATACTTTTGTCCACCACAGTGTTTTGGGAGAAACAATTTCAAATGCACTCTCGGAGATCTATCGATTTAACACTGTTATTTTTTTGTTGCAAATGTAGTTTACAACGGTATAACCATGCACCGCATCTTCAGCCATGTACTCACGAACAAGGATATTTGCCAAAAACACACATCAAAATACATTAATTGACCACTCAGAAGCCAGCTGACTTGGTTGCACATTCTTATGTTCGTCAGTATGGTGACATATCAGAAGTATAATGACGTGGACGTCATAATCAGATTTTGTTTGTTTGTTTTTTTTTAGTCTTTTTCCAGCAGCGAATCTTTTGATCCGCATACTGATTTTGGCTTGAGCACTTTATATTCCAGATGCTCTTCCTGATGAATACCAATGATGCTTACCAGTGGAGGTTTGAACCCGGGGGTATTTGCTTCGAAGTCCAGAACGCTAGCCACTACACCGTGGCGACTCCATAAACAGATTTTATATGCTCTAAATACAAAAAAATTATATTTTTTTAATATTTAATCCTACTTTCACGGTCATGTTTGGAACGTTTTAATTGAATTAAATGGGTGAAATAAAGGGGTGTCAAACATATGGCCAACGGACTGGATAAGGCCTGCAGGTGGGTTTAATCTGGCCCGCAAGACAATTTTATAAAGTATAAAATTAAGATGCATTTTTAAATAAATGACTTTCTTTTTTTAATTAAATAATTTATCATCTCAGCCCAGAAAATGTTTTAAAATTTGTTTTAAAAATCCATCCATCAGTTTATGCTTCACTCTGCTAATTTGGAGTACATGGACACGTTACATACATCTGCATTATGCGCTTTACTGTATATCTTTTGCTTAAGAATGCTTGAATGGAGCATTGAGGGTTACAAGGACAAACAGGACCCGAGGCTGGATAGGAAAACTCGGGATCAAACTAATTCCGAAATGAGATGAGAAAAGTTTCATCTCTTTGAGTGTTGTCGATTGTAATCTTAATTAAAAAGCTCCTTTTCTCTTTGTCCGTCTGTGTCTTCTCGTGTATACATCTCTCACTCTCTTCATCTTTGAGAGCAACGTCAGGATTTGAGGACAAACGGCTATGATTGATGGTAGAGATAGTGAAAAATGAATTGCTGATAAAAGCTTTGGGCATGAAAGGTTGCACTGTGTATGTGTGTGTGTGTGTGTGTGTGGGTGTGCGTGTGTGTAAAACCAGCAGCTCGATACTCCAACACCACGAGGTGACATGACGACACAAGCCGGGCTTTATCTGCGGCGCCACAAATTCTCACATCTTGAAATTAAACATTCCCTCACTTTTTTCACACATCCGGCTCATTCTAACGTGTGTCTCGCTGAGGACTGACAAGGGGATAAGAGGATGGATCACATTCTGATGAAATGTCACTTCAGGGGACTCTGCACACACACACACATACACACACACAGCATAGCAGTGGCCTACTTGGAATCACGGAGACACGATTTTTAGCTGCAACTTTATGGTGTGTTTAAATGGCAAAACGCAGATTAAACTCCAAAAGTAGTTTCCATGCATGCTTTGGTCCAGACCACAACATGTCAGGCCAGTAAATCTGCATGTTTGTAGACTTCATACAAACATAGTTCAGCACTGATGATTATGTGATTATATCTTTCTTATCTATGATTCAAAGTACAGACTATATTAAAACAGTTAATTCAGGCAGTGTCTCAGTTCCACTCAAACCTAACATTTGGGAAAAACTGTTCTTTTATCCAGGTCACCAGCATCCATTGTGGGTCTTTATTGCCTATGCCTGATTGAGCTGCTGGAAACGGTTCTCAAAGATGTTTTAATATGACTTTGACTGCCAATCATTTTTTTTCACAATTTGAGAAAACATTAGGCGGATTTCATATTCTCACGGCACGCACCCTTCATGCAAATATGTGCCTTCCAAGCTCAATCATATCTATTTGATTTTGACAATCCCATTTGTGCAAAATTGACTTTGGGCTTTCACGCCGCCACATGAGAACCAGACTGAAAGCTAAGAAACCGCAGAGCAAATCTGAAAAATGACTGGCCAAACGTGTGAGTACGGTTGACTAGTTACCGTACAAGACAAATACGGGATATAAGTTACGGGGATTGTATTGGACTCACTTTTGGACCTTGCACTTTTGGTCAGAAATGGTCAATAAAGGGCTTGGATGTTTTATTTTGGGCCCTAAATGAATTGTTTAAGGAGTTCTTTTCAGTCAGGTTATAATCTCACCAGAGCTTGTAACACCACCGATATATTCAGGTTTGAACAGTTACTGAAATTATATAATACGTAATCCTGAAGGTTCACAAATGTCTTTAACTTTCACTAATTTCTTGTTGGTAATGATTGGCTCATCTCATCAACCAATAACCAGAAAGCCAAAGTCAGATGAACTAATACAAGATCATCAATACAAACGATTACTATAAGTACATTATTAAGTACTTTGTCAAAGTCTGGGAGAAGAAACCCTAAGATCAACGGACATGTATTAGGATGCAAATGTAGTAACCCTACATTTGTGGATTATTCCTAAAAGTCTCACCAATTCATATAAACTCTATCAATCCTGGCTAGAACATCCATCTATTCTCTGTACTGCTTATCCTCATGAGAGTCGCAGGCATGCTAGAGCCTACCCCAGCTGTCTTCGGAGAGAGGGGTACATATAGACAAGCAACCTTTCACACCACACTCACATTCATACCTATGGACAATTAACCGGAGTACCCGGAGAAAACACATGCACAGGGAGCACATTCCCGAGCGGGGAATCGAACCCGGGTCTCCTAGCTAAGAGAAAAGTGGTGCAGGCCACACAGCTAGGAGACCGGAGTTCGATTCCACCCTCGGGCATCTCTGTGTGGAGTTTGCATGTTCTACCCGTGCATGCGTGGGTTTTCTCCGGGTACTCCGGTTTCCTCCCACATTCCAAAAACATGCTAGGTTAATTGGCCACTCCGAATTGTCCATAGGTATGAATGTGAGTGTGAATGGTTGTTTGTCTATATGTGCCCTGGGATTGGCTGGCCACCAGTCCAGGGTGTACCCCGCCTCTCGCCCGAAGACAGCTGGGATAGGCTCCAGCACACCGTGACCCTGGTAAGGATAAGCGGTAGAAAATGAATGAATGAATGTTCCATCAATTCATGTTACTTATGATCTCGTGGGTGGCATCCATCCATCCATCCATCCATCCAAGTGTTCTACCAATTCCCCATTTAGAACTTGAGGAAGATGAAAGCAGTCCCTTTGGGAATTTTTTGGGGGAAAAACAGAAGACATTGTGAACCGTTCCGTGTACTCCAGCTGCCTGAGGAAAATGTGCAAATATCAGTAACACACTAACACATTTGACAAAATCTATTCATGCAACCTGTGTTCATTTTCGTCTTGAAACAATGAGCCATGCAGCCACAACGCTCATGGAGGGATGGGGAAATGAGCTCCAGCGACTGAATGGAGAGAAAATTAGAGAAGGACTACGAGATAACAAGGTGTTTATGGAACATGCCTCTACAACGTTCCCCCAGCTCACATTAGAGCAAACAGAGCACGGAGCCGCAAGGAGCGCCCTGGGAATTACTCTGTTGATAATGACTATGATGGGCCAAGATGATAGCAATCATAGCAACCATGCTAATCACACACAATCCTCCGAGGAATGCGATCGCATCTCAGTTTTGTGTAAGTGCCTGGAGGTCCGTGTTTGTCCGTGTTTGCTTTGTTTCCGTAATAGCCCATCATCAGCATCCTAAGTAAATTATCATTGGAACTATACATAATGTACGTGTTACGTACCGTTGTCTGATTGCTTTATCATTGTCAGCGTATGTCAATAAACCTTCCAAAAAGCAACAGGAACTACAGGAAGATTAGTACATAGGATTATGGTTAGGGTTAGGGGTTAGGGGTTAGGGGTTGGGGTTAGGGGTTAGGGTTAGTGTTACGGTTAGGGGTTAGGGTTAAGGGTTAGGATTATGGTTAGGGTTAGGGGTTATGGTTAGGGGTTAGGGTTAGGGGTTAGGGTTAGGGGTTAGGGTTAGGGGTTAGGGTTAGGGGTTAGGATTATGGTTAGGGTTAGGGGTTAGGGGTTAGGGGTTAGGGGTTAGGGGTTAGGGTTAGGGGTTAGGATTATGGTTAGGGGTTAGGGTTAGGGTTAGGGGTTAGGGTTAGGTTTAGGGGTTAGGATTATGGTTAGGGTTAGGGTTAGGGTTAGGGGTTAGGGGTTAGGATTATGGTTAGGGGTTAGGGGTAAGGGGTTAGGGGTTAGGGTTTGGGTTAGGGTTAGGGTTAGGGGGTTAGGGGTTAGGGGTTAGGTTTGGGTTAGGGTTAGGGTTAGGGTTAGGGTTAGGGTGAGGGTTAGGTTGATACACCAGCTGTCAATCAAATCCAGGTGTAGCCGCTGCAACACATTAGGCCGTAAACATCCATTAGTAGTACCGGTATGTGTAATTTGCATGATTTCCGTGCTTCTGTGGGTTTTCCCCAGGTACTCAAGTTCATTGGATACTCTAAATTATGCTCTTAATTATGAATGGTTGCTCGTCTAGAAGTGTCCCGCCTTTTGACTGGCAACAAATCTAGTATGTACTTTGGTTCTTGGCCAAAGTCCGTTAGCGTATGATCCAGCTGACATGTGACCCTGAGCAGTATTAATAGTAGAACATGAATTCATGTTATGTGAGTGCTCTGTACACGGTATTATATCCATGCCTTCTTAATTTGTAGTGCACATATTAAAAGTGCTTTTAGAATATTCTTAACATCATAAAATATGCAGTGCAAAAACTAATAATGAATGTACCTCCGGGGTATGCAAACAGCAGAAGGAATACCATGAATTAATCTGTGTTATGAAAACCCTAATTAGTCAAAGTAACTTCATCTTGCAGTATTGTATGTAGGCATGTCTACTTACATGTTAGGACTACACAATGTTTGTAAACATGTGCTTATGTGTGGACTTTATGTCCATACAAATAAAAATGTATTCCACCAGCCATCATGTTAGAGAGTTATGCTAATGCAAGAAACATGCATGGAAGCGACGCAGCTTGAAGCAAATCGGTCCATTTTCTACAGTTTATTCAGTTTTGGGTCACAGGCAGCTGGAGTCTATCCCAGCAGACGACACCCTGGACTGGTTGCCACTCAGCCACAGCGCACATGTAGAGACAACCATTCACACTTGCATTGACACTGTTTAGCTTTCTGGCTCTTGCACCAAAAAACACTAAAAAAACAGAAGTTTTTCACATTCACCATGATCTTCACACATGCTGTATGGAGGTCTGGAGTGAGTGTGAGCTTTTTAAAAAGAGCATTTCTCTAATGATGCTACCAACTGTGAGTAATGTCATTACCGGCATGGCAGGAAGGTCCAAGGGAGAAGGTGTTTTAACATAAAAAGGTCGGTGTCACTTCCATTCTACAACAGCAAATCCTTCCTAGTCTGTGTTGCCCTTACAATGCCTTCATGTTCTACTGAGCAACCACGAACCAAAGACACAGGCTGTGTAGAAGTACTGCAAAATAATACCTTAAAAAGCATCAGAAAGTCAAAAGTGATCATTTAAACTACAGCAAAGCATGCTGGGAAACATGTAATCTGCCCATTCCACAGCTGCAAACCGTTCCAGGTTAAACATCTTGCAGATTGTCATGTTTTTGTGTTGATTTCCATTTTGAACCGCAACCTCAAGTTTGCTTTGAGTTTGACACCATCATAACTTTTAGCTTTCAAGAGGAACGTGATGAGAATTCCATTGCTTAGCAACTCCTCAGATTTGTCTTGTTGACTTAAATAAATATAATACCAAGAAATGACTAATGTCCAGAAAATAAAGCCTATCAATAATTTATTATCCGTATGGCTAATTATTCTCATCGGTGTTACTCTATTCTCTTCCAACTGCACTGACTGATGTACGAACGGCTGTGCAGGTTATTTGTAGAGCCTGTTCCACATGAAATTTTAATCTCGCATGCTCTACATGCCGCCTTTGTATTATCAATGCGATGGCAACGAGTTCAATTTTCAGAGCATTCTCTCAGTTTTCTCGTTATGACTCCCTTGTTAGCAGTTTCTCTCTCAGACATGAAGCTACCACAAGGACACCCTGGAGTTATAATCATGAAAAAAACTCCAAAACACACGGAATACATTTTACTTACGCCCAAAGATTCATTCATTTGATTTTGCAGATAAGTAAGGGTCCATTCAAATAAAAATGTCCATCTTCAGAAAGAGAAAAAGAGCATTTTTTCACAAAAAGTAAAAAAAAAATTATACAACTACAAAAAAACGTCACATGCCTTCAGATTCACATTACAGTAAAGTTAGAAATAAATTCAAAGATATGAACTTCCAGGATCAATAACTCCCAAACAAACATTTGTTAGCAAGTGACACCTATTTCCAACAGCGTTAGCAAACAATGAGATGCTAGCAAATGCTAGAAAAAGCAACATTCGGTGTTTTTTGTACAAATATCGTTTGAAAAAGAAATCAGTGGTATCCGACATCCCCAGACCCTAGCCCACCCATAATCCTTAAGACGATAATCGCTAGGAAAAGTAATGAATATCTAGCCTGCGCAAAAATGTTCAACAATAAAAACAGCTCCATTTGTATCACGCTGTTATGCAGAGCAGTTAAAATGTCAGACTGTTCAATAAAAAAAATGCAAACACCACAGTTGCATGGCAAATTGCACATTCTTCAGTTAATTAATAGAGCCATTAATTCAAATGCAATTTTTAAAGTGCCAATTATTCAACAGGTTTGCTCTCCAGCAGCAGGTGACAGCAGGTGACATCACTAATGCATGTATACTTCACTTCCTGGCTTTTCCATCATGGCCTCTGATATCCTGCGTCATTCATTAAGCCCTCCATTCATCGTTGACACTACTTAGACTACTACTACTTAGAGTGGCTGCAGGAGAGATGGACTGCATAGTGGGGGGGCACTGCAGGATATCAATCCATTACAGCGTGTGTGTGTTAGCTATGGTTTTCTCCGTTACCGTGGTCATTAACAGGCTCAAGAACCTCTGTCAGAATTATTCTTACCCCATGGGGTGGCGGTCCGGAGCGAGCTTTCATTTTCTAGTTCTGGCCCCAACATCGCTCTCAATCGCTGAAGGGATGAAGAGAGCTCTCTTATTTGTGTGCTTCCGGGTACTCCCGTTTCCTCCATGCATGTTCATTGGTAATTGTTAGGTATGAATGGCTTGCGATTGGCTAGTGACCAGTCTAGGGTGGAATAGGCTCCAGCATAACCCCCGCGACCCTACTGAGGATAAGCGGTACAGAAAATGGAGGGACGGATGGACAAGACAATTGTGGACAAGACATGTCTTTGTAGGGAAGTCAATGTACAAAATTAGCATGGGATAAAATCACTATTCCCCCATTTTACACCAAATATGATACAGAATATTTTGACTACTTTGTTAATATTGTCCAAAGAACATTCATTGCTGGAGCCTATCCCAGCTGTCTTCGGGCAAGAGGCGGGTACACCCTGGACTGGTGGCCAACCAATCACAGGGCACATATAGACAAACAACCATTCACAGTCACATTCATACCTATGGATAATTTGGAGTCGCTAATTAACCTAGCATGTTTTTGGAATGTGGGAGGAAACCGGAGTACCCGGAGAAAACCCACGCATGCACAGGGGAGAACATGCAAACTCCACACAGAGATGGCCGAGGGTGGAATTGAACTTGGGTATCCTAGCTGTGAGGCCTATTTTGTAAAAAGTCTAAAACAGTTATATACACTATACAGTATACTCATTTTTAATTGGTTCCCGATCCTTGAAGTAGAATGATGGAATATATTGATGGAATATTTCCATAGTTATCGCAGAGAAAAAACACTTTACAAACGTCTAATCACAGTTTCTAACATTACTAGAGCCCTCGATAAATAGTAGTCGCCTTTAATTTGCATTACCCAATATGTAGACATATTCAAAGATATGTATGTATTTAATTACTTATATTAATATATATTATGTTATAATAATATTTAATTAATTCAATAATTTAACATTCAACCAATTTCTCCGGGTACTCCGGTTTCCTCCCACATTCCAAAAACATGCTAGGTTAATTAGCGACTCCAAATTGTCCATAGGTATGAATGTGAGCGTGAATGGTTGTTTGTCTATATGTGCCCTGTGATTGGCTGGCCACCAGTCCAGGGTGTGTACCCCGCCTCTCGCTCCAAAGACAGCTGGGATAGGCTCCAGCACCCCCCGCAACCCTCGTGAGGATAAGCGGTAGAAAATGAATGAATGAACATTCAACTAAACGAAATAAAACTACAAAAGGAAGAAGCATGTTTTTGGAATGTGGGAGGAAACCGGAGTACCCGGAGAAAACCCATGCATGCACGGGGAGAACATGCAAACTCCACACAGAGATGGCTGAGGGTGGAATTGAACTCGGGTCTCCTAGCTGTGAGGTCTGCGCGCTAACCACCAGACCACCGTGCAGCCCTCCAGAGAACATATCATAAAAAAATACACAAAGGTTGTGAAAAATTATATGAGGCCAACTCCAGTCTAATGTGTTGGAAAGCTGGAAATGAAACCATCATTCTTGCTGCGAGGGAACAGTGCTGAAGTGTGCTAAACGTTGCTTAAAATCCATCATCACTAAATGTATTATTGTCAGCACATTGGATCAATGTAACACTTGGCTGCTGGAAGTCTGAGGGGGAATGTCATTGGGAATACGCTTGTCAAATGCATGCAAACACAGGGGAATAATACAAGCCAGTGGAGCCGGAAGCTGTAATGGCCCCAAAGAGTTGCCACTGGAGGTGGCAGATTCCATTATGAATTCTGTGTAATGATGCTTATCAATGTAATAGACTCGGTAAACATTGCTCCAGTCCAGATGCCGACGCTTCGAGCCTGCTGGCAGGCTGTGGTTGAACGCCGCCTGGAGCCGAAGCCTTTTCTCCCTACACTCAACAAGAGGCTTATGGCTTGTGAGGTTTGGAGCAGTTGAGCCGCCGTTTGCACTTCAGTGTAAACGAGAGCTTTAAATGTTGATAGCATTGTCGAGGCTTTGGTAAAGTTCTCCCTGACTTTAGCCCTTCAACGCAGCAGGACACCAAATAGGCGGGATTAGTATCTGAAACAGACGCCGCAGAGGGAAACGCCGCAGAAGAAACAGCCGGCTGGGAGCCAAAAGTCATTCACAACCACTCAGACACGCATGAATGCACATTTCTTAAAAGTTCAGCTAAAAAGCATGCGGCAGTTTCATTTTGAGGAGTTACATACCACGGGAAATTTACAGTGAAAAAAATAAAATAAAATCCAGATACTGCAGATGGGGAAGGAATTATGGGTAAATGAGGACGCCACACAGTGATGAAATAATCCTCTTTCTTACACAAGAAAGCCAAAACTTTAAGAAATGTGTCATTTTTTATGACTTGGGGTGTATGATAATGTCGACCAAAGAGAGATGCCAATTTCGGTACTGTGCAAGACAATATCGGATATTGGCAAAAAAAAGTCGATATCAAACACATAATAGGGTTGGGCGTTATTGACCATAGCATATATATATATTTGGGATGTATCACAATATGAAAATATAAAACTCACGCACACGCAAAACTTTAAAGTATTATTATTTATTCTAAATTATTAACATTATTTTAAATATTTTTTTAAAAATTAAAAATAAAATAATTTAAAATAATAATTTATTTAAAATAATTTATTAATTTGTACAAATTACTGTTTACGCTGTATATTGTTTTATCTTATTGATATATTAATAAAAAAAATATATATAATAAAAATAGATTACATCAAATGTTATATTTGATGTCATCTATTTATTCTCCACATTATTATTTATTATTTATTATTATACGGGAGCCAGGCAATAACATTTGGTTGGCAATTTCACTGCTGTGTTATTATGCAATGACGATAAAGAAGGTCTATCTATCTATCAATCTATAAAAAGCTGCAAACTTTAAGGCATATTGTGAAATACAAATTGTAAAGCACATTTATTCATTGGTAACAATCTGGCTAACGTGCTTCTTGTATTTTTCACGTCATCACCTGGCAATGTAAAACGTTCCTTTTTTTAAAGTCATAAAATACAACGTGGTTCTGTAAGAGAAGATTCAGCCAACTTTCGCCGGCGTTTCACCTGACGTTCGTACTCCTCACAATGTCAGGATTTTATTCATTTTATAAAGCCGCCGCACGCAGTCATAAACATACGTATATCATTTAACCATCATAAGTCATTTTCTTATCATTGGAGGAATCTATACCAGCAAATAAATCATCCAGCCCTAATTATTATTTGTAAAGCATGGTGCACGGTGGCCACACAGCTAGGAGACCTGCGTTCGATTCACCGCTCGGGCATCTCTGTGTGGAGTTTGCATGTTCTCCCCGTGCATGCGTGGGTTTTCTCCGGGTACCCCGGTTTCCTCCCACATTCCAAAAACATGCTAGGTTAATTGGCCACTCCAAATTGTCCATAGATATGAATGTGAGTGTGAATGGTTGTTTGTCTATATGTGCCCTGGGATTGGCTGGCTACCAGTCCAGGGTGTACCCCGCCTCTTGCCCAAAGACAGCTGGGATAGGCTCCATCATACCCGCGACCCTGGTGAGGATAAGCGCTCCAGAAAAAGGATGTACGGATGTAAAGCATGCTCACAATGAATCCCTTTCATCAACATTGACACAAGACCATATAATCTCATAATAATTGGAGCTTGCACTTTTTATGTAAAAAAAAAAACTGGTATTTTGAGTGTTTTTTGAAATCACATCCCATTGCATGTCGGCCAGATACAAGCACGAGTAATGAACTCCTTTCAGGTTATGTCCTAATATCACCAAAGCAAACGTAATATCCTGGCAGATTGCTTGTGCTCGGCTTTAATCTGACAACAGCCGCATCACGTGGACAAATTCTCCTTCTAGCCTCCAATCATTGAGAATAAATCCACTTTTGACTTGGCACACTCTCTGTGTTGCGGTGCGCAGGAAGGTGTTTAATCTTTGAACAGAATATTGTTTCCAACGTTGCGTGGATGTCAAAAAACAGGGCGAGAACACCAAGCAGCTGACAGCTCGCAGTAGCAAGTGAAGTGGAAAGAATGTGTTTGCATGATAGCGAAGATGATACCTCTGTTATCTCTGTTTCCGTGTCATCCACACCCCAATGTGGATGACTTTTTTATGAATTTATGTAACACAACACACGACAACTGCCTTGTTTATGACATATTAGAGCTGAGGTGTTTACAAACCAAAACTCCTGTCGGTGTTTCTACACACAACGACTACTGGAGAATCAAACATCTCCAATGAATCGTTCTCGTGTTCGCGATGAGCCCTGAAACTTTAACCGGCATCTGCAACGGCTTGGTTCTACAGAATTCTTCTTCCTGTCACTGATGACAGGAGACAGATGACATCATTAAACGCCCTCCAACTGACAGGAACCCGATTCTGTTTGACCTCCAGAGATGATGTGGCCCATGAAGCGAAGAAGAAGACAACACCAATATATAGTATACACAATAGTAGAGTACGGGGGTGTCCAAAGTGCAGCCCGGTGGCCATTTGTGGCCCGTGGCACATTCTAAATCAATTCATAGTTTTATAAGTCCAAAAGGAGTAGGAAGAAGCAAAGCTTATTCAATTCCAACCAAACACCATCTGTTACTGTGACATTTGTTCACTTCCTGTATTCCAGGTATGATTTTTTTTTACACATACAGACGTGTAAGGCAATGTAACCATATAGTGACATAATTATTTTTTTGTTTTACAACCATAAAAAATAATGATCATAACGGTGATAAAAAAAAATACAACAATAAACACAACCTAATGTCAGAAAAAGTCACAATCTTACAAAAATGAACACCGAATGTTATGAGAAACAAAATCAAATAAAGTTGTAATTTTTGAAAATTAGACTGGGGAAATATAACATCTCATATTATGGCAATAAAGTCATAATATTACAAAAAGACAGTTGAAATATTTGGAAAATGCAAAAAAAATACATTTTTATATTTTATATTTATATATTTTATATTTTTATAAATGCATTTTTTTTCTTGAACGATATAACTTCTTCGTATATCTACAGGTGTTGGTTTACAAAATATCAAAGTGGTCCATACATCGTTTCATTTGGACACCCTTACTATGGTATATTATCATGTACTGTAGGGTATTACAAACACATCCTACTCCATTATGCATTTTTGCACCTGTTCCTTTGACGGGTTGCATATGTACTGCCAGCCAGAGGAAGCACCAGTATGACATGAATATTGTTTGAATGTTAGCTCACATGTTCCATCTCTGCCATGACCTTTCCTTTTTACATCCTTTAAACGACAGGTACTCTGTGTGAATTTAGCCGGTTTTCAATACGATTCCAAATGTGCCGACCGAGTTTTGAATCAGGACCAATTTCTAGTCCTTGTCAGGCGTCATTAGTCGCCTGGCGGACAAAAGGAAATGAGGAAAGATTGGCCTCTCTTGACAGGACGTAAAACGATCAGTTGAATTTCTGGGGTGTCAGAAAATTGCTAGGCTGTGACAGTCATTCATTCCATACGGCTGACGCGGAGTTACGGTTGCTTTTCAAAATATTTTGCATGATTCCCATTTGCATTCCGAGTCCACCAGAAGCCGGACCGTCTTCTTTGTCTTTATTAGTTCTGACAGTCAGACAGAAACAGTTGAAAGCATATGCTACCGACACCTAGTGGACCTCAGGGGGACGGCCATTGATGACGGTTTGATTGATTGATCCCAGAGGTGTGGGGAGACAACTAGCTTAGGGTTTAAAGTATGGGCACAGTGCCGTGGTTTCTACTCTACACTTCACAGTCATATGTACTATAAGTAACGTACTATACGGAACTACAGCCTATAGCATTTAAATACAAACTTGTCATTGACTGACACAGGTGTGCAAAAAATAAAACAACAGAAAAAATGGCCACCATCTCCATCATTCCAACCATTTTCGATGCTACTTATACTCACTAGGGTCGCTGGAATAGGCTCCAAAAGCCCCATGCTGGGCACATACAGACAAACAACCATTCACACTCACATTCATACCTATGGATTTGACTTTGGAGTCGCCAATTAACCTAACCATTTGGAGGAAACCCACTCACGCACAAGGAGAACATGCAAACTCCACACAGAGATGCCGAGTGGAGAATCAAACCCAGGTCTTCCCGATCTCCAGACTGTGTGGCCATCATGCTAACCACTCGGACATGGATTGACAGTGAGGATGGTCCATCATAAATTAGCAAGAAACAGCACAGCCAATCGATGAGCTTCAGGGTAGTCTAAAGGGAAAAAAGCCTGAGCTTGAGCAGCCATTTTCTACTTGATCATACTGCTGGAACCCTTTAAAGATCCTGGATGTCACAGGGCACCTACCCTTAAATGTATTGTAACCGTTATATCCCGCCCTTTTCCTGCTTTGAAATTACGTAACGTAGCTGTTATTGACTGTAAAGCCTAGCAAAACAACACCCTGCTGAAAAAAACAGCCTAGACCAGCAAGACCAGCATGACCAACACATGTTGTGTTTTGGTGCTGTTCAATGATGGTGATGAAAACCTATCCAGGTCTTAGTCTTTGAATGTGTAAGTCCTGTATATCCTGTATTTTCATTCAATTAGCCATTTTCATGCTTGAAAATGCTTAATTGTGGCCAAAACATCGTAAAAATTTGCTTAAATTTGCATTTATTTTTACTAATTTACAGTATTTTTCCTCAAACAATGCACAACGATGAGCCAATTCAAGAAACAATATAAGCAGTTGATGTTTGCTAAATACAAGGATGAAGAGTCTTGAACCAGTCATGATGTGCTATACATATCACTATATTGACACTTACTATGGTACACATTATGGCATTGGATGGTCATGACATGACAAAAAAATAAAATTAAATAAAATAAAAAACATAAAAATGAAAAAAAACTTCAACTATATTATGAAAGCAGGAAGTGAACAAATGTAACAGTTAGTGATTGTAAAAGTACCAGATGGAGGGGTAGGATTTAATAAGCTTTGCTTCTTCCTACTCCTTTTGGACATGTGGAACTGGGAAATGATTATGGGATGCACGCAATTGTAATCAATTGTAATGCATGTTCAAATGAAATAAAACCATTACCATTACCATAATTACAGTGCGTCATCAACCACAAAACAGCAATCATTTTTTAAAATATATTTTGAAAAACTGTGATAGAGCCAAAGTGTGAAGTGGCGAGGGACAACTGTCTTGGTAGCAAAATGTAGACGCTTGTGGAGCTTGAAAAAACTGTAACCTTGAGCTGGTGGCAGTAGCATTAATATAGTTATTTTTTTTTTGGACAGTAAAAACTACGAGGCACCAAAACTGCCTTTTGGAAGTTGCAGGGGACATCATTGGGGAAAATAACAACCCAATCGGACAGTGTGGGCATAAAGATCCGTTTTGGGTGAGCATGTTAGGTTTGAGTTTCTATTGCAGGCGGTGAACTCATACATTTCATACAGGATCATACAGAATGAAAAATCAGCACTTAAAAATCCTAGCCTTTGCTTAGCGTCGCTGCGCCTCACACATGCAAATACATGTTGTGTCTCCTACCTTCTTTCACAGCATACAAGGAAGATAAATAAATAAAACAAACTATCCGTGGCATTGAACCAAATCCCTGGAAATAATGAGGTGGTGGTATACACAAGGAAACATGGGATTTTCTCCATCAAGGATTTCATTAATATTTCACTTGTTGCGGGATTATTTTGTCGCTCAGTGGAAGCTGTGTGTCGGCAGCTAAGAAAATCTGTCATAGTATCTGTCATCCTTGATCCCGCTGCTAATAACCCCTTCATCAATGGTGAAATCCACGGTGTGAGAAATAGCCCAGTCCACCAGGCCGAAGAGCACAAATCCCTTTAAAGCGTCTCTTCTCCCGTTTTCATTTTGTTGTCCTACTTTTACACTAAACCGCCCAACACACCTCCAAATTGCACACTGTGCTTACAGCAGGGCTGTACAGACGTTTTCCACCAAGGCTGCATATAGAAGTCAGTCCTCACATCATGAAAAGATGCATTTTTCATTGGCAGGATGGATACAAAACTACGTATGGCAACTTGTGTCTACTGAAGGAGCAGAAAGAGAATTTGGAAAACTGCCCAATCCAAGTCTTTGGGTTAGCGTCAAGCACTTATTTCAATATTTATAAGTTTTTATTAACAGCAATGCAGAGAACATCTTTACTCGCAGATAAAGGTGACTCTTCCTCTCAGCCTGTTTTCACCTCGCTTCAAATGTGCAACTGAACAAAAACAAAACATTTAGTTTAGAGACTACTTTCTGTCTTGGCAGAGACCTTAAAAGAAGCTTGTGACCTCTTAGGAGTCTTAGGAGTCATCCTACACGGGAGGGTAAAGAGAAGTACGGTTGCTTAGTCTGCAGAGAGTTTGAAGAAACTGGACTCTTCTTGTTTGTTGAACATGTTCAAGACATCAGTTCATGCAAATGGCTTTTCCAGTACTAAATGAGTTTAGGTATGGAGTCTCAGTTCATTAATTATAGATCATATTCATACATCATATTAAGATGGTATTCAGTAAGCAAAGCAAGCATTTCATGAGACCAGCATCTTTCATTCATACCATATCTCTCATTCATAACTGATCACACACACACGCAAAACTATTTTAAAAACTAAATTATTATTATTTATTTAAAATTATTTAAATTATTTGTGCAAATTACTGTTTACGCTGTACATTGTTGTTCATATTTGATGTCATCTATTTATTCTCATCATCATTATCATCATCATCATCATCATCATCATCATCATCATCATCATCATCATCATTATTTATTTATTTATTTATTTATTTATTTATTTATTTATTTATTTATTTATTTATTTATTTATATTATTATATTATTATAAATATTATTTATTATTATTATTACACTATCTATCGATCCATCCATCCATCCATCCATCCATCCATCCATCTATCATTTTCGACCGCTCATCCTCAAATCCTGTCTTCGGGCAAGAGGCGGGGTACACCCTGGACTGGTGGCCAGCCAATCCCAGGGCACATATAGACAAACAACCATTCACACTCACATTCATACCTATGGACAATTTGGAGTGTTCATAGGTTTTTTGGAATGTTTTTGGAATGTTGGAGGAAGCCGGAGTATCTGTAGAAAACCCACGCATGCACGGGGAAAATATGCAAACTCCGCACAGAGGTGGAATCAAACTCGGGTCTCCTAGCTGTGTGGCCTGCACGCAAACCACTCATCCACCCTGCAGCCAACACCAGCGTATTGCCAGTGAATGGGCTTGTTACCTCGCCACAATATTTATCACCCTGCCTTGAAAGTGTCTCCCTAGTTGCTTCTTCTGTTTCAGGTCTTTTTCAGGTCGTTGTCGACGCTTCAGATCGATGGTGAAAAAAGTGACACCGCAGTGATGGATCGATTATATTGGTGTCATCTCCAGGCAGCTGCAAGGAAAGATTTAACATCTCTGTGATTATCCCGTGACATCACGCTACCAATTGAAGCATCGTGGCGTCCATTAGTCAGATCAATATCTCGTTCATTCTCATATATTTTGAAACTGAGGAGTCGGGGAGTGTGTTCTTTCCCTTAAAATAACATTTTTAAAAAATCAAACTGGGTGTCACATTGGTTGGATTCTCCACTTGGGCATCTCTGTGTGGAGTTTGCATGTTCTCTCCGGGAATGCATGGCTTTTCTCCAGGTACTCCGGTTTCCTCCCACATTCCAAAAACATGCTAGGTTAATTGGCCACTCCAAATTGTCCATAGGTATGAATGCGAGTGTGAATGGTTGTTTGTCTATATGTGCCCTGGGATTGGCTGGCACCCGAAGACAGCTGGGATGGGCTCCAGCATAGACAATGGATGGATGTCCCATTGTGATTTACCTTGATGCACACAGAAGGAGACAGGAAGCCAGACAGCTAAAAGCTGATATAATTCACGCATGAGGGATGTAGTTATGGACAGGCATCCTTAGAGACTTACAGGACCCAGAACAGGAAATGTAAAGTGGAAAAAAGCGACAGATTGCCTGCCAACCACCCACACATTCACGCATGCGGCAGGCGGCATTCCAAACCGAGGAGCCGGCCTGTTGCCCCTGGCAGACTTTGCGGGATACGGCGTTGCCCTGGCTCAAACGTAGTCGAGCATGGCGGTCGCCCAGTGACAACCCATGTATGATTGTGAAGAGAAACGTGACGATTAAAAAGGAGTGGAATGCAACTGTAAAGCCAATATCATACTAAAGTGGTACCTAGATAGTGTTTTCCTGTACAGCACATTGTTCCTTGGAATACGATGGGATGCATCACATTTTATGGAGATGAGTAAGAGTGAGAGGGAATCAGGTCGTTTTCCATTAATGAAGTAATCGGTTAGGCCCTAGATGGACCAAATTAATATGAACCGAATCGAACCCAGGTCTTCCAGATCTGCTGACTGTGTGGCCAACATGCTAGCCACTCGTCAATCGTTCAGCCTCAGAAAATATTTGTATTTCCAAAACTCGAATAACTCGAATACCGTGGTAGTTCTCGATTAATTGGATGGTTGCTTATCCATCCATTTGTTTTCTATACCGCTTATGCTCATTAGGGTGGCGGGGGTATGCTGGAGCCTATGCCAGTTGACTTCGGGCAAGAGGCGTGGTACACCCTGGACAGGTGGCCAGCCAATCCCAGGGCACATATAGACAAACAACCATTCACACTCACATTCATACCTATGGACAATTTGGAGTGGCCAATTAACCTAGCATGTTTTTGGAATGTGGGAGGAAACCGGAGTACCCGGAGAAAACCCACGCATGCACGGGGAGAACATGCAAACTCCACACAAAGATACCCAACGGATATTCGAACCCAGGTCTAGCCGATCTCCTGACTGTGTGGTCAACATGCTAACCACTTGGTCACCGTGCGGCCAGATTGTTGTTTAATCATCAATTAATTGTTTGAGCGCAAGGTGAGAATAAGTTGATTATCGATGCAATCTTTTGAGTGCCATCTTGTCATTGTTAGAGCACTAATCGCACAGATATATCAACAAAGAAAAATACAGCAATCTACCTTTCATTCTCACAATCTGGCTCCCAGAACTGAAGCAACACAAACCTGGCTGAATTTGTGGAAAAATTACCCTAAAGGGCAATTAAAACTTGGCACATTTATGAACCTGAGAAGAACTGCCACATGAAAGGAAACGAGAAATGCTTGCAAGGAGATTGAGTGAAGTTGGCTCACATATGCCATAAGGCATGGGGGTCTACCTGATATGGCACAGGAGGCCAAAACTCATACTCAAATTTCAATGAAGTGATTGTTGATCGCTGCAATTGGCTGGCGACCCGTCCAGGAAGTACTCCCACATCATTCCTGAAGTCTGTTGGGATGGGTTTTAGCATATCACCACGAAACTAATTAGGATAAGTGTTATAAAAATTGGATGGATGGATGGATGGGTGGGTGGGTGGATGGATTGGGTGGGTGGGTGGGTAGATGGATGGATGATTGTTGATCGACCTCTACGTCATTCAATGTCCGGGCAAAAGCTACAGTTTCACTGAATGATGAGTTCAGGTCCTCTCTTTATACTCTTAACATTTTATTACCTGGACAGAAAGACTAAAACGGTAACTAAGGAACTGTATGGATAAAATGTGGTTGCATTAACTTTATTCTCCTAATAAAAAGTCTCCATCCTGTATTAAAAACGCAGTGGGTGGGAAATATGAACTATTTCAGGTTAAGCATCAAACATGCTGTATACTTCCTTATTATTGTAGCTCTTCTTTTACATGTGCTCTGTCTCCTGGTATGGAACTACTTTATTCCCTTGCTTCACTTTCCCGATAATGCAAAACTCATCCGTGTGTTTCATCATGCAGCTTCAGAGGCTCGGGGGAGCCCAGGACAGAGGAAAACAATAATAATCATAATAAGAAGGAGTAACAACGCTGGGGTTGCTACAAAAGGTTCATTTGCACCTGCAGCAGGGAGTGACACTTGAAAACAAGGGTAATCCAAAGCACTCCCATCGGGAATGACAACCTTGCTCGGTGAAACGCACAAAACAAAAACAACCATGTCCTACTTTTAAGTCGCATGGTGTTTTCATTAGTTCATGAAAGGCTGAGATTTTATTCGTCCTCACCATTTTCCTTTTGGTACGCAGGGGTACTTTGTTTTGGCTAAATAAAGCTCACACGTTTTTTAGTCATGGCAGTCATTGGGTGCCATGTTGGTAAGATGCTGAGAGGACCATGTGTTCGTGTGCTCCCTGTGTAAGTCCCTGTGCTGGTAAGTCATTTCATCACAGTCTCTTCTGAAAAAATGTGCTGCATTGTAACAGACTGGTTTGTGTTAGCAGTTAGCAGTTAACCCTCAATGATGTTGTGTACGTTGGTGCATTCGGAGGTCGGTGAAAACATGGTAAATCGGTGTGCGCTGTGTTTGGTGCAAAACTGCATGTAGAGATGAGTGAGAAGTCTGCAAGTTATGTTGGACTTGAGTGCCGGCTTAGGATAAGTAACCTGTTTCAGTTTGTCAATAAATCGAAATAGCAGCCTCATCGAAGGTCATACTCGCTACAGGCCAGGGAATGTCGTCCAGCCCCAATAGTAAAATTAGTGTTAATTAATTCTGGATAGAGTCATGAAAACATACTGTTGTAAAATCAGGCTTACCAGCATGGGCAGTACTATATCTATGGCAATGGTAATGGTAATGGTAATGGTAATGGTAATGGTAATGGTTTAATTTCATTTGAACATGCATCAGATTCCAATTGAGTGCATCCCATAATCAGTTCCCAGTTCCACATGTCCAAAAGGAGTAGGAAGAAGCAAAGCTTATTAAATCCTACCCCTCTATCTGGTACTTTTACAATCAGTAACTGTTACATTTGTTCACTTCCTGCTTTCCATAATACAGTTTTTTTTTAATAATGTACCTCGTACCAAAGTACTCGGTGATCCAATGCCATAATGTGTACCATAGTAAGTGTCAATATAGTGATATATATAGCACATCATGACTGGTTCAAGACTCTTCATCCTTGTATTTAGCAAACATCAACTGCTTGTATTGTTTCTTGAATTGGCTCATCGTTGTGCATTGTTTGATTTCCTTACTCAATCCATTCCATAGTTTGATTCCACATACTGAAATGCTATGGCTAGCATAACGTAGTCCTAGCATAGAAGTGTTTCAAATTTATTGAAATTGCGGGAGTATCATTGTAGTATAAAAACCTGGGATGACCTTTGACCACATTCACAGTCAGTTCCCCTGCAATAGCGTGGCCTCACTTTTCACACTTCAATGTGAATTCCCGTTTACATGCACGCTCTCTAAAGTGATGATGGGTCACATACTGTGTGCCTCCGAAAGGCAAGAATTGATTACCCGTTTGGGCATCTCTATGTGGAGGTTGCTAGTTCTCCCAGAGAATGATACATACATCTACCAATAGCTGCCACTTGGAGAATCCCTCTGTCGAACTATTAACAAGAGGAGCGATAAAGCTAATTAAAATGACGTGCTGTGACTTTTGGATGATTTGGAGTCATTGTATTTTATTTCTATTCTGAATTGTGTTGTTTTTTCTCATTTTTGCGGTTCATTTTTAATGTTGTTTCTGAAGTGTGCCCCCAGCCAATTAGCGATGATCCCCTGAGCCACAGTTTGCGTACCCCTGCTTTGGTGGCTCTTTATCGGGGGTTCGTCACATGGCATCATCTCAGTGAGCAAACCACAACTCTAGTTGGCTTCATGGCTTCCTCCTCGCGGGTGTGTCGCTGTGACTGGAGTCGATCGAAGCGTGACAACAGTCAGCCTTGACAATATGCATCGCTAGTTGCTTGCCCGTGTGGTGTGCAATGGCACCTACAGGATTGGCGCGGGTACGGGTGTACAGGTGGGCGTGTTCATGCCCAAATGCATGCTGGCAGGACACTGATGTGACATGTGATGTGATGTGGCAACGCTGCAAACGCTGCAAATGACGTCGTATAGCGGCCTGTCACGATTCGGCGAATCGGAGCGCCACGATGCGGCCATCCGATATATGCGAGGGAAATTTAATGGAAATGCATTGGAACGGGACTGGAGATTTTGTCCGAAATAGGCGAAATCCGTTATAAAAAATCCGATATATGCAATTAATTTTTATTGGAAATGCATTACAGAAAAATCGGTTCTTTTTTATCTGTCCGTTGTGTGCGAATTTCCGATATATCCGAGTCCGATATATCCAAGGTTTACTGTATCACACATATTGTAGTGAATGAACTTGCATATTATTTGCATGGCTGAGTAGTGAATTCACCATAGCAAGATACCGTATGCTTAGACTAACTAAGGAACTAGGACAAGTTTAATATAGAACACACTTGTAAACTATACAGGTGCTTCCTTTTCCATCCCTCCGATCAGTTTGTGGTCCTTGGCCTCAAAATGTTAAAAAGAAAAGAAAATGGATCATATAAAGAAGCCACAACATCCTTGTTGAGTCATTATTTACATTTATCTATCATTTTTTTCCTAGCATTTATGTAAATATTTCACTAAATCTTCTTGGGTGTACTTGAATTAATGAGGTCACTTGTACTTTTTTTCAGAGCATAAAATTCAATCAACATGTGCAAAAGACAGAAGCCGAGAAAGAGGCTCATCTGTTTATTCACACCGCAGCACATAATTCAAAACAGTTATTTATATGAAAATTCAACAGATATCATCTTTGAATACGATTCAGCTTAATCTCACTCCAATTTTCTCAAACTCGGTGTGTGCTTTTCTCTAACCCTCTCAGCTGTTTTCCAGCTTTCCTTTAATTTCAACCTGTCAGTCATCTGCTCATCTTTGGCTACCATCACCTCTTCTGCACTCTTGAAACAGCCTGTCACAGATTGTCATCTATTTCTCTGCCATCTGCATGAAAGCCAATATCCCCTCCCTTGAAATTTCCAGTGTGGTGAAAACTGAGAGGAAGGTATCATTATGATGTCAATTCATAAACGTGGCGCCCCGTGGATTGCATGGATGACGGCGCCGATGCTACTAGAAAATGACTTGTCTGCATGGCGCAAGTCATCCGCCTTACTGAGGAGCTGCACAACAAACATTGGCCGATGCTTACGCTATACCGAGGCCGCAGACTGGAGGGAGACAAAGAGTGCAAAGTAAAAAACCATGGGGCCATAAATAGCATGAAGTGTGTGAACAAATGTTTGAGTTTGAGTGTGTGTGTGAGAGAATGCAAGAGCGAATGTCTTTCATGGTTCTACTAGGCACCTTACTTGTGGGCAGCAGGGAAGAATTTGACTATTAAAACGAACAGAGACACCCTACCACCCAAAGCCATATTCATACACAATAACTAAGTACAACTGTATTCTCGGTACATTGAATTTATCGCAACTGGACTGTTCAGGTTTTCTTCGAGTTTGGGTCGATTAAATTTTTACAATGATGCTGTCTTTGGCTGTCGACGGGTGAGTTTTGGATCACACATCCTTGGAAGAATTCCTTGGAAACAGATGGAAGGTTACACCTCATGATGACGTTGAATCGATCAGGAATGGAATGTTCAGGTTGTCTTCCATCGATTGAATGACCTGGGAATACAACGACCTGGATGGATGAGACTATTCATAAGGACGACGGCTGGCTTGGATTCTCCAACAAAGATGTGTCTGGTTTAGGCTCGCTGATGGACAATTTTGGGGAGTCAAATTTGGCAGCAATTTGGGGGATGGTGTTGGGGCAACACAGTTTTTCCTCTTGATATTCTCATCTTCAATGGCAGCTCTGCGAGTCGTCTCAAATAAGAACACTTGGACAGTGTGTTGCCAAGCTTGACCAGCAGTCAAAGATTTCCTAAGGGAGTCCTTAAATGGCTTCTTGGGTGCCCCTCTGTTGCGGTGAATAATGGAGAATTCCCCATAAAGGGCTGGGAATATCCTCCAACCTGGAAGGTTTTCCCGCCAATTGTAGCTGTGTCGGTATCTCGTGTTGGTAACCTCCACACGTCTAAACATCATAGTGTTGGTGATGGAGTTATCCAATTGATCTTGCAGAAGGAAGGACACCAGGAGTTTGAGGTGGTGTCTATAAGTCACCTAAGAATCATAGAGGACAGTGGGCATCATGACACATGACCTTGGTGGTGTTCTTCAGAGGCTTGTTCTTCTCCAGACGTGATGGTAGTATGTTCAGCCAAAAGTACTCTTTGCTTTGGCCAATCGGTTGTCTCTTCATTTTTATTCAGTGGAGCATCATCAGAGAAGAGTAGCTTTCAGATGAGTTGCTCCATGACCTTGGTGACATGTTCTGTACAGTAGTGTATTTAGATGGCACCTTCATTGTCTACATTTTTTTGTAACCTGTTATTGCATAATTGAAGAAGATGGTGGAGATGGGTTGGTCATTGGGAAAGACTACGTGAAGATGTTGCTGTATGTAACATTGCAACAACCTCGATGCTTCATGATCATAGCGTTCCATCCGACAGTGTTAAAGGCTTTATCCAGTCACAAAATGTTAGAGTCCTTTCTTCTGTTTGTGGCATTTTTCTTGAAGTCTTGAACTACCATAAGGTGTGAGGTGTACCTCTATTGGATCTGAAGCCACACTGACTTCTGGGAGATGGATTTCTGGAAAGTTCAACAGAATTCTTCCAAGTGTAGACTTATCTCCCTATAGTTGAAACAATCTCACCTCTTCTCTTTTTCTTATACAGTGTAATGATGACTGTGTCAGAGAGATCTCGTGGTAGCTTCCACAATAACACACAGAACATAAATAAAACATACAAATACTTCAATAGCCATTTTATTTGTTGTCTGGATGCCTGAATGCTTCCGAATCCCAGCAGGAAAATGCCAAATAACAGTGAGACACAATGTAAGTGTTTGTGTGCCACAGGATGATATGAAAAAGGAGAGGTCATTGATATTTGAATAGAATACATTTGCGCGTAGTAAAAGGTTGACGGGGTGCCAGCCAAGCGTCCTCTAGCAATATGCGTGATATTCAGAGTTGTAAAGGAGTAAAGAAATGTATGTTTTTGAATTGGGATAAAATGTTAAATACACGGCCGTGCACTAAGTCTTCAACAAACTGTAATGGCTGTGCTTGTTATTAAGGAAGATGTAGTCACCCATGCAGTTCCAACTGCATATGTCGATATTGTTATGACTCTTATTTACACGGTTAGACGGCAAACAGACGGCTGGTAGTATGTCGTCTGTGTGTTAAGAACGTCTGCCTGAGGAGTTGGGTACAAGAATAAACATGCAAGTCGTCTTCACCCACAACTTGTTGCCATTGGGCATTATAAAATGCTCTTTACATTAAAGCGGTATAAAATGCTCATTAAAGCGGCGAAGGTGCTCATCCAGCCCAAGTCCTGCTCGCAACCACACTAGCATGCTAAACTAAGCTAACCCCGCCAGCTTCCATTCACGCTCTGAGGTTCCGCCAGCCTTCACTGATGTTTATCAGCGTTTCAACCTGTTTAGTTTGGGAGGAGGCGGTTTAGTGTTTACTCTGCCGAGTAAATACTTCCCCACACGAACGTTCCTTGTCCTCACGATGACAGTGTTTCATTCATCTTATGCAGCAAAGTCCGCTGCAGAGCGCAAGTCGGCTTGCTTGTTTATCATTTATACCGGAATAAGTTATTTTCTTATCATAGGAAGACTCTACACCGGTATACCAGTATATTAAAAAATATCAACCAACCCTATAAGTGCAGCTCTTGGACTTATTGTATTACTAATCTTTACCCAAAAACTGAAACATTTACAGTTGATGTAACTGGCAGATTACAGCAACCAAAAAATAAAAAGACCTTTTGGGGGATCCTTTTGTAAGTTTTGACGGTTCCTGTCATGATCAGTTACAGGCTGCACCCCGAGATGCAGACACTGAGGCGCCGTGTGGGGAAACAAGTCTTTAACCGAGCTCCCACTGAGCTAAAACTACACATAAAAAAACACACAAAACATACAAAAAAACAAAGGAGGCAAAGCTTAAGCTAACAAAATTACACAATCAAGAGAACAAAAGCTACCTGGCCAATAGGAATAGCAAACACAGCAAAGGATCAAGATTACAACAGGAAAGCTGGCGCTGCTAATCTACTACTATCTACTAATACTACTAGTACTACTAATTATTCGGAGGAAGTGTGCTCCACTGCTTTTTTTTAAATATTTAGATGTAATAGTATTTTGTGTACACTTGAAACTGGATAAAAACTAAAAAGTTTCACTCCACAAGCCTTATTATCTAAAATAAGAATGGTCGATAGCAATGGTTCTTGGATTTAATTTCAAGTATTCATGTGACCTTTTTGTTCTGTTGGTGGCTGCAGCAACGTGACTCATTTTGCAGCAGAAAGAACCAGTTTGGCCTCTCAGGGTGGAGCTGGCTTGGAGTTTGTGGGGTGTGTGGACCCCACAGTATGGGAGACAGATGTTGGAGCAAAGATTGTCCATCTATACTCTGCCCATAATGAGAACTCGGGGGGGGGGGGGGGGGGGGGTCTCATCCACAAACATGAATTAGACTACCAAAAACATACAACTGTATTAAAAATGACGATGCTTGGTTTATAAATAAGTGTTGAAAAAAGTGTGACCTTCAAACACAGACGCATATCTATCCATGTTAAACTACAAGGTCAAGTGTGGTGGGGGTACAGTGAGTGTGTGTTTTATACATAGTCATTTATGAGGGGCTTGCATGGCATCTTAATTATGCAATAACCATGCAATAAACCTGTGGCTTGACCAACATGTAAACAGCTGTACATCGTGGATAGAACTTCCTGATTTGTATTACCTTGATTTTGCACTTTTTATGGTCTTTTTGTTCTCTGCTTTTGTTGCAGTTATGCTGGAATTTCTAAGAAAGACTAATAAAAGCATATCATATCTTATCTTATTCAATACGTTACTTGCCTTCAACTGCTAGTCATCTGCAATTTTGCAATTTTTTATTTTTTTGAGATTACAACCATGGTCAGGTTTGTTTTCAAAAATATATATTTTTTAAATAATTTATAAAATTGTTAATGACAAGTCAAAGGAAAACTAAATTAATTAATGCGATAGCTGCCAGCAAAAACTGAGGAATGATAGCCAGGAAGTCTTGCCACTGACATTGACAGTCAGCGGAGAGAACCAGGGTAGCAAAGCCAACTCACCCTAGCCAGCAAGGCTTTCTGGGTAATGGGCAGAGTGAGGAGGATGCGTCAGTCTTCACGCCAAGAGTGCTGTGTGAGTCGTTAAGTAAAATGGCAATGTTAGTTTTTGATGCAGCTTGTTCATTTGAAATTTAAAGTAAATCGTTTAGTAATAGTCCGCGTGTCAATATGAAAGAGATCACAATTTTTTTTTCTAAATTTTTGGTTGAGCTATCAAATGGCTAATGAGATTAACACATTTAAATCACAGTTTTCAAATAAAATAAACACGATTAATCACCATTTGCAACTATGTCTAAAATAAGCCAATTTCTACAGTATTTTATACGTATTTATACGAAGCGTGCTAAGATTGATCAGCCACCGATCAGTATCAGCCCATATCAGTGAAAAAGCACGATATCGATATCGGCTGATACTTGCTTTAAAACACTGATCCCCTCTTCAGCATTCAGAACAAGTTGTCTGGATGTGCAGGACTTCCTGTCTTTGTGAGAGTGTATACATTTTGCACCCTACAAAAAATGCCTCACCGGGTGGCGCTTTAAAAATCTTCAGATTGGTGCGGCATTTGGGGGCTGGTTGGTGAGTTGGGGCATTGCCGGGTAACTAAAACGCATACACATACACACACACACGTGTTGCATGTGTATCTGTCTATTTAGACCATACATACATACATAATAAATTGTAATGTTTGGAGTTCGGAGTGTCCATAAATGCTCGAAAATGAGGTAGTATATGGACGACAAAGGTCCTTGTGAGTTGGAGGTACATGTATATTGCACTGCTGCTGATGTGTTCATGTCAGAATAAACTTAAAGTGTCAGACCGTGTGACTCCGTCTGGCTTGCCGTCATGTGATTGCATTTTTAAAAGTAATTATTGAAATAAATGTGTTTTTTTTTGACAGCATTAATTTTTTTGTGCAGCTGTAGGGGAAATCAAGTGAAAACAATCGAATCCTAAGGGAGGATAAAAGCAGAAGTCATATTAAAAATGTATCTCTTAAGTACTCTCAGTTTAGATGGAGGATATCAGCACATTCTCAGGGAAGGGTTGAAAGTAAGGAAGAAAGACGACGAGCGACGCATCCTAAGGGACGCGGGGAATGGTGCGATAACACCGGGCTAAGTCTTCCCTTCTGTAATTGCCTCCTTGCCAATGCTTCGCCAAGAAGCCACGTGGGAGAGAGGAAGAGGATGATCACCAAAGATGACACGGGAGATGAGATGGGCGATATCATCGGCTTCAGGATGAGATAAAGGCGGACAAGGAAAATAAATAGATGAGTGTGAGATAGAACAAACGTTGAACAAGGAGAGCGAAGGGATGCAAAGTGGTGGGAGGAGCAGGTACACGGTGACCCAGATCCTCCTCGACATTAGCACGGTGGGAGATGCAATGGCGGCATGAGCAGAGCCCACAACGCAGGATGAAGAAGAGAGACACGCCACGGGATGA
The DNA here is from genome assembly GCF_030265055.1 of Doryrhamphus excisus. Taxonomy (NCBI): domain Eukaryota; kingdom Metazoa; phylum Chordata; class Actinopteri; order Syngnathiformes; family Syngnathidae; genus Doryrhamphus; species Doryrhamphus excisus. The sequence goes on along the minus strand of NC_080473.1, from coordinate 16,062,498 downwards.
AGAATGAACATACCGGAATAAAGAAGAAAAACACAACACGCGTTTCAAACTATAAATAAGTCAGACAAATGACTTTAAATACTTTCTTTCTTTCCTAAAACACGCAGGGACAAATGAGGCCCTGAGCATCCAGTTAAAACGGAAACAACGAAAGAGTTCATATCCCCCAGGAAGCACACACACACACACACACACACACACACAGAGTTCATCTTCTCTTTGTATGTATGTGCACACTCTCTGTAGATGTAGCACAGACTCAACTGAATATACAGTTATGTTCATCTGTCAATGGCTTATTACACATAGTTTATTGCTCAATTACAGATGATTTTGCAGGAAATCTACGCTACACACAATACTACAGTAAACCTCGGATATATCCGATTCAATTGTTCCCACTGGTTTGGTCCGATATAAGCGAAATCCGTTATATGCGTATACCGGAAAATATATCCGGTATATGCGTAAATCGGATTTTATCCGTTATAAAAGGGCACTTCCTTGACTATGTTTCCAATGTACCTGGACTGGGCAATGAAAAGAGACGTAAGGTAATGAGAATTGAACTTTATTGGACTCTGAGCATAACAAATTAATTAAGCTAGGCCCTGTTACGCCCGTCAGGCCTACGTTATTTCCAATAGTGAGGTTAAGATCTCATTCACTGCTGTGCTAGTATTATTGACGTCACTCACTTTTATATTTGTCCTAAATCTGGAGCCAGGAGAACGACAATAGCCAGTGACATCAACAAGATTAGCATAACGATGCGGCCATCCGATATATGCCAGGGAAATTTCATGGAAATGCATTGGAACGGGACTGGAGATTTTGTCCGAAATGGGCGAAATCCGTTATAAAAAATCTGATATATGCAATGAATTTTTATTGGAAATGCATTACAGAAAAATCGGTTCTTTTTATCTGTCCGTTGTGAGCGAATTTCCGATATATCCGAGTCCGATATATCCGAGGTTTACTGTACTACTGTACTACACAAACCTACAAAACAAGCAACATTTGATATTTTATGTTTTGCCTCAAATCCTTAAACCCTTATCCTCACTCAGGTCGTGGGTATGCTGGAGCCTATCCCAGCTGTCTTTGGGCGAGAGGCGGGGTAAGACCATTCACACTCACATTCATACCTATGGACAATTTGGAGTCGCCAATTAACCTAGCATGTTTTTGGAAAGGGCTGCACGGTGGGCGAGTGGTTAGTGCGCAGACCTCACCGCTAGACGACCAGGGTTCAATTCCACACTCGGCCATCTCTGTGTGGAGTTTGCATGTTCTCCCCGTGCATGCGTGGGTTTTCTCCGGGTACTCCGGTTTCCTCCCACATTCCAAAAACATGCTAGGTTAATTAGCCACTCCAAATTGTCCATAGGTATGAATGTGAGTGTGAATGGTTGTTTGTCTATATACGTATGTGCCCTGGGATTGGCTGGCCACCAGTCTAGGGTGTACCCCGCCTCTCGCCTAAAGACAGCTGGGATAGGCTTCAGCATGCCCCTTGACCCTTGTGAAGACAAGCAGTTGAAAATGAATGAGTAAATGAATGTTTTTGGAATGGGGGAGGAAACCGGAGTACCAGGAGAAAACCCACTCACACACGGAGAGAACATGCCAACTCCATACATGCATAGCAAGAAATGGGCAAGAGAATTGATGATTTAAGTTATGCGATTAAAAAAAGTCATAAAAGTAAACAATTGATCTCATCCAAAGTATTTCCCCACCAACTTCCTTCGTGGTTTTTATTGGAACAACAACTTTTTGAACTTGAATTTAGTGAAAACACCCCATCATCTAGACAAATTACCATCATATTTCCCTTTGTAGAAGATAATTACACTTTATCATTGAGATGCTGCACATTCCCCAACCATTTATGCCCATCCATCTGTCACTCATCAATCACTGCTCAAGCTGATCATATCTGTGACAGGCTGTCAGGTCCCCAGTGTTCTCTCACTCATCTCCACCCCTCCAATCATCTTGCACGCTGCTATATGTACATGCCCGCTCGCAGCAAAGCTAATAGAAGGACAAAGGCTTCCAATTCATCTTATGTCTGAACAATGAATTGCTCCATTGCTGGCTTTTTTTTTCTTTCTTAGTGCCGCTGGATCTTTTCAGCACCAAGGACAGTGCTCCACATTTGACAATGGTCATCTGTTGTTTTGGATTTTTCCACACAGATACTACCCCTCCATGTGAATATAATATATATACTGCACTTATATTGAACAAATCATGAATGAAGATAATGGACTGAATGCAGCAACAAATAAAAACTATAATAATACTTAAAATAATAATAATAATACTTATAATAATACAATGTAAGAACCGTGTGGGCAGCAGGGGACATGTTGCATATAATCCCCTAACATATATGTAGCTAATAACAAACAAATATAGCTGTAAAGAAATAAACGGTTAAATCTGCACTCATTCCCCATCAGAGTGGCTGCAGAAGGATGATGCATTCGGGAGCATCTGTTAAAAAGCTGGAATACTGGCACGGATAAAGGTCACGACTAAAGAACATCTTTTAATGTATTGCTAAAGTCAAGTTAAAATTGTAACTGCTAAGCCTTTCAACTGCTGTGCATCTCTCCAGCAGCCGCCAGGTGGTCACAGGAACCTGTTCAAAGTTTGCTCCTCACTTAAGGGATGCGGTTGGTCAAGTGCAACACAAGAGAGCAGGCCGACGGCTTCCCCCAAAAGCTCCTCTGTGCCATAAATCAACATCTGTGCAAAAGAAATTGCTGGTCGTAGAGGAAGTTTGGAGACAAGAAGAGGCAGAGAGACGAGCCAAAGCTGTCTCAATGCCCAGGCAGGGAAGATGAACCAACTGGAAGAGTCTGAAAAAGCTTAGATGGCATGACATCTGGCAGATGGAGGGAGAACGGCAAAGTTTTATCAGCAGAGCCGAGTATTACCTGCTATCTTACGCCCAATATGGAAAAAATGAAGCACCCACATCCCAAAGGCTTATTCTACCAGGGTGCACTACCAGCCTCACCCAAGGACGCTACACTTGGCGGCATAACCGAGTACAAACGACCATATAACATCATGTCCACTCCACCCAGTTCATACCAGTCACTCATCCTGAAGAACACCAAACAACACCAAAGGATACTGAATTAAGTATTCTACAACCTCCTTGAATTGGAGACTGAAAATGGCCCTGGAAAAAAAGCTTGTGTTTGCCCCGGAAAGTGACGACCGCAGCACTCGGCCCAGACACGGTCATGGAACAGATCCACCACCGGTCTCTTCAGGAAGATCAGGGGGTTGCTCCTTCCAACAAGCTATCAAAGCTCGATCAAGTGTCAAAAAAGCAGCAATTGGCTCTGGATAAGGCAGAGTAACGCCTTTGGATAACAACGGTATACAGTCAGGTATACAGCCAGGTATACAGCCAGGTATACAGCCAGGTATACAGCCAGGTGTACAGCCAGGTGTACAGCCAGGTATACAGCCAGGTGTACAGCCAGGTATACACTCGGCTCAGGGAGAAGGATGACCCTGCCATGCAAAGTCCATAAAGGGCATAGCACAAAGGGAACTGTACCTGGGATGCTGGCTAAAGCCCTCTGGAGAAGTCGTGTACAGTACCAGGTAACAGTATCCTAGGGTTTCCGCTACATGTAGTTGATCGTAGTAGTACACATCACATAAATCAACTACTTCTAGCCATGTGGGTGATAAACAACAGTGCATATCAAGAGTATGTTAACTCCTCCTTGTTTACGTCTCTGCTGACCTCCTCAACATACTTTTGGAATCGAGCAAAAATGTGAAAAACACAACAAAATATTAGGAGAAAGAATACCACAAGCTACCCAGCATGCCTTGCAGTGGGAATATATGAGTGTTGTTTGGCATAGATATTGATATGAATGCACACATGGTGCAGTCGGTATGTTACTGTGTCAATCATGTGTGTTGACGTGTAAGTCAACTGCAGGTCATGTTGCCAGCTACAGAATTTCTATATGGCAGCGATGGATTAAGGAATTTGGTGGGCCTGAAATGGCCCGTGGGCCGCAGTTTGCCCACCCCTACTCTCTCTTGGCCATGAATTGACATGGATGGATGGATGGATGGATGGATGGATGGATGGATGGATGGATGGATGGATGGATGGGTGGGTGGGTGGGTGGATGGATGGATGCGTGGATGGATGGATGGATGGGTGGGTGGTTGGATGGGTGGATGTGTGGATGGGTGGATGGATGGACTTTATTTATTGTCATTGTGCAATGACACAGCAGTGAAATTGCTAACGAAATGTCGTTGCCTGGCTCCCGTGTAATAATAAATAATAATAATAATAATAATGTTGAGAATAAATAGAAATTTGTACAAATAAACCATAACAATGATGAGCCATAATAGAAAAAACTAAGTTTGATGATGCTGCAGCGGCATCACCAGAACTTTAAAAATCCTCCAGACTTTACCTGCTTTTCACCACTCAACTCCGACGGCCAACATCAAGAGTGCCAAATATCCAAATAGGTTGAAATATCTAATTTTAGTGGTTTTAGCCTTTTGATGGCTTATATCAAATATGTGTATGAACATGTCACTGCACAAATGCCAGTGATGTACTGTGCAAGTAGATAAGCTCTGTCAAGCCCTCTTCAGCTTGTCATTGGCTAACATATGGGAAGCTGTTACTGTTACTGTCATTGAAAATGTGATGGATTAGTTGACCGTAAGCACATGAAAGGAAGGATATACACAACGTGTATGTATGAATAATCAGTCATTTGTGTCTGTGCCCGTATGTGGGTGTGCATACTAGTGATGCAAGCTGGAGTCATGTAAGATTAGACTCAAAGAAGCAACAATGAGCAGTTGATTAATATGTTTGTGCAGGCTGCTGGTACCCGTGGATTATCATCAAGCTTGCAAAATGTTAACAAATACGCAGCGATAATGGGCTTTTTGCAAAGTGTGTGTTGACTTTAAATCCAGAGCGAGTGCTTATGGCAAGGAAATGGGCTCATGGAAAACTGGTCCTGGTTTTACATATGCAGGTGCACTTGAAGTTCTTCAAACCCCATTTTAATTTGCAATTGCAGTCGAACCTAAGGGACAAAAAATGTTTAAAAAAATGTTCATCAGCTGATCAAATGTTTAAGACCAAAGTTTAAAAAAACAGAAACCCTTGTAAAATGTTGATACAAGCTTCAAAAAAGGACTCAGTAATGAGTAGCAGCACCATTCTTGTTAATGACTTAAAACATTAATGGTTTCCGGGGGGGGGGGTTGTTTGATTTTTGCTCTAGGTGGTGAAGATGGCTTCGTGGAGGGTGTCTGCAGATTTATCACCGGTTATTATCAACTCCTATACTGTTTATCAACTGCTATAAAGTTGGGTTCGGCAGCTATCCAGAAGTCCTCGTGAGCACTTGGGAGTATTACCAATCACTGTGGAGTGGGTGGAATAAATTAAAATAGACTGGATGGATGGATGGATGGATGGATGGATGGATGGATGGATGGATGGATGGATGGATGGGTGGATGGATGGGTGGATGGGTGGATGGATAGATGGATGGATGGGTGGATGGGTGGATGGATGGATGGATGGATGGATGGATGGATGGATGGATGGGTGGATGGATGGGTGGATGGGTGGATGGATGGATGGGTGGGTGGGTGGGTGAGTGGGTGATTGGATGGATGGATGGATGGATGGATGGATGGATGGATGGATGGATGGGTGGATGGATGGGTCGGTGGGTGGGTGGGTGGTTGGGTGGATAGAAGGATGGATGGGTGGATGGAAGGATGGGTGGATGGGTGGGTGGATGGATGGATGGGTGGATGGATGGAAGCGGGAAGCACAAAGTCCAAAGAAATCGAAGGAAGAAAGAAGTCCCGAAGTCAAGACAAAGGGCCAAAAAGTGAGCATAATAGGTCCCCTTTAAGTGTGTGGGAGTAGAGAGTATCCAGGACTTCCAATCAGACGTCTGAAAGGGTACGCCATGGTGAAAAGTTTGGGAACCACTGATGTAAGGCACATACATTTTAGAGTATTTCTTGTACTTTGTATTATGAAAAGTGGCGGTATATAAAATGTAACTGACAAGGAGCCATTGCCTTAGAGTCGGCTACGTTGCAATGGCGGGTGCATGGTCTTCCGTACCTTCAGTACATGGCGTGTGATTGACTGGCTACCAGTTTAGGATGCACCACCACGTCTCTCCCAGCTTAGTGACCCTGAATATAATAAGACAGGATTGAGAATGAATGGAGATGATGCCTCAGTGGCTTTCCTTTATTATCACCATTACGTATGTCGTTACTGTAAATTGAGGTTGGTGGTATCAGCTGGACATCCCATAGGTGATATGAACAGCGCCCCTGCTGACTGGACACAAGTAGCGCGCTCCATTTAGTTTCATTTGCTTCACGACTCCATTGAAAAGAACTCCACACTGACGCTCATTACTGAAGCAGCGTATCATCTTCACAGCTCACTTTTTTCCTCTTGTTTGTCGAGGACGACTGTGAAACTGGCCCGGGATCAGTGGCTTGGCCTTCCTCCATCACAGCAACCATCAAGCCCTTCAAGCTACTCAAATGGCACACGGCCGGCTGCAGCGTGCTGACTGGAGCTTAGAAAGCGTAGGGCAAAGCAGAATTATTAAATATCTGTGATGTTCCTCCATATCGCTAAGCCCGGCCTGCCTGGCTGCGATGGCCCAGCTAGGATTTAGCCCGCATCTTGTGTCACAGCCTTGTTGGAGGATTTATGGTGCACCCCCGTAGTACACTTTCCAATGAGGAAAGATGAATGTTCCTTTTCGCCACCCTCTTTTTCACATTTTGTACACACACGCAAACTGTATATACTGTAGAAGTCCATGTTAATTAATCCTACTATTGACTAGACACCCCAGTCACACTTTAACCCTTAGATGCACGAGTGACTGGACCCTACACTCTTCCATAAGTGGCTCAAAAATGACCCATGCTAGAATCAATGTGTTTTTGTGCCAATTTTGCCATTTTGGTTAGGAATAATCACTTGTATGATATTTAGTATTATATTTAGGACCACACAAGAATGATTTCATGTTAGAAACATCTTCATTTTTCACTTGTTTACATCTTTGGAAAAGAAAATGACCTCATACAACAATAGAAAAAGTGAGGATCCATTGTGTGTTGCATAGGGGATGCGTGCATCACACAACCAGAAGATCTTTAGGCCATACTGGACAAAAGTCTGGGTCATCAGACATTTCGGACTCAGGATCCAACCACGTTACTGCCTCTCCATCCTCCAGCATCTGTAGGACCATTTCAGCTGTGTAGCTAGCAGCCAAGGCATGCATAAGTAATGGCCAACAATACATATAGTAATGTTAGCCAGTTATAAAGTAGGCTAATTTGTTGATAATACTAACAGTCATGAAAGACACATACACAATATTATATGAAGATAATACTTCTTGCATTAGCACTTCATGTCTAAAATAATCTTCCTGGGGGTGACACTTCTAATATAGTCTGTGTGGTCTACAGTTCATTTATTCCTGACAGCTAAAGTTGATAAGAATCAAAGGTTCCGATTGGATTCCATAGAAAATACATGCGGATCATTTTTGACCCACTTATGGAAGGTTGGGGTAGTAACACAGAAACGAAAATTTCTTAAAATGTATAAAAGGTAAGTTAAAAATGTGAATGGCATGAGATCAAAAACATGTTTTTTGAGGAATACCTGGAATATGAAATGATAAAAAATGTAATTACAAAGATATTTCAAGAAAACAACCTGACCGGGTCATTTTTGACCCACTTATGGAAGGTTGGGGTAGTAACACAAAAACAAAAAATTTTAAAATGTATAAAAGGTAAGTAAAAACAGGTAGATCAGGTCGTTTGTAAGAAGATGACACTTGTTAAAAGTTGCATCAAACTAGGTAATCATGTGAATGGCATGATATCAAAAACATGTTTTTTGAGGAATACCTGGAATATGAAATGATAACAATTTTTCATTACAAAGATATTTCAAGAAAACAACCTGACCGGGTCATTTTTGACCCACTTATGCATCTAAGGGTTAAAGCATGTTAAAAACGGTTTTAACCCGGCAGGAGAAATCCCACATAACGAAGCAGCAAAACGTTTCCACCAAAAAAGAAAGCCAGTTAGAAGCTGAATTAAAATATACTGACTTGATAATGAGATATCTAAATTCAGATTTTATACACTGCTTGGAATTACACAAAAGCGTTTCTCCAGGCAGAAGCTCTACGGAGCTTTCTCGGCTGTCTAATGATTCTCCCTGTTGAACGATGACACGGTCAGTCCTGGTGAGAACCATTGAGCCACTCAATGTATCTGCAGGGCAATATTATGCAGATTCCAACTTCACATCCTTCTTTTGCATACATGGTGGCTGTCAACATGTTGGCTGCAATGCCAGTCTCCCGCGTGTGCAGGGCCAAACGCCCCCCAACACACCCCCGCCTGCACAGCAAGCGGCAAGGCACGTTAGCAGTTTAAGCTGACAACTCTGAGGCGCATACTACTAAGTGGATGCAGACAGATTTAGACATGCACCACGACTTTAAAAGGATGACTGGAGGGTAACGGCGATTAAAAGAGGTTGTGTATCCACGCTTTCCTGGAACGAAACGCTGGCTAAACAGAAAATGACAGAACCGGCGGCCCTTCGATAGTTAACTGGAAAACAGCAGAGGTGCAACCGTCATCGTATTTCTCATAAATAACACCAGTTTGGTTGTCATTTCCAAAATAGTGGGACATATTCCCTGTTCCCCGAGGCCTTCAAGTTTGTAGCTTTCTTCATTCTTGCCATTCTTTACAACACAAAGCAACACGGGTCATTTTGTAGTTCTTAGTACTTATAATATTTAGCATCAACTGTACTGGACTTTGGGCCTGGTGGTCATGTGATGTGCAAAAGAGTTGATGCTTTTTAAGAGAATCCGTTCCTACCAAGTAAGAGCAAACTCCCCATCTGTCAGGACGGGCTAAGGCTGGGAAATATATCGATATTGTTAAAGTCAAACTTATCATTCATATCAATATAGACTGGATTTCTCTCGTTTTCAGAAGCTACCATATTATAAACAATATATAAACAACTTCATCACTCTTATCTGCAAACCCTTTGACGACATATTTTCTCAAAAGTGACTAGCAACAAATCGGACGTCACAATCACTCTGCGTTACTTTGTCACCGTATCAATGTGACCTGTTGCGATCGTCTGTCCATTCTTGTGTATGTGATGAAAGGCTGTGACGCTCGCATTTTCATCGCTGTGGAACGCATACGGAAATAAGGAGATTGATATGAACAGAGATACGAACCAGCGATTGTGAAGCAAATGTGTTACTCTTTGGAACACATATCGTTTTAGGAAGCCAAACTTTTTTCTTAAAGTGGCCCCAGCATCTAACCGGAAGTACGTTTCTCTTCGCCAAAATCCAACCAGAACTGGGGGATAAGTCACCGTTTCTGCACCGTACGACTGATGGGGATGCCATACAACTTCATGTCAACAAATCCAAACTATCCCTTTAAGGAACAAGGAACTCAATCCCAATGTGGATATAAACTGCATTATGTCTTGTTTTTGTATTATTATGTCTGCTGTATTGGGTAATATGAGTGTAAAGGTGACTGTGGAGGTGTTATTTCATGTTTGGAGGGCTCTAATAATGATAAAATCCACATTTAGAAGATTGAAAACTGCTACAAAAATATTCAATTTCCAAAGAATGCGTCCTACTTTATGGAAATTCACTGACCACAGTAAGGTCTGCAACCAATTAACTGAGATAAACAAGGTATTGCTGTATGAAATATATAAAAACAGACGCTTTTTATCGCACAGAGTATCTCAGAGTGCAATGGTTAGTTTTCAGTTTGGTAAAGGTGTGACAATGTAGAAACAGAACCGGCATTACTGTTATTTAAATTGTGTAATAAAAGAAGAAGGTATTGATCTGTTCTACATGCAAGGGATCATTAAATTACTTATGTCGTGACCTGATACTATATATAGTTATATTTCTAGTTATTATTTTTGTCTCAAAGTGATTTTTTCCATGTAATAATGCAAAAATGTTACTATGTTTGTCATTATTTTCAATATAAACATCATTACATGGCAGTTCAGAACATTACATATTACAGTAAGCCCGCTTGTTCAGTCGATGCACATTCAGTATGAGATGAACCCTTGAACCGTGGGCCAGGTCAAGGCCTGCAGAAGGTAACTTTCCATATGTTTTCACCCTAAGGCAACCACAGCCGGCCAAGCATCGGCAGGGAGGCTGTTTCCTGTGTCACGGGGCACCAAGGGTGACATCTTTACACACTCGTGGCGTCTCGGTACAGCCGGGCCAAACTGACAGGTGTCACCTTATTTGATTTGATTTTTCCTGCGCGAAAGCCAGACTCGGTCTGCAGGGAGTTGATTAGCAAGAACCTGTTGCCACATTTACCCACGGCACAATGCCAGGCTCATGAGAGAATTGAGCAGACATGCCGCATGGGGGGGGGCACACTGGTAGACCTAAAATTAGCTCAGCAATGAAGCGAGACTGCCAACAGTATGCCACGTATTTATGACATCTGAGTGTCATTATCACATTATTTGTTGCATGGAATTCAAATATGCTAATTGCAGCTATATATCATATTAGCTAGGTGAATTATTGCTGTCACTCCAAAGGTTTTTTGAGACCACAAATGTACACACAACATCCATGAATTAGCACAAAAAATCTATTCAACTTCGCATCCTCCTTCAAATGATGTGACAACTTCATAATTCATCCACACCCTGAAGTGCCCCAGAAGCCTCTTTATGATAGCAAATATTGGTAATATTCATCATATAAATGCCAGCATACACGAACAACACAACAAAACTACTGTGCAGAGGTCAGGGAAATGATCTTTAATAAAGACATGATGAGCTCACTTCTGCTCTGCTGCTATAAAATAAAAGTACGCTTAAGTACTTTCAAGGGGTACATCCTGTCGCCAGACACTTTATTGGGTACACCTGCACAATATGATACATACAGTATAATGTACTAATGCTGTTATTTCAACAATATACTAGTTTACTGTGTCGATATGCATTGTATGAAGTGCTTGCAATATGTTGGTTGGTAATACTCACAGTATGATGCAGTACGGGTGTACACCCCCCAAAAACTATTACTACAAGACACAATCAATGAAATTAGCACCGTCAAGTTAGAATTTGTATAGGTTTTGTATTGATTCTCGCCAGCCCACACCTATTATGATTATTATGATTATGATTATGATTATGATTATGATTATGATTATGATTATTAATAATAATAATAATAATAATAATAATAGTGATACAAATAATAATAATAATAATTATAATTATAATACATAAAATAAATAAATAAATGCTGATGATTATTATTGTTATTATTATTATTATTGTTATTATTATTATTATTATTAATAATAATAATAATAATAATAATAATAATAAATTATATTATTAAATTATAATTATAAATTATTATTAATAATAACAATCATCATCATCATCATCATCATTTACTTATTTATTTATTTTATTTATTTTATTTATTTATTTTTTTGCAAGAAACTACCGAAGTACATGTGGGACAGCAATTATTATTGACAATAGAAGTTAGGGTTAGGGTTAGGGTTATTATTATTATTATTATTATTATTATTATTATTATTGTTAAAATAATTTATTTATTTATTTTAGCAAGAAACTACCGAAATACATGTGGGACAGCAATTATTATTGACAGTAGAGGCTAGGGTTATTAGTATTATTAATAATAATCATAATTTATGTATTTATTTATGTAATTTTTTTTAGCAAGAAACTACCGGATTACATGTGGACAGCAATTATTATTGACAGGGTTAGGGTTAACCCTAAGGTTAGGGTTATTAATAATAATAATAATAATAATAATAATAATAATAATAATAATAATAATAATAATAATAATAATAATAATAATAATAATAATAATAATAATGAAAGCATTTATTTATTTATTTATTTATTTTAGCAATAAACTACCGAAGTACATGTGGGACAGCACTAATTATTGACAGTAGAGGTTAGGGTTAACCCTAAGGTTAGGGTTATTATTATTATTATTATTAACAATAATAATAATAATCATTTAGTATGTATTTATTTATATATTTTTAGCAAGAAACTACGGAAGTACATGTGGGACAGCAAAAGGAGGAGCAATAGAGACCAGAGTGCATCATTCATCTGCATCACAAACACAAAGCTGCAGTCCCACCGCACAGTAGAGCTGCCCTTCATATACCATCATATAGTACACGATATGATACTACTATCATATAGTATACAGTATACAGTATACAGTATACAGTATATAGTACGTCCTACCTTTGGAGTGAGCCGCGCTCAAGCCCAAAGCGACCACAGCCAACAGTCCGGCTGCAGTCAGCATCTTCTCAGTGGAGACCTCGCTCCTTTTCCTCTTTGCTCCTTATTTGATCTCCTTCTCTCCTCCTCCTCCTTCCCCTCCTTCTTCTTCTTCCTGTACTTCTCTTTTGCTTCCCACTCTCGGAGTTGCAAGGGACACGTTGTTGGTTGATTGAATGTTCGGGGGGAAATGGGCTGCGTGGTGCGTTCAAGGGTTCCACGATGCACTGGAGTGGAGTGGTTTCTGCTGAGACGGGACCAGGCGCAGGCGGTGTAGCCCGGGACTGGACCCACCGACGTCACAGGGAAGAGAGAGAGATTTTGCAAATCCCTCCCTCCTCCTTATCGTCCACCCTCCTCCCTCCCTCCCCCCTTGCGAGCTTGCATGCCGAGGTAGGATCCACGGAGGGAAGATGCTCCCACTCATTCACTCTCCACGCAATTGTGTCAATGAGAGCCAATACAAGAGATGGACTTAAAAAGTTGGTACAATTCGTAGTTTTTACCGACTTTCACATTATGGACATTTCATTTGGAGTGACATTTCAATCAAACACGATCTTTGGATTTACTGTTGTACATATATTACATTACAATATATAACAATATAACTTCACTACGAAGTGGAGCATAATATCAGAGCATGCGTAGTGAAGCACAAGTTGCAGGCGGGACTATCCAGACTATGACGTCACTTACTTACGTCTCCTCCAGATGCGGAAAAAGTGTTGATATTTGTATCAACCATCCATCTTCTAGACCACTTATCCTCACCAGGGTCGCGGGCATGCTGGAGCCTATCCCAGCTGTCTTTGGGCGAGAGGCGGGGTCCACCCTGGACTGGTGGCCAGCCAATCACAGGGCACATATAGACAAACAACCATTCACACTCACATTCATACCTATGGACAATTTGGAGATGTCGCTCACCCAAAGACAGCTGGGATAGGCTCCAGCATACCCGCGGCCCTAGTGAGGATAAGCGGCATAGAAAATGGATGGATGGATTAATAATTTATTCACTGTTGCATATCTACTCTCCCTTCCAGTGGCTTATTATCTAAAACAAAAACATTAAATTGATGAATTTTGTTAGTTGCGGTTGTAGAATTCAGGTTATGTTATTTTGAAGATTATTTTGTACTGAACAGGAAGTCACAGTGTGCTCTTTTTAATGCTAACATATGGTGTGGATGTTACAATAGTACAGCACTCCGACATTTGCGGAATAATTTTTTTGAGAAGTTTCAAATTTGATGTTGCATTGCTGCAATAATGGAGTCGGCATTTAAAACATTCCCGAAGCTTTCTGAAATATGCAATAAAATAAATAAATAATGTCCTTATTCAACGTTAAATGCATGTGTGGGCTTGCATTGGAATTCATGCGAGTGTGTACCAGCATTTTTTTTCCTCCAGGAAGATTAATAATACATTCTATTTAAATAAAAAAAAAAGAAATACTTTTCTCGTGGGCATTCTCTGCAAATTAGAGATTATTCTAAAATAGTATTTTCCAACCTTATCCAGAAGTACAACAAATCTGTGTATGAAATTGAATGTATTTTTTGATACACAAAGGACAATGACTGCAGGAAATATTCTAATCTAGCCTTGGTATGAACTCATTAAATTAATCAACAAATAACAGCAATTTGTCACAAGTTCATATACAATTTTTCAGCGCCCTTCAGTCAAATTTGGGTGTTTTTGTTACAAACTAGATGGAATACACACAAAAAAAGACTCCACTCCAGAACATTATAGAGGATAAAGGATATTCTTGTAAATAATGCTACAAGTTTATGCTTCTTTAACTCCATCAGCAGTTCTTCTGCTGCCATTTTGCACTGTTACTGTCATTTTTATATGTATTTTGTATCTTGGCTTAATGCTCCACCAAAATAAATTTCTTGTAATGTGTGAACTATACTCTGGTTGATTGTGGTTAGGGCCAAACCGATGAAAAGCTACCAAAAAGATGACAAAAACAAAAGTTGTAATTCATTTGTATTTGATCATCAAGCAAAAATGTACTGCGATATTTGATGAGAAAACACATGCAGGCAAGCTGTGCCCCAGCTTTGGAAAGGCGGCCTGGCAGCTCAAGTGCACCCCATCCCTTCTTTGCTAGAGATGAGGAAGTACGCTGCTCTCTGTTTGATTTCTCTGTATTTTATTGCCCGATTAGAAAAATAACCATATCTCACTTACATTAAACATGTTACAAAGGGTGTAGAAAGTCATTGTGCATAATAAATATCTGCAAACGGGACATCAACAACATACCCAATACCCAATACCCAATGCAGTGCACTCAGACCATCACTAGGGTGCACACTAATGAAAAGATTCATTCTGCTCTTTATGTGCAAATTAATTTCCACCCATTTTCCATACCACTTATGCTCAGGGTCACGGATATGCTGGAGCCTATCCCAGCTGTCTTTGTGCGAGTGGCGGGGTACACCCTGGACTGGTGGCCAGCCAATCCCAAGGCACATATAGACAAACAACCATTCCCACCCACATTGACACAGTGGCTAATTAACCTAGCATGTTTTTGGAATGTGGGAGGAAACCGGAGTACCCGGAGAAAACGCCGGCCAATCACAGTTTGTGTTTTTTTGTTTCATCGTGACTTTGCGTCACCTGTCTCCCCACAGCGAGGCCAGAGTCTTGCGGGACGAAGTGTTTGGTAAGTCAACATTGATGCACTACACTGCTGATGGGAATGCCATACAAGACGGATAGACATAGATAGATAGACTTTGTTTTTTTGTCATTGCACAATAACACAGCAGTGAAATTGCCAATGAAATGTCGTTGCCTGGCTCCCGCATAATAATAAATAATAATGTGGAGAATAAATAGATGACATCAAATGTGAACAATGTACAGCGTAAATTTGTACAAATAATTCATAATAAAATATATTTTTTTATTATATTTTTTATATATTATATATAAATAATATATAATTTATAATATAAAAGGTTCATGTCAAAAAATCCAAACTATCCCTTTAAAATATGTTGGAAAAACAATGATCGAGTGAGGCCTCGAAATTTGAAGCACATCATGGCGAGGGACAACTGCATAGCTACAATATATCTATAATTGATTGCTGATCTATGATTGTTTCTGTATTTGGACTTACATAATAACAGTATTATTTAAAAAAAAATACTCAATGGCGCTATGCGTTACGGTGTGTTTTGATCTTTTAGCTGACATGCGAGGCTTGGTTCCACCTTTCAGCTGCAGAGCCCAGCGGTTGTAATGAGTCATTGGTGGATATTTAAACACGAGTCAACCGGTGGTCTGCTGCTGCGGCCGCTATTATGTTTGAAGTGCTTTGCAGAGATTTATGAGCTATGGTAAACACTATCAGTTTATTTATGACATATTACTGAGCTGTGATGAGAAAGCCTCTACACTGAGGAGAGATCAGAGCGACTGCTTTAGCCTTTTGCTCAAAGGCGCTGATCCATAATGGTCCGGCTGATAAGGTGCCACTTTAAATCTATTTATGATGTAAAGATCCTGCTGCTTTCACATTTTATATCATGCAGAGAGCAATTAAATGTCAATTTCCCACTATTTATTTCAGCTATATACGCAACCTGGGAATACACATATACACACACAAAAAGGAACACTGAGATATTTTTGTGTATTTTTCCAGCAAACTAGGCCTGGGTGCAGATCCTACTGTGCACAGCAAGTGAAGCAGATGTTGTTCGTCCTTCCTATGAGAATAGGACGATCTTCATGCGTTATCTGGCTTAATGAAGGGTGATGAAGATTGATTTAAGTGAGAGAGAGAGTCGCACAAGGATCAGCCTCGCTCTTTCCTTCCTTCCTTCCTATCGGGACCAGGAGCAAGATAAAACCGGTCTAGAAAACAGTATGGAGGTCATTACCAGTCACCAACATCACTGCGCTGTTGTCCATCAAAAGGACCTTGTTGGTGCATCGTTACTGCCAAACGCAGTACTATTTACCCAGAGCCGGGGCCCTGACAGGCACCATCGCTTTGAATCAACGGGAACCTGAGAGTGATGGTGATTAAAGCGTATCACCATCTCCAGGTCTTCAAAGCTCAACGCTTCTGTGGTGGCCTAAAACGATATCAAGCACTGACCTACATACACAAATTCAATTCTAGTATTTGTTCCATGAAATTAATATATTTGTTCCCAACAGCGTCTCCATTTAGAGTCATGTAGTGTATGATAGATTTTTTTAGAATTTTTTCATCCAATCAGATTTGACGTTCCATGTGTTGCTATGTCAGGGCCTTCAGACTTATAAGTGCTGGCCCGACATCACTTTAACGATTAGCAATGTTTTTTTTTGTTTATTTCCATGTCAGTCTGGAAAAGGGGTTGTTGACCACACCCACTGGATGTCACATGATGCTGTAGAGGTTTGGAGATGTTTGGAGAACGATGAGTGGAAGATAACAGGTTAACTGGGTTACTTGCTGACTTAGTAATAACGGTATTCAATCCCAATTCAGTAATGTCAAGCATTGTTATATTGCGTTTTTGTATATTATTGATCAGGGGTCTCAAACACGTGGTCCGCGGGCCAAATGTGGCCCGCAGGACACTAGTTTGAGGCCCCCGCCTTGATATGAAAGTTTAATGTTAGTGCGGCCCGCGCAGGTTTGATATGGATGCTGTATGGTATCATGTACCCAGAAAAAATTATTATGTTTGATTAATGTTCATGTTAAAGGTTAAATAACTGTTAATAGTTATCCTCCCTATCCGTGTGGAAGTGGTAAGTTTTTGGCTATTTAAGTTGAAAGGAAATAACTGGAAGGCTACCGTTTAGGTCGCTAGCTCTCTAGTTTGTGAGTTAGCATGTGTCTCAAGACCCTGCAGTTGCGCAATATGTTGTATATAAAAAGAGTATAAATGTGACTATAGTCGTGTTTTGTCATGTCTACAGGGCTCTAATAATGCTTTGTTCATTTTAATCTGAAAAAAATCATTTGTCTACCCACCAACTATATGTGGTTTCTTAAGTTTTTATTATTTGCCCTTTTATTATTATTATTATTATTATATTTATGTATTACTGATTGATTAATTTTCTTTATTCTTGATTTGTTTATTTATTTTTCATCTTATTTTGTGTAGAAAAATAAAACGTAAGATATTTGAGAACAGTGGAATGTTTTATCAGAGCTTTTATTGTAGAAAATTGGAACCAAAGCGAAGTTTTTTAATTTTTTTTGTTTTTAATAAATGCATTTTTTTTTTTTTTTTTGGAAAACCTGATGCGGCCCAGTCTCACCCAGACCCGAGCTCCAGTGGCCCCCAAGTAAATTGAGTTTGAGACCCCTGATCTAAACCCTTCTATACGGCATTCACAAATCCAGTTTTATTCAAAAAGGAAATACATATCTATATAAAATATGTGCTGAGCTTGATTATAAAATATTAGCAAGATTGAACTTTATCTTTTCCTGTTCCTGAGTGCGTTCTTTCAGCGAATGCTGAGATATGACGTAACACGCAGCTCCAGACGTTCTTCCATTTTAAAAAATGGAGGCCAGCAATCGGCACTGGACTGCTAAGGAAAGTTTGTTTTTGATTCAAACTAAATTTCAAGACTGGACGAACGGAAACCTGGCAATACGAAGTTATTCCAACAAGTGGAAGAAAAACTCGAGGATGTTGGTATCACGTGATGTTGGTGTTTACGCTTTACTGGGCATGCCCCATTGACTATTCTGGTTTATTATAGCATCGCATGTAGACAAGAGATTGGAATATTCCTTTCCATGTATACCATTGCTTTCGGAAAGGTCATTCAGAAAGATTCCATTCGGAAAGAGAAAAACTCCTCATGTAAACGTGGCTACTGATATTCTTTTCCCAGGGATCACCAGTGATCAGTCGCCATTTTGCTCCATCTTTCTTCCCATATCTCCGTTTGCAGCTGCTGTCTTTTTTTGTCGTCAATACACGTCCTAATCACTCCATTGTGACTGCATCCACATCTCTCCGTCGGTGCCTCTCCAACCCTGCTCTAGTTAGTGTCTGTGACAAAGTGCATTGGCTCAGGAAACTCCCACTGACAGCTGGCTTGGGCTGGAAATGAGGATAAAAGTAGAGAAAGTGGGGGTAAAGACATACATCAGCCACCTGCTTTTTACCCACTCGCTCTTCAAATGAAGTGTGGGTGGTGCCACTTTAATGCCCTCTATCATGTTGGCTCTTCTTTAGCCCAACGGGAGCTGTGCTGGACCACCAATATTCACCATCGCAAGTCATCTCTCATTCGCCACTGGTCACATGACAACGGTCACATTAGAAGTTCTTTTATTTCAGTTCATTTTCTCAAAGGAATTTGGTACACAACCTTGGCCTTTTTTACAACAATGTGGTACCCTTACAGTTCTTCTCCTCTGCTCTATGCATGGTACTGAGTGGAGGCATTTTTGGAGTCATGTTGGCTTTTAAAAATGTGTTTTGTTTCGTTTTCAGACCCAAAAACATTGTAGTGTAAACAAGGCCTTATTATATTCTTGTATTTATACTTTCCAAAATATTGACCTCCTCTTTGCCCTTCATTGTGCTTCTCTTTAATATGTAAAGTTAAACTGCTTTAAGTAATGTATTGATGATTAGACTATTTATTTTATAATCGGAATGCATTTATTTTAACAGTAATAAGGCTTCCGTTCATTGTAAACACGGAAAACATTATCTGTCTCTTTAATTCAGTCGGACTTGTACACGCTTTTACGATGTAATATGACTGAAGACACAAATATAATTACCTTTCATTCAAGGTTTGATGTTCAGGTCCTAATGGAAGCACTCACTCAATGGTACGTTCTTGTTTTGCTCGTTCAATGGCGACATCATTTGGAGCGAGGTGAAAGGACAAAAAAACAGCTCAATTACTCCCAAGTGATTTTGCTTGTGTCACATTTGAGAAAAAAGGGGTGTCAAAATGTCCATTGCCCTTCTAATATTGTGTTACAGGTCAAACTCTTGCTTCTGATTAATCCAGTCATCAAATTAATTTCCAATTTAAAAAAAAATCTTCAAAATAAAGCTGAAAATGATTGTAATTACTATCAGCCACCAGCAGGGGAACATTTTGACTTATTTTCATACAATATTGCATGTAAGCCAGGGGTCTCAAACACGCGGCCCGTGGGCCAAATGTGGCCCGCAGGACACTAGTTTGAGGCCCCCGCCTTGATATGAAAGTTTAATGTTAGTGCGGCCCGCGCAAGTTTGATATGGATGCTGTATGGTATCATGTACCCAGAAAAAAATGATTACGTTTGATTAATGTTCATGTTAAAGGTTAAATAACTGTTCATAGTTATCCTCCCTATCCGTGTGGAAGTGGTAAGTTTTTGGCTATTTAAGTTGAAAGGAAATAACTGGAAGGCTACCGTTTAGGT
The DNA here is from genome assembly GCF_030265055.1 of Doryrhamphus excisus. Classification (NCBI taxonomy): domain Eukaryota; kingdom Metazoa; phylum Chordata; class Actinopteri; order Syngnathiformes; family Syngnathidae; genus Doryrhamphus; species Doryrhamphus excisus. The sequence goes on along the minus strand of NC_080473.1, from coordinate 16,042,528 downwards.
CGCTAGCTCTCTAGTTTGCGAGTTAGCATGTGTCTCAAGACCCTGCAGTTGCGCAATATGTTGTAAATAAAAAGAGTATAAATGTGACTATAGTCGTGTTTTGTCATGTCTACAGGGCTCTAATAATGCTTTGTTCATTTTAATCTGAAAAAAATCATTTGTCTACCCACCAACTATATGTGGTTTCTTAAGTTTTTATTATTTGCCCTTTTATTATTATTATTATTATATTTATTTATTACTGATTGATTGATTTTCTTTATTCTTGATTTGTTTATTTATTTTTCATCTTATTTTGTGCAGAAAAATAAAAATTAAGATATTTGAGAACAGTGGAATGTTTTATCAGAGCTTTTATTGTGGAAAATCAGAACCAAAGCACTGAAAAAGTTTGTATATTTTTCTGTTTTTAATAAATGCGTTTTTTGGGGGGTTTTTTTGAAAACCTGATGGCCCAGCCTTGCCCAGACCCTAGCTCCAGTGGCCCCCAGGTAAATTGAGTTTGAGACCCCTGATGTAAGCAAATATTGTACTTTATCCTAAGGTGACACCATGTTTTGTTTATCCAGCAATCAAACCATGAATCGCACACCCAACACTAAATCTCACAACATCCTGGAAGGCACATTGGTTTGGCAAACTCAAATGTGAATGGAATTTACCCCAAAAAAAGCACTGTGTGTTTTTCTGACTCACTGTCCATGCATTTTTCATTGAATGCGACGATATATTATTATTTATTATCAACAATGAAAGACTGGAGGCATCACTACAGCACAAATCATAAAGATAAATACATAAAAGTGATGCTGTTGTGGCTAATTATTGGTTTCAGTCAATGCTTTTTTGAATACATAATGCTAAGTGTTTAGCATTTAGTATTAATGCATTGATTGTGTTGATTGTGTATGCAACGCCAGAAGCTTTTATTGTTCCAAAAATAGTATAATTAAGTTTACATGGCAAAATGGCTCTATTTAACACTTGTTTACACATTTTATTTACCTTATTTTATGCAGTTTTAGACATAATTCTGTATGGGTGGAAGTGTAAAAAAACAGATTTGACTAAATTATTTCAAAACATGTTCTTAAAATTATTATTCTGGAGCCCACCGACTTACTAATATGAAGATTTGTGTTTGTGTTTGTGCTTGGGAAAAGGGTGAGAATATTTGATTGTGCCTCCAGGGCTGGGGTGACAGACCGTGACCAGTTTTAGCGCCTGCATTCATACAGTCCTTCACGTTTCGCCCCCCTCAAGAATTGGGAAAAATCAGTGGCTTACAGATGAAGAGTTCTAAGCAAACACATGCTTGGCCTTAATACACTATATTTAAAAGCACTCACACACGTTGTATGATGACAAGTGAAATGTGAATACATTAAATATAATCAATTCACATCACACAATTGAACCTAAAGGCTTCCGTGACAGCTATGGCTTGTTGATTTGCTGCTTTAAACCTAAAGAAACATGACTAGGAAACAAGGTCAACTGTTTCAATTACTGTTTACTGAATTACTGTTTGTTCCAGACCAAACAATAGAATGAGGGGCTATCAAGATGCATTTTTAAAAATTTAAATACAGTAAAAACATGCATGTTGGCTTAATTGGCAACTCCAAATTGTCCGTACGTGCGTACATACGTGGTTGTTTGTCTATATGTGCCCTGTGATTGGCTGACCATCAGTCCAGGGTGGACCCCGCCTCTTGCCCAAAGACTGCTGGGATAGGCTCCAGCACACCCGCAACCCTCGTGAGGATAAGCGGAAGAAAATGAATGAATGAATGAGTATATGCGTCCCCCAACGCATTCACTTCAAAGTTCTTCTCATAACCTACGAAGCCTTCCACGACCTGACCCCCCCCATATCTCACAGACCTCCTCCATCCACACAATCCACCGCGTCCCCTTCGCTCCTCAGACTCCAACCTCCTGGCACTCCCCTGTAAGACCAAGCTCCGAACCTGGGGTGACAAAGCCTTCTCCATCGCTGCCCCCACCCTCTGGAACTTTTTGCCCCATTCACTCCGTGCTTGCCCTGACCTTCCCAGTTTCAAAAAACAACTAAAAACCCACCTCTTTAAATCTGTTTTTAATTTCTAACTTTTTATACCTGACTGCTGTGCCCCGCTTTTACTGTTGTTTTAACTGTGTATTAACAAATGAATGTTGTACAGTAAACCTCGGATATATCGGATTCAATTGTTCCCACTGGTTTTGTCCGATATAAGCGAAATCCGTTATATGCGTATACCGGAAAATGTCCGTTTTACGCATATATCGGATTTATATCCGGTATATGCGTAAATCGGATTTTATCCGTTATAAAAAGGCACTTCCTTGAGCTCATGCTCAAGTAGCTTGTACACGCACACTGACATCCAAGTTACCGGAAAATCCAGCAGATTATAAATAATATAGCGCTTATCTTCTGCAGATTGACTAAATTTTGGTGAGAACACGCCACTGGCAACACGCACGGCTCTTATGCATGCTCCACAGCGTGGCCAAACCTGCACGACGCCGTGGTACACAGAGTAATTGCTCAACAGCAACACAAAAGCCAGCCTCTTTGAAATACACAGCCTTTGTGTTCAGCATCACTCCAATATCATTTTCCTGGTAGAGGTCACAGAACAGGATCGTGTAATATTTGTATGTCACGACTGAAAAAGGAAATGTGCATCCACGCTGCTCTGCAATACACGAGGGAACGGCGTGGGGTTGATTTCCATCCATGTTGTAGACAACAGGGCAAGTCTATAAAAGACGTTTTGTGAGTGTTTTTTCTTTAACAAAACATTATTTTATTTCATCTCTTTCTTGGTCTTAACTTGGTTTCTGTGCTGCACTTTCAGCCATTGATTGTCTGATTAAAAATCTAAAAATGTGTGAGATTGGTGTCAGGGTGGGCTTACAAACACATTCCACTCCTCACAATTAGATTATGTTTGTTTCATTTGCTCTTTTTTGGGTGGATTAGTAGGATGAAATTGCCCTTCCTTTTGGCAACGCTTGCGAGGCGTGCGAGTTGTTGGCTGCTCAACTGAGACGGAGACAAAGAGCAAATCAGCCAATATCAAAGACATGCAAAACATTGCCAAATGACACCAATGGTAATTAAAAGGAAAGCTGACAAGGACAAACAAGGATTGTGTCTTATCTTCGAAATGCATCTTAAGCCTGTTTGATGCCATTTAACAAGTGATTACTTTCAACACTTTATTTTTCTTTATTTAAATATACGGCAATGATTACTCATGTAATCTTTTTATCTAGCATGACGGGGGTTATTATTTCATTCATTCATTCATTTTCTATAACGCTTAATCTCACGACGGTCACAGGTATGCTGGAGCCTATCGCAGCTGTCTTCAGGCGAGAGGCGGGGTCCACCCTGGACTGGTCACCAGCCAATCACAGGGCACATATAGACAAACAACCATTCACACTACACTACTACTGATGCTGTATACATTTTTGCTGCTATACCCTGTTAGCATAACACTGAAACATTAGCCACGTTTACATGGACCCAAATATTCCAATTCCATTCGGGTTATTTGCTCAAACGGAAAGAATATAACCTTTGTATACACCTCATTCCGAAAGAAAAATGCCAATCCGGATGAATATATAATGGGATTCCCAGGGGTGGAATATTCCTTTCCCCAATCCCCAATTCAAACTAAATTTCAAGACTGGACGAAGGAAAAACTGGCAATACGGAGTTATTCCAACAAGTGAAAGAAAAACTCGAGGAAGTTGGTATCACGTGATGTTGGTGTTTACGTTTTACTGGGCATGCCCCATTGACTATTCTGGTTGATTATAGCGGCGCATGGAGACACGCCATTGGAATATTCCTTTCCATGGATACCATTGCTTTCGGAAAGGTCATTCGGAAAGATTCCATTCGGAAATAGAAAACTCCTCATGTAAACGTGGCTACGGTTGGTTGTAGATTTTCCATGATCATAATCACAATGGTTGACATTGAAATTTCATTCCAAAACAGATGCTGAATCAACATTGCCCAACTGATGCAAGTTGACGTGTTGACAGCAGTGACATTGAAACAACGTCGATATGTACTTGAGAGGAATGATGATCGATACGTGGGAAATTTAGCAGCTGCAATTCCCAACAAACACACACAAAACACATTGTCTTAATTGCCATTTCTAGACAAAGAAAAGACGGTCAAATAGATGTGTGTTGATTTGATTTGAAGTGGAACATTAATAAGGTACATGTTTGGTTTTGAGTAATGCACCTGCACAACTGAACATGGACAAAATTGCTCCTTTGATTGGAAAATAATTTTTCTATAATAGCCTGAAAGCTAAAACCTTGATGCAACATTGAGAGCAAGACATAGATCAGTTTGGTCTTTGGCCCCTAATCACGGCTCAAGCATGGTACAATTCTCAAGCTGCAGCCCCCTTCGACAAGATGGGCCTGACCCTGGCACAGTTGTTCATGCATGAGTGCCCAAACTCTCGCTAGTTATCGAAAACTGCATCCTCATTGCACGACTGGTGAGTAAAAAAGGGAATAAAAGCCATGCTTTATCCCAGTAAAGCATTAGTGACTGGCTGCAAATGGGCCATCACTGCTTAATGGGAAGGAGTGTTGCTTTGGTTTTATCAGGCTGTTAGCCAATCATCTGTCATCTGCACACTGCCCCTGACTCTCCCCTCACAGGCTTGGCTTGCTGCTGGGGGCTGCCTGAGGCGGGCCCCACTCTCATTGGCACTCACATGCGCTGTGCAGCCGCTAATTGCAATTAACAAACTCTCTGTTGCTTTGCTATGGCTTTACCACAGCTTGGGCTACGGCATCGCCAGAACTCTGGAGCGCCTCCTCCCTGCTTGCCTCCACTGTGGCCCAGCAGGGTTGTTTTTCCGATTCATTTTAAGTTTGGGTCCTATTTTATTTTATTTTTTTGTGAAGACAAAAGTAACCTTAAACTTTCATTATCTCTTTCATTTGTCATTGACATTGTCTCTTTGCTACATCGCGGTTCAGAATTGCATTGTGTTCTGTGTTTTTGTGGTGTATTAGAGCGGTCTATCAGTGCTGTGTTGTACGTGTTTTTGTATTTACTATTTCTACCAGTAGAGTGTGTTGAAGATGTGTGCAGCTCCACCTCATCTGTATGTCTACGTGCCTGTACGAGCATATTAGGAACCCACAGCAGACAGCTAGCTATACAGCAAGCCAACTATAGAGCCACAACAGTCTCAAGGAGAACCTGCCCACTGTGTTCTGCATCTTCATCATAAGCTGCTTTCTAACTGCCAATAAACAATAGCAAAAGCTATCCAGCTAAACGAATCTTCGGTTCAAGCAGTATGAGCAGTATGTTTTAACAAGGATACAAAAACATGACAGCCAAACAGTGCCTTGACAAAGTATGGTGAGAGCAGTGAATATGTGTGAATGACTTAATTTATTGTGTCCAATCTAGTGGATTGATCATTAAAACTTTGATGAAATTTGCGAGAAAATGTGACTGCCTGTCTAAGAAAAGTGTGTAAAGTGTATTGTGAGACATTTCACGGCTTTGAAACATAAAGTATATGATAAATGTAAACAGAGTTGGCGGATTCTTATTTTGGGAAGCTATCCTCTGTGATAAATTATTTTAATTGTTTTATACATTTAAATATTTTTAATAATCATAAAACTACAAACAAAGGTTGTGATGTCACGAAAGGGGCGGAGGGGTGGACTTCCTGATATGGCTCATAGTTAGGAAGCACTTTGTGTGACCAATCACAGCGGACGGGGCGTGCCCGGAGGCTGGACGTGGGTGGAATAAATTAACACAGATTGATTTTGCAGGAAGAATAAATCAAATGAAATACAGCTGGAATAGGTGCAGATTCTGGAAAATCTAAAAGGTTTTCTTTGTGGGTTATTGTGTGTAGCTGCTCTATAGGAGCCCACAACTCAATATAAATGGTTGAAAAATGAACGTAATAGGTCCCCTTTCAATGTGTTCTACCTTTATGGAATTGCCATATATAAGAATATCAAAGGTTTAAAGTTTGGATTTTAAATAAAACAAGACACTAGGAAAGACACAGCCAATATGTCCAAATGTTATCTAGAAATCACCAAGATATTCACCTTGTTGTTGATCTTTGAAGAGGTCTCGGGATGTCTCCATAGAGTTCATGACACCAAAGCAGTGGGCACACCGACGTCCAACAGAGTCAAGTCTAATCCATGATGGAAAGAAACCATTTCTGATTGATGCAGCTTAAAGCCGGGGAATTCAAAGCAGGTTGGTTTATTGATGCCGCAGTAATATCTTGGAAAGGCCACACGCTCTGGGATGCCCACCACACACACACACACACACAGCCAAATGACCAATGCAGCTTTCGACGCATTTCAAGTCTTTGGCAGCCTCTCACAGCCGACGGACAGTGATGAAAAAGATGAAGATGGTGCAGGAGCAAAGGTGAAAATGCACTGAAATATGCAGGCTTGCCATGTTACTCCGGGGACTCATGCGAGACGTGTAAAAACAACATCACGGGCATGAAAATGACCAGCCCTCGGGCTCACAAGGTGGACCACAAAGACATCGCGGAGACGTTGACAACTGTAGAATTCACAACATTGCATGGCCCGTTATTGTAAAAAAAACTAAACAAGGCTTTGTGTGTTGCCGTTGGGCATGCTTTACTTCTTTGAGAAAAGAAAAGGTAGAGTACTATACATTACAGGAGGGACTTGAATGCAACTATGACAAGAAGGCCACACTCACAATCTGATAGCGTGATGGAGAAGAGTAGCGCAAGTTACACAGCATGCCTTGCAGTGTATTGCAATACCGCTGTAATCCTGCATGTATTTTGCTGCAAAGATGTTTATTTTGGTGTCTGTGTCGTGCAGCGAGCAGGTCGACTTGTGTGTCACGTGTGTTGACTTGATGTTGTTTTGGTTGACACCGTAATCAAGGTGGTTGTTTGACTAAATGGCCTTCTGTTTGTTTCCTCCGTCGGAGTATTTATCAAGGTACCAGCTGCAAATAAAGAGCACTCAAGCATGCCGAAGATTGCTTGTGACTATTTCCTGTGCAGCTCAAGCACAGCATGAGTGGCATTAAAGAATGAAAACAAGTTACATTTTTGGAGAGAACAGCAGTGTGTGAACTGTACACTCGAAAAAAAACTAAATCCGTGCTATACTCAATTCCATACATCCATTTTCTATGCTGCATGTCCTCATTATCCCAGCTGACTAGCCCCCACCCATCCACTTCTTATTAACTCATTCAATCCCAGCCATTTTTCAAAGCCGTCCATCTCGGTACCGGCAATTGACTGATTTTTCAAGGCTCAGAGAATATTGTGTTCTTGGGCTATATAGACGTTGTATAACAAAAGAAGGTTTAGGCTAGAAAAGTGTATGTATACCTCTTTCCTTTCCTCTAGGCAGTAGAACATAGGTAGGTAGATTTCAGCAAAATATCAGTTCTCACCAATAAAATGGAGGTTGCTGTGAAGCATGAATTTCAATGGCAGAGATGCATGCCGAGTTCTTATAAAATGTGGTCGTTTTTACATCTTAAAACTGCGAAAAGTGTGAGCTTTTCTATTGTGCAGTTCCATCATCACCACTTTGTGGAAAAGACGTATAAATACATAGTTTGGAGCGAGCGGTCGGGTTGACTATGCACATTCTGCTGAAGCAATTGCAGATGTATAACTCCCTTGGTAGAGCTCCTGGTTCTTAGTCTGGAGGATGGGAGTTCAACTCCACCATCAAGCTGACGTACCAAGCTACTTTATGTGGTACTACAAATAAAATTATATTACAGAAGACACCGTCCCCTCAGCTACTGTAATTGGAAACATTGATTTCAGATTGAGGCGGCACGGCGGTGGAGTGGTTAGCGCGCAGACCTCACAGCTAGGAGACCAGGGTTCAATTCCACCCTCTGAGTTTTGCATGTTCTGCCCGTGCATGCGTGGGTTTTCTCCGGGTACTCCGGTTTCCTCCCACATTCCAAAAACATGCTAGGTTAATTGGAGACTCCAAATTGTCCATAGGTATGAATGTGAGTGTGAATGGTTGTTTGTCTATATGTGCCCTGGGATTGGCTGGCCACCAGTCCAGGGTGGACCCCGCCTCTCGCCCCAAGACAGCTGGGATAGGCTCCAGCACCCCCGCGACCCTCGTGAGGAAAAAGCGGTAGAAAATGAATGAATGATTTCAGATTGAGTTATCGATCTAGTTATTCTATGTGATATCGGTATCAGCCAAGTTGAGTCCTGGATTACCGGGGTCAGCAGTATAAAACTGGACTGGAGCACCCATAGCTAATGTACAGTATTGTAGAATCTACAGTGCAATGACATTTTTTACAGTGCAATACAGTTTTTGTTGTTGTTTAGAAAATGATGAAAATGTCATTGCTTCACTTATCACAGTGGGAGCTGGAACCAATGAATTGTGATAAACAAGGGATTACTGTAATATAAAAAATCAAGCATACTTGAAAATATAAGGCATCTTTGATAAACCTTGAATATCATTTGAGTATCTCATTGCCGGGCCAAGTGACCTGGGTTTCGGTCACCAAAACATGGTCACCCAAAAACCTGGTGTCAAGCCAACCAGTGCAACAAAAGATCTGTTCCTAAAAAAGGAAGCACGAGCCAGAGTATCCCGGCTGGAAGCAGAGAAATGTATGAGAAATGATGATGACCACAGTCACATCTGGAACAATAGACTTGACAGATAACTTCCAGAGCTGAACATTTGCTTCTCAGATCAATCATCTGGAAGTAGCCATTTTTCTTCCCGCAGTCTAAGACATTTTGCACAGAAGGCAGAGAATATTGGATTCGCTATGCTTAGAACGACTGTATCATAAAGGGCCACTAATGACAATTTCCTGCTTCTGACATTTTTATAGTTACATCATTTTATGTTTCGCAAGTTGTTGGGGTGAGGGACTCGATGATGTCATCATCTAATTTCCATAATAATAAACATATTCAACGATATTGACTTGTTGGTGTAGGTTTGATTTTGTGCAGCAGTAGACGTGCTTGTGTGGGGAAGGGAGTATCCAGCATGCCTTGCGGGCGTTTTTTAAATAACAATTACATTTAAAGTTTAATTGAATTGTTTTCTTTTATGACCGTCTGTGTTGTTAGGCTAGTTGTTGTTTGTAGACCATCATCCTTAAGCAATCTGAATTACCTTTGACTATGTAGAGTTAGGATGCCATCTATTGGTATACAGTCCTACTATAATAGTGACAAATATGATGCAACAAGTAGGTTACCATAATTTAATGGGTAAATGGAAATGTATGGGAGATACTGTGTTTTTTATTCCATTTTTGAAGGAAAAGTCAAGCAACTTCTACATGAGGAAATTGCACGTGAAAGAGAGACCATGTTCATTTATTAATTTTACAATCTATTAAATGAGTATTTAAGACAAATACAATATGAACTGGGCTGCACGGCGGATGAGTGGTAAGCGTGCAGGCCACACAGCTAGGAGACCCGAGTTCGCATCTCTGTGTGGAGTTTGCATGTTCTCCCCGTGCATGCGATTTTCTCCGGGTACTCCGGTTTCCTCCCACATTCCAAAAACATGCTAGGTTAATTAGCCACTCCAAATTGTCCATAGGTATGAATGTGCCCTGGGATTGGCTGGCCACCAGTCCAGGGTGTACCCCAGCATCCCCCCCTCATGAATGAACAATATGCATTATGATTAATAGAAAAGTGCCAATACAAACGATACTAATATGATCCGATGCGGCATTGGATTCAACCCAAATATTGAGACATTAATATTAAAGAGTGTGGTATGTAAACAGTAAAAAAGTGGAGTATTACACCATGATGTAAACAAAATGGCCAAGCTGGCGTTATTTACCGTGGATAAAGGACGATACAAATATTTAAAAAATCTCTCTATCATATTTTTTATGTCCAAATAAAGAAACAAGGTGAAATGAATATTTATTCACGCCTTTTCACTGTATAATATGGACACAAGGAAAGCGGAGGTTAATACAGGGGAAGTTGACACAAGTATTTGCTTCTATTTCTATAACTCGGCCATTTTGGAGTAGTGTGAATAAAGCGGCATTGTGTCTCGCCAGGAAGGGTGATGGGACATCCTCCGCTGTGCACACTTCATTAAAATTTCCATTTCTGAAGCAGCAGGACTCCCCGACACCCACAGAACCCGGTGTGTATGTGTACGTACTGTACACGCGTATTTGTGCAGCTGCTTGAAAATGAATTAACACTGACCCGCAGGACTGCGTGTGGTAATGACGACTGCAAATGATTATGAATATGGACAAATGCATTATTGTGACTCCCGTTGCCTATTCATGGGAGCACAGATCACTGCTGAAAGCACAGCCAGCCAACACGGCTGCTGTCCATCTATCTGCCACTCTCACTTCCTTTCACTCTTTTATTTAGTAGCAGGGAAAATGCTTCTGCTAAAGTCAGCGGTTATGGAAGAGGCACGGATTGGAGCTTATGATGCTTCAGACAACATCTCGGCTATTACCAGCCAGGCCGAGGCAATTAACCTGCCTCGTATGTTTCACGTGCTGCCAAAAAAGACGAGGTAATCTCGCCCAAACTTTACGCCGCTAACTTCATTAGTGCTGCTCAAAGTGAAAAAGTTGAGCTCAAATGGCGCTATTTAATGCCTTCCCCTTTCCAATTAGTCACTGCCATCTTAAATCTGAATGAGTTCTGAACCAATGAGCTGATTACTTATGCAAATGAGTGGAAAGCCCTCATAATGCTGTCAACAGAAGTAAATTGCTTTAACAAAGCAGAGTCTATCCTGCTTGGCCAAACAAAGATAAAGAACACTCCAGAGACGTTTACATTTGGAACAAGACCGAACGACAGCCGTTCATAAATGAAATACTTGAGAAAATTGTTCACTCTTATCACAGTTGTTTTGGTTTCCTTGAACTCAAGTGTGAACGAAATACAGACTGATCGGTATTAAAATGACGGCAAAAAGCTTGGAAAAAACTAGCATCCTCATAACACTTTTGATGCTTTAACATTGAGGGCTCTAATTTTGTGGCGCAGCGCAAGGTGGCGCAGTGTGGCGTACCCCACATAGTGGTAATTATGTCCAGCGCACCGCTGTACGTAGACAATTTGGTAATTTGCTAGACTGTGCTGCGCTGAGATGAGCATGGCGGCGCACCAGGGGAAGTGTCCACATGTTGAACAACATGCCAAAGGTGCGCTGATAGCTCGCCAGCTCCAACCTTGTCTATATTTGGCGCAGGTGAAGCGCACCCTGCACAGTGGTAAGTTGGCTGATGAGCGTCACCAAAACCTCACAGGCAGGTTTTTCAGAGTGTCGGGCAAATTCCAGTTGGATTTCCCGTTGTCATCAAATATCCTACATCCCAATCGTAACCACCAACCAACCAACGTTTTACTAATCTTTGTTTAGCGGCGTCATTTGCTCATTTGCATACTAACGGTGATTGGATGTTTTTTTTTGGGGGGGGGGCAAATATATGAAACATTACAGTGCATTTCTTACATCAATCAACATATAACTTTCCATTATTTACATTTGTATTCAACTATCTGATCACAAGCCCAAAAGGAGTAGGCTGAAGCAAAAGCTTATAAATAACCCCTTTTTGCAAGATATAATCATGTTCATACCACAGTCTTGTTTTCCCCGTTATTATTATCATTGTAATATTATTATTGTTATTATCATTATCATTATTGTTATAATCTTTATCATTATTACCATTATTATTGTTATTATTATGACCATTATAATATACCATTATAATCATCATTAATATTATAATTTTCATCATTATTGTTGTAACAATTTTTGGATTTTTTTTAATTATTTAATTTTACTGAGGGGGGCGGGGGGGTCGAAGGGTGAAGACACGCATATTTCATTGTCACTCTCACACGGAATGGCAAAGAAAGACACTTGTCACAAATGAGCCAAAAATATTGCGATTGTTTTGAAATCAGCACAAATGATTTGAAGCGTGTGATCAAAAGTTGTGTTGCGGAAGACAGACGCAGCACGTCTACATGCAAACAGCTCTATAAATAAACCAACACAGGAGGGGCGCAAAGGGAAGATGAAAGTGGAATAAAGCACATGTAGAGGAAGTGGAATGCACCTGTTTTTTTTGCTGTAACATTTTACTGATTTGGATGACTTCTATCGTCACGTTTGGGCTCAACTTTTTCAAGTCACCACAGCAAAGGAATCAAATTAACACAATCAAATCACATTACCATAACCACTTATACGCTACAGCAAAATGAAAAGTCAACATGGAAGATGTGCTTAGCACCTTTACTCCACACCAAAGTGGTTAGGGGTTTCAATTTTGCCCAATTTTTTTTCTGTTTGTGTGTTTTTCCTGTCCTTTTGAGGGTTTACTCATAACAAAGTGTCTTCAATCAGCAAAACTCATCAGGGTAGATTGAACTTGGTACCGCAAAGGTGTGGAACAGACTGAAGAAACATACTATAATGCCGCAAATTGTACTTCCACCTTAAGGGTTACTTTAGTTAGCGATAAAAATATCCACTTCATGTTTTTCTTTGTCTGTTTGTTTATTTAGACCAAATCTAAAGAGCTTGTTGTGACGTTGGGAGTGTGCATGAATGCACCTCACAGGCGCCTAGCAACAATAGCGAAGTGTCGTTGCCAGGATGAGCGGACTGGAGATGAGTTTGTGAGTTGGAGATACATACATGCTGTTGGAAATGCACCGCTGTTGATGTGTCAGAATAAAAGTATTACAGAGCAGCAGACTGTCTGACTCTGTGGGGGGGGGGGGGGGGGGGGCATTGTTGCTGCTGTCATAACAGAGAGGTATGGGTTGCCATTATGCGCAGGTAATAACACTAAAAATGTTAACGTCCATCCATCTTATTCTCACTGGGGTCTGACTCACTAGAGTCTGAGAGGCGGGGTACACCCTGGACTGGTCGCCAGGGCACATATGCAACATTCATACCTATGGACAATTTAGAGTCTCCAATTACACAAAGTACAAAAAGCACAAAATTATGACTAAGGCCTTGTCCACAAGTAGTTGGGAATCTCATAAAAACAAAGTTATTATTCCACGATTTGGCCTACCACCCCAACAAGGCCGCAGACATCTGGCACCGAAAACAAAGGTTTTCTAAACCTCTGTCCAAAGTGTGGATTTGGAGCAAAAATCCCATCATGTGATTGGGCATGAACGCAAATACGCATTTCCAAACTGCGACAAAATATGCTGTGACATCACACACGCAACATGTGTTTACATCAGAAACAACATGGACGCCCGTAGAGCTGTGTTGGTTGGTGCTATTGACGCTTTTTGTTCGCTTGTTTTTGCAAGCCCAAATACTGCTTCATGTTGAGGTGAAGAAGCACTTTGAGGTCGGCCACTTTCCCTCGAATAAACATTCCACGGCCAAGGCATCTTCCTTGATGCTGATATTGGGCCAGACCAGGACGCACCGCCAGCTGGTGGGCCAACTTTGAGAAGGAAGTCGTCCTCGAGGAGGAACGGCACGAAAATTTCAGAATGTCACGGTCCTTGCTTTTGTTGTCAGTGTTATTAGCATTTATTATATATTTTTACAAGGTTGTGTGGACACCGTTTTTTCATAAAAGGAGAGGGGGAAATATTTTTTTAAATACCCTGCTATGTGTGAACACGGCCCTAGTTTCTCTGTATATTGCTAAGGATATGAATCCTCATGTTGAGATATTTATAACAAATTCCACAGATATATATTTTTTTAAATAAAGCGATAGGAAAAAAACATCTAAAGCGTGGCATTTTCCCCTCCATCTTCCACTGCTCAGTTGTTTGGTTATGACAGCACCGAGGCTTCCTTTATCCTCCAAAATGGTGTGAGGATTAGTGGCAAAAACAGAGCACAGAAGAGGAATTCAGCATATCAATTACAGCATTTCCATTTCATTCACGTGTCATCTTCATTCCAATTTTACAGACCCCTCATATTATATTTCATGTACAGCAGCTTTTGATGAAGAAGTGTGTTGATGCAGAGAATGACGAGACACTGGAAAAGGAAAGTTGGGGAAGGTGATAACAGAGGTCATCACGTTGGACATAGTTATTGTTATTATTTTCAGACATAGAACACAGCTTGTAGTATATGTGATTGAATATGACTGACAGTAAATGATTGGGCTTTATGACATTTAATTCAATGTTCCCAAAAACAAGCAGTGTAAGAACACCAGTGACTGACACCAACAAGACCATCATATATAAAACGTAATAGGCTTGCTTATACAGTACATCCCAGTCTATTATTTATTTGTATTATGTGTGGGTTTTCTCAGGATAAAAGATAGACGGATACAAATACTGTACCTTATCTGAATACTATAAGCTCCCTCTCAGCAGTCAGCACGCTACTATGCCCCCTATGTGAGCTATAGGATCAGAGCTTTTTGATTCACTTAAGGACACTTAAGTTGCAGGCAAGATTCTGGTCGATAGGTGACCGTCTGGACACGAGATAACAAAAACCAAAGAATACACGCATTAAAAGAGGCTTGGTGATAACTCCGATAGTAGACATTATAATGTTTATTTTCTGTGTATTATTTTTCTCTCCAGCGGAGAGCCGGGATGAATTGTAGGGATGTGTCAAGAAGGGCGTGCAGCTTAAAAACAAATCACACCGGGGACTCGCTGCTGCGACCCCTGATAGAAAAAGCTCAAAGACAACTACCGCACTCGTAGGTCGTAATAATGATAGGCATTATCTGGGAAAGTTGGATCATATGCCAGCTGTTATAAATGCATTGCATTGAGCAAAGACATTAGACAGTGTTAAAACTACTCGAGGTAAGCATCAGGAGATGACTATATATACGGGCTTCATAACTGTTTATCCTTGTGGCATACATCAGTTTTACTGAATCTGACATGATGTCAACATATATTGTCATTTTTTAATTCAATTTAATCTGAGGAGTGCACCATATTTTTCCAGTCATACCAGTTTCCTAGCAATAAGGTTTCTATCTAAACATAATCAGATCCCCATACCTCTCCCCTCTGATTTTTAATTTTGGAGGGCACTTGAAGGCCACGGTGCATCAGGTGAAGATACGAGACATAAATGAAGTCAAGGAACGTACCAAACGCCATCACAAGCAGAACTTCAACTGTGCCAATGCAAGTTCATCAACAGTGGAAAACTCATATAAAACAATGATAATCATAAAGAGCACATTATACTAATTGTTTCTGTATATGGAAATTTACAGCCCACACTGTATTACTATTTACTAACGATGTACACGCAAAAATCTCATTCTAAAATAAATGTTTTTGTCCACGTCTAGAATGCTGACTATGACATCCTTGATCAACCAGACGGAAAAGTCAGGCCTGCGTTGGTCTTTCAAAGCCATAATGTGCATCTTTGACCACTTGAAGGCACTGTTGGCTTACCTTTCCCCTCATCTACCTTTGCAACCAAATGGCTGTTTATGCTCTCATTGATTTATGATGGGCTTTTTTTCCCACCACGACGGCGTTTAGTGAAAGAGACTTCCTTCCTGAAACATTTTTGTTGAAAGTTATTGATCATAAATCAGATTTTACATGACCAATTTTTTCTACAAATATAATTTAAAGACTCGTAGACAGTTTTAAGTTTAAGTTTTCAGAAGTTTGTGTCTGCCTCTCATCATGCCAAGCCACCAATTATGCTGCACCTTTTCTATGCCCAAGAAGCCATAGTCTCAAACTTTTGATCATCTGATGAAGAGACTATTTCAGTTTAAAGCTTGTTTCCAATAAGTTGCATACCGTGCCACAGCGAGCTGCTACGCGCCAATCACGTAATCTTTGGCGCAAACTGGCACCAATTGGCACCGGCCCAGTGGACTCCTCGCATCATTGGCGCAACTTGGCTCGCTCCATTACATTCCAGTGGATTCCAATCGGTGGATTGTTTGCAACATTTGGTTCCACTTGGTGGCCGATTGCTTGATGCAATCGACACGGCAAAGATTTTAAACATTTTTTAAAAAATTGAAATTAACGTAAATTTTTGCCGCCATTACGGACCAACATGAGCCAGTTGGGAGGCAGTTTGAGCCACTGCACACCACTAGGCCCCTTATTGGTGACACTAGGCGCCACAGCAAATTGCATTGGCGTGAACTGTTACCCACTGGCCCCGGTGGACTCCTACCATAAGTCCCCGTAAGGTCATCCAGGTTTATTATGATCCTTGCTAGGATGAATCTCTATAAACAAGAACACAGAACCGCCAATAGTTGAAGTGGAGCCGCATTCCTGCGGATGATC
This sequence comes from Doryrhamphus excisus, assembly GCF_030265055.1. Lineage (NCBI taxonomy): Eukaryota > Metazoa > Chordata > Actinopteri > Syngnathiformes > Syngnathidae > Doryrhamphus > Doryrhamphus excisus. Next base: position 16,026,128 of record NC_080473.1, on the reverse strand, counting down.
CCGTGTTCCATTCTCCCTCCTGCAACACAATACGCACACTAAATAAATTGGACCACCAGCACAGGCACAATAGTGCAAGGTAACAAGCATTGATCATAGTTCTGGCCTCGCACAACTCCAAAACCCCCTGCACTCTGCTACGGCGATGTTGCCTCCAAATGATCACTCCCTGTTATGGCACAGAAGGAGCCATCCACCATAAGAACAGCGAAACATCACGTTGGCGCTGCAAGCGACACATGAAGGTGTCATCTGTCAATGCAGTAGCACTTTTAAAATATCCCCCATAATCTGTGCGATGGTTCCAGTTCTTAAAATAGCACGAGACATTTAGAAGAAGGTAGGGAAGGAAAAAAGGAAAGGAATGGAAAGATGAGAGCAAAAAGCAGGAAAAATGACTGCAGTCGCGCTGGTATAGAAGACCCCTATTTGTGCAATGGAGGGAGAAATATTGGCCAGTGCTGCCCTGTACCATTTGTCCTAGTCAGGTTCTTAAATAGATTCGGGATCAATTATTCATAGGGCCCATAACTGGCAATAAATGTTAGCCGCGACAGTGCAGCCAGTAAAGAAAGGTTAGAAGCCGTGATGAAAGGCTAAAACACTCGACAAAACAGCCCATAAACCGAATATGTTTGGACCTCATTTAAAAAAAATAATATAAGGAGAGCGGATAGATGTTGGACATGCATACAGGTGGTCCGTACGAGTTCCGTTACAGAATCGCCGGATCTTATACCTGCTAAATTAGCACCAAATTAACTCACTCAGACTGTACACATGCAGGATAAAATGCATAAAACATGATAATGTTTGTATGTGAGGCACAGAGGTTCTAGCATGGATGGGAACCGGGACTAAAATTCCGATTTTCATGGGATCGTTTTTAATTTTTTTTTTTCTTTTTTTAATTAGTTTCCATCATTGAGTTAAATATTTCCAAAATCTCCATCTGGAATTCCAGTCCCGTTTGGAGTCTTTGTATCCACTTTTAAATTAGACAAATTTAGCTAAGCTTATATTCATCCAAAATGCTGTACCAATTAGAAAAATGTAAAAACATGCTCATTAAAACATGGAAATGCGTGCATTGATATTGGACCGCTTTGTTGGTCCTGCTCCATTTACACAGATGGCAACAGACGAGCCGTCAGTCAATCTTCCTTTTATTTGCGATGCCAGTGCCGCGTCTTCCAAATACGACACTTTTCCCCCCCCAATGTTTCCACCTCCATTTTCGTGAAAGCCCGCTTCCATCTTCATCCTGGTCGTGTTCCCGCCAGCCGTAATTCCAATGCAATCAAGGGTCTTTAAATATGGACGCCACATTCATGAGCTGCTTGCGTATGCATACTTCTCCTCAAGGTGGAATCTATCAACCATGAATTGCGTCATTGTGTGCGTACGCCACTTTTTATCGGTCTGAATATTTTTGGTCATATGCACATTTTGGGTTTCTGGTGCACGCAGACTTTGAGTCAGATTTCCACTGTGTCGTGTGAAAAACCATGTAGGAATTCCTTGTCATGCCAGTAACATTGGAAGCCATCAGGCACATCAAGGTTACATTTTTTTTCTCATCAGAAACAGAAACTTGTTTCCACATTTCAATGTTTGATGCTCTTGTGCAAATTCCAAATGGGCAATTTTGTGGCGATGAAGGCGATGAGGCCTTTGAAGACATTCAAATCCTTCTCGCGTTCAAAGACGGAATACCTGACAAAAAAATTCATTGAATCTAAATGTTTGCTAAGATTTTGGCTTTTAAAGGCTGTGGTCTCAAACTTTCGATCATCTGATGAAGAGACTATTTCGGTTTAAAGCTTGCTTCCAATAAGTTGCATACCGTGCCACAGTGAGCCACTACGCGCCAATCACATGATCTTTGGCGCCAACTGGCACCGGCCCAGTGGACTCCTCGCATCATTGGCGCAACTTGGCTCGCTACATTACATTCCAGTGGATTCCAATAGGTGGATTTTTTGCACCATTTGGTTCCGCTTGGTGGCCGATTGCTTGATGCAATTGGCGCGACAAAGATTTTAAACATTTTGAAATTTTCTTGCCGCTCACCTAAATTTTTGCCGCCATTACGAACCAACACGAGCCAGTGGATGAGGCAGTTTGAGCCACTGCACGCCACTAGGCACCTAATTGGTGACACTAGGGGCCACAGCAAATTGCATTGGCGTGAACTGGCGTGAACTGGCGTGAACTGGCGTGAACTGGCGCCGGTGGACTCTTAGCATCATTGGTGCAACTTGGCTCGCTCCATTACATTCCAGTAGATTCCAATAGGTGGATTGTTTGCAACATTTGGTTCCGCTTGGTGGACACTTAATGCTGATTGCTTGATCCAATCGGCACAATAAAGATTTTAGACATTTTGACATTTTCTTATCGCTAAGCAAAATTTTTGCCGCCATTACGAACCAACACAAGACAGTTGGGAAGCAGTTTGAGCCACTGCACGCCACTAGGCACCTTATTGGTGACACTAGGCGCCACAGCAAATTGCATTGGACTGTGAACTGGTACCAACTGGCGCCGGCCCAGTGGACTCCTAGCATAAGATCCAACAGTGCAAAATGTAAATTCTTGTAATTTTTCAACCGGTCTTGATCATAAGTACTATGTATTTGTGCAGTAACTAAATGGTGACCAGTCCAAGGTGTACCCCGCCTCTCACCTAAAGTCAATGAGAAAATAAAGAAACTGCAGTAAGATAAAATAACGTTTGAGTGTGTACATCATGATTTCACACATCTGCCTAGGAAGCCTATTTCATGCATAATGCAACTATTTCCCTTTTCTTCCTAATGTTTATACATTTTCTTGAACTAGGAAATTGAACCACAACCAATCAGCCAGCATTTAATGTATGCGTGGAAGAATAACGACCGAAAACAAGCCCTATTGCTGAACACCCCTACGCCAAACCTCCGTCAAAAGGTTTTTTTTTTTTGCATGTCATCGGAGACACAGAGACACAAGCCGAGGGAGTGAATGATCATCCAGAGACCATTCTAATGATAATTGGCAGAAGGTATGCCAGACACTCTCTGATGAACATGGAAACACTCCACTGTGCATCTCCAAATGGCTTCAGCGAGCTAATGGTGCTGTGGGGGGAAAATGAGCTCACATAAGGCCAGGGTAATGTAGCTTCAAGCTCGGCTCATTTTCTCCCAACGAAAGAGATCATCTGGACCCCCAGAGGGACTGCGGGATTAAAAGCCTCACAAGCAGAAAGGCCAAATAAGTAAAAATAATCATAATAATTGGCATGAACCCGGACCGCATTACACATACTCACAAGGAATATACCATAACAGGATGCAATGTATTGAGCTTTTCCCTTATCTTCAGATAACAATGGAAAATTGCAAAATTGGATGGGATCATTCACAAGGCGCTGCAAACAGACACACAAACAGAACCACATGACACACCGTACTACAGTAGAAGAAGAGAGAACCCATGCACACAAGTACGCTGTGTTACAGTTTCCAAAACTCATCTATAGACTTACCAAAGTGGAAGTGCTTCTGCAAGTCATTTTGGAGAAAAAGACAACGAAAAATCCTGAGAATGTTGACTGAGGTGAGTCATGTCAGTCAAAATATTGACCTTGAAGCTCATTGGTCGCGGCGGGACAATGACGTCATAATTTTCATCAAACAGCAGTTTCAGATTTTTCCACTCCAGTTCTGAGTGAAGAGAGAAAATAGGGCAGGGCGACATGGACCAAAACTCATATCCCGATATATTTAGGTAGAATTACAATTTCTTTTACCATAAACTGAATTTAGACAAAAGTCAAAGCCAAATATGTGTGCAAAGTTTTATTAAAATGTAAACAATCTTATCAAAAAATAGCCACTGAATGAAAATAGGGCTGGACGACATGGACCAAAACTCATATCCCGATATATTTAGGGTAGAATATCGATATATGATATATAACTGTTTTTTTTTTCCATAAACTGAATTTAGACAGAAGTCAAAGCCAAATATGTGTGCAAAGTTTTATTAAAATGTAAACAATCTTATCAAAAAATAGCCACTGAATGAAAATAGGGCTGGGTGACAAGGACCAAAACTCATATCCTGATATATTTAGGTAGAATAGCCATATATGATATACATCTCCATATTTTTTTCACCATAAACTGAATTTAGACAAAAGTCAAAGCCAAATATGTGTGCAAAGTTTTATTAAAATGTAAACAATCTTGTGGGAAAATAACCACTGAAATAAAATAGTATATTCTCTTTAAAAAACTTCAATATAATGTTCAATCTTCAGTGCCATTGTTAGCGCCGTTAGCTCTTCCATCTCACGATCCCCATGACGACAGACGGTAAACATGCTTCATGCTGTCTATATACAACAACCTTTATACTGTCTTTTTCGTTGTTCACTTCCGCTATGCAGCCTCTCCACCCACATATCTCCGCAGGTACATCTGATCATTCGACGTAGCGAAGGGATACTCAAAGCTAACAGCTGCTCCTGAGTGTAATAACATGAACATCCATAGCTACACACTTGCTTAAACAATAAGGAATTAATAATTAATGCACTATTAAACACTCAAAACGCCACATGAGATACAGAGCTGCCTTAAATAGATTGCACTCGGGTGGCGCCATATTGAAACATGAGACATATGCATCAAATCCAGTCTATATCTACATGAACCATATTGATTTTCATATCATGCTTAGATAGCCCATTAAATTCAATAATGGTTCTTTTTTTTATAAGATTTCTGGCATTTGCAACTTTGTTTGGATTGTGGTGTTTTGTTTGGGCACTGGATTATGTAGAATTTTACTTTATATTCTATATTGTACAATAACCAAAAGAGTGTACAAAAACCAAGGCAACATTTCGAACCAAAACCGAATCATCCAAAAGTCAGGTGTCGGAATCTGTGATCCGAGGGTCCATCACATAAGGAATTCACGGTAAATAGTTCAGCACATGCATCACCTTTTAAAAATAACATCCCAGCCAGTGTCCCACTAACACCAAAACACGGCAGTGGGAACGGGGCAAAGTAATCTTTCTCCTCCATCTCCTCTCCGTGACGTGCATGGCCCCGTGCACGCTGCGGAATGTGAATCTGGGCACCCTTTCCCCGGCTGATCCCTTAGGACCCGCAGCCCTTTCCCGCTCCACATTGGAAGCCCCATGCATAATGCATCACCATCCAGGCCAATTTCAGAGCAGAGAAGCAAAAAATAGAGAGAAACTCTTCCCAGGTTCCTGCAATCAGTCCCGCGGTTTCTGTGGAAAAGGAGGTCTCGTCGCGACCGAACAGAATTACCGAGAAGAAAACATGAAATATTTAGCATCGTCACCCACTCACATCCCATCTCAAACTTCCTGAGGGTGAAGTTTTGAGAATAAAATGTAAGACGGCGATGAGCTTCGTTCCTCTTTTCTCAACGTGATCATGACAATGCTGCTGTGTTTTGGGGGTACATGAGGGGGAGGGGGGGCACGTTACATCGTTGGAGGTCAAGATGGCATCGCTCATCCTGAGGGAACGGGATGGCGCATTTGTGTTGTGATTTGTATTGCTTATAAGCATTGAGACCAGGGGTCTCAGATGGAGGCTGGCCAAGGTTTGATCAAAGCCATCACGTTGCCGAGAGATGATGGTCACGCAAGCTGAGGCGTTTAACATGCATAACTCCACAAACAACCACAGGCAAAAAGCACATTCATATTACTCATCACAAGATACTGACACATCAAATATGCTACAACTTTAACGCTACGACAAGGAAAGAATACACAATAAATGCAACACTTGATAGACTTCGTTTTTTAGGCCAAATAATGCTGCACTACCATTATTAGCATGCAGGCCACACAGCTAGGAGACCCGGGTTTGATTCCCTGCTCGGGCATCTCTGTGTGGAGTTTGCATGTTCTCCCCGTGCATGCGTGGGTTTTCTCCGGGTACTCCGGTTTCCTCCCACATTCCAAAAACCTGCTAGGTTAATTAGCCACTCCAAATTGTCCATAGGTATGAATGTGAGTGTGAATGGTTGTTTGTCTATATGTGCCCTGTGATTGGCTGGCCACCAGTCCAGGGTGTACCCCACCTCTCAGCTGACAGCTGGGATAGGCTCCAGCACCCCCACGACCCTTGTGAAGATATGCGGTAGAAAATGAATGAATGAATGAAATACAAATACCGATCTTAATTAGACAAAAAAGGTTCAATCTGATTGTGTTTATTATTTGTACATTTTCTCCAATTTATAGTATATTAGTATATAGTACTTATTTATAATAACACTATGCCATTGATTGGCTGGCAAGGACAAGTACAGCCTCAGTAATACATTTAGAATATTGCTTTTATGGGACTGCATTTGCGTATGTGTGTGTGTTTAATGGGCATGTCCATCTATGAATGAGTATATTAATATGACTATGAATATGACTACATGATATGGATGGGGTGAGATGCATTTCTGGGGTATAAACATATAAAGTGTAACTCCATACCAAGGGTAGTATTAGTACCAGATCCATACTAATGTCATGAGATCGATATTTTTTGTTGTGTTGTTGTAGTAGTATATGATATTTTTTACAAATACATAGAATTAGTTATTGGAGTTAGGAAGACTATGGCAGCAAAATGCCAAAATATTTGAATGAAAGCCAGTATTTCCAATTGCATGTAATACAAGGGAATAATTGTAATCATTTGTTGTTGTTACGTTGTTACATTATCTAATATTGTTGTATTTACCGTGTGTATTGTTAAATTCCTCACAAATAAGCCTGTTTTGTTTTGTTTCTAAATCGCAAAATCATTCACTTGGTTTTAAAAAAAATCCAATATCCGTAGCTGCAATATTTGACTTGTACCGATGTATCGTATGGATCCAAGTGATCAAGCAAAACATTTGTTGTGGTACAGAACATTTGTTTTCCATGTGAAATAGAAGAGCTTCCTGTAAATGGGGTGTAATTTGCTGTACTTCTGTGCCACATATACTCCATGTTTCATCTCGCCCTAATGGATATGAAACATATGATATGTAATACCATATTTGCTCCCCAAAAAGCGCTTCCATAAGGAAGATAAAAGGCGACGTTATTAACTTGCGTGGGAACACGGTGGAACATCAAAGCACACATGACAATACAAGACAAATCCATGGAGTCACCGAGTTAAAGTTCCTTCAGAGCGAAGAGCATATCTGTCATTTGTCTCGTTTGAGAACATTTATTAATGTAACCATTTGATGCGATGGTTCACAGGGAGGGAGAATGAGATGGGGTGGGGGGGGCAGCAAGGCCATTGGAAGAGCTAATGTGCAGCTTTGAATGCCATGCTAATGAAGCAAATTGAATCATGCAGGATATTGGAAGTGTATCACGGGGAGTGGCGCAACATGCATTGCACAATGTCGCTCTGATGAAAGATTAAACTGAGATGGAGGGATTAAAAAAAAAGAGGAAGACATGGAACACGGAAGGAAATAAAGTGTATTTCATGCATGTATGAGGTGGAGTGTTTTGAAGTGATGATGTCAGTGTGCAAGGGGATGAAGTTTGGGAGGTGCCATTAGCAGGGGTGCTGCCAGGGATGTTAATGTCCTAACTTTTACCCCCCACATAGCAACCCTGGCCATTGGGGCAGAATTAAAAATGAAACTACTCACATGCATTATTCAAAGTAGCCTTTTTTTTCTGATTTTTTGTCACTACATACAACAGGGGTCTCAAACTCAATTTACTTGGGGGCCACTGGAGCTAGGGTCTGGGTGAGACTGGGCCACATCAGGTTTTCAAAAAAAAAATGCATTTATTAAAAACAGAAAAATATACAAACTATTTCAGTGCTTTGGTTCTGATTTTCTACAATAAAAGCTCTGATAAAACATTCCACTGTTCTCAAATATCTTATTTATTTTTCTGCACAAAATAAGATGAAAAATAAACAAATCAAGAATAAAGAAAATCAATCAATCAGTAATAAATATAATAATAATAATAAAACGGCAAATAATAAAAACTTAAGAAACCACATATAGTTGGTGGGTAGACAAATGATTTTTTCAGATTAAAATGAACAAAGCATTATTAGATTCCTGTAGACATGACAAAACACGACTATAGTCACATTTATACTTTTATTTACAACATATTGCGCAACTGCAGGGTCTTGAGACACATGCTAACTCGCAAACTAGAGATCTAGCGACCTAAACGGTAGCCTCCAAGTTATTTCCTTTAAACTTAAATAGCCAAAAACTTACCACTTCCACACGGATAGGGAGGATAACTATTAACAGTTATTTAACCTTTAACATGAACATGAATCAAACGTAATAATTTTTTCTGGGTACATGATACCATACAGCATCCATATCAAACTTGCGCGGGCCGTACCAACATTAAACTTTCATATCAAGGCGGGGGCCTCAAACTAATGTCCTGCAGGCCACATTTGGCCCTCGGGCCGCGTGTTTGAGACCCCTGACATACAATATGAGTGTATTTGCATGGGTAAACTCCTATTATTGATATAAAGACAACATTTCCAGGCTACTGTGGTCTCATGTGAGTTGGCCTGACCGCACTGAACAGATTTCCTTTCCACATGTCGGCCCTTAGTTTGCAGATGGTTTTCTGTCATCAGATCACAGGATAACATGTGGTGCTGTTTGACTCCCAGCTCTGCTTCCTCCAGCTGGGTGACTTTACTCATGTGTAGCAACGTTGCCCCCCTGTGGTGAAGTTGAAACACTCGAGCATGAATTCAAATCCACTGCAGTGAGGTTGCCAAAACCCCAAATGTTCTGTCAAAGAACGCTAATAATATAAATAGCTAACAGCCACAATGCAGATGTATGTATCAAAGTGCATATGGTAATGTAGGATGGACTTTTCCAAGCTGTTGGTTGGATTTAAGTGAGTCCTACTGGGTTTCTAATGTAGAACATGTACATGACATAAGTGTTTAGTGATATATTGATGAGTAGCAGCTCTTTAAAATCCATTCTGTAACTGCAAACCAGTAAAGGAATTTTGAATGTATGTACTATTTACAGTATTTGCCCCAACATCTTTTGGCCAGCAGCACTTTAGTGCTACCCGGTCCGTTACTAACCAACACTAGTGCACTACTGCTAATAGAAAGAAGAGCAAAGCAACATTGTCCAGATGACCATTGTCCTTCCCTGGAGGAAATGAGGTCACTTTTACAACATCACGCTTGGGTGAAAGTGCAATTGCAGATCATTCATCCTGCGGTATCTACTCTGATAAAGATGGTTAACCTTTGACCTTCCACATGCACTAATCAGCTCATCAGCAGAAACTCAAACTGCTATCGCGGTCGCTGTGGGAATTCAGCTCTTCTTTTACCTCACAATTGGCAATGGGGGTTTTTGTTGCTAAAAATATGTTTGAAATTACACTATGGGACAATGGGGAAATACTATTGATCGGTAAAAAATTAATACATTTTGTAATAATCTGTAATTGTGTGTCTCCCAGTAATTATCCATGAGCCATACCTTATGTGTTGTGCAACTCTGATTGTGCTAGGTGAGTGTTCTGAAGGTCCTGATGGGAAGTTATTGGACTGACAATGCACTTAGACTGTATAATAGACAACAATACATAAAACAAATACAGATACCAATCTTAATTAGACAAAAAAATTTCCAATCTGATTGTGTTTATTATTTGTACATTTTCTACAAATTATAGTATATTAGTATATAGTACTTATTTATAATAACACTATGTCAACAAAACATGACACAACCAAATATAAATTAAAATGTGCAAAGCTAAAATAAAAAGCAGCATTCAGGTAACATTTTTTTGGTGCTAATTTTTACTGAAGATTGTTTTGTTTTTGTTTCCTACTGCTCATTTTCCTCCCCCATTCCAAAAACATGCTAGGTTAATTGGCCACTCCAAATTGTCCATAGGTATGAATGTGAGTGTGAATGGTTGTTTGTCTATATGTGCCCTGTGATTGGCTGGCCACCAGTCCAGGGTGTACCCCGCCTCTCGCCTGAAAACAGCTGGGATAGGCTCCAGCACCCCCCGCGACCCCCGTGAGGAAAAAGTGGTAGAAATGAATGAATGAATGAAATATAAATACCAATCTTAATTAGACAAAAAGGTCCAATCTGATTGTGTTTATTATTTGTATATTGTCTACAATTTATAGTATATTAGTATATAGTACTTTTTACAATATATTTTTTTTATATTTTTTATTTATAATAACACTATGTCAACAAAACATGACACAACCAAATATAAATTAAAATGTGCAAAGCGAAAACAAAAAGCAGCTTTCGGGTAAGGTTTTTTTTTTTTTGCTAGTTTTTACTGAAAATTGTCTTGTTTTTGTTTCCTGCTGCTCATTTTCCTCCCCCTTCTTCTTAGAGTCACTACAGCACCATACATTTAACCAATCATGTGTGACTTTAACAGACAAAAGAGACGAGAAATAAACAGCTTCTTCGCTTCTGCACTGCAGCCTTGCTTCTTGTTTTGTGTTTTTTGGCTACATTGGTGTGTTTGTTTACAGTCTCAGGGCAAAATCATGTTTTCGTACATAAGGCACCTTAGGACGTATGTAAGTGAAGTGGTCTGTGAATCAGAGGGAGCATTGGGAATTTCAGCACATTTACATCGAAGTCTCACAAACACTTCTCCTGATTTACATGCACACGCACACCCTGTCTGCAGCACAGCAGTGTGTTCACAAAGTGCCTGACCTTTATATCTCGTTGTATCTGCACTGACTAAAGGCAATTATCAGGCGAACCCTGTCCTTTGGTCCACACACTCGCTCGTTGTCTATAAAAACCGTTTGGGCTCGAGATTTTGTTCTCGGTGTGACAGCAAACCTAAGGACCAACTACCACCTCGATATACACACACTAACCAACATGCCTGTAGACTACAATGGACGCTGGGAGATGGTGAGCAATGACAACTTTGAAGAGGTCATGAAAGCTCTCGGTAAGCCAGGTAGAAACTGCCTCTTCCTGTTTTCTGGAACGAAGGCTGCACTCAATAAAAATGCATCAATCGGGAATGAACATTTGGACATTTAGGGAATGTGGAGTGAAAGAGTTGGAGTATGCTAGCGAGTGAAAGGATTTTATGGTCTTTTATCCTCATTGAGCTGCTTTCAAGTCAAGTGAATCTCCTTGCTGAAGTGCTGATGCCTCTGACCGCGCCAAACAACTATTGATCCGCTGCTTCCTATTTCTCAATCATCCATGAGGATTCCCACTCTGACTCCGATCCGTCCAGGGGCCGGCTTCTTTAGGTGTATTATTGATGAGGCCCTAAACTTGTCATTAGATGATCTGCATTAAGCTCTCCACCTCGATTCTATTGAATTGGGCTGGAAAGCTTCCAGAAGCTGGATTCGTTCCATGGCAATGTATAATAATGATTATGAATCAGTGTTAATAAACCGGGCATGTGGAAAATATTAGCTTTGATCAATGTTCTGACAAATATGTTGCAGTTGCAGCATAAACATGGCTAGCTGAGTAGATGTATTTAATCGACTGAATTGGTGAAAACAGTCAAATAAAGTAGTAAATTGCATTATTATTTGCATGCATGTCTTCTTATTACAGCACAAACTGCTTATTATTATGGTTATGCTGTGGTCTGCAATGTTTCTGAAAGGTTTCTGTACATTTTCCACTCCTTTGCATCATTGATAAGATGTCCATATAGAGAAGAGACCACATTGCTGAAAGACAATTAAAACAAATGCACAATTTAAAGAGAAAGCCACTATATTTATTTCAATTGGCCAAATATTGAAAGTATTATGCAAATAAATGTTAAGAGGGTATATTGGGATTTTCCTACAATAGGGCCAAATTATGCAATTGACAGGATATTAATCTGTCAAATAGCCAGAACAAAGCGAATCGCATTGATACCGTACTGAAAGTGTCACTTAACGTTCGCCCATCTGTGTTCGCAGACATCGACTTTGCCACCAGAAAAATCGCCTCCCATCTGCACCAGACAAAAGTATTGGTCCAAAATGGTGACAAGTTTGAAACAAAGACCCTCAGCACCTTCAGAAACTACGAGGTCAACTTCACCGTGGGGGTAGAGTTCGAGGAGCAGACAAAGGGCCTTGACAACCGAAAAGTCATGGTAGGATACGTCTGACTATATAGTCATTATTGCATACAGTAGCTAGTATATAGTAAAGCTATTGCAATGATTGTTGTTTGTTTTACGTCACCATGACAGACACTCGTCACCTGGGACGGGGACAAACTGGTGTGTGTTCAGAAAGGAGAAAAGGAAAACCGTGGGTGGAAACATTGGATTGAGGGGGATCTGCTACATCTGGTATGGATGGAGGAATATGTTTTAGCATATTTCCTCACACAGTTATAGGCGTAGATAGATAAACGATCTATGATATCTATGATATCTATGATAAATGTGTTCTATTATTGGTCTAAAGGTCTGTTTCCTGTCATTCAGGAACTCCACGTGCTGGACAAAGTCTGCCACCAAGTATTTAAGAAGGTTCAGTCATAATAATAAAATCTATTTGTAAAGTAGAAGACTAATGAAAAAATAAACTGACATTTTTAAATGTGTATGTATGTGTTTTTGTTTTAGAGGCTGATAACTTTCTAGATTTAACTCTAGTTTGTACACACCTGCAGGTAAGAACCACTTGAAAAATCTCTGGATTTGACCAACTTTACCTGTTGATGTGTCCTAATCAAATATCATGACATTACTACATCACTACTACATTACTACTACTACTACAACACTACTATCAGGAGAACCACAGTAGTGGAGGGAGGCACTTTGCTGTGGCCCGGCAAAGTCCACTGTATGCGGAAACTACTAGCTACTAAACTAAACTACTAGCCACTAAACTAAACTACTAGCTACCAAACTAAACTAAACTACTAGCTACTAAACTAAACTACTAGCAGCCGGTGTGACGTCACGGAGGTCTCCGGTAAATCTTTCTCACGTTTCATCAGGTGTTTCAGATCGTGTTTTTGTCTGCTCGATGGCGGTCTCCCCCATCATCGTGGAGCATTTGGTACATCCTTACTATTAATGTGAATGTTTGTTTACTAGTGAGTTACCGTAGGAAGGTGAAAGGAGCGCTTCATTTGTCTACACGCACAACACTACTAACAATTAACACAATCTGTAGAGGTGATTTTTTTCAATTTCTTTGTTGCACCTCTGCTATATGGAAAAATGAACCATAATATGACAAAAACATATACGACTTACGTTCCGAAGAAAACACTGGTGAAACTTCCAGAATGGTACGCCTTCTTTAAGCAGACTTTGGATGTCGTAGTACATTGGTGATGGTGCACTTCCAGGTACGTGAGAAAGTACTCCAATGCTTCCAGTTATTTGTCGGGTTATTAGCTTAGCCTTCTGACTGTCACTCACAAACACGAGTGTTAGCCACATGGATGTGTTAGTTGGTGTTGAACTATGATCAAACCATCAGCCTGGAAAACTCAGTATACTCCAATTTGGTCTTTAAATGTATAAAGATGGTGTCCGTGGCAGGTGTTGCTATTTAACTAGCACACGGCAGACATGATTGGCATTGAGGACAACATTGGTAAAGACGTAAGGTCGAGATGGACTGCGGTGCTGGACGTGGGTATCGGATTTGAAAGCCGAACTCGTGATCGTGAAATCGGCCAATCGATCGTCTGATCGGAGAACCCCCAATTCTAGAGCGTCATAATTTCATAATTCCCTGATATCAGCCCGAAAATTGTCGTGCACTAATGCCAAACAATCATTTATGGTCAAAACATTTCAATCAACAAATGATATACAGTATTTGAATTACTAAGTGGGATAGACCCAACAGCCCCCATGGCCCTGAACAGAAGAAGCATATATAGAAAATGAATACATGTATAAATAAATGTATTTTATTTGAGTGCTAGTACTATAGACTGTACTCTGTGTAGATAGCATGGGTATGCGTTCAAAAGCATTCAACTGTTTGTTGTGTGATGAAATAATAAAAATATGGAGCATCAGAACCATCTGACGTAATTATCAAGATGCATATGCAGGCTTCAAGATCTCCTTGCAGCTTATTGCAGGTTTGTCTTGACATGCAAAGACATATTATGCAATGATAGGTAAAACACTTATCCCATAACATTTAAAAAGACAGTTTTATTCATTTCTATCCACGAGGTTAGGATGCAAAGTTCAAACACAATCCAATATATCTCCTTTACACAACTCAGCAACAGCACAGGATCTATGGAAGCTACGTTGCCTGCCCGTCCTTCAGGTTTTGATTATCTTTCTTTGTGGATTTGCAGAATGCCGAGTGGGAGTAGGCTAGTCAAGCAGAAGCGCTCTTGCCCACAGTCTGATATGCCTGCAGGGCCAGCTCGATGTAGCCTGACCTCTGGGACTCGTTCTGGGAGTAGATCTGCACAGACGGATGTCAAGCAAACCAAGGTGAAATAAATGTCACATCTATTGCCTTAGGATGGAGCACATACTGTATGAGCCGAGATAAATACAACGGGCCCTCTGAGGCCGACCCTAATCTGTTCCAGGACGCTGGATTATTTGTTTTTAAACAACTACATTTATTTATTTGTTCCAGCCTGCCACAAAATACATTGCTGTGACTTTCAGTGTCACCAATACATCAGGGCCAAAGAGTGGTGACTACCGCTGCGATATGATGTGATCTAAACCTGGACCCTGCAGTCCTGACGGGAATCAACACGACCTTGACTTCTGCTCTTAACAGCAAGGCTGCGAGCATTAGCACCTGGGAACGACTTTTATCAACCCCGGACAGTTCTGTCATTCACAAGGTCAACATTTAATAACCACGGTTGCTTCTTTCTCACCATGAGAAGGTCGGTACCCGTGGCCCGCTGCCTGGAAGCTTCCTGGGCCGACTCACTGTGAGGGTGTACGAGGTGGAAGAGCGATACAAGGCTCACTGCATCCTGCACCCTGAAACACAAAAACATGTTTCTTTTACCTTACGGGGATTTACATTGGCTTGTTTTTAAACACAGAAATCTGCAGAACATAAATTATGGTTTCAGGCAATATTCAAGCAATGTTTTCAAGCAATATACGCATTACATTTGTACTGTACCAAACAGAGACTTTAACGTATCAATGGGATGTCAAAATATACTGAATCAAGACTTAACTCTTAGCATGTAAACATTGTCATACTCACAACTCCTTTTTCAGCATGTCCACAATGAGGCCATCGATCCTGCGTGCATTGACCAGGTACCAGGCCATGCCTCCAAAGTGCCTGGTGGAGCGAAGCAGCTCATATTTCGCATGTTTATCCAGATCCTCATAGGTGGCAGCATGCACCTGATACACACAATAGTAAATACATTTCCTATCTTTTGCTTTCATATTCTGCAAGAGATGAAGAAACCGAAAGATGCCAGTATTGACAATCTACAAGTCAAGTTTAATGTTAGTTTGGCCTGTGATCTTAAGTCACAATAGATACAGTAAGAGGCACTTTAATTGGGCAAGCAATAGCAAACGCTGAACTCGCAGTGAGTGAGGCAGTGAGCTTGTCACACAATCACTTGACATAACATTACAATTATAATCATGTGGCAAGAACAAAAATGACATGAAAATGAAATAAACACAGTTAGGACAACTACTACTATTACTACTAAGGATGTAATGATTACTGGTGCCTATTTGGAACCCTTTTTTATGAAACACTTGATGCGACCCAGCCTCACCCATCCAAGTTGAGTTTGAGACCCCTGGTCTAAAGGTATAGCTTACCTTGATGTACTGTGATGAGTCAGGTTCAAATTGGACCAGGCACAGGTCCAACACTTCCCCGTGTCGGTCCTGAGAGAATACCATCTAAATAAAAGTACAAGTAGGTTACATTTAAATATATATATATATATATTTATTCCTTGAGGGCGTAATATTCTTAAGCCATTTGCTATAACTCCCATAAAGACTAGAGAGGGGAAAATAAGGGAATCTGAAACAGTTTAGTGATTATGTTACAATATTTGACTTTGCCAAAACTTACCTTTAGGTTCTCCTCCTTAAAGAGGAGAGGTGTGGTAATTTTGCGTCCATCTTTTGGGAAGTACACCTGAATGAGGCGATCTCTTTCATCCCAGGTTGCTTTCCTTAGAGTCCCGTTGGTCTCCCTGACAACAATGAACCTTTCCTAACAGAAAAAAAAAATATTTTGATTTATTACATGTAATCAAAACTAAGAAAGAGACAAACCTAACAGAGGAACCCAATTACATATGATTTCCGTACAAATGACATTCATACACTTATAGTAGTGATACAGTAATACATTTTTACTGTGATGGCCGCCTGATACCGATCCTCTGATACATAAATATTAAAAAGGGACCTATTATGCTGAAATGCGCAAAAGGCGTATCTGGCTTACAGCCATGCCCATATAAGGAAGTCCACTCCTCTATGACATCACAAAGGGGCAGTTTTCTCACGCCTTTTGAAACCGAGCATTTTGAGCCATCCCAAACTTCTTTCAGGGCTCACTTCCAAATGCACAAACCTCATTATCTGAAACTTTGGCGTCGTTTAACACGGAAACACAACATTCTAACTACATGTATAGGTCAGAAAAGGGGATAGATACCCTTTAATGTGTGTGTGTATTTATTTATTATCCCCTTTCATTACACTTCTAGACTAGTGCAAGTTCTGACTACTTTTTGCATTATTGATAGGAGAGCAATGGAACAGTGCGATTGCATTAGATCAGTGCAGGCATACCGCGCTTAATGAAAGTGCGTGTACATACTCTGTGTGGAATGTTGTAGGTTATGTCCGTAAAGACATATTTGGCTGTGTCCATGCCATCCAGGAGTCTGTCCACAGACAGCACATCGCTGATTGGCTTTCTCTCTGGTAAAACTGGTGGCATTTGCAGCAGCTTCTTTGCCCTCTCTTCCGCCGACTTCACCGCCTGGAAGCACACAGAAGGTAACGTGTTTTAGGTTGCAAGTGAAACAAAACAATATGGTGACGTAGATAAAGATACCTGCTGTAATTGCTCATCTGTCATGAGTTTATAAGTAGGTGGCTTCAGCTCCTGTTTAACGGGACGGAACACTTTGTGCAGGTCCAGACCTGTTATCCTGCTGAGGATGTCCTGCACAACTGGATCTGTGAACTGGGGTTGTGTGTTGTTTTGGACTAAGAGAGAGAAATATGCATAATATATGTTATATTTGGCATGGGTTAACGTTGCAACAATGCTGGATAACTTCATCAGCCAAACAAAATAGATACAACACAATCTAAAACATAGTACAAATATCATGACCGTGCAGAACTTTAAATTAATTTACCAAACGGTCAATCCATTGGCACCGTATTATCTATCTATAGTAATTTGGAGGGGTAAGACTTTACAGAAAAAAATAGAGGATGACCACACAAGGTCAGTGTTATAATTAAATCGTTTGCGTTATTACTTACTTTCATTCAGTCAAATACTTACCATTTTCTTCACCGCCGCTGCATAAAGTCCTGTTGTTACATCTGACCAATACGTTTGTGCTTCTCGGAACATGTTTCACCCAAATACAGCCTCGAAACAAGCACCGTACCGTACTGTGCGCCGCCATGTTTGTTGTTCTTCTTCGTTTGCTCCTTCTTCTTCGTTTTTTTAAAGCGGGTTGACAACCTTGACCACGTGACATTACTGCCACCCTGTGTTCAGGAGAAGATCGTGCAGACGTTACTCCCAATGTCAAAATAAATGTTTTTATTTCAAATATAAAAATTATTTAAAAATATTTATTCAAGCATTTAGAATATCTAAATGGGACTATCGGCTTTTTCCACATCGGATCTTTTTTGATTCGCGTACTTATTTTGGTTTGAGCACATTATATTCCGGATGCCCTTCCTGACGAATACCAATGATGCTGACTAGAGGAGATTCGAACCCAGGGCGTTAGCGCTTAAGTACAGAAAAGTACAGAAAAAAAGTACAGAATGCCAACCACTACTCCACGGCGGGTCTGAATATCCAAATGGCACATTGGCGTGAATTTGAAGTGTTAATTAAAACAGTTCAGTTTGCGTCATTTGGCTAAAATATTTCACGTTATTTTTCAAACATCCGATGATATAAGGTTTTTCTACTAAAACAAGTATTTGTTGTTTTAAATAATAGTTTAAAAAAAACCGTGGCTATTTGTTGCAGATGTCTACGCTGTCCACTAGATAGCAATGTTGTAACGTGGTCAAAAAGAAAAGAACGGAGCTCATTTTCAGAACTATAACTTCGTGAATAAACTCCATATATCAGGCTTTTTTAGTTAACTGTAGACTACTAAAAGAGTTCCTATGAGTTCCTATGTTCCACGTTCTTTGACTTTGTTCAAAAGTGTGTAACTACCTTTTTTCTACTATAACAGCAGATAAAAAATAAATAAAATGAATAACAAAAAAAAAAAACAGCGGTGTGCTTTAGTTAATGAAGTGACTAGTTAGTGATAGTGGGTGCAGAGGCTCAGACATCAGTGGAAGGATGTGTTGATTGAGCTGTCGGAGGCCCCACAGCCGCTACACAACCAGATGTATGCAGCTGGCACATTGCTGACAGAGAAGTACAAGTAACCTTGTGACCCCTCGGTCTATCTAGCTGTCTATCTAGTCAGTCAGTCAGTCAGTCAGTCAGTCAGTCAGTCAGTCAGTCAATGTGTCTGTCTGTCTGTCTATGGCCCTGTTTGAAAAAGTGATTGCCCCCCTTGTTAAAACATAATGTAAATGTTGTTTATCACACTTGAGTTCAAGAGGGAAAGTTATAAAAGCAGTAGTGAACCTATCTAGTAGCGACCTACCAACCAACATTACGGTACCCATAGAGCACAGCACCCAAACAACAAACAACATCCAAAGAACTGCAGTTTCCTCAGTTAAGGTCAGCGTTCACGACTCCACCATGAGAAAGACACCGGGCAAAAACGTCCAGCAAGGAAGAGTTCCAAGACGTTCCTTCGGGAATGTACTTTGATTTTAAGACGACAAAAGTTGCGATTTTTGGAAGGCGTATGTCCCATTACGTCTGGTGTAAGAGTAAGACCGCATTTTAGAAAAAGACCAGGAAGCTGCAGTTGCTATATCAGATATTGTATTGTATATGAGATATTGTATTGTATATGAGATATTGTATTGTATATCAGATATTGTATTGTATATCAGATATTGTATTGTATATCAGATATTGTATTGTATATCAGATATTGGCATACTGTGAGAAAGCATCTCAAATTCATATTTTAGAATATGTCACCGTGCAATAAAAATGAGCAGCAGGGGCCACAAATGGTCCTCAGGCCCTACTTTGAACACCTCTGTTCTCCCATTTATAAAAAGCAGCATTGATTGATACTTCATAACTAACACAGGAGCAAATGTGTATTTTTTGCTGGATATCAATTTTTGTTTATTTCAATAAGAAAATGAAAGCAATTACTGCAAACGAATAGTTATAATGTTTGACTATGGTTCTCTTTATTGTATACATAGTGTGTGTGTGTGTGTGTGTGTTAGTGAGAACAGCAGGAAGGTGAGAGGTGAGTGTCGAAGAGAGATGAGATGGGTGCGCGGGGGCCCGAGGAGGGGCCCCCGGTGGTTTGGTAGGTGGGCAGGCAGCCGAGTGAGCGGCGGCGGCGGCGGTGGTAGCAGGGCATTGACTCGCCTCCTTTGTTTATTTTGCTTTCTTCATGTTGAACAGAGAGAACAGGTTCAGAGGGAGGTGAAACGGAAAGGTGTGTGTGTGTGTGTGTGTGTGTGTGGAAAGAGGGGAAACTAATTTTTGACAATGCAGAATTATGTCAGACGATAGTGGAAAAAGTGAAGTAATGAAGGAGTTAACAGAAACATGATGAAAAATAAGTTGAGAATACTTGAATGAAATTATGAAAGAATGAAGCCAGTAGAGGAGGATAGTAGATGGATGGATGCCTGCACGACTTCTTAAATATGATTACAATGACTTACAATTGCAGTGATAATATTATAATTTCTATCATGACAAAATACAATAAGAATTTTAGAAAAATATTGCTCCTAAATTTAAATGATCAGTCCAAATGATCCAAGTGATGAGAAATTATGCCACTGAATGAGTGAGGATCAATGTGTCTCTCAATGTGTGTGTGTGTGTGTGTGTGGTATGTGCACCTGCATGTGAAAAGTTGTGGCTTGGGAGTGAATGCTCAAGGCCAGTCTTACCCCCCCCATAGAGGAGGAGGAGGTGGAATAAAGTAGAAGCTGCACAGACTGAAGGTTATTGAAGAGGTTCAGTGATAGGAACAATTGGGGTGGGGGGGGTTGATAGTTTGGGTGGACCGGGGGGGGGGCACACTGAAATGACATCTGGCCTCCAAATCCTCAAAGTGAAGCCATCAAGAGCATAAATGATATTTTCAATATCCAAATGATCACGTTGAAAAGTGTGCTTTACTTTTTCTTTTTCTGAGTACATGCATAATTTTGGCTATGCAGGCGACTCAGTACAATATGGCTGACTCGACAATAATACCGTAATACTGCAATGCACACAAATTCCGTTTTCTGTTCTGCTGTTTTTGGTGATAGTTAATCAGGCTGTTGTTGGTGACAGTTAATCAGGCTGTTGGTGATAGTTAATCAGGCAGTTG
Source organism: Doryrhamphus excisus (assembly GCF_030265055.1). Classification (NCBI taxonomy): domain Eukaryota; kingdom Metazoa; phylum Chordata; class Actinopteri; order Syngnathiformes; family Syngnathidae; genus Doryrhamphus; species Doryrhamphus excisus. The sequence goes on along the minus strand of NC_080473.1, from coordinate 16,005,359 downwards.
TTGGTGATAGTTAATCGGGCTGTTCTTGGTGATAGTTAATCGGGCTGTTGTTGGTGATAGTTAATCGGGCTATTGTTGGTGACAGTTAATCAGGCAGTTCTTGGTGATAGTTAATCGGGCTGTTGTTGGTGACAGTTAATCGGGCTGTTGTTGGTGATAGTTAATCGGGCTGTTGTTGGTGACAGTTAATCAGGCTGTTGGTGATAGTTAATCAGGCAGTTGTTGGTGATAGTTAATCGGGCTGTTGTTGGTGACAGTTAATCGGGCTGTTGTTGGTGATAGTTAATCGGGCTGTTGTTGGTGATAGTTAATCAGACTGTTGTTGGTGATAGTTAATCGGGCTGTTGTTGGTGACAGTTAATCGGGCTGTTGTTGGTGACAGTTAATCGGGCTGTTGTTGGTGACTTAAATACTATTAATATAAAGATATACTATATATAAGATAAGTGCTATTTTTTCCATTATGTGAGTATTTCATATGATTCTTCCACACACGCTCTAGCTTGCCTAGCTGAATAACAGCCTTTCATGAACGCTAACAAAACTTATTCAGCGAGCAACAGTTTGTAATAAAGAAAAATTAGGTCATATAAATGTTGCATCTCGCTTGATGATTAAACGATCCCTTGTTTATGTTTTTAATAACTACACAAATGCACAGTGCACACTCTAACCCGACCTTATGCTCACCTTGGTCCATCAGGTTGAAAGGCAAACAACATGGCTACAAGCTAGCCAGGCCACCCCTCCCCACCTCTCACTTTTGTTATTCTTATCATTTAAGATGGCGTTGACCAGGAGATAAAGTGACAGGAGAAGTGTGGCACTGAAAGAAGCTAATACACGGTGTTTCAAAAGGTCAAAAGTCATCCGGGGGGGAGGTTTGGGGTGTCATGGGAGACTGTGACTGATATGAAGGCTGTGTTTTTCTATTTAATAGGTGCAAGAAAAGATACAAGCCAAAGGAATGAGATGGAATGCTAGGTTTCAGACGTGCTTAGCAACACATTTGCACGATTCAGACCAATTCATGTCTGAAAAGGAGCAGGAAGAAGCAGATCTTTTATGCTTTGCTTACGTTGTGTCATTTGAAGTTTGTTGACTTCCTGTACCACAGTTTTGGATTACAATGGCAAGTCTATTTATGGAGAATTTGTTGATTCAAAGAACTTGGTGCATGGATGTAGTAGCTTATGGAGGCTGAAGGTCTTGCCTTTTGGTTTGCGTTTAATATTGAATGTAGCAAACTAGTCTGTTTGATTTACAGTTGAGTGAATTGAGTTCTCGAACAAAGCATGCTACGTTTGTATCGGATGATTTGCTAATAACTCGCCATGGGGGCAAAGAAAGTTGTGATGTCCCATTCATTGGATTTCCTTTGGGAAAATTGCCTTGTTTTTGTCAATTTTGGTTTTTGCCTAAACTACCGGGACAAATTAAAAATGAAAACCAAGGCACCACTCAAAACAAACAAACGGCCATTATACTGCCTGTGCAACTTTCAAGGGAAAAGAAGAAATAAATATGTTAAAACAAGATAAAAGCATGCAAAATTAGGAGCAAATGAAATAAGAATAAATATAATGTAATATGTATATAAAATGTATAGATAGATAGATAGATAGACTTTCTTTATTGTTATTGCACAATAACACAGCAGTGAAATTGCCAACGAAATGTTGTTGCCTGGCTCCCGTATTATAACAAATAATAAATAATAATGTGGAGAATACATAGATGACATCAAATATGAACAATGTACAGCGTAAACAGTAATCTGTACAAATAATTTAAATAATTTAGAATAAATAATAATAATTTAAAGTTTGTATATATGCATATAAAATAAAAGAGAATGAAGATATTTGGGTTAATTAAGAAGAATAAACAGATTTACTGATGTAAACATTTTGCCAGAAACACAAAAGGAGGTAGCGTGAGGACATTTTACAATCATGACGCCATTAGAGGAGGAAATGCAGTGGGATCAGTTGTCTGATCTGCACACACACACACACACACACACACACACACACACGTTTTTAGCAGCAAATTAGTATGTTGATTGAGCCGGCTTCTAAGTTTGTCCCCCCCCCAGCTTCCGACCGGCAGCCCTTTACATCCTGCCTCCATACGGGGACAAGCGGAAGGAAAGGTGATTTATGACGGTCATGCCTGTCACGGTTGCGCACGAGGAAGAGATGCAGCGGTGCTGATGCTGGGAGGGAAGCGGAGTTGCACGCAAGATGCTAACAGTTGTTGGAGGTGTGGTTCGGGCGAGTGGAACCGCTGGATGGTGTATTTGTGTATTTGTGAGTGGTTAGCGCACAGACCTCACAGCTAGGAGACCAGGGTTCGATTCCACTCTCGGCCATCTCTGTGTGGAGTTTGCATGTTCTCCCCGTGCATGCGTGGGTTTTCTCCGGGTACTCCGGTTTCCTCCCACATTCCAAAAACATGCTAGGTTAATTAGCCACTCCAAATTGTCCATAGGTATGAATGTGAGTGTGAATGGTTGTTTGTCTATATGTGCCCTGGGATTGGCTGGCCACCAGTCCAGGTTGTACCCCGCCTCTCGCCCGAAGACAGCTGGGATAGGCTCCAGCTTTGTGAGGAAAAGCGGTAGAAAATGAAATGAATATCCATGGTGATATATGGATATATGCATTCTATGCTGGAGGAACAAAATGAATATGTTATATTGCAGGGGTCTCAAACTCAAGTTACTTGGGGGCCACTGGAGCTAGGGTCTGGGCAAGGCTGGGCCGCATCAGGTTTTCCAAAAAAAAAAAAAAAACGCATTTATTAAAAACGGAAAAATATACAAACTTTTTCAGTGCTTTGGTTCCGATTTTCTACAATAAAAGCTCTGATAAAACATTCCACTGTTCTCAAATATCTTCATTTTTATTTTTCTGCACAAAATAAGATGAAAAATAAATAAACAAATCAAGAATAAAGAAAATCAATCAATCAGTTATAAATAAATATAATAATAATAATAAAAGGGCAAATAATAAAAACTTAAGAAACCACATATAGTTGGTGGGTAGACAAATGATTTTTTTCATATTAAAATGAACAAAGCATTATTAGAGCCCTGTAGACATGACAAAACACGACTATAGTCACATTTATACTCTTTTTATTTACAACATATTGCGCAACTGCAGGGTCTTGAGACACATGCTAACTCGCAAACTAGAGAGCTAGCGACCTAAACGGTAGCCTTCAAGTTATTTCCTTTAAACTTAAATAGCCAAAACCTTACCAATTCCAAACAATTTGGCACCATGGAAGATGGATAGATGGTTGGATGCTAAAACACGGAGAAGAGGTATAAGATTTAAATAAGATGTACTTCTACTTTCAAGCTACAATTATGAGTAATGTTTGGAATGCACTTGAATGACAGAATGAGCCTCAATGACACGGCAAGTCGGCCCCCAGTGTGTATTTATTGTGTGTTTTCACGGCTTGTGCGGCTGACCTCAATCTCCACCATTCTCCATCCACGGGCCCGCTGTGTGATTTTGGAGTGGGAGGTTCCGTGAGACGTTTGATGTTGCTGACAGTTGCCTCCTCTCTCCGTCTGGCTTCAGATCAGTGGCCCGGGCCGGCGTGGGCCGATCCGGTTGAGATGACCGCCGCGGTGATGGTCACCGGCTCCGTGCGCAGGCCTTGCTTGGTCACATCAAGCGGGTCGCTTGACCCAGAGGGGCAGCCGATAGCGATGTTGGCCTTGGCTCTTCATGTGGTGGGAAAACACTGCAACAGCTGGCTTCACAAGGTTCCAGAAACATCTGCAATATCTACCACTGGTGAGAATCGCACCCCCTGCTGCTGGAGTACATCTGTTTGATAACACAACCGGTGAATACTGCAATACTTTTACTTTGCTTTTACTTTTACATCCAATTGGTCCGACCCCAATATGCTTGGCACCTACTTATTTGTCGAGCTAGTGGGTTATTCCTTATCGAAAATCCGATCTGAGTGTGTGTGTGTGTGTGCACGTGCGCATGTCTGTGTGTGTGTTTGCACCCTAAGGAACACTCCATAGCCTTTGACATATTGTTAAATTGAAGAATGTTTGAAGTATGATGCAACATCAGCTGCTCTCACTTAGCTTTGAGCTGCTTTCCTTTGAAAAGTCCCCTCCGGTCTCAGGTTACCAAGGAGACAACACCAGAACCACACTGTGTGTGTGAAGTGGAGAAAGAAATCTGTTTTAAATGGGATATTAATGTGGTTGATAGAGACATGAACTCTTCAGAAGACAATTTTTACATACGTGGCCATAAAACGGAACAACGGAAGTCCACATTTTAATGGGATGGCTATCGTTTACATATTATCCAATACCGGTGCCAAATCGGCACTGTTGAAATAATGGCGGTGCTTACATGGTACCCGATACGGTACTTTTTAAAAGGAATTTTTTTTTTACATGTAATTAATTTTATGCAATTTCATGAAATTTCACTGACTGAGCATCAAACCAGCAACCATCAAATCGGGAGACGACCACTACGACTACAACCTGAGCCATGCCAACATGCACAGAATAAATGGAATGTCAATTTTAATGTGAACTATAAAACACATTTCCACCAATCAGGAGTCACATTGAATTTCTATTCATTTTCAATGGAAAACATTGAATTACATAAAATGTGAGTCCTGATTGACAGCCTTCATGTCCTGAATGACCTGAACGTTTTGATGTTGGATTACTTTAAAGCAGCTGAGAAATGTGGGAGTAGTTAACAGACAGGAAATCTCAGAATTAGACATTTTGGAAATGTATATATATACTATATATTCTACATGTATATATATGTTACGTGTATATATTGAACAATTTCACAAGAACTGAAGATTGAACCAGCAACCATCAGGTTAGAAGATCACAGCAGACTTCAAACTTCAGAATTAGAAATGTTGAGAAGTTGATTAATAAAAATAATTGAAAAATAATTGAGATTGAACGATGAAATTTATGAATAAATCGAATCATTGCAGTGGGATTGAGGATTGAACAAGCAACCATTGGGTTGGGAAACAACCGCTGTCAAATGGTTTTCCACCAAATAAATTGCCAATTTATTATAAAATTGCGGCAGAATAAGAAGAAACAAATAAAATAAAATAAAATAAAAATAAAATTAAATAAAATTAAATTAAATAAAAAATAAAAACAACAACAACAATAATAATACTAATAATACTACTACTACTACTACTAATAATAATAATAATAATAATAATAAATACATGGAAAATAGTGTCAGATTCTATACGTATGAATGAGAATCAGAATAAGCAGGCTGATTTTTGTAAATTACAATAATTACAATAATTGTAAATTATTGGAATAAAGGTATATCTAATCTAATTATTCTACAATATTCACACAAAATTCACACAATGATAACCCTAATATGAAATAAAATCCACAATAAATTGCCATAGTTATCACAGCAAAAACAGCAGCAAAACAGAATGTGGAAAAAAAGGCTGCTTTTAACGTCCAGATTTTCAGTGTCCGTGAATGCACCACGCTTACCGTGAGTATGATAGAAAGTGACGCCTGACGCTCCTCCGTCCTTTCTGTCATTCTTTCATCAGACTTGTTACTTGAGCTCACCTCTGCAGTGGGCTGTCCGCCATCCCCAAAGTTCACGTCGGTGGTCTGCCAGTTTTTCATCACAAACGACCGTTTTCGGTACTTAGTACTTAGTTTTAGAGTGGATTTTGCACGAGTGTTTGGATAAACACAGGAAAGGACTCGATTTGATACCAAGAAAATCCTTTCCATCATTCCATTGCATCCATCCAGAAACCAGAAACCAGCAACCAGCAACCAGCAACCAGCAACCAGCAACCAGCAACCAGCAACCAGCAACCAGCAACCAGCAACCAGCAACCAGCAACCAGCAACCAGCAACCCGTCCGTCTGCCACATCAATCAGCATAAACACCAGCCATCATTTGTATTGTCTTTGACCTTTCACCCACTCACTGTACCCGTGGGGTTTGCCCCGTCGTTCAACTCTGTGCACTGGATCTGGCCCCGTGGATGCTTGGCCTGAGGTCATAGTGGATGAAAATTCTCCACTATAGGAAAAGGAAGCGGCACGTTGAGTTTGTTTAACGTGGTACTTAATGGATTCCTGCTTATACTCGCATGTGTGAACGTCCGCTTCCCTTCCACGGTTTCTCGGCGGAGGTAAGCACGCGTGACCAGGCATCATGCCTGGGGACAGGATGGGCACCCGCATGCGTGCCCACATTGCTGGAGGCCCGCTTGGCCCGATGCAGTGGCAGACATTGCAGGCACAATGGAAGGATGTGGACTATTGTTGGAGCTCGCAGGGCAAGGGAGCCAGTGGTGCCAAAGGCGAGCGTGAGGTTGGACGCATGTGATGAGGCCGATGACTGACAGGAAGAACTCAGCTGGTGGAAGTGGAAACAAATCACAACCTTCCACTTGAACACGCAAAATAATCATAATGCAAATCATGGCAGGTAATCTTGCATTTTATTTTGAAGGGTACTGGGGTGTCTATTAATACTCCTATTAATAATAATTAATAGGAGGAACATGAAGGAAAGACAACAGCTATGAACTTTGGAGGCACATTTTGGACACCAAACAGTCCCAACAACAGAGTATGGTACAAGAACATTATGGTTCACCATTGGTACCATTGGTATAATATAATACTCCTATTAATACTCATTAATAGGAGTATACTCATTAATACTCATATAAGTTAAGATATGCCTTTATTCGTCCCTCAGTGGGGACATTTGCAATATTTTTATAATATAATATAATATATAAAATAATATAAAAATATATAAATATATAAAATACATAATTATATAATATATATAATACATAATTATATACATATAATATAATATGATATAAAAATAATAAACACGGAAAATAATGATAATGCAAATCATGGCAGGTAGTCTTGCATTTTATTCTGAAGGGTACTGGGGTGTCTATTAATACTCCTATTAATACTCATTAATAGGAGTATACTCATTAATACTCATATAAGTTAAGATATGCCTTTATTCGTCCCTCAGTGGGGAAATTTGCAATATTTTTATAATATAATATATAAAATAATATAAAAATATATAAATATATAAAATACATAATTATATAATATAATATATATAATACATAATTATATACATATAATATAATATGATATAAAAATAATAAACACGGAAAATAATGATAATGCAAATCATGGCAGGTAGTCTTGCATTTTATTCTGAAGGGTACTGGGGTGTCTATTAATACTCCTATTAATACTCATTAATAGGAGTATACTCATTAATACTCATATAAGTTAAGATATGCCTTTATTCTTCCCTCAGTGGGGAAATTTGCAATATAATATAATATAATATAATATAATATAATATAATATAATATAATATAATATAATATAATATAATATAATATAATATAATATAATATAATATAATATAATATAATATAATATAATATAATATAATATAATATAAAAAAGAATATAAAATCTATATAATACATAATTTTATATTATATAATATATAAATATAATAATATAAAATAATATAAATTTTGCTATAAGTGGTGGCAACACGGTAGTGCTATTTGTCATAGAAGACCAACACCACTTGTTCGTAGTCACTGTACATTTTTTCTGCTCATGGAATGTGATATTTAATCTGAGGTGTTTAAAATTGCAATATAATATCACAAATGCACGTATGTGAGATTTTCTATGTAATTTCGCATTGATTGTTGGTGTTGAAGGTCACAGAAAAATGATTTTGTATCACACTAAAGTCTCACAAATGGAACTCAAGTCAACAATCTCAGGCCAACATCCACTCAGGTCACGGCACCCCAGCCCCCCCGAGGGACAACTAAACTCCACGCAGGACCATTTCATAGAGATGTGAACTTTTCACTCCTGAAGAGCTCTACTTCCTTGTCTTCTTTCTTGAATTGACTGTTTTTCATCCCGTCTTGGAAAAGTACGTCTCCCCGGTAATCGTATTTTTACCTCATGCTAAAGAAGTGCTTCCTCCCCGACTGCCGTGATGGCTCTCTTATTCCGTCTCTGTCTGCCTCACCTCATTCCGTCGTCTGTCTCGGTGATGGGAAAGGAGCAGGAGCAAGAATTTGTGTGTCTGTGAGTGCTGTTTGGTTAGACAGAGTCATATAACACGGCTATTGCTCACTCACATGTGTGTGAGCGTCGGACCAGTGACGGCTATTTACATTAAAGAGTCCAGGGCAGGCAGCGCCGAGGCTCCCGGCCCTCCACGGTTACATTAAGTGAAATCCAATCAGGCTAAGCCTCACCACTCAACACTCCACGTCTCTGTCTTCCATTCTGTCCCCACAATTTGCCTGCCTTCTTCTCTCACAACTCTTTCCAACGCAAAGTCTCCGTGGAGTCCAAGTCGCTTTAACATCCTCTTCGTTTGCCCTCCTTTCCCCCTCGGGCTGCACTTTTGGGAAGATGGGCATTTTAACACCTTCAAATATACATGATGATACATAATAATTACTTCTAGCACCATCATACGTCCCCCACCATGTGATCATCTTCTCTCCCCAGACTGGTACCAATGGTGAACCATAATGTTCTTGTACCGTACTCTGTTGTTGGGACTGTTTGGTGTCCAAAATGTGCCTCCCGAGGTCATAGCTGTTGTCTTTCCTTCATGTTGTGCTTTCATAATTTTTTTATTTTTTAGCATTTCGTTGGCAATTTCACTACATTGTTTTTGTGCAATGACAATAAAGGGAGTCTATCTATATTACATAACCTTTTATGCTTTATCTTAGGGCAGGGGTCTCAAACTCAATTTACTTGGGGGCCACTGGAACGCATTTATTAAAAACAAAAAAATTTAAAAAACATCGTTTTGGTTCCAATTTTCTACAACAAAAGCTCTGATAAAACGTTCCACTGTTCTCAAATATCTTACTTTTTATTTTTCTGCACAAAATAAGATGAAAAATAAATAAACAAATCAAGAATGAAGAAAATCAATCAATCAGTATTAAATATAATAATAATAATAAAACCGCAAATAATAAAAACTTAAGAAACCACATACAGTTGGTGGGTAGACAAATGATTTTTTTCAGATTAAAATGAACAAAGCATTATTAGAGCCCTGTAGACATGACAAAACACGACTATAGTCACATTTATACTTTTTTTATTTACAACATATTGCGCAACTGCAGGGTCTTGAGACACATGCTAACTCGCAAACTAGAGAGCTAGCGACCTAAACGGTAGCCTTCAAGTTATTTCCTTTAAACTTAAATAGCCAAAAACTTACCACTTCCACACGGATAGGGAGGATAACTATTAACAGTTATTTAACCTTTAACATGAACATGAATCAAACGTAATAATTTTTTCTGGGTACATGATACCATACAGCATCCATATCAAACTTGCGCGGGCCGCATTAACATTAAACTTTCATATCAAGGCGGGGGACTCAAACTAGTGTCCTGCAGGCCACATTTGGCCCACGGGCCGCGTGTTTGAGACCCCTGTCTTAGGGCGTGTGGCCGAAATAATTCGCCATGGGGCCAAACACAGTTGTGAGGAGGTGAGAAACATTGTTAAATTTCATATCGTACAGAAAGTCTGCATCAATCCATCTATTTGTTATTTATAATTATTTTTGTGGCTGCACGGCGGACGAGCGGTTAGCACGCAGGCCTCACAGCTAGGAAACCCGAATTCAATTCCACCCTCTGCCATCTCTGTGTGGAGTTTGCATGTTCTCCCCGTGCATGCGTGGCTTTTCTCCGGGTACTCCGGTTTCCTCCCACATTCCAAAAACATGCTAGGTTAATTGGCCACTCCAAATTGTCCATAGGTATGAATGTGAGTGTGAATGGTTGTTTGTCTATATGTGCCCTGGGATTGGCTGGCCACCAGTCCAGGGTGTACCCCGCCTCTTGCCCGAAGACAGCTGGGATAGGCTCCAGCACCTCCCTGCGACTCTCATGAGGATAAGCGGTAGAAAATGAATGAATGAATGAGTTATTTTTGCATTGCTTTTTTGCATGTAAAACAATATTTATTCTCGATAAAATGTATATTTTGTTCCCAGAATGGATTAATTTCCTATGGAATATCCAAGTCAGCTAATTTTCAGTAATATATTAGCAGATCACTTCATATTAAAACTGTACTCTCACAGAGCTGACGTTGTATCAACAATTGGGTTTCTGCTTCTTTACACCTCTCAAAGCTATCACATGGGGAATTTGTGCGGTTTGGGATTTGACCAGAATTTTTTTTCGGGCAACCTGCCATGCACACAAATGCCCTCTATATTAACCAGCAGACACACACACACACACACACTTAGCAATAGCATGACTAATAGCATACATCTTGGCTGAGCTCAAAGGTCGTCTCGTGTCAATAAACAGAGGAGCAAGTGATTGGCTCCACTGTGCCTCCAATCATTTCTGTAGACTTCTTTGACGGCTTTAACGCTCCTACCCACCCTGACCTGATCTACCACCCTATAAGCAAGTCTGGAAGAAACCTATGAAGGCAAATATCCATAACTGTTGTCGGCAATTATTAAATGAAGGTGTGGACCTCGAGATCTTAACCCTTAGATGCACGAGTGACTGGACCCTACACTCTTCCATAAGTGGGTCAAAAATGACCCATACTAGAATCAATGCCTTTTTATGCCAATTTTGCCATTTTGGTTAGGAATAATCACTTGTATGATATTTAGTATTATATTTAGGAGTTGATAAGTTGATAAGAATCAAAGGTTCCTATTGGATTCCATAGAAAATGCATGCAGGTCATTTTTGACCCACTTATGGAAGGTTGGGGTAGTAACACAAAAAGATAAGATAAGTTAAAAATGTGAATGGCATGATATCAAAAACATGTTTTTTGAGGAATACCTTGAATATAAAATGATTAAAAAAAATTTATTACAAAGATATTTGAAGAAAACAACCTGACCGGGTCATTTTTGACCCACTTATGGAAGGTTGGGGTAGTAACACAAAAACTAAAATTTCTTAAAATGTATAAAAGGTCAGTTCAAAATTATATCAAAAACATGTTTTTTGAGGTATACCTAGAATATGAAATTATAAAAAATTTAATTACAAAGATATTTCAAGACAACAAACTGACCAGGTCATTTTTGACCCACTTATGGAAGGTTGGGGTAGTAACACAAAAACAAAAATTTCTTAAAATGTATAAAATGTAAGTTAAAAATTTGAATGGCATGATATCAAAAACATGTTTTTTGAGGAATACCTGGAATATGAAATGATAAAAAATTTTCATTTCAAAGATATTTCAAGAAAACAACCTGACCGGGTCATTTTTGACCCTCTTATGGAAGATTGGGGTAGTAACACAAAAACAAAAAAATTCTTAGAATGTATAAAAGGTAAGTTAAAAATGTGAATGACATGATATCAAAAACATGTTTTTTGAGGAATACCTGGAATATGAAATGATGAAAAATTTTCATTACAAAGATATTTCAAGAAAACAACCTGACCGGGTCATTTTTGACCCACTTATGGAAGGTTGGGGTAGTAACACGAAAACTAAAATTTCTTAAAATGTATAAAAGGTAAGTTAAAAATGTGAATGACATGATATCAAAAACGTGTTTTTTGAGGAATACCTGGAATATGAAATGATTTTCATTACAAAGATATTTCAAGAAAACAACCTGACCGGGTCATTTTTGACCCACTTATGCATCTAAGGGTTAATATGTTTCAGGGTTATGTTGCAATTGTCCCCCGATGTGAGTAAAAATTTGGTCCGAGTCCTGACTTTGACCCTCTTGAGATCAATTTCTTGCCTTTTTAACCAGTTGGTGGCTTTACCCACAGCTTGCTCCCCAGTGACAGGTATAGTGTTTCTCCCTCAGCGTTACACTGCGCTTGACCCCGCCGCATAAAAAACTTGTTAGATAATGGACCGAGTCGGTCGCTTGGGTCAAATCGCAGCGTTTGATGAGGAAATCCTTTGTGCACTCTACTAGATGGAAATCTGATTGGTATCCTTGGTGACAAAGCGATGAGATCCATGAGGCTTTGCTTTAGTTCCATTTGACCCGGCGAGGCCGTCAGGCAGCCTGCATCATCACCAAACATTTCCCATCATAACACGAGCCTTTTAAAAAGTGTTGGATGTTTGAATAACCGACACGTCAAATATCAAACAATTTAATTTTTACGCACATTAAGCAGCGAGGGAGGCGCCGGGCCAAGGCGACGCAGCGGCCAGGAAAGTCGGCAATGAAGAGCGAAAGTAGATTCCAGTAGTCAGGAATGTCCAAGCATAACAAACATGTCAGACGTGTTTAATCCAGGTTGCTTGCTGCTTCTGTGAGGTGTATATTATTTCTAATTAATCTTTCTTACCTTCACTGCGCCACACTTTGTCACAATTTACTTTCAAGATTCAAACATTTTTCTTTGCCATATCCAAAAGTCAATAAATTAGTCTTGTGAAAGGAGCTTGTCAGCGGAGCTATACCCGTGATTTTGAATTATGAATTTATTACGTACAGTTTAGTACCGACCATGATAAGTCAGTTTTTGCAAAGTAGGATTGCTTAATGATAAATGAAATATTTTTGTAGTTACAGCATACAAAACCGGTTCACGACCTTCTAAATACATTTTTTAAACATTATTACAGGCCCCTAGATATGCAATAACATGATTATTACCTAATATAATAGACATGATAACAGAAAATAAGTCATGTAAGACATAAATAAGACTCCTACTTGTGTGTGTTGATATAAACGTGTCCCAGTGGTAGGGGAGCTGAGTGGGAGATGGACAGGAAGTGATGTTGGGGGCTCATCACTGATTTTTAATTTGGCTGAAACACTCGGCTGTGTTAGGGATCATCATCAAAGCTGCAATAAAAGCCTGTTCCGGTCACCAAGTCTGGATTTTACTTCTTTAAGGCACTTTTACTTCTTTAATTTATCAAAGAAATTGTTTAAACAGGCATGTGACGAGTACATGCTGAGCGATATGAGATTGGGAGCTCGGTGAACTTACTCACGGCTAATTTTTAATATGTTAATTTAGCCTATACAGCCTCCCAGGTATGCTATTTATGCTATTGTGGATCTGAATAACTGTCAATATGTTACATTGACGCACTGAACACCTATTATCTGTCTGATATTGTCTAGTTGAATGCCTCGATTTTCCAGATTAAATGTCCAGTCCAGTGCAAATTATGTATGTTTTTTTCCAATGCATTTTTTGTGATGCGATGAAACCTGCAATAAAAGCCTGTTCCGGTCACCAAGTCTGGATTTTACTTCTTTAAGCCACTATTATGCTTAAAAATGCTTACTTTATCAAAGAAATTGTTTAAACAGGCTTGTGACAAGTACATGCTGAGCGATATGAGATTGGGAGCTCGGTGAACTTACTTACGGCTAATTTTTAATAAGTTCATTTAGCCTATGCAGCCTCCCAGGTATGTTATTTATGCAACTGTGGAGCTGAATAACTGTCAATATGTTACATTGACGCACCGAATACCTCGATTTTCCAGATTAAATGTCCAGTCCAGTGCAAATTATGTTTTTTTCCAAAGCATTTTTTGCGATGCCACGCGACTTATAGTATGAAAACAAACGGTACTACCTTTTAGCACATAAAAGAATTCACCATGTGGTTTTGAATGTATTTTCACCCAAAAGGTCATAGATATTAATATCAAGGCAGGACATTTTACACCAAAACACCTCGTCCTCGCTCTGCGTGCGCCCCCACGAGATATTGAACAAAAGGGAATGATTGTGTGACCATCAAAACCCAAGCACGCCGATAATTTCCCCGACATCTGTGAAAAATGTAACCTTTCCGTTGCTCTCATGATGTCAGTGGGCTGTTGTGTTCAGCGGGGGATTGGGCTAAAACGCTCGTGAGGGAGCAGAGGTAAAGCCTTCCAAATGGAGGACACGGCACGGGGAAAGGGACACCGTTGCAACAAAAGGAGTTAGATATGCATCATTGGGTCGGCGCACCGAGCCCAGCTTGAGCCAATTATTGGTGTCATCTTGATCCAATTGAATCAATCTCAGCCTGGACTGAAGGAGGGAAGGAGAGAGGGAAGGGTTGGAGTGGTGTGAGGGTGCAAACGTTGGTCAGATAACCTGATCTGACTGAGAAGTAAGTCGACCCCACAAACACTGTCACTCCGCAGACACACGCTATTCCGTGGTTTTTTCTTCGTTTTTGACTGCCTGTAATCTCTTGCTGGGGAAGGACGGGACAGGACAGGAAAACTCTGCAGTTCATTAAAACTCCACATGGACACTCTTACTAATTCATTAATCGGTCATGGGTGGCCGTACGAAGATTTGGGATAACAATTTCAAAACACAAATCGAAGTCCACAAATTTGTGGTTTGGTCATCAACCTTATCGAAAACTGAAAACCTGGTTCTGTCGTCCAACATCAGCTCCGACTTTGACCTCCCAAATGTTCTTTTGGATGAATGGTGAAAAAACTTGTTGTCACAACAAAACTCCTAAGACTAGAATTGTTGATTTAAGGTCATGTGTTGACCTTCACGCTTTGTTACTCTCCAACTTGATAGTTACGGCCCAAATTTTAAACATTTTTAACTAAAGTTATTTTTCATTTTTGTGATCTCCACAAAAATCGTGTTTTTCAGAATCAAAATCAGAAATGGCTTTATTGCCAGGTATGATCAAACACATACTAGGAATTTGTTTTGGTGAAGTAGGTGCAGACACATCTATTAAAAAATGAAAATACAAATACAGAGGCAGTATTGTTATTTAAAATACCAAATTTAAGTCACTCCCAAAATTTTACGTCTCGACTGTATATGTAATTGTTTGACCAAACATCCTGTTTTCCAGGATATGTCCTGTTTTGAGGGGGGGGGGGGGTAGAAAATGATGAAAATACCCGGCATTAAATATGCTTGTTTTGACTAATAGTAGATGTGAGCTGCGAAATTCCAAGCATGAGGCGGCGAAGACTTTTTTGTAATGTTTATTAGTTTTCAAAATATAGATTTATCTTAGACTTAAATGACTTATCTTATCTTAAATGTGTTGTCATCTTTGAGGAAACTTCCAGTGTCATTTGAGTGTACTGGTTTTTGGTCAGAAAAATATGGTCACCATAGCAGGTGAATAAAAACCAACACAGAAGCATATCATTCACACACGGGACACCCATCTCATCTGAGTTTCGATCTCCAGAGGCCGTAAAAAAAGGCTTTAGTTAAACAAACATACATACAACTGGATGTTATTTTTCATTTTTTCAAAGCCTGATCCTAATTACTGTAAAATGTTGTGATGGTAATCTCTTTGTTTTCATAGAAAATGTTCATAATGGTAATGGTTTTATTTCATTTGAACATGCATCAGATTCCAATTGAGTGCATCCCATAATCAGTTCCCAGTTCCACATGTCCAAAAAGAGTAGGAAGAAGCAAAGCTTATTAAATCCTACCCCTCCATCTGGTACTTTTACAATCACCAACTGTTACATTTGTTCACTTCCTGCTTTCCTAATATAGTTTAAGTTTCTTTTATATATTTTTATATTTTTTAATTTCTTTTTATATTTTATTATATTATATGTATGTTATTATATTATTTTTATTGTTTTATTTTATTTTTAATTTTTTTTTTTTGTCCCATAGGTTATTGCAGGTGAAAAATGACTCACAATTTATTTCCATTCATATCCAATGCAAATCAACTGTTATGTTTGTAGCTTTTGTTATATTTTTAGCTTTGATCCATTCAATTGAGCGTTTCCAGAATTCAAATAAGCTTTGTTCATTCGGTCCACGCTTTTACTTCCTGTCACAGCGGCCTCGTGATGCTCCACGAAAGCCATCCTGTGTGCATCACACAGGATGGCAGCCAATTATTTGGAGTCGGCTCCAGGTTTTCCAACTAGACATGACCTCCATCCCCTGTTGACCTCAGATCGTCTTTCCATTTCTTATTATTATTAGGTTATTAACACAAACCCCTGAAAGTATCTTTTGAAAGTCTAAAACAAATCTGATTAGGCTCTTTGCTGACACCCGTGCAGTCGTACCTATCGCTGTCTAACTCCTGTCTGCTCCACATTACCTCTGACACCGGAGTCAGTGGGAGAACCCGGACCTGAAAGCTTATATGGCCCTGCACGCCGGACAAGGCACTGGGGGGGCGGGGAGGGGGGCCGCGTTTGCAGCACATTACCTCTTTATTGAATTAATTATGATAAGGATCATAACTTTAAACGCGGGGTGAAGGGAGTGTTTTTTTCGCCGTGGATCGCTTGGAGCAATTTCTTGGAGAATGGCCGAGCGAAGGTTATTGGATCTGTCAGGCATGAACTCTGTGGCATCGTAACAAGCTCCATAAGGTAAAGCGAGGTTGGGCATAGTTCGCGGCGCTGATCCCGATATGCCGGCAACACGGGGAAATTTGTACTACATACTGAACAAATAACAAAAGAAGAGCGAGCGAGGAGAGCGTCGACGAGTGAGGCCTTGTTTTCATGGTGCCGCGCTTCAACGGGCCAGAACGTCATGTGGGGTTATAGGGAGGTTATAGTGAGGTCTTGTGCCGTATACGTTTACAGCCGATGCGATGAAGTGTGTCATTATATTTTGGAGCTGCTTCCTCGTTGTATTGACCCTTCCTGGATTCACTGCTCCGACAACTTCATATTTCTCTTTGTCACAAGGGTTCCTATTATAAAGAAATCAATCAATTACGGTGAGCTTTGATGAATTTCTAGCCGAAATAAGATTTTTTTAAAAATGCAACAATTAACGGCGAAAGAAAGTACTGTTTTTTTAACATGCCTGAATTCTTAATTTAAAAGAATTCTTTATTTTTTTTTAACATGCCTGAATTCTTAATTTAAAAGAATTATTTTAAATTCTTAATTTTTTTAACATGCCTGAATTCTTAATTTAAAAGAATTCCTTTAAATTCTTAATTTAAAAGAATTCTTTTAAATTCTTAATTTTTTTAACATGCCTGAATTCTTAATTTAAAAGAATTCTTTTAAATTCTTAATTTTTTTTAACATGCCTGAATTCTTAAATTAAAAGAATTCTTTTAAATTCTTAATTTAAAAGAATTCAGGCATGTTAAAAAAAAAGTACTTTCTTTCGCTGTTAATTGTTGTAGTTTTTTATAAATTTTATTTCGGCTAGAAATTCATCAAAGCTCACCGTAGTTGATTGGCTTCTTTATAATAGGAACCCTATTGGGACGAAGAGAAATAAGTTGTTGAAGCAGTGAATCCAGGAAGGGTCAATACAACGAGGAAGCAGCTGGAATTCTTAATTTAAAAGAATTCCGACATAGACAAGAAACCTTCATAGGTAGATGCTAACTACTGCACATTCCAATAAAGCAATAGTGTTTTGACCGTTAATTTCAGCACCATTTTGGGGGAGCAGACATAGCAGCGATGACCTCGAGGTCACAAAAATGCCCCAGGCTGGGGGGGTGAGCATCTGATTCAAGCCTTATTGAACATCTCTGAATGGCTCCAATTATGCCATCTAACTTTTAATGTTCTTTATGTGCTTTTCCATACATAACAGGACCGTACATGATTTATTTCAAATGAGAATTAAGAATAAAATCACTGATGAAGTAAAGTAGTTTGATTGTCAGATTAAGTAAAGGTTCAACCAAATCCTAATTGTTTTCATTTTATTAGCGGGAACCTATGTAAAAACTGTACATGCATTCAATGGTCTTTTTTCATATTGCGTGACATCATTGTTACTACGACTGCATTAAAACCTGGATTGTTTGACCACATTTGTGTGTGATTTTTGCTGGGGGGGGGGCTTAGTAAATAACACTTTCTCTTTATCCTATGGCTATTTTTAGTACAGCCTTAATACTACTTTCCACAGTCCCGCTTTACATGATGTATATTGTAAAGATATTTTAACCTAAGAAATATCATATTGTTTATTTATAGAAACTGCCACGTTCATCATCATCCACACTTTTTATTGTATTTGTTCAATAAATATTCCTTTGGCTCAAGAAGTACAGTATTTTAGGTGGTCAACCCCCCCCCCCCCCCCTTAACCCGAGAGAAAAGACTCTTTCTTTCACTCTCAGGACTTTATTGGCTAAATTATCTCTCCATCTTTGGCCGCTATGAAACTTTCTCCATTTTCTGGCTGCTTTTTATCTTTACATCGGTTTCTTTGCCTCATTTTGTCCTCGGTGTGCATGTTTCAATCAGCTTCTCTCACCCATTTCTTCCCTAACGGCACACTTTTACTCCATTTCATTTTTAGTTCATTTAAGTTAAAAAAACAGTGAATAAAGTCTTGTTTTTCTTCATCTGTGCATATACAATATGTAGTTTATTTGTGTTAATTAAATGTGTTTGTTACATTATTATTGGTTGTGATGTAGTACCGTAAATATTTCTGATAGAGATATGACGGCCTTCTGTTTCTGTTTGTTTTGACATCTTTACCTCACTTTTTCTTCATCTGTCAAATGTGAACAATCTTCATCTAAAACCAAGCTTACACACAAAACGAGTACAAAGCAAACGTCCCTTCGCCGCCACTTCAATTTGTCCAAATATTTATTTTTTGCCCCGTTCATATTTTTATCCAAATTCTGCAACTACCTTGTTTAATACATGTGTTATTCCAAGGTCTTTATGGCTCTAATCATGCCTATTGGCTGCTTTTTCCATGCCAGACACACATAGTAACAGGATAGGCGACATTGGGAGGGTGGAAAAAAGGATATGCTTTGGATTTAAACAGATTTACTCTCTCGGTGTTCATTGTGTTTGTATGTTTGTTTTGGGGCACAGCTTTTGTTGCCGCTTGTCAGCCACCTCATCATTTTCTTCCTGTGCCAAGTGTATGCGTACACGTCTGGTTTTGGGTCACTGTGTGTGTTCGCAGGCGCACGGGAGGACCCATTTTCCAGATATGGGTGGGAGAGGAAGTTATTCTTTATTTCTTAGTGAAAATACGTACATGTCGACACACATGCTGGCAAGGGGTGTCTACCAAGGTGATTAATGTACAGATGATTCATGCTTTCTTCTTGTTTTGTAAAGGTATCATTATATCAACATAATGTAATGGTAATGGTAATGGTAATGGTAATGGTAATGGTAATGGTAATGGTAATGGTAATGGTAATGGTAATGGTAATGGTTTTATTTCATTTGAACATGCATCAGATTCCAATTGAGTGCATCCCATAATCAGTTCCCAGTTCCACATGTCCAAAAGGAGTAGGAAGAAGCAAAGCTTATTAAATCCTACCCCTCCATCTGGTACTTTTACATTCAGTAACTGTTACATTTGTTCACTTCCTGCTTTCCGTAATACAGTTTAAGTTTTTTTTAAATCAATTTTTTTGTTGAATTTTTTTAATTTTGTAATTTTTTGTCCCGTACCGAAGTACGACGTGATATGACCATACAATTACAGTAATATGGTAATATTATATACAATTAATATATATAGAATTATAAGTAATATATAATAATTATAGTAATTGTAAGTAATATACAATTAAACAATTAAAGAACATTTTAACAACAAAAATGGGAAACAAAAGGACAAACTAACAAAAAAAAGAACAAGTTGTAATTTTAGAATACATTTTTTTGGATAAAAGGTGGTTGAGTGGTTAGCATGTAGGCCACACAATCAGGAGATCGGCAAGACCTGGGTTCAATTCTTTCTATGTTTTCCCCGTGCATGCGTGGGTTTTCTCCGGGTACTCCGCTTTTTTCCCACATTCCAAAAACATGCTAGGTTAATTAGCCACTCCAAATTGTCCATAGGTATGAATGTGAGTGTGAATGGTTGTTTGTCTATATGTGCCCTGGGATTGGCTGGCGACCAGTCCAGGGTGGACCCCGCCTTTGCATAGCACCACTGCTGTAGAAGTCAAAGTCTGTTATCCCTCAACTGGGCTGGGGCCCCAAGCTGTTGCCTGCCTTTCCTGGTGGCAAGCAGCGCTCCTGGCCAAAGAAAAAAGCCAAAGAAAAAGCTAAACACACCAGTGGAGTCTGACATCACACCAGTTTTGATGAATAATGGTGGCCCAATATGGGAATATTTTCTGAGGCTTCATTGAATTTAGTCATGATTCAGCATTTGCGGGGCCACATACCAAAAACATATTATGTGGTTATTATTATTATTATTATTATTATTATTCCCTACAGTACAGTAAGAAAAAGATCGCCCTTAATGGAGGTAAACACATAATTATGTGACATAATTTAACACTGGTGGACTTCCTTTCATCTTAAACCGATAAAATACCGAGATTGGATCATATCCCTGCCACCACCATCCCACCCCCCACCCTCCACCCCCCCATACCACCCCAGGATTCAGGAGCCTCTCACGAATACCAGCATGGCTGAGCTTGTCCTACCACTGAACCTGGTCCCACCTCCCATATGAGGAAGGATAACTCACACACACACACAGCAGAAACACACAAGGACTGAATCATGAGTGTGTATTTCCTGTTTAGCGCTCACACATGTTCATGCACAACATAAAACACACACACGTGTGCTAGTTCGACTCTACAAACGACATTTGATTTCACAGACATTAACACTGAATGTACAGCGAGTACTACTGCGGTTGCTATCGAAATATCTGGCCAAAATAAGTGAGGGAGACAATTGAAGGCGTGCCTCAGGGAAAGCAGGCATGCTTATCCTTCCCGTTAGCGGCTGCTTGCGTACACACATGCATGAACACGAAAAGCCAGAAGAGAAGAGGAGGAATGAATGAGCAGTAATGAGGAAAGGGGAACAGATATGAAACTGCAGAACCAAGAGTTCTGTATCAAAACATCCTACGGAAAGACGCAGCCAGAGTATTACAGTGTACTGAAGTTGTGTATTGAAATGAAACAGCATATAAATACTTTATCTAAGATATAGAGATAATGTTCCACAGACGGTTACACAAGAAGCACAATTAGCAGTAGTGCTGCCCGGAGGCGGTCAGTCTCAGTCATGAGTGCTTGTTGATGTTTTTCTAAATGTGGCTAATAGAAAGAATAAACAAGCCTAACCTTTTAATTGAGTGACGACATGATGATGATGATGGGGGTGGGGGGGGGATTGTTAAGCACCCGGTGTGGAGCCAAAGTCCTTGAGCTCCCTTCTTTAATTTCACCCCTCCGTCCCTCTCATCCTTTCATCCTCTTCCTGTTTGTGTGACTTAGCACGGCTCAGACCGGGCCTCATTTTCACAAACAAATGCTAATTTATTACTAATTTATATACATGTTTTTAAATATAGTATTTTACAATGCATGTTTTTTTTTTTAGAGAATATTACGATATACATTTTAGGGTGACACTTCTTCCATTGTATTGTTACCATGACAATATAAACTATCCACACATATATCCTCTCATATGGTAATGGTAATGGTAATGGTAATGGTAATGGTAATGGTAATGGTAATGGTAATGGTAATGGTAATGGAAATGGTAATGGTAATGGTAATGGTAATGG
Organism: Doryrhamphus excisus; assembly: GCF_030265055.1. Lineage (NCBI taxonomy): Eukaryota > Metazoa > Chordata > Actinopteri > Syngnathiformes > Syngnathidae > Doryrhamphus > Doryrhamphus excisus. The sequence continues at coordinate 15,983,705 of NC_080473.1, read as the reverse complement.
TAATGGTAATGGTAATGGTAATGGTTTTATTTCATTTGAGCATGCATCAGATTCCAATTGAGTGCATCCCATAATCAGTTCCCAGTTCCACATGTCCAAAAGGAGTAGGAAGAAGCAAAGCTTATTAAATCCTACCCCTCCATCTGGTACTTTTACAATCAGTAACTGTTACATTTGTTCACTTCCTGCTTTCCTAATATCATTTAAGGTTTTTTTTATTAATTTTAATTTTTACAATCAGTAACTGTTATGTTTGTTCACTTCCTGCTTTCCTAATATAATTTTACTTTTTTTAAATAAATAAAAAAAAAATATTTTAAATTTTTACAATCAGTAACTGTTCACTTCCTGCTTTCTTGATATAATTTAACTTTTTTAAATTAATTTTAAAAAGTTAATTTATTTTTTTATTTTTACAATCAGTAACTGTTACATTTGTTCACTTCCTGCTTTCCTAATATAATTTAAGTTTTTTTATTAATTTTAATTTTTACAATCAGTAACTGTTACATTTGTTCACTTCCTGCTTTCCTAATATCATTTAAGTTTTTTTATTAATTTTAATTTTTACAATCAGTAACTGTTACATTTGTTCACTTCCTGCTTTCCATAATACAGTTTAAGGTTTTTTTTTTGTTTTTTTAATAATGCACCTTGTACCGAAGTACTCGGTGATATGAGCATCCAATGCCATAATGGGTACCATAGTAAGTGTCAATATAGTGATATATATAGCACATCATGACTGGTTCAAGACTCTTCATCCTTGTATTTAGCAAACATCAACTGCTTGTATTGTTTCTTGAATTGGCTCATCGTTGTGCATTGTTTGATTTCCTTACTCAATCCATTCCATAGTTTGATTCCACATACTGAAATGCTATGGCTAGCATAACGTAGTCCTAGCATAGAAGTGTTTCAAATGTACTTCTTCCCTGAGATCATATTTCTCCTCTCTTGTAGAGAAGTATTATATGACATTTTTAGCTAATTGGTTTTTATTTTTAGCCTTATGCATTATTTTAGCTGTTTGAAGATGAACTATATCAGCAAGTTGAAGTATTTGTGATTTTAGAAATAAGGAGTTAGTATGTTCTCTGTAGGCGGCATTATGAATTATCCTTACTGACCTTTTTTGCAGTACATTTAGCCAGTGAAGATTGCTTTTATAGTTATTAGCCCATATTTCCACACAATAAGTAAGATATGGTAGAACCAGAGAGCAATAAATGAAATTGAAACAGTGGTAACTTGGCAGTTCCACATTGTACAATAAGAGTGCAACATTCAAAATGTATACATGTCTGATAAAAAAAATAAATAACACAGACATTTCTAAGGGAAGAAATAGAAATGAAGATATTCTGGGATTTTGTAGAAATATGCCGGTGTTGTTTTAACTATGACAGCAAGGACTATCCAGCATGTCAGTGTCACTTTAGCCATGCAGCTGTGTGTCGTCTCTGTCAGTCCACTGGTTTCTGTTTCACAGAGAATTCCTTTGTGGATCTCTAATAGGCCAACACCCCCCCAACCCGCCACCCCCGTCCCTCCAGCGCTGACCAGCTATTGGTTCCCTAGGGGTCAAGGACCTCCCTCACACTCAGACACAGCACTTAAATATGACGCTGTGGCGGTGGTGGGGTGGTGGAAAGGTGAAAGATCCATTCATTGTCCACCTGTTCACTTCCTGCGCTGTTCCTGTTCAAACCGTGGAAGTCAGAATGTACGCGTGATCAGCCATCCGTCAAATATTTGTCCGAAATACAAACCAGGAATCCGGAAAAAAAAATAAAGAAGACACAGCTGAGTGAAAATACTGGCTGTGGTCCGAGGAGGATTATCTGTCATGTTTTATGCTGTGGTCGCATCCTGTGGGAAGAAGGTTCTTGAAGGTTCTTAAATACTATTTTAGGTTACAAACATTTGAGTTGTCAGAGTAAGTTTCTAATGAGGTGAAAGGTCAGCAGTGTCTTTTGTCACATTTCCTAAATATGGTACATTTCAGTTCTGTTTGCTATGGTGTGTTTCGGGAATGGTAAACATTAATATGACTTATGGATAAGCAGAACCATTCACTATGTTTACATGAACTAAAACCGTTCTCTCCATTTCGTACACTTATTTGTTTGCGAACCATTGTTCTCGCTTTAGGGTTTATCTACATGGAAACGTTTTCAGGTCTAAAGTATTGTGCCAATGTAATAAATGTAAATATTAAGTGATGTTACGATAAACTGATGTTACTATCTTCTTCTTCTTTCTCTTTGGGCGTTTCCCTTTCTCCTCCATCCAACCCTGTCTTCTTCATCTGTCTCTCTCACACCAACTACCCTCATGTCCTCCTTCACTGCATCCATAAACCTCCTCTTTGGTTGAAAGATCCACTCATTGTACTCTACGCCTCCTACCTGGCAGCATCCTTCTACCAATATATTGACTATCTCTCCTCTGGACATGTCCCAACCATCTCAGTCTGGCCTAAAGGACTTTATCTCCAAGGCCTCTAACATGTAATGTCCCTCCTTCCTGATCCTATCCATCCTGGTCACTCCCAATGAGAACCTCAGCATCCTCATCTCTGCTACCTCCAGTTCTGCTTCCTGTCTCTAGACCAAACAACATGGCTGGTCTCACCACGGTTTTGTATACTTTTCCTTTCATTTTAGCTGAAAGGAAATGTAGCCTTAATGGAGTACAAGCTAGTGCCTTGTTGTGCCAGGTTGGTGTCTGAAAGCCTGTGACCAAGTTGCCAGTGCGCTTGAACCCATCATCACATGAACAGTGCAGTTAATTGTTGCTGTCCAACAAGAGGAACGGAGACAAACACGTTGTAATGTTCAGAAGCATTTCTGTTTGCGTGATTTAGTTTTGTGCTTTTGCGTTATGTTGAACTTCCTCCACCATTGTACCCTTTAATGTACCAATGTGCCGGAGATTGTGGATTTGTGAACCAGTTGGAGTCCAAAAACACATTTTTGGGCTTATGCCCAAGCATTGTATTGTATACATTCAGATGAACACTGATCCGGACCGTATGGAGAAGCATGTTCCATGTACGCCAAAAGAAGAAGGAGTTATCTCGGAATAAAGGACAGTCTTCCATCACAGTAATCCGGACTGACAGTGCTCTCACAGGAGCTCTCACAACATGAAACATGAAGAGCGAAGGCGCACAAGAGGAAGTCGGACTCAACCATCCAAGATGGTCCATCGCTAAATGTTCTGCTGACAGTAATTGTTCACAGACAAAAGGGAAGATTTGTTGAATGGTTAAAAATAAATCAAAACAGATATGAAATCTATTGGGTAATATGATACAGTGCTTTTTATTTTATTTTATTTATTTATTCCCTTGGTTTGGTTATCCTCTTGATCAGATTGACTTTTTTGCTGACATAACCGAGGAAGAGTGGAATTAGGATGAATTAGGACAAATGAGATAAATGAGGTAAATACTGTAAAACAACACATGCATCTCTGTCATCCAAACACAAGGATTATTGTGTCAGTTGTACATTTTTCTGAATGTATGATGGTATTCAGACGTGGGATCTGCTCCAGCTTCTCCAGGACAGAATAAGAAAATAGAAAATGGATGAAATTGTTGTTTCATACAAAGGTTTTTTTGAAGGGACTTTACCCTACATGTTTTGTTTTGATATAAGAATTGTGTCATTAAACTGGCTCAATGCAGCAACGGGAAGATATTTGTTTTGGGGGGACTGAAGACCTACCATGGACTTACCACCGTTCCACAGACAGAGCACAGTTTGATGGCGGATTCCCCAGTATACATCCCGGCACACAACTTGATATGCTAAATACAATGATGAAGAGTCTTGAACCAGTCATGATGTGCTATATATATAACTATATTGACACGCACTATGGTATATCACCGAGTACTTCGGTACAAGGTACATTATTTAAAAAACAAAAACAAAAAAAAACCTTAAACTGTATTATGGAAAGCAGGAAGTGAACAAATGTAACAGTTACTGATTGTAAAAGTACCGGATGGAGGGGTAGGATTTAATAAGCTTTGCTTCTTCCTACTCCTTTTTGATATGTGGAACTGGGATTACAATTGAGTGCATCCCATAATCAGTTCCCAGTCCCACATGTCCAAAAGGAGTAGGAAGAAGCAAAGCTTATTAAATCCTACCCCTCCATCTGGTACTTTTACAATCAGTAACTGTTATATTTGTTCACTTCCTGCTTTCTATAATACAGTTTAAGGTTTGTTTGTTTTGTTTTTTGCTGAGGTTCTCATTGGGAGTGACCGGGATGGATAGGATCAGGAAGGAGTACATCAGAGGGACATTACATGTTTGAGGCCTCGGAGATAAAGTCAGAGAGGCCAGACTGAGATGGACAATTTGGAGTGGCTAATTAACCTAGCATGTTTTTGGAATGTGGGAGGAAACCGGAGTACCCGGAGAAAACCCACGCATGCACAGGGAGAACATGCAAACACAGAGATGGCCGATAGTGGAATCAAATCCGAGTCTCCTAGCTGTGTGGCCTGTGCGCTAACCACTCAACCACTGTGCAGCCGTGATGATGTCAAAATCAATAAAAAGAAATGAAATAGAGTAGGAGGGTTACCTTCTACCTTCTCAGTGGTTCTGTTCTCCCCTAAAAACAATTTCCACTATACATAAAAAACTTGTTTTGCTGTTTTTGTTTTGCTGGACTTTCATACTAGACCTCTTCTCCTGTGGGTGGCATGTTCACATTTCACAGCACCTGGCTTCCAATTGGAGTAAAGCAGTGGAAAAGGAGAGTGTTGAGATGTGACAGAATCACACACACCAGGTATTTACCTTGGCCCCAAAGGTGCAGGCACGGTCGGAAAGAAGAGAAGAAGAGCACATGACGACGCCTGCAGGGTTTGGATAGTACTGTGTGTGTGTATGAGAGAGGGAGAGGAAGTGTGTGTGTGTGTATTCTCTTCTCAGCCAAATGATTTTCATTCTTTCAGCATGTCAATGGAGACGAGGCATTAGCATGTTCACTACTCAGCACTACTAAGAACACGCAGCAAATATCCACAATTTTGGTTGCAATCCATATCGATTATACACACACAAATGTGCAACAATGAAGCAGTACGCTAACATGCACACACACAACACGCTCACCCATTTGTGGAGTTGACGTCTGATTGACAAGCAGCTGACAGGAGAGGAAGTGAAGCTGACACAGCACTCAGGTGGTGTTAACTCCTGATTGACAGGTATAAACCACGCCCTCGTTAACAAGTATTAACGCTGACTCCCGTTTTGGGACGTTTCCAAACTGTCTTTATTTTCTTTATTGACTTACTTTTGAACTATTTGCTCTCCGACGTGACGTTTGAATTGTTGTATTGTTCTGTTTCTGTCTCACTTTAGCCCACAGCCACTCAACACTACCCACTCTCTCTTTTTTTTTTGTTGAGTACTATCTTGCATCTGGTCTCTTCTGTCTTCTCCTGTTTCTCCAGAGTGTTTGTGCTGATCCCTGCAGTTCCCCAGGTGTGTGTGTGTGTGTGTGTGTGTGTGTGTGTGTGTGTGTGTGTGTGTGTGTGTGTGTGTGTAAAGCCAGGTGTCTGGTCTTTGGTTCTTTGGGCTATGTCTATCAGTGCTGTTAGTGTGGCGTGTGAGTGAGCGAGCAAGCGAGCGAGTGAGTGGGAGCTGCCAGGGCACTGTGACCAGGAGTGTCTGGGAGAAATTCCCTACATTCTCAGGGATCTGCCTGGGATAAAAGCTCCCTGCTGCTGATATGCACCTGGTGAGAGAGCGACACCGAGACAGTCCTGGTGCACAAAAACCATCACAGCAGCGCACACACACACACACAGACACACACACACCGACGGTTCACCAATTAACCTGAGGTGTAAAACAACACCATGGGGTTCAAAGGTCAAATCGTAAAATCAAACCAGAGGACCACCCCTTCTCTCAGATGAAAATATGATAAATCATGTTAAAATATTTAATATTTCTTTAATTTTGAATAAAAAAAAACACATATGGCATTTTCTTAATTAAAAAAAAATTAATGACAAATAAAAACTAACATTAGTTCAAGTCTAGTGGCGTCAAGCAGTGGAGCAATGACTGTAAAAAAGTATTTAACAGTAAGTGAAAGTGTGATGGGTGAAGCGCTTAGGTGATCCCAAATCTGTCATCACGTGTCCTCAGGAGCACCAAGAAAATAACCACAGACTCGGGCTCCGTGTGAGGAAAGGGGGTGGGGGGGGGGGGGGGGGGTGTCACAGTAGACACAACATTGTTTTATTTACAGGGTGATAATCATTTCATACATTATGGAGAAAAGCACCTTATCATCTGTTGAGAAACACTGTGTTCCCATTTCATTAGCATCTGTGCATTATTTTACATTTTGCACGGTGGATGAGTGGTTAGCATGCAGACCTCACAGCTAGGAGACCCGAGTTCAATCCCGCCATCTCTGTGTGGAGTTTGCATGTTCTCCGCCCCGTGCATGCGTGGGTTTTCTCCGGGTACTTCGGGTATGAATGTGAGTGTGAATGGTTGTTTGTCTATATGTGCCCTGGGATTGGCTGGCCACCAGTCCAGGGTGGAACCCATCTCCAGCACCCCGGCGACCCTCGTGAGGATAAGCGGTAAAATGAATGATCACCTATATCATGAAAAAACATTCAGAGCTAGTGATACTTTAGTACTACCGAAATCAGTAGAATCAACAAAAATACATTTTCTGGCTATTACTGAGGGCTACAGAACATATCTGTTAAATCAATTAGTTTGATTTATTTTCTCATTTTAGTATTAATCACTAAAGAAACATCTATGGTGTTGGGGTGAATTTTGACTCATATATATTCATGTCAAGAAAAGGTAGAAAAAGTTATTGTTTTCATCAACAGAACTTTAGTATAGACCAGGGGTGGGCAAACTTTTTGACTTGTGGGCCGCGTTGAGTTAACAAAATTGTCTGGGGCGCCCGGAAAATATATTTAACACACACAACATTTTACGCTTATAATTCTATTCTAACATTCTGCATTGAATTAGTTGTCTAATTTATTTGTAAAAGTGTCATACTATCAGCTGTATGTTCTCGTGTCCCTTTTTTCAGGAGCACTTTAAACATCAGACCACATCAAATTACAAAATTGAATTTTACATTTTTTTTTTTAAATCCGACTTGCAAGTCATGTTGCCAGCTTGTATGTTAAAAGTTTAAATACTTAGAAAGCAACTGGCGGGCCGGATTCAAACGCTTGGTGGGCCGCATGTGGCCCCCGGGCCGTAGTTTGCCCACCCCTGGTATAGACTGAAATCAAAAAGCAGAACAGGTCCAGATCTTGGTTCACTGTACTTCTTGCCATTCTTTCCATGATCCAAATTGTAAATGTGAAATCAGCCAATCAAATGAGTGAATTCACCTCACATGTCTGGACCTTGTTTTTCTGCTGGTATACTGGAAAAGCGGTCCAAATGAGAATCCCCTGAAGCTTCCATGATGAGAAGAGGAGCTGGTTGTCATTGTGTTGGCTAATTGGACACTTAGGATTTCAGTTGTGGCTCCAAATATTGCTTTATAGTCATATTATTATGACCGGGTCGAAACCGACCCTCGCAATACAGTTGTCATAATTTCAACCAGATCATTTTAAAATGTAGTAAAAAAATTTTTTTGTTTTATTTTGTTGAAATAGAGTTTCCTGACAAAGTCAAAAAGCCTTAATGCAATAAACAAATGTTATGTGATTCTTTTTATGTATTAAAATGTAAAATGGGTCGGTGTTGACCCTAACACAAGAGGAGGGTTATGATACGTTAAAGGTGTTCCAGTGTCATGCTTTCGTTTATGATTTTAAATTTGCAAAAAAAACTATTCCACAGTCACAGATCCTCCGTCAAGTTTCAGAACACGAGTAAAAAAATGTGAGTGAATGTGATTTTATTGTATCTACTCTTTAACTACTCCATGACTTAACGCGCCAGCCTTTGATAGAGCGAGTGTTTACTTGTACTTCCCTCCCCTCCTGATCTTTTGTTATTCTTCCTTCACTCTTCTCCTCTCCCCTTTAAGCGTTTGCATGTGCATGTGAATTTCCACGCATGCTTCTTCATGTCTGTGTGTGCACGTGCAGGTGTGTTTTTGCATGTGTGTATGAGTGTGTGTGTGTGTGTGTGTGGCAGCAGGAATGTTGACCCACACGGAAAAAGGCTGAAAGACTTCCCAGACATCAAAGAGCAGGTAGCTGTCAAGGAGAAGAGGGGCTGATAAGTCCATTTGGGGGACAATAGACCCGAGTGCACACCTGGACTGGATGGAAAGGCAGTGGCTTGGAGAGAACTGTGCACACACACGCACACACACACATTAGGGTCTCGGCCTTCAACTTTTATGCTTTTACAGCCAAAATCAGAGCGAGAGGCGAGCCGAAAGAGTCGTACACATACTGTAAATAATGCACCAAAGGTTGACTGACAGGGGTCAATCACTAGACGCCATGGCGTTTGGAAATGGAAGCAACAGAAAAGCAGAAATAAGACATCTTGCAGTTCCCGTCCAGAAACTAAAGCACCTAAAAGACGCACCCCGTCCCAACCTCCGCACCCACAGGTGTTGTCTTTGTCCTCGGACATGTACCAGCAGCTCTATGTTGTGATGATGCCTCAATCACCTCACTGTCACCTCCTACAGGTGCAGTAGAGTCCCAGGTCAACTTTTAGGGTGTGATGGGGGATGGGGACGGTAAAGTGAGTTGAATATGAACACAACTCCGAACATGCAGTGGTGGGTCAGTGGTACTTGAACTAAGTTGAAATATCGGCTAGTTCACTAAGTCATGGTGTTATGTTACATTTTTAGTTTATGTCTTATTTTGCCGCACTTTTCTATCTTTCTATCACATGTCCAAAAGGAGTAGGAAGAAGCAAAACTTATTAAATCCTACCCCTCCATCTGGTACTTTTACAATCACTAACTGTTACATTTGTTCACTTCCTGCTTTCCATAATACAGTTTAAGGTTTTTTTTTGTTTTTGTTTTTTAAATGTACCTCGTACCGAAGTACTCGGTGATATGAGCATCCAATGCCATAATGGGTACCATAGTGCGTGTCAATATAGTGATATATATAGCACATCATGACTGGTTCAAGACTCTTCATCCTTGTATTTAGCAAACATCAACTGCTTGTATTGTTTCTTGAATTGGCTCATCGTTGTGCATTGTTTGATTTCCTTACTCAATCCATTCCATAGTTTGATTCCACATACTGAAATGCTACGGCTAGCATAACGTAGTCCTAGCATAGAAGTATTTCAAATGTACTTCTTCCCTGAGATCATATTTCTCCTCTCTTGTAGAGAAGTATTGGATGACATTTTTAGCTAATTGCTTATTTTTAGCCTTATGCATTATTTTAGCTGTTTGAAGATGAACTATATCAGCAAGTTGAAGTATTTGTGATTTTAGAAATAAGGAGTTAGTATGTTCTCTGGAGGCGGCATTATGAATTATCCTTACTGACCTTTTTTGCAGTACATTTAGTGAGTGAAGATTTCTTTTATAGTTATTAGCCCATATTTCCACACAATAAGTAAGATATGGTAGAACCAGAGAGCAATAAAGAGTGTGGAGTGATTTCTGATTGAGAACAAATTTTGCTTTGTTCAATACTGAAATATTTCTGGCCACCTTATGTTGTATATTTGTAATATGAGGTTTACAGCTCATATTTTCATCTATTTTGATCCCCAGAAATTTATTTTCCTTCACCCTTTCAATGTCCACACCGTCCACACCGTCTAAATAATAATATATATTATATCTTATAATAATAAGAAAATAATAAGAAATCAGGAAGGGGGCAAAGACTGTATTTCATTTATATTCTATCAATTGTTTTGATTCCATAACCTCAATGATCCCAAGAGCTGGTCCTCCTTGTGTGCAGACAGGTGCTATGTCTGATAATGAGCCAAGGACTCTGGAGGGAGGACACTAGTGTGATAATAAGGAGGTGAGAGATACTAGGATTAGCCATGACCTTCTCCATCTCTGCACCATATCATTGACTGCTATGTCAAAGTCCCGCATTGGGTGGAAGGTGGATAAATGTCTTTATTATTTACTAATAAGAACACAGCAGGGATGAATTAGCCAAAAACAGGTTTAAGATGAACAGTGATCATTGATTAATATTGGCACCATCCCATTACTGGTCTACAAACGAATGAGGCAGTGTAGCCTTCAACCACCACTCAGTACCGTTCTTATCTGACTGCTAAGGGGTCCTAATCAGAGTCTTTACTTAACTTAGCTTTACATCCTGTTTATCCTGCCAGGATGTCCCGCTACCTTGGCGACCCGGTGGCACACGCGGCCTTTCAGTACCAGCCTTCATCAAAGGAGTCCACAAGGCACAGGAAATTGGTCTAAGTTCTCAGAGAGGGAATCAGTCCATTTCCTAATGGACGCTCATTAGAACAATGGCCAAAAGCCAAGTCCAGTTTGGCATTTTCCTTCTTTTGCCTGACTTTATTTGAACAGCTCTAACGTGGTGCAGAGTGGTTAGCACGGTAGGAGACCCGAGTTCAATTCCACCCTCGGCCATCTCTGTGTGGAGTTTGCATGTTCTCCCCGTGCATGCGTGGGTTTTCTCCGGGTACTCCGGTTTCCTCCCACATTCCAAAAACATGCTAGGTTAATTGGCCACTCCAAATTGTCCATAGGTATGAATGTGAGTGTGAATGGTTGTTTGTCTATATGTGCCCTGGGATTGGCTGGCCACCAGTCCAGGGTGTACCCCGCCTCTCGCCCGAAGACAGCTGGGATAGGCTCCAGCACCCCCGCGACCCTCATGAGGAAAAGCGGTAGAAAATGAATGAATGAATTTATTTTTCGATACTGCACGGTGTTTGAGTGGTTAGCATGCAGGCCTCACAGCAAAGAGACCCGAGTTTGATTCCAAACTCGACCATCTCTGTGGGGAGTTTGCATGTTCTCCCCGTGCATGCGTGGGTTTTCTCCGGGTACTCCGGTTTCCTCCCACATTCCAAAAACATGCTAGGTTAATTAGCCATTCCAAATTGTCCATAGGTATGAATGTGAGTGTGAATGGTTGTTTGTCTATATGTGCCCTGGGATTGGCTGGTGACCAGTCCAGGGTGTACCCCGCTCTCATCTGAAGTCAGCTGGGATAGGCTCCAGTGAGGATAAGCAGTATGGAAAATGGATGGATGTATGGATTATACACACTCCTGATCAAAATTACTGAATATTTATTTTATATAATTAAGACTGCAGTAAATTGTATAAATGTACATTTCCATCCACGGTTGGATCTTAAGGAGGTTCTAAGTACAGATTGTGTGTGTATGAGCCGGTTGTAGACTAGTCCCACAAAAAAAAAGTCCAGGGCCAATTGTGTTTCTCCTAATGCATGAAAAGGCCTACACTTGTGTTAATACACCCGTTTGCTAATATACTATGTGTGTGTGCCAGCTGGCTTTAATTACAAAAGTTAACATCTAAACAGACTTAAACATCCTGGATGTGCTACCCTGTGAGGTGTTGACTGACCCATCAGCGAGAAGTGGACTGCTGGAGTTCAACCTGCAACCTGCCTTGCAAGGTTATCATCCGATGCTCCATCAACACATATTGCGACCATATGCTAGCCGTTGGTTGGAATGGAGTACGACTGACCTACGTTTGCACATGTAACATCTGTCAGTGACTTGGTACGGCTAAAATTACTGTTGATGTAGCTGCTAAAGCATTAGTCTGAGCAAACATATGGGAACATCTGGGGGCTTTCATTGCACTTTGGATTATGTTGAGGTCATTTAAGAGCATTCACAAACATATGCAGACGCTGGTGGCGGAGATTGGCAGGCAGGTTTCCAATCAGTAAGGAAGTAAGAGATAGAGTCACACCCAAGGACAGATTAAACATTATTTACCAAACACCTTAATTCATAAAGTTATGGTAATGGTAATGGTTTTATAACATTTGTTCACTTCCTGCTTTCCTAATTTAGTTTAAGTTTTTTTTTTTATTTAGTAATTTTTTTGTCAATCAGTAACTGTTACATTTGTTCACTTCTTGCTTTCCTAATATAGTTTTTTTTTTTTTATTTTGTAATTTTTTGTCAATCAGTAACTGTTACATTTGTTCACTTCTTGCTTTCCTAATATAGTTAATTTTTTTTGTTGTTTTTTTTATTTTTTTAATTTTGTAATTTTTTGTCAATCAGTAACTGTTACATTTGTTCACTTCCTGCTTTCCATAATACAGTTTAAGGTTTTTTGTTTTTGTTTTTTTTTTGAATTTTTAAATTTTGTAATTTTTTTGTCCCGTACCAAAGTACTCGGTGATATGAGCATCCAATGCCATAATGGGTACCATAGTGCGTGTCAATATAGTGATATATATAGCACATCATGACTGGTTCAAGACTCTTCATCCTTGTATTTAGCAAACATCAACTGCTTGTATTGTTTCTTGAATTGGCTCATCGTTGTGCATTGTTTGATTTCCTTACTCAATCCATTCCATAGTTTGATTCCACATACTGAAATGCTATGGCTAGCATAACGTAGTCCTAGCATAGAAGTGTTTCAAATGTACTTCTTCCCTGAGATCATATTTCTCCTCTCTTGTAGAGAAGTATTGGATGACATTTTTAGCTAATTGGTTATTTTTAGCCGTATGCATTATTTTAGCTGTTTGAAGATGAACTATATCAGCAAGTTGAAGTATTTGTGATTTTAGAAATAAGGAGTATGTTCTCTGTAGGCGGCATTATGAATTATCCTTACTGACCTTTTTTGCAGTACATTTAGCCAGTGAAGATTGCTTTTATAGTTATTAGCCCATATTTCCACACAATAAGTAAGATATGGTAGAACCAGAAAGCAATAAAGAGTGTGGAGTGATTTCTGATTGAGAACAAAGTTTGCCACCTTATGTTGTATATTTGTAATATGAGGTTTCCAGCTCATATTTTCATCTATTGTGATCCCCAGAAATGTATTTTCCTTCACCCTTTCAATGTCTACACCGTTAACATTAAGTTAAGAGTTGATTTTTCAAAAATCAGAGAAGAATCTGAGCTTCCTCCTCTTTCATTTCTATTGAGGTTAACACAGTCTGTCAGCACCTCACCCTGCGTTTATTATGAATGGACTCTTCCTGTGTTGGGTAAAAATAATCAGGTAGTCCCAGTGATGCATTTGACCGCTTGGGTCCTGATTTGTTTTTATTGCAGACTCCCCAAGGGGAAGTGTTGCATTGACTGGAGGATACAGTGGAAATCACTTTTGCAGAAAATTTCCAGTTCAAACCTCTCAAATATGTTATATTTTAAAGGGATTGTGTGCAACAGTTGCGCGGCTACAAGCAAATAGCACATACAAGAACGTGAGGTGCATTCATACATTACTGTATATATATTTTTTTATGCAGCCAAACACCAGCAATGGGGCCCACCAGTTGGGAAGGACTGTGCTAAACGATGAACATGTGACACAGGTAAGTATGTTTGACATTGCTGATCCAATGCACCCTAAACTCATAGTGACATCAACTGTGTTGAGTTGATTATTTAATGCACCTGTCAGCAAATCTGGCCCCCCCGCCACAGGAATTTACACCCTCCAACACAAACTACACAGAAGCTGGTGGTGGGGGGGTGTCGGAGCATGTGGCCCAATGTAGGCATTAGGGCAAGCAAAATATTTTCATTACCACAACATCAGTTTGTGTCAACAATCTGATAGGACGCTGGCAGAGATTGGCGTTTCCCATGAGGTCCGTGGCCTCGGCAGCGACGAGGAAGGAGTGGAGAGGACAGTTGGAGGTGATGGGGTGGGGGTGGGGGGGGCATTGTGGGATTGGTTGTACCAGTTATCAGGAACATGGTGAGTGTCAACACCTCCAACGGGACAGATAAAGTTAGAGGTCAGGATGTGACAGACGAGTGATAGCTACTTTGATTAGTGATTCCTTTTATTTTTTATATTTTTTATATATTTTTTTAATATTTTATACAAAATTCTAACTGGAATATTAAATTCTTTAAAGGTAAAGTTCAAACAACAATTTTTTTTCTTGTGACTTTGAGAGTCAGAGCGCAATCGGATTGTGGCAAAACAGGTTGTAATCTGATTCAAACTCCATCCAGTTTTGTCGTTTAAGAATCCTTACAGGAAATTCCCTTAGTGCTTTTATTAGGAATGTTATTTTAGGATGCCTTCACACTGTTGTTTTTAATTGTTTAAACAAACTTCAGTCCATTTGCTCTACTAGTACGGTTCGTAAGACCGAACACTGTCCACCAAACCCAGGTCTGGACCAAAGAGGTGTACCAAGATGGCTCTGAGTCCATCACTTTCAGACTCCGGTCCTGAGTAGCGATTGGTACAAAATACTCAGTGATATAATGACATATAAATGGCATAACCAGACCAAATAAAACTACGCTACAGTAATCCCTCGTTCATCGGATTTTTGCAAAGTAGGATTCCACCCAAAACCTTAAACTGTATTACGGAAAGCAGGAAGTGAACAAATGTAACAGTTACTGATTGTAAAAGTACCAGATGGAGGGGTAGGATTTAATAAGCTTTGCTTCTTCCTACTCCTTTTGGACATGTGGAACTGGGAACTGATTATGGGATGCACTCAATTGGAATCTGATGCATGTTCAAATGAAATAAAACCATTACCATTACCATTACCATTACCATTACCATTACCATATCTATGTAAGTGGAATGTTTTCATAGTCAGAGCATAGAAAACCCATTTACGATGGTCTAATTCTATATTTAAGTAAAATCAATCAATCTGCATCTACCATCATGTTCTCCTTCACTACATCCGTAAACCTCCTCTTTGGTGTCCCTCTACGCCTCCTACCTGGCAGCATCCCTCTACCGATATATTCACTATCCCTCCTCTGCACATGTAATGTCCCTCTGATGTACTCGTTTCTGATCCTATCCATCCTGGTCACTCCCAATGAGATCAGCATCCTCATCTCTGCTACCTCCAGTTCTACTTCCTGTCTTTTCCTCAGTGTCACTATCTCTAGACTTAGTGTAGTAACGCCTACACATGAAAATTTGAATGCATCTTCTTTATGTTGATTTTTAGTTTATTTTCTAACCGTACTGCTCATGGTTTTACAGTTTATGTGTATGCTAAACGAAGAAAATGATTTGGCCCGGTGACAAAAATATGATAAATAAAAGTGTGAACGCTAACCAAGCACACCAAGTATCTTTTTAAAAATATTTTGGTCTGGGTCTGACAAGACCAGAGCGGATTACAAGTCACATGGTCAGTATAGTTTTACCTTGTCAACATGTCCCTTTATATATTTCTTATTACGGTTCTACATTACAATCTTTTTTTGTCCTTCGATAACGAATGTTTTTTCTGAATTCTTTGACACTCCGCCTACCATTCAAGAGGTGAACAACCTCCTGCTGTCCTTGTACACAGAAAAGTGCTCTTAAATGACCCGGCTGCTGAAGCCAAGGACTACTGACACTGCGTGTGTTTGTTTGAGCAAACTACTCTCCATCCATCAAATAGTGCTGATGTTTTCATAACACTCTCTGTAACAGCCGCTCAGGAGTGTGTCATAAGGGATACTCTGGCCAGGCGTCTGTCGTAGCCCGATACAGTTACACAGATGATGTAACGTGTCGCTTTATGACTATTTTATTGTGTAAATACTGCCGAGGTGTATCGATAGATTTACACTCTCCGTGTCTCTGAAAGGCCTTTTTAACACTTCAGTGTGTCATAATATTGGTGTTAAGTTGTCATAACAATGCATCATATTATGCTAATAGGCCAGATTATACAGGGGATTATTTTTTCAACATTTAACAATATCTATTGTAATAAGCTTGGATTTAAAAAAATACAAAAAATAGCAAAATAAAGTACAAAGCACTCTAATTGCCTATTCCTTTTAATTAGATTTGTTGTTGTTAAAAAGCCTTCAGCTACTGTATCAAACCCCTGTCCTATGGAGAAGACTTAAGTTAAGCTTAACTTAAAGCCTAATGTAAACACCCAGCCCCCCCTGGATGGCTTAATCACCCATTAGTGTAACATACTGTATCTCTCTACTGCCAAAACATGCAAAAAGAAATAAAAATAACTGTATAGAATGTGTACAATATGTTAAACCATGATATAAAAGTACTAATTAGTCCATTTCAAAGCCCAGACTGTAGCAAAGCCCCCCAAGGTTTTATCCTTGAGGAGCATTTGGAGAATAGTTGGTTTAATATCTGATGTCTGTGACAATCTCAGTCCCACCGTCGGTACACCCGCACGGCAGGACACGTTGACTGAGCTGATGGCCTTCACTCGGGAATGTTGAGCCTTAATTCAGAAGCAAAAACAACTTGGGAAAATATTTGTGCTTTTTAAAAATAGTTCCTCCGTTAGCCTACTAACAGAAATGGGAGCAAGGGCTGTGGGGTGATTAGGAATAGACTCTGCTCTGACATTATTAGTCTGTGGCTGCTAACACGTAAAAACTGCAAATGCTGAAGAAAAATACTGCAAATCCTCAAAAAAATTTCAAAAAAATGGAAAAGTTAGCCAAGCTACCATTGGCACCAGAACTGAGGGATTAAATGCTTGGTTGTAAAATTAGTTTGTTCTTTTCAACTGTAAAATATTACATCTTAAAGTGGCTCCATACAGGTACCTAGAGGGATCCCACATTTGCATATCCTGGTAGGAATACGGTATATCCAGCCCGCTTCCTGTTTTGAGTACATTAGCTATGCCCGACATGTTTGCACTCCTGACAGTGGTGTGCAAAAGCTTTAAGTGGGGCCTGCAGTTCTTTGGATGCCATTGTGGGGTCTTTTGTGACCTATTGGCTGGGTTGCTGTAGTTTGGGGTAGTTTTGGTTGGCCAGACAATCCTGGGAAGGTACCACTGTTCCATCCATCCATCCATCCATTTTCTATAACGCTTATCCTCATTAGGGTTGCAGGGGTATGCTGGAGCCTATCCCAGCAAGAGGTGGAGAACATCCTGGACTGGTCGACCACTGTTCCAGGATTTCACCATTTGTGGATAATGGCTCTTTGTGGATGATGGATCATAGCAAAAACATAACTGCAAATTATTAATTGCTATTCTGATTGCTTTTGTGAAATTTGAGAAATTTGAGCATTGATTTTATTTGGGCTGAATGCTAATGTTAATGAAGTCTAATTTATATTTATTAAAATATTTTTTAAATGATATTCTTCAAAACCACTAAGGGTAACATACACTAGCAGCTGGTGGTGTTACTGTACTGTACTTCTATTATTGCAGTATCGTACCTCAACACTTTTCTATTTGAATTTTGTAGCTTCACTCTGTCAAGAAAGTCAGTAATAAATCATCCTGTTATTTATTCTGCCAGCGTTGGTGTTATTCTGTTATTATTGGTAAAAAATATGCATATGAAGCAAATTTTACAATTTTTTAAAATATGAAATTAAGCATTTTCAGGTATAAAAATGAACAAAATGAACTAAAATACAAATATAAGGCATTCAGAAGATGCATTCAAAGTCGCTGTAAAAGATGTGTAGTATTCTACACTGGTCAGTAGTAGTGATTGTTATTGTAATGTTTGGTGAGATACAACAAAACAACAGGCCTTTATTGCAGCTTTGAGTTAACTGTGCCAAGCTTAAACTCAACCCCTGACGTCACTTCCTGTCCGCCTGCCATTGAGCTCCCTTACGGAACACATCGATAGCAACACACAAGTATGAATCTTGGCTTGTTTATTCTTATTATGTCTACTGTATTGGGTAATATGACTGACTACATGACTATAGGGCTGTTAGTTAATGTCTAGAGGACTCTAATAATATGAAAAGCAGGTTTTCTATGCCCAGACTATTTGATTTATAAAGAAAGAACTACATTGAGGAAATTCACTTATCACCATAATGTGTGGAACCAATTAACTGCGATAACGAGGGATTCCTGCCACTTTGTGGAGTAGTTCTGGATCCCAGAACCAGAGGTGAGAGGCAGGTGAGGTGGGTTTACAATTTATTAAGTCCACAAGCAACAAAAGGCAAAGGTGTATATAGAGTGGGGTGCAACATGGAACCTCCAAAAATACAAATGGTATGTCAGAAGGTTGTGGCTACCAAACATATAAACACATATAAACCCATATAAACACATTTAAACACAAACAAATGAAGGGAAAACCAGGAGACCAGGAGAAGAGTAGCATGGTGCAAAGAGGAATAATCCAGCTTCTCCCAGCTGTCAGCAGTCAGCCAAGATCAGTGTGCCATCAACATCAGGTGCGTCCAGTAGCTCCGCCTCCAGCCAGGACCAGATCACCTGTATTGTTATAAAAAGGTCAAATATGATGATTGTTTGCTACCAAACATCTCATATGAGATGCTGAGTTACATTGATGGTAGTTTTACATTTATGTTACGTGTGAGGAAGAAAGATTGAGAAAAAGAAAAAAAGGATGAATGAAGGTCAAGTTGGGAGTCAGGCCAAGAAGGAATGGAGTTCATCCACCTGTGTTTGATTTCCAGCGGTCAGATATGATATCCTGAGTCATATAGTTGTATTTTTTGTGAAGTGAATGTTGTAAGAGCTTTACATAGCAGGACGCCTGTTCTTCATATCCGACCACCAATATGGGACAAAGAGGGGAACAGTGTGCCTCAACCAAAGTGGGGCCGCCCCTCCCTACATACAGAGCACGTGCTGTGCGTAGGGCCCCACCATCCATGGGGGGGGGCACAAGAGAGCAAAAAAAATGATTTTATATATGATTGAAAATCATTTTTAAACATTTTCTTCATCAAAAAAGTCGGCTTAAGTGCTTAAACTGAGCCTGCTATGTTTGTCGGCCTGTCGACAAACATAGCATAATGTTGCAGAAACATTGACAATAAACTATGACTTTCTACAGCCTGTTTCGTGTATTTAATGTCATTATTCTTACTAATTAGACAATAAGATACAGTACTGCTGCAGTACTACACCTCAGCCTGAAGGGGTAGGGACCTGCCTGTCGCTGTCCTTCCATAGAAAGGAAAAGCCAGTGTTGACAGCAGCAGCATCAAGTCAAATGCATTATGATATTTTTATGATCTGCTGAATAAATGAATATGAATGAATGAATATATGAAACATATTTACTGCCAGGATGGAGGATTATGGAGGTGATCAGACTTGTACAACAAAATATGAGTTTTTGATGTAGGATAGGGTGCATGTACTTATATCACTAATGTTTTTCAGTTTAGAAAAAAATACTAATTAATGGGATTTTCATTCAAAACAACTCCAAATGAGTTTTTCCCTCACCAGCCATGTACCTCAGCACACATCAATCAGAAAAATAGCATTTTGATTCAGTTTTTGTGTGTTTTTTACTCCATCAGCAACTATCTCCATGCACGGAAGACCCAATCAGCAATTTGTGATTAGCAATGTCGTGCCACCGTCATAGCCCCACCACAGTAAGATTTCCTGCCGACGGCGTCGCTGATGACGGACACCCTCCGGTCGTTCCACTCTGACAGAGAAGGAATCAGATGAAGCTTTGGTCGCTCATTATGTCGCTGATTCTCCTTCTTCTTCTCCTTCATTCTTTCTCTAATCATTGGACCAAACGGGGCTCAGCTGTTAGAACAAAGGCTGGTGTTTATTTTTTGTAGTGCTTTCATTTTGGGCGTTAGTCCGCTTGCGTGTGTTGGTCTTTGATGTGTAACACATCAACGTTTGTCTTAACCTTTCCCTACCAAAGGATCCTGGAATTCCACAAAGGGGGAATGTTTCTTTCTGACTTTCTACTGCGTTATCAGAGTATTATAAGGAGAAACCATAAGAAGAAGACACATAAAGCAAGGGTGTCCAAACTTTTTCACCCTAGGGCCACATACTGAAAAATAAAGGAACGCAACGTTGATATTTTTAAAGATACCAAGATGTCATATGTTTCTTTGAATTTTCCAAATATTTTTACTTTTGTCTTAAATTTTCTACATGACTCACATTTTTAAGTTCTACTTGTACTATGACTTTATTCTTGTAGTGATTAAAAAAATTACAACTTTGTTTTGTTTGTCATAATATTCCAATTTAAATATTACTAAAAAAAATATATACCATCTTTTTTTTTTAGTATTTCAACTTTATTATACTAAAATGACTTTGTTTTTCCTCATAATGTTTTTATTTATTTTCAGAAATGAGAGCTGTTTTTTCCCAATTTGGCTGTTGCTATTTTCAAATTATTAAAAAAAATAAAGAAAATAATTTTTCTTACCGTAATATTATGTCTTTATTCTCATAATATTCTCACCTTATTCCCATATTATAACTTTTTTTGCAACAAAATCATTTTAAAAAATTACAACTTTATTTAGTTTGTTTTTGTTTCTTGTCCTTTTACACCTTGTTTTTAAACATTTTTTTCTTGTATATTTCAATATTAATTAAATTAACATAAATAAAGTATTCTGTCTGTCTGTCTGTCATTATGCTCCTAAAATGCCAGTACTTTTCATCATAATATTCTGACATTATCCATTTAAACGTAAAATTACGCCTTTTCTTGTTCGATTACAACTTTTTCTATAGTTTGGCCTCTTTCTTGTCAAATTATTGCGGATTTTCCCATTTTTGCTGCATTTTATGAGTTTTCACCTGAAATTATGTTTGTACAATATGCTGCGTGCTGCAAATGGCCCCTGGATGACACTTTGGACATCCCTGACTTAAATGGAATGTATTCAACTGACTTATGATGAAATGTTTTTTTTAACAATACCACCCATAGTGGTTTAAAAGAACCCCTTGTATGGAACGTACCAACTCCCTCGACCCGATTGGTCCAAACAGGATCAATTCCTGTAACGTTGGGACCCTCCCGGGTTCTGTAATTGTACTTTATGCTTTTGTGTTTTTCACTTTTGTGTTCCCCAGGAAGCTCAGTCTTCCAGTGGAGGCGACTACTTTGTTTCATTCATTCCACTTTAAAGACACGGAGGAGCGAATGTGGACTTTTCTAAGTTTAGCTCAGGTTTTGCCTTCCAGGTGTTGATGTTGTCGACTTAGAAAAGACAGCGAGAGATAAGGCTCTGTTACATGAGTCTCCCGCCCGAAAACACACCTCTCCATCGTCTGGTGGATATCACGCTTGAGCTAACACAGAGAATGCCTTCGTTTGTGTGTGTGTGTGTGTGTGTGTGTGTGTGTGTGTGTGCGTACATGCAGATCAGCGTTGGTGTGAACAGTCTGACTTCTCCTTTATCTCCTCTGCATGGAGGTCAATTCCTCCTCCCCATTTGAGACGTTAAGAGAGAAGATCTGAAGATCCTTCTTACTCTGATACATTCTAAATTTCATTTCATTTTGGAAAATAGTTGAACTGTTTAACTATTCTGGTGTTTAGGCAGACAAATATAATCCTGTATTATGTCATCAAATAGAACAGCAATGTATTATTGGTCTGCTTATTTATATTATTTGATATATTATTTGATGTGATCCACAAGGGGGCAACACTTGTAGGCCAAATGTGTGGCATATAGTGTTATTATGAATAATGCATCATCATATCACATTCTTCAGGTATCTAGTCAATCACAAAAAATATTAGTCACATTTAACCGTACGGGGAAATTATTATTATTATTATTATTATTATTATTATTATTATTATTATTATTATTATTATTATTATTATTATTATTATTATTATTATTATTATTATTATTATTATTATTAGTATTATTATTATTATTATTATTTTATTATTTTATTATTTTATTATTTTATTATTATCATAATTACTATTATTATTAATAATAATAATAATAATAATCAACAATAAAATTAATAATAATAATAATAATAATTGCTGTTTTAATTTTTCCTCATAATGTTCTGAATTTATTTTGGGAAATGAGAGCTATTTTTTTTTTCAATTTGGCTGTCATTACTTTCAAACTATTTCAACTTTGTTGTAAATTTTTTTACCGTAATATTATGTCTTTATTCTCATAATATTCTCACCTTATTCCCATATTATAACTTTTTTTGCAACAAAATCTTTAAAAAATTACAACTTTATTTTTGTTTGTTTCTTGTCCTTTTACAACTTATGAATGAATTAGTTATGGAGACTGAACTCAGGAGTAGATCCACAGGTGATGGAAACGATAATTTACGATTTAATTAAAAAAAAGATAATTTATGACATGCTGTTTTTTTGCAAATGCCACAAGTATTCATCCACTGGCATGCATCCCCACTCAGGTTATGGATACGACACACCTGTTTCCTTGGCATGCAAAGTTGCGTAATACTGCAGGGACAAAATGAATGAAAGTGTCAAGATGGCTGAACATGAAAACTGTAAGGCAATATTATTGAATATGGGGAATTAAATAGTACCAATTGTATTTAAATACACATATATGGGTTTTACAGTTTTGAAAGTATCTGGCCTCATCTTGACTTCCTCTAAGCGGTTTCACCCGCACGTGCTGGTAGCCACCCCTGGTAATGCCATACATGCCCTGCAAAGGCTTATAATTGCCAAGTGCTATTAGACGGCCAAAAAGGATTATTTCTTCAAAAGAAACATTAGCTGCCTTTAGGAAGGAGTGTGAGGGATTGGAGCCTCCAACCGACTGCCCCCCACACCCTTCCTTAATCTAGTAGGGGACCCCCACAGTCACACTTCTCCACCTGGCTCCCATTACCCTTCCTCAAATCCTTAATCCCTGGGTTTGTTTTCCCGGATATAGAGACCGAGAAGAATGAAGAAGAGGCAGAAGAGGAAAGGGAAGACTGGATTTGGGGTCCTGGGGGGTTACTGCTGATATTCCACAATGTGTAATCATTCTCTAAATTCATATCTCTAATGTTTGTGCTCTTTTTTTCAGTTTTGATCACATCTTGTGTAGCGTATCTTGTGTGAGACTAGCCTTGGCCATCCCTTTAATAAAAGTATTGTTTGCCTTTCTCCTGATTGGGAACACATTGGGCCTGGGTCGGACCCTGTTAAAGCTGGGGTCCAGGGTCTCGGGCAGTCCAGGGGTCCTGTTCTCTGGGGGTCTCTCCCTTCCTCTTCTCTCCTCAGAAGTTTTGTCTGTACATGGGGCGGTGAGGGGCGCTGAGGTCACCCCAAAGGGGTGTCCTGCCGCGAGATGACCCTGCACCACCTCCACCAAGGGGTAACCTTATTCCCCGTCTCCCTGTAGAGATCTAATATATACATGGACCAGAGCAGCCACACATGGTGATGAAGAAGACACGTTCACGCCAAAGTCATCAACCTAGTCGTTGTTTTGTGGCAGGACCCCCATCCGCACCTTTCCTCCAGGAAAACGCATCACCAAGGAGACCTTTATGCAGGCCTTTGTGGCTTCAGGCTTTGTTGTCTTGACAACCGCTCTTGTTTGAGATCCCTGCATCTGATAGTGCTAGCATGATCAAATTCAAGCAACCCGGTAGCCCACAGACGTCAGCAAAAAAGCTATTTGTAAAAAGCATGAACATGAAAAGAGACAATGAAAGACACTAAAATGGATAAAAGGAGGATACGATTCCGACTAAAGTTGGAGGAACGTGAAGCCCTCACATCAACTGGTATATGAACTCATGTAGTTACCAGGCAGCAGCGGCGCTCTGGCATGACATCATGTGTTTGGACGGATCTGCTGAAGTTTTAAGACCAGTACTGAAGCCTTATCTGATCCTGAGATAAGGTCTCACCCTCAGAATGAGAGGAAAACGCACACGGCGGCGATTCGTGTGCATGAATGGCCTCAAGTCAGGACAAAATGGGGTTGATGTGTTTAATCACGTTAGGATGAGAAATGTCAATTGATTCATTTCTTGGTGCATTTTGCATTTATTTTCACTTTGAAAGTGACACTGTATATAATCTATATATAACAAATGTACAATGTGTACAAATTGTACAATGTACAACGATGAGCCAATTCAAGAAACAATACAAGCAGTTGATGTTTGCTAAATACAAGGATGAAGAGTCTTGAACCAGTCATGATGTGCTATATATATCACTATATTGACACGCACTATGGTACACATTATGGCATTGGATGCTCATATCACCGAGTACTTCGGTACGAGGTACATTATTTAAAAAAAAACATAAAAAATCTTAAACTATATTAGGAAAGCAGGAAGTGAACAAATGTAACAGTTACTGATTGTAAAAGTACCAGATAGAGGGGTAAGATTTAATAAGCTTTGCTTCTTCCTACTCCTTTTGGACATGTGGAACTGGGAACTGATTTGACAAAAATAAAAAAAATATAAAAAAATATTTAAAAAAAAAAACTTAAACTATATTAGGAAAGCAGGAAGTGAACAAATAACAGTTAGTGATTGTAAAAGTACCAGATGGAGGGGTAGGATTTAATAAGCTTTGCTTCTTCCTACTCCTTTTGGACATGTGGAACTGGGAACTGATTTGACAAAAATAAAAACATTTTTAAAAAGTATTTTTAAAAAAAACCTTAAACGATATTAGGAAAGTTCAAATGAAATTAAACCATTACCATTACCATTACCATTACCATTACCATTACCATTACCATTACCATTACCATTACCATTACCATCACCATCACCATTACCATTACCAATGTAATTGTATTTCTGATATTCCAATAGTCATCCAGGGTCTATTATACCAAATGTGCATTGATGATTGCATTTGACCCCAAGCACATCTGCATTGTCCCATCCCGTCTGTGGACAGCATACATCAGGACCAGAGCTGACTGTCCCGCGTCGGCCAAAGCTTTGGTGCCCAGCATGATGTTGCTTCCTGCAGGAAGAGGGAGAGCTGAAGAAAAGCAAAACAGGACATCTTCAGATCTGTCAGGGGAGTAACCCCTCTCCTCCTCTCTGCCGTCAGGGGACAATGCACCAAAGGAAGTTCTTCTCCGCCCCTCGCCTTGCTCTGTTCCCCATAGGACATGTTCTCCTTACAAATACTTCTCCTCTCATACTAATGTATACTACTGCATCTGTTCCGTACTGCGTCAATGATGGTAAAAAAGTAAAAATAGTCCACATTAGTCTGTTGAACTAAGCTTTTCCTCACGAGGAGTGCTGGAGCCTATCCCAGCTGTCTTCGGGCGAGAGGCGGGGTACACCCTGGACTGGTGGCCAGCCAATCACAGGGCACATATAGACAAACAACCATTCACACTCACATTCATACCTATGGACAATTTGGAGTGGCCAATTAACCTAGCATGTTTTTGGAATGGGGGAGGAAACCAGACTAAAACCACGCATGCATGGGGAAAACATGCAAACTCCACACAGAGACAGACAGTTTGGAATCGAACCCGGGTCTCCTTGCTGTGAGGCCAGCTTCCTAACCACTCGGCACCGTGCAGTTCCAAAAAATAAATGACAATTGTAATTATTAGATTAGATTTTTCAAATGTGACCGTGACTAAGAGGGTCACAAGACTCACAATTCCCAAGACAAGACGATGCACAAGATGAGAGCAACATGAGTAATCCTTCATGTTTGTAGTTTTCCTGTTACTATGGTCATGAGGCAGAAGAGCTGCAATTGAGGTGGTTTGTGTGGTGGGCTACGGGGAATCTGATCCTGCACGGAATGACACACTGTTGCATGTTGTGCTTTGGCGTGTGTGCGTATGTGTGTGTGTATGTGTGTGTGTGTGCGGTTTTAAAAAGTCATGCACATATAACTCAGTTGCAAGGTTTGTTTTAAGTCACACCACTAACTCCCATTGCTTTGCCTAATGTAAATACAGCATCACATCATAAGAGATAAAAAGTGATGATTCAAATTTTCTGAGACTCAAACTGTTTTTGACTTGGTAATGGTAATGGTAATTTTTTAATAATTTTTTAATAATTTAAAAAAATATATATATTTTTGTCAAATCAGTTCTCAGTTCCACATGTCCAAAAGGAGTAGGAAGAAGCAAAGCTTATTAAATCCTACCCCTCCATCTGGTACTTTTACAGTCAGTAACTGTTACATTTGTTCACTTCCTGCTTTCCATAATACAGTTTAAGGTTTTTTTGTTGTTTTTTTTTGTTTTGTTTTTTTTGTCCCGTACCGAAGTACTCGGTGATATGAGCATCCAATGCCATAATGGGTACCATAGTGCGTGTCAATATAGTGATATATATAGCACATCATGACTGGTTCAAGACTCTTCATCCTTGTATTTAGCAAACATCAACTGCTTGTATTGTTTCTTGAATTGGCTCATCGTTGTGCATTGTTTGATTTCCTTACTCAATCCATTCCATAGTTTGATTCCACATACTGAAATGCTATGGCTAGCATAACGTAGACCGAGTATAGAAGTGTTTCTTATATGATATTGACTTTTGTTCATTCAGTGTTATTAATAAAATGATTAATTGCACTAACCTATGTACCAGCTGTGACAAAGACAGTCATTAGCAAAGTAGCATAGATTCCTACTAAGTGTTTCATGAATAACGAAGAGCTGGCTAGGTAGAAGTACACCGTATGACATAATGGACAGGTGGAGACTGACCGGTGGTCTCAGGTTCTTTTTTTTTTTCCATGTGCTCATCAGATAACATCAGTTACCTTATTTACTAAAACAAACGTACACACCGACAGCCTAGCATGTTAGGGAAGAATAGCCCCATAATTGCCCTCGAGCAGTCATTTCAGATGACACCTGAAAGCAAGAAACTTGGATATTATTCAAATTCAAAACACGTTTAAGAGCCCGAATATTTATACTGCATGTGTGTAACCTGGATACACAGTTAAAAGGGGAACTATTATGCCTTTTCTGACCTATAAATGTTGTGAGAATGTTGTAGTCTCGTGTTAAACGATGTCAAAGTTTCAGACAAAGACGTTTGCACATTTGGAAGTCAGCCCTGAAATACGTTTGGGATGTTTCAAAACACTCGGTTTCAGAGGGCGTTGTAAAACTGCATCGTTTGTGATGTCACACATAGACAGGCTTCCTTATATGGGCGTGCGCTGTAGCGGGCCCTCCCCCAAGTTTCAGAGGGCTCTCTTTTAGTTTTATTTAGTGTGTAGTTTGAGGGTTTTTTTTTTTTAGTTTTTATTTTAACTTGTATTGGTACATGTCTTGTATATTTCTTAGCTCCCTTTGAGTGTTAAGTTGCTGTGTGATAATTTAAGATGACACAGTGAGTCGGACTGAGTAATGATCTATTGCAGTATTATTGCAGTATCGTCCCTCAACACTTTTCTGTTTGAATTTTGTAGCTTCACTCTATCAAGAAAGTCAGGAATAAATTATTATATTATTATATAATAATTATATAATAATATATATTATTATTATTATTATTATATTATTATTATTATTATTATTATTATTATTATTATTATTATTATTATTATTATTATTATTATTATTATTATTATTATTATTATTATTATTATTATTATTATTATTATTATTATTATTATTGGTTAAAAATATGTATACCAAAGCTAATTTTACATATTTTTTAAATATGAAATGAATAATTTCCCAGGTATTAAAATGAACAAAATGAACTAAAATACAAATATAAGTCATTCAGAAGATGCATTCAAAGTCGCTGTAAAAGATGTGTAGTATTCTACACTGGTCAGTAGATACCAGTGATTGTCATTGTAATATTTGGTAAGATACAACAAAACAACAGGCCTTTATTGCAGCTTTGAGTTAACTGCGCCAAGCTTAAACTCAACTCTGAACCCTCAACGTCACTTCCTGTTTGCCTCCCTTACAGAACACATCGATAACAACACACGAGTATGAATCTTGGCTTGTTTATTCTTATTATGTCTACTGTATTGGGTAATATGACTGACTACATGACTATAGGGCTGTTAGTTGATGTCTAGAGGACTCTAATAATATGAAAAGCCATATTTAAGAAGGTTTTCTATGCCCCAACTATTTGATTTATAAAGAAGGAGCTACTTTGAGGATATTCACCCAGCACCATAATGTGTGGAACCAATTAACTGCGATAACGAGGGAATGTTGTAGTCTCGTGTTAAACGATGTCAAAGTTTCAGATTATAAGGTTTGCACATTTGGAATTGAGCCCTAAAGAAGTTTGGGATGTTTCAAAACACTCGGTTTCAGAGGGCGTTGTAAAACTGCATCGTTTGTGATGTCACACATGGACGGGCTTCCTTATATGGGCGTGCGCTGCAGGGGACCCTCCTTCCGAGCTCTGCTTCTGTGTTGATGTTGTTAGCATTGGCTACCAGGAAGTGATTCTATATTTGTTTACAATTCCTAATGACTCATATTGTGTTTACTTTTTTTCTCACTAGACTGATATGGAGAACACCAAAGCAGAGGTTAGCGGTAGCATTAGCACAACACACCACTCTCTGCTGGTTAGCATTGTTTTTACACACAGTAAAGCTGTTTATATTAGTTTATATTGTTTAGATTAGCTGTTTACATTATCTTTTAGCCATTAGCAAACACCTGTCTATCCTGGAGACAACCCCAGAGAAGTGTGTAGTAGATTGTGTGTGTGTGTGTGTGTGTGTGGCATGCACATGCGAGTGAAAATGAAAGTGTCGGAGTGGCTAACAAGCCCTTGTTTGAATGTTCTCCAGTTCTCTGTCAGTCGGCAGCTTTGATCTGTCTTCAGCTTGTCAGCTGGCAGCCATGTTTGTTTGCCCAGCGAGGTAGGCTACCTATGTAATTACCTCTAACGAAGTGACTTGTTTTGATTTGGCTTGAAATCTAATCCCGAGCCGAGGATAAGGATGTGAAATGGGTTTGAGGTTACTTGGGGATTTTGAAGCGTGAGCGTGGCTGTGACTTGTTAAGTCGCACGGGTGAAAATAAGTTCCTCGGGTGAGGAAGTTGACGTGTGAGGAGAACGTTTTGGCTCAGCACGAGTCGGACTCGATGCTTTCTTTCATGCACACCCGCCCTGATTTTGGACTCTTACAACTCGGCACACCTTTCTTTTCTTTTGCATTTCCATCACTTACTGGTTGAACACAGGCAGAAACGGAAAAAGAACGCAGGTTGAACACCAGTACTGTACACACATACAGTCAATCTACTCCTGTGAATCATTTAAGTATGGCTGAGCTTCAAGAAAACCTCAAAGAGAATCTTGTTGGCAAGAAGCAGCAGCACTTCAACCTTCTCCAAAGGTTAGCAAGAACTCAATGTGGCTCTTCTGTTTTCACCTCCTTCCTGCTCCGGTCGCTCTTTTTTATACGGCATGTCATCCATTCCGTCAACTACTAATTTGTTGCTCTTTCTCATCCAAGATAATGATTGCCAGACAGAACATTTCCCATACTCAAATATGCTATTATGCTCTAATAGGAAGATTATATGGATTATTCAGCTTTGTATTATGTATAAAATGTAAAACAGGGGAAAATGCCAATTATATTACGTACTAGACTCAGGGTCATTGCTAGGCTAGTGGTTCACATCCCTGTACCGACCATGCAACAGAATCGCAAAAAGTCCACTTTTCATCTTTAATCTTTAGATTCAGTCATCCAATTTCTACCGCTTATCCTCACAAGCATACTGGAGCCTATCCCAGCTGTCTTGGGGCAAGAGGCGGGGTACACCTTGGACTGGTGGCCGGCCAATCACAGGGCACATATACAAACAACCATTCACACTCACATTCATACCTATGGACAATTTGGAGTGGCCAATTATTAACCTAGCATGTTTTTGGAATGTGGGAGGAAACCGGAATACCCGGAGAAAACCCACTAGAGAACATGCAAACTCCACACAGAGATGCCCTGAGGGGGGGGAAGCGAACCCGGGTCTCCGAGCTGTGTGGCTAACCACTCACACACCGTGCAGCCCTACCTTTAGATTTAAATTCCAAATTAATTTCTTTAAAAGTGAAGTGCTGACACAATACAGAGATACTCACAGGCATAAAGTCAACTATTGCTGCAACAATTAATCGATGATTAATCGATCCAATTAATCAACAACTAATTTGGTATTCCATTAATCATTTTTTTAAATAAAAAAATGTAAATATCCTTTAATGACATCCTCTCAAATGTTTCCTTTAATGTCATCCATGATAGCAGCCCTATGATTGTTTGTTATTGTTTTAGGCAAAATAAGATATTCATAAACATACTGATTTTTTTTTTTACTCTTTTCTGATTTTGCACCACAGGGCTAAACCAGTGTTTGTATTTGGTTCAGATTTGGTCCGTCTTAACAAACGGCGACTCCGGATCTTGAGCCTCCTTGTTGTGGCGGCTCACACCGAGCTCTGTGATTGTTTTGGTCCATGATTGGATGAGCAAGTGAAGGAGGAAGGGCTCAGTTTGTTCAGTTTGCCAGTGAGACATGAAAAATACATGAATAATAGAGTGTACTACGCCCGTGGTAATCTATCCATAACCATGAATACTTCCCAAAAAGAAAGATGTTGGAACTAAATTCTGATTGTATGGCTTAGCCACGCTTGTGCTTAATATGTGGCGAGAAATGAGCAAACAACAGAAAAGTTGACATTAAGAGACATTTTCAAAACAAGCACTCAGCTTTTTCTGGAAAGTACCCAACTGTAGATGCCAATGAAGGAGATGTTTCAGAAGTACTACGTCAGCTTGCGCACAGCAAACATACTTTCAAGAAGTGGATGAAAGCTCCAAAGTCAACTACAGCAGCTAGCTTTGTGGCTGCACTTGAGATCGAATGGAGGAAAAATAAATGGATAGATGGAAAATAAATGAAAGAATTGTTCATACAAATATTGCAGCATCTATTTTCTGAATAAAAAAAAGAAATTATTATTATTATTGTTAATTATTCATAAATTTAAAGAAACACCCCAACCTGCAAAGATAAAATGGCAACAATCATCACAGTTCTAGCGCCTAACCCAGGGATCCCTAAAGTGCGGCCCAGGGTCCATTTGCTGGTTTTAAAAATATAATTTAACAAGAAAACAAACAGCAAAAAATGACAAAATCAGCAGCAATTTTATAGGAATAAAGTCAAAATATTACAATATGATGAGGAAAAATAACGTAATTTTAGTAGCATGAAGTTGTAATATTAAAGAAACAAGTCAGATATTGTTTAAAAACTCTCAAAACAACAAAGATTTTGTATTTTTGGCATATTTTGCTTGTGGGAAAAGTTATAATGTGATGAAGTCATAATTAAATGACAAAAGCTGAAATAGTTGGAAAATTAAAAATTAACACATTTAAATGAAATAAATACATTTTTAATAAATAACGTATATACATTTTAAATAATTTTAAATAAATTTAACATCAACAACAACAGCAGAAAGAAAAGCAGCTATAATTTTACACATCTAAAGTCAAAATATTATGAGGATAAATACTGGCATTTTAGTAGCAAAGAGTTGAAATTGTCAAATTAGGTTAGCATAAATAGTAAGTTAGTATATGAAAATAAAGTCAAAATATTGAAAAGAATATGGGAGAAAAAAGAGCAAAAAACAAAGTTTATACAAATAATGTTTTTTCACCTCAATCACAAAGTTGAGATTCATTTTTTTTACTGCATATACGGTAAATTCTTACCATGTCTACATGTTTTGGTTCATAAAATATGAAAGTGGCCCTCGCATCCTTTCATTTTTTAGTATGTGGTCCTTGCTGGGAAAAAAAATTGGACCCCCATATCTAACCAATTATCATATGAATCAGCCAAGAAAATGAAAGTTAGTTACAGCCCATACTGTATTTACAGTATAAAGATTTGAAATCTTCATAAATAATCTGATATGAAATCAGCGCAGGTTCAAAGGTGAGTCGGACAACGATAGCCACCACTTTGAATGGTGGAAAAGTTAGAAAAGATGGTTATAAATATGGTTTTAAACCGCATTATAATGACTTCCATGTTTGAGGTCAAGGGGATGGACAATGTGAGGAAATGTTCCTGACACGCCACCCGCTGAAGATACGTTCTTCACGGAAACACATGACTTTAACATCTCAGAAGTGTTTTTTATGGCTTTTTATCAGCGTGATCCCAGGCACACCCCCCCTCCACCCCCATGAATCCCCCAACCTTAGTACGGTGCGGGTGGGGATCTAAAGGAGGTGGAGGAAACCTGGTGGTCTCTGTTTATTTGCTCTATCTTCTCTTTTCTCTCTGAGAGGACCACAGCCACGCTGAAGGCCCTGCATGAGGGCTGAGGGTACGTTCGCTCTTCTTCCCCTTCCCTTCTTCCCTCCATTCATCCGTCCGGCCTTCTAACATGCCTTTCTTTTGCCTCAGAAGGGTTCCAATGATGAGAGGCAACGTCCTGTAGATATTTACACATGCAGGAAGGTCAGCGGCAGTGAAGACAAATGGGAAAGCCTTGAGAGTCAACATGAATGTCATATAAACATTTGTGGCTCATATTCATGCCGTGTCAATAAATGATGGAAATGGTAAGATTATTACTACTTATTATTACAAAAATATCACAAAAAGTAATCATTCAAATATTCTACTACAAATATTATTATTTAGAATAATAGCAATAATCATCATCTTATAGTTTTTCTCTTGGTTGTGGACTGTGTGTCATCTCCAGCCCGGGTGGCTGTGTTCTGTACTCCGGTCCCGACCTGACCCGTCGGATCCGTCCGGCGCATTCCACCCGCACGCGCTACGATAAACATCCTAGTCCCAGATCTGCAAGGGCAGGAAGTGCACCAGGACAGGAATTCCACTCTTTCAAATGATATTATGGCCCTTTGCAATGATGGCCTTTGTGGGCTTATACCTGGATTCGTACTGACAACTCAAAGGATACGGGGGGCTACGTTCATATTTTATATTTGGTTAATAAGTCTTACGCTGATTCAATAATATACTAAGATGTTATATACATTTAAAGAACATTATTTTATGTGTTTTGGACTTATTGTTGGGTACATTTGGTAATGGTAATGGTTTTATTTCATTTGAACATGCATCAGATTACAATTGAGTGCATCCCATAATCAGTTCCCAGTTCCACATGTCCAAAAGGAGTAGGAAGAAGCAAAGCTTATTAAATCCTACCCCTCCATCTGGTACTTTTACAATCACTAACTGTTACATTTGTTCACTTCCTGCTTTCCATAATACAGTTTAAGGTTGTTGTTCTTTTAATAATGCACCTCGTACCGAAGTACGGGGTGATATGAGCATACATTTTATTCTTAGAAAAAAAATGTTCCAAATGGCCCCTGGGCCGCACTTTGGAAACCTCTGGTGTATATACAAATAAACAATAGATTATTTCAAACCACCATAATGCATATTTATAACTTTTAAACAGCTATAATTATGTATTTTTATTTATCTTTTTCCATAGTCTTATTTATATTTTATTTGAAATGGATTCTCAGGAATATCATCTGTATTTGGTTGAAACCTGCAACAGCAGAAACATCAAAAAATGCATTTAAAAATATATATGTAATGCATGATATATTATAATAAATATCCATGCATGTTAAAAACAACATATTTTGGGGAAAAATAGAATTTTAATTCTAGGCTATCAGCCTAATTCATGCAAGGATTAAAAGGTATTTATTTGAGTTGTTGTTTTCCTATCAAATGAACATTCCACGGTTCTTCCCTGATGTCTTATCAGTTCAAGTTTCAAGACCTTTGTTGTTGTTGACTTGAAGGTCCATGGCTGCTGATCCATTTCATGAAAAAACAAACGGAAGCAAATTGTCTCTATATATATATATATATATATATATATATATATATATATATATATATAATGGAAAAGTCA
This sequence comes from Doryrhamphus excisus, assembly GCF_030265055.1. Classification (NCBI taxonomy): domain Eukaryota; kingdom Metazoa; phylum Chordata; class Actinopteri; order Syngnathiformes; family Syngnathidae; genus Doryrhamphus; species Doryrhamphus excisus. The sequence continues at coordinate 15,949,831 of NC_080473.1, read as the reverse complement.
CTGAGATAAGAAATAACGTGTTCGAGGTTCGAACCCTGCCAGTCTTGGGATAATTGCCCGACGAGAGACGCTTGGCTTGGCTGTCATGGCGCAGCTCAGCTGCTGTCGGCCACGCAGGCTGCAGGCTGTCCTGCAAGGTGATGACACACAGGCCAATGCTGCTCCACCTGCACGCCGTCCCACGCCACGGAAATACACTCCACCACGACCCGAAGGGACCCTCGTGGGTGGCCGCGGAAATGTATACCTCCTCCCTGCACGTCAAAGTGAGCTAATTAAGAAGCGCTATAGCTGACACATATATATATATTATATATATTATATACATATATATATATATACTATATGCATGCAGATATGGACGACCGAATAATTGCATATACAAATAAATAGCTTCTGCGTATTAAAATACTTCGATTGTAGTATTTTGTTATATTCATTTTAACTTTTTTTATTTTATTGACATTAATAATTATATATCAAATTATATATATAGCGCTGAAAAGGACTTCCTGTATGCACGTGCAGTATAATGAGAGTCATTTTATTATATTGTTACATATTATATATTATATAATATTATATATTATATGTTATACATATTATATATTTACATATTATATATTGTTATATAGTTTTTCAACTACTAAATTCATTCTGTTCTCTTGCAAAATGAAATATTGTTCCATTTAAATATAAAAACAAACACCAAAAAGTATTTTAAAAATATACTTTTAAAATATAGTAAAATATACTATTAAAAATAATATATAAAATAATATATATTTTATAAATATACCAAACAATGTCTGTTAATTTGTGTAATATTATATAATATTATATATTTACATATTATATATAATTATATAGTTTTTCAGCTACTAAATTCATTCTGTTCTCTTGCAAAATGAAATATTGTTCATTTAAATATAAAAACAAACACCAAAAAGTATTTTAAAAATATACTTTTCAAATATAGTCAAATATACTATTAAAAATAATATATAAAATAATATATATTTTATAAATATACCAAACAATGTCTATTAATTTGAGCTATGTAACGCTATATGTAGGGCAGATATTAATGAATAGTGTTTAGCACTGTTTTCAAGTTTTTGATATAAGTTGTTATATTAAAATGCAACATTTGCACCAAATTGTAAATATTGTAGTGAATAATATCCAGTAAGATGCAGTGATGCAACACAGGTACATAAAAGTGGGTGTTAATAATGTTATTATTCAGCAGGCTGGAGGCGGAACTCCCAAGTGCACAAATCAGGAGGTCCTACGTCGGTGCCTGAACGCATCGCCTGCATGTGGACGTAGGGGGTGGGGGTGTGGGGGGGCCGGGGAGGAAAGGGTTGGCTTTACCCGGTCGCAAATCACAACTCTTGTCGCGCCTCCATCATAAACCAGTTTGGAGGAAAAAAAGGAGCCAAGAAGGTCCTCATGTGCGGCCCACCTACAGAGCCGCAAAAGCAAGACTTCTCTGTGCGCACTTTGGCAGGAGAAGCCGCGCTTCCACTGTGGGGACCGGACCCGCTTTGCGTCGCTGGGAAATGATGGCCGCTTACCAAAACCCGGACAGTGACTCCATAGCGCTGATGATCCACGACACCAACACCAAGGAGAAAGACCTGCCCAAAGAGGAGCCGGCGCAGGACAAAGTAGCCGAGAAGCCGGATCCGTCTCAGAAGCCGCCTTACTCGTACGTGGCTCTCATCGCCATGGCCATCCGGGAGAGCTCCGAGAAGCGTCTGACCCTGTCGGGCATCTACCAGTACATCATCACCAAGTTCCCCTTCTACGAGAAGAACAAAAAGGGCTGGCAAAACAGCATCCGACACAACCTGAGCCTCAACGAATGCTTCATCAAGGTTCCGCGGGAGGGCGGCGGAGAGCGGAAGGGGAATTACTGGACCCTCGACCCGGCCTGCGAGGACATGTTCGAGAAGGGCAACTACCGGAGGCGCCGCCGAATGAAGCGGCCGTTCAGGCCCCCGCCCGCGCACTTCCAGCCCGGAAAGTCGTTGTTCGGAGGGGACGGCTACGGCTACCTGTCCCCGCCCAAGTACCTGCAGTCCAGCTTCATGAACAACTCCTGGTCGCTCGGACAGCCGCCCACGCCGATGTCCTACACTTCCTGTCAGGTGGCCGGAGCCAACGTGAGCCCCGTCAAGGCGCTGTCGGCCCCCGCTTCTTACAACCCCTACTCCCGGGTGCAGAGCATGGCGCTCCCCGGCATGGTGAACTCTTACAACGGCATGAGCCACCACCATCACCCGGCTCACCCCCACCACTCGCAGCAGCTGAGCCCGTCCGCCGCCGCGCCTCCCCCGGTCTCCACCGGCAACGGAGCCGGCCTTCAGTTCGCTTGCTCCCGCCAGCCCGCGGAGCTGTCCATGATGCACTGCTCGTACTGGGAACATGAGAGTAAACACTCGGCCTTGCATACCAGGATTGATATTTAAATGCGACCAAATCTCAAACATTCTTTGTTTGGGGTTTTATGTTTTGAAAGCGACGAAGTTCCGGTCCGGCCCGTGAACTTGGGAGCCGTGAACCGGGTGTAAAAGACATCACCGGGACGCACCGGGTATGGCCCGGACCCAGACCTTTCTGGTTGGACTGACTGGACTTTGTATTGATGCGACTTTGCATTTCCACGGAGAGAAACTTGCGTCCACTGTGACCGTGCGTAATGGTTCCGCTCCACTTTACGCGCGGCTTGACCAAAAAAAAAAAAATCAACTTTGATCCATTGTCACCTTTTTATTCACTTGGACTGAGCCAGGCTGGCATGGTTGAGAGTTTCCATCACGATATTTACAAAATCAGGGTTTTCGATGTGTTTTCTGTTTTTGTTTTTTTTTGCTCACATTAAAAATGATATCATTTCCGGTAAGGGAAAATAAAACAGGGCCACCTTTTGCATATCTTTTTTTTTTTTAAATAAAAGTGATATATTGTTACATTCATCTTGGGGGCCATGTTTAATTTTAATTAGCACTTTTTAAAACTCTTTTCTAGTTTTGTGAATTTCTTAATAAACGAGTATTTGCTTAAAAAAATACATCAGTGGTCATTAACAAATCTGTTTGGCAGTGAACGATTTATAAATGCTTTAGTAATGACAAAATTGATTTATTATGTCACAGTTTTTAAGTTTCAGTCACTTTTTTGCTATCTCTGCAGAAACCATCAAGACAAACATTATTTTCCCTCTAAAATGTGCAGCATCAACAATTAATATAATTTCTGTGCGAACCTAAAAGCACATATGAGGCAGAAAAACGTTATTAATAAATGATAATACCCTTGAGAGACATTCACACTAATGTGTTTTTGTGTGACCAACGTCCATGACAGACACCAATAAAATAAAATACACCTTAAAATATAAATATAATGTTTGTGTTTGGCACATCTGCTTGAAACTTTAAGGTGCAACTTTTGGTAAATATTAAATTCAAGATGCTTTGCACATTATTTCCACTGGTGTATTTTAATCTAAATTAGGAGGGACGCCTTTTTATAAGGTATATATTATTTATTTTCATGTAAGAAATGTCAGTATGCGTGTATTTAACACATACACACAAAAATATGAGTTGTACAAAAGAATATTACTGACTGTATGATGCATATGTAGTGAAATTGTCAATAATTACATGACAGTACATATCAATTTAGTTGGGTTTTTTAAAACATTAATTTAATTTAGGTCAGAAATGCACCCCATCCTGCAGTCCAAGTCCAGGCATGTTCTCACTCTCACACACACCAAAAGGAAACTTTATTAAATCTATGTTACATTAGTGAGGATATGGCAGTATTTTGTGTTTGCATATGACTTTAAATCATTTTGCTAAAGATAAATATAAATAAAAAATACTTTGCATATTAATTAGACATCATTTGTTAAAGTTGTAAATGTTGTAATATCCAACAAATAACAAATTTTAACTATAGAAAAATATTTTTGGTAGATTTATTGACAAAAAAAGAAAGAAAAAATATGACTTTGATTATTATGGATCTTATAATGACTGAACTTCCTTTGTGCATACATCTTCTCTAACGAATACTAATATATAATACGAATAAAAGTGCAAACCGTTGCCCCCCTCCCCATCCTCAGCAACCCCCACCCGCCCCAACAGTTTGACATGTAGCAGTATGCATTCCCTACTTCCTCACGTTTATGTTTTGTAAACACGAAGGAGATAAGGGCACGTTTGAGTGGCAAATGTATTGCATAAACACCCGTGTAAGAATAACAAATAGAGTGTTTAAAAATATGTTTTAACCAACACTTACATAAACTGTCACTGACAGACGTGTGTGGTCATGATTCATGCAGGGGAGTTGATTTAGGAAATGAATAACAATTATGAAACCTGACTGGGCTTTTCATCCACATTATGAATATCTCTCAGCACTATAATATAACTGTAGTACAGTTTTTAAATCATTATTATTATTAGTATTATTTCTGTGGTAAAAGATGCCAACACTAAATGTGTCCTTTAAAGGCACCATAATCCAATATGGCAGGTGTGCTTGTGCTCCCACACGGAGGTTGACGGTTCACCCAGGAGGCCTGGAACAATGGGCCTGCATACAGGATGTCTCAGGGGTTGGGGGAGATAAGGCCAGACCAGGTTCATGGCTCCAGCACAGACCCGATTCAGTCTTGTCCCAGACATCCTTCTGTAGCTGAAGGTGACATCTTTCCATGTCATCTACATTATGCTGTGGACTTATAAATAGACAGTGCACAAGCTCATAATCACTTAATAAATATTAGAACTAACATGAAGACGTTTTGTGAAAAACTGATTTTTTATGGTTTACACATTTAATTGTAAAATAAGCATAATGGTTTGACTATATTAAATATATCAAAGTATATCAAAATCTCCTCTGGTACTATACAACTAATTTCTACATTGAATTAGTGCAACTTTTAAATTGTATGCTGTAAATTGTTATATTTTTTCTATTAAATTTGCCTAAATGCACACATTATATGGCTACATTGTGCATTGCATAAGCATGCATTCGTGCATGTTTGAGTCATGCAAGCGAATCAAACATTAATTATAAGTAAACATTTGTTATAAAAACGTGATATGGCCTACATTATGACATGCACAACTTTAAAAAAAAATCTTGAATTGAGTTGTTTGCATGTAATTTACTAAATAATTATGAATGGGGTTAAATTTAGATGATCGTGTTTTTTTTTTTGTTTTTTTTTTTGTAGTCTATTTTGACAAAATTTGCTGCGCTCATAATCAAAGAGAATCAGAAGGCGCTTATGACTCGCGCAGGCGCACACCGGGTATACCCGCCCTCGTTCCGGTGGTGGCAGCCATGCTTCACCGGGCACCGGCGATGCGACCCGGCCGGTCAAGCCACAATTCCCAGTGTCGTCATACAATTGAGTATCTGCTGTTAGAGATGGGGGACCAATTGAGGTGAAAAGGGAAAAGGGGGGGGGGGGGGGTCACCGTGTTTGCATGTCCTCCAAACAGGAAAATATGCAACCATTTGATTCGCAGAAAATCCGGCAATTGTTTGAGTCAGCATGCGTGTTTCTTTCCGGCGTGGAAGCGCAAATAGAAGTTTCACTCTTGTCCTTCGTATTTGTGCTTCTTCTTCCAGTGTCATCATGATATCTACGTGATGTTTGCACATGACTGCTGATCTCTATCTTAATGACACGAACACAGGACAATAGCACCGTGGAATATTTCTCTATTAAGCCAAAATAATTACACAAGCGTGTGTTAATATACCCCACTAAAGTTTATACACGGGAAGTGTGGGTTTGTACCTTATAAGGAAGGTCAGTCAAAAGTCCTGAATGTTATTCTATTCAACAAAAATACTATTTTTACGGACATCCACCAGGCCACTCGGGTGACAAATACACGTCACAAGCTGCCTGTCCAAACTGCCACCAAAAGGTCTTTTTTGGCCAACAATTTATTTTCCATTGGCCCAGTAGCATACTGAAATATTGTTACAACATATCACGTTAATACTTATTTTGTTTTAATAACTCAAAGCTCGCTCTTTGTACACCCTGCCCTTTGTATGATGTATGATGTATTTTGTACAATATCACATTTTTTTAAAGTAGTTAGCTGCCTTGTACTGCATCGTTCTGTGAAATGGAGTGGCTAAACAAGAAAGTCTGGTTGCTAAATAACCCACCACGGGGCCAAAGAAATTTGTGAGTGTTATCAATTTGATACAGAAGGATATCAATAATTTCCATTTCCCATTTAGAATTATTTTGCATTGTTTTCAGCATGTAAAACAAATTAACTTATGAGTTAATTTAGTTAAACTAATGAAGTAACTATTCTCTATAAATTTAGTTTTAATTAATTGTTTTTTAATTATTTCACATGGGAAAAATCACCTCGGTTTTTGAACATTTTTGTCAAACCACTGTATTACTGAAATATACCTTTAAAAAATATATACTCATCTGACTTACTTATTTTGTTTTTAGTGCATTTAATGAAGAAAGTGGCAACCACATTCCACATTTTTTATGCAAAAAAAATAAGTTTGAAGACACTACCCAGTAGCGTGTCCAAAATATTAAGGCTAGTGTTTATTGGCCGTTATGAAATAAGTTAATTATTTATGAAAAATACATTATTATAAGGTGTTCCACTAATTTGCTGTGTCAACACAAGGCAAGGCTGTTACCTTATATTGGATTAGTGTTAGCATCTTTAATGAAAAAAGTGCATTAAAGTGACCGCCAGCATTCGTTAATGTTGTGCTAAAACATTTGCACCACTCCTGATTTACAATAAATAATAATGGCCATGCTTTACGGTAATTTATTCTATTCAATGTTGACTATCAGAATATGAAAAATATCAATTATGAGGTGGTAGCATCTATAAGTGCCTCACTAAAAGTGCTATATGTAGACACACAACATCGTGAGTATGTAATTGTTGAGAAAGTAATAATCAATGTTTATTAAACCTTAAAACAAACTATTTTTTTTAATTCCACCTGCAATAATTCATCTGTTTTTTATGATTTCATCTATCTGAACAAAACATGAACATCTTGGTGTGTGTTGTAGGTGACTAAGCAAATGACTATCCAATAATGTGTTGACAGTCAAGGTTATGGTCCCAGGGCCGCACTTTGGACACCCCTGCTGTGACTGTAGCGGAACCGGCCAGCTTATACTGTAAAGGGAAATGAGATAAAATGTTTCCGCTCTCTTGATTATGAGCTGCAAATTGCTTTGTCGGGTTTTAAATGGCATGTGTTTTCCCAGCATGCATTGACCGTGGATCTATTTTTAAAAACCCCTTTCCTTTCTCCAAGTTCCAACCCCCTTAAAAACTTCCGCAACGAGAAGCTATTAGGAGAACTCCTCTCCTGTTAACATAGCAATTCATCAAAGATGAAACCACATTCCCACAGGGATAAGAAGTGAAACCTGTTTTTCTTCATCATACTTAGTATACTTAGCAAGTTTATAGTCACACCATTTAATATTTGAAGTATTTCATTGTGAATGCAATCAAGAAGAATCTTAACCGTGCATTCATACTAATAGTTAGTTAGTACGTCACATGATATTTTCTCCATTATATATCCATTATGTCATATATCATTCATGTATCAGTCACAAAGAGGTCTGACCCCTTCGAGTCTACTGCCAATTAGCTCTAAGGTCACATGGACAATGCAGGGATAGATTTCCTTACAGCAATTACATACCTCTTGGCTATTAAGCTAAAGCCTTTATTTTGACACCCATAATTATACGCATTCACTTACGTTCCCCTTTCAAGTTAAATGTGCTTTTTGTTACATGCTTATCATGTGTGATGAGATTATACGCACTATGAGCTTTGACCAATAGTTGGACAATATTTTCATCAAATAAGAAGCGGGGAAGCCAAACATGCAGGATCCATGACTATAGGCTGCTGCCTTTGAGCAAATGCTTGTCAGACAATGAGAAGGTTATGCGGTGGTCACATGACATTTAATGACATTGTCTCATAGTTACTATCAGCATCCATCATCCATGGTATGGTTCGGATTATGGTGGGTTCTGGCTTTTGCATCATCACTGAAGACAATGAAAAAACATGACTGGTTTGAACTTGAAACACTGAAAATAACTTTATTATTTATTATTATTATTATTATTAGAAAGAACTCTTTCAGCTCTTATTTGGTGGGCTGCAGAATAGACATGCATGTGTGTTCTGCCCCCTTGTGGCCTAAAAATACAGGTCTCATTCTCAGTATCATTCTCAACGTAAAACTGCAGGGTTTTTTTTATCCTTATGTATAAAATATAAAAATAAAATAATATAAATAATAATATAAAAATACATTATAAAATAATATAATTTATAATATATATTATTTATAACATAATATAAAATTATTTATAATATAAATATAAAAAAAGCACCAACTATACTCAATTTACATGTAATGTGACTTGCATATAATCAAGCCTCAGCAACATTGTTATTATTATTAACATTGTTAACACACCGGCTAGCGACAAGCTTCCCCACAGACTCGCCATAAAACCATAAAACCTTCTCTGAGGTTTTGGAGGTGTTTTAATAGTGGTCTTTGTAGGCAGCATAGGTGGATCCCATTACATGAAGTAATGAGCTGTCGCTTTTTTATCTGTTTTTATATCTTTAGAATGTACAGAAAAGAAAAAGACCTGTGTTCATGTCTCATATGAATTGTGAATGATGGGAAGAATTCCAAAAAAAAGTGCAGTTTTACGCTTCGCAGCCTTTATTCAGCCAAGGTACATATTTTACAAAGGAAACCGCATGCTGTACGTTTCATTTCTGGGTCTTCAGTGGGGATTTAAGAGACCTAATCCACCACTATTTACAACCACAATCATGTCACATAATACACCAAAACACAATACAGACACTATTCTGTACTATTAGTGAAAAATATTTATATTTAAGCTAATGTACATCAATTTACACATGTTTTGCATTAAGCATTTTCAAGCTCGGACACCCCTGAGTGTGAAGTTGAGGAGAAAAAGAACATTTGAACGCTGTTTAAATGTACAGTGTTAACTGTTTATACAGTACATGGGGATACAAGAGTAGAGTACAGTATTGTAAGGAGGAAACCACCAGGGGGCAGCAAAGACTGCTATTTAAATGCTGTTTGAATGTACAGTGATAGCTGTTTCTACAGTATATGAGGATACAAGAGGACTAGAGTACTGTATTGTGAGAAGGAAACCACTAGGGGGCAGAAAAGTCTACTATTTAAATACTGTTTGAATGTACAGTATTAGCTGTTTCTACAGTATATGAGGACACAAGAGGTCTAGATGACTGTATTACGAGAAGGAAACCACCAGGGGCAGCAAAGTCTACTATTTAAATACTGTTTGAATGTACAGTATTAGCTGTTTCTACAGTATATGAGGATACAAGAGGACTAGAGTGCTGTATTGTGAGAAAAAAACACCAGGGGGCAGCAAAGTCTACTATTTAGAAGCAAATCACAACATTACAACTGGTCTCTGTTATGATAGCAGACAGTATAACCAACTATAAATGACACTATGGTAATGGAAATGGTTTAATTTTATTTGAACATGCATCAGGTTATAATGGAATACATCACCTAAACTAATAACTAAACTAATAACTCTTTAAAGGCAAAGCGAGGGAAATCAGAGAAAGATAACTACCTCAAATGTCATTGCTGGTGTGAAGCCCTCCGACACACACTCAACCTATGTGAAGTCGGCCACTGACAGGCAAGAAACAATAACAACATAAGAAGGAAGAGCAGTCCTTCAAAATAAAACGCGGGCATGTTCTTTGAAATGATCATTTTAAATAAGTAGATAAGAGAGGTTTATTATAACTTCCCATCGATATGTTGCTCTAGAGTTCAGATTTGACAGATTTTGTTTTAGAGACCATTGAATTATATACTCATATTTACCCGGTGTGTGAGTCACTTACGTGATTCAAATGTTTCACATACGTAACAAATGCAAATATGATATCGTAGATAGTGTCGAGATATATTTTGTCCTTGAAATATGAACGCAGGACAGTAGGGCTTATTAGGTTTCCGGTAGACACAGAAACCGGAAGTGCAAACAGTGGGCTTGTTCTGTGACTTGACAGCACTAGACGGAGGGCGGAGGAAGAATCAGTGGCAGCGGTGCCGCTTCACCTCCGACTACAAACAGGAAACTAGCCCGCCTTGTGGAGCGCCCACCTGAGCCAGGGGCCAAGCGATGTGACGCTAGTTTTTTTTTTTAATCATACTCGATGTGCCTTAAACTACTCGCGTCGTTTCATTTGGGGAATTTGTTGAAGCAGAAAGCCGTTAACCTCCCAAGGTAAGTCAGCACTTCAAAGCGGCTCAGATCAGAGTCGAAAGCTAAACTCCGCTCATCAAACTAACTTGGCAGCCTGTCAATCCAATGCAGACAAACGTCATGACTAAAAGCTCATTTCAAGCTGATATATTGAATATAAGTGTATATTCAACCCAAACTGTACATTTAAAGAGTCATATCTGTCCCATCTGATTGAGAAATTGATGAATGAGATGAGACGAGAAGCGACTGCGGTGATTGACAATGATTTTAATCGATGTTACACTTTATAACTACTTATGATGATTTATTTGGAGCAACAATTTCACACAAACTAACAGACAAGGATATTTTTTTCCTGTGACTCAGAGGACGTCAAGTTTACTGCACAGTACGTCTTTGTTTTTTGTTTTTCATGAGTTTTTATGCCGGTGAAAGTCAAGCCAACATTAAGAACCTTGTTTGTTTGCGGGATAACACTTTCTAATAACACTTTCTAATAACCTGATCATGATCTGATCATCTGATCATTATCTATAATTGCCCCCATCCATCCCCTTTTCCATTGTCTGGGTTTCTACTGATCAATCTGAAATCACCTTGTCTACTTTGGGCTCACAGTGGGCGTTAAAAGTTCGTAATTTGTCTTAAATATCAGTTTTTCATCTGGTAGATGCTAGCAGTGCTCGTCCTTGACAGATGGACAGCAAACAAAACCAAAGAAGGGGGATGTGAAACCTTTATTGGCCTTGTCAGCCATTCTACCACAAGGGAGGAGCACAAACAAGAGCACGTCTTTAGAAGTTACATTCAGTTTAAAGAAATCCATCTGAAGAAGTTTATCCTTTTTATTTTTGGCCAACCCAACACTCCAGATGTTTTTTTTTTTTCACAAAACCGTTTGACAAATCTACAAACAAGCTGATAGGAAGGAGTACAGGTGCTATAAATAGTCTTTGGTGAGGTGGTTGGAAAAAGTCCATCACATCCCTTTTTAGTTCTTTTCCGTTAGAACATCTCAAGTGTTTGTTTTTGTGAAGAAATGTAATGCTATCATATTACTTGCTTTGTCCGTATGTGGATGTTCTACTCGAGATGTCCCCGATAGTAAGCGTGCTGTACTGACTGCAGTACTAACAGTACTAAGCACACTCAATCATTGCCATATCGGCTGTGTAGTGTACGGGAAAGGACTTACTCGAGTGGTTACATCATAATTTAAAATGATAGAGGAAGAAGAAATCGGTAAATATTGAAATTGTCATTTCTGGTAAGTGTGCGAGTAATGTATTTGGGACAAAATAATAAGTATGCAGTGTAGTATACTGACTGAAGTGTCTGTTTATCTGAAGCTTGGCACTATGAAATAACTATTTAGCATGAATAATGCACCAATAAAAGCTATGGACTGCTATTAAATCATAGCAAAGAAGCATCCAGAAATTAGACTGTATCAGAGGAAATGAGTTTGTAGCACTGTACGTTGGTGAGTCACTACAAGTACACGTGACTCGCACCGTCCAGCCAGCCCTGCATCCTGCTTAGGGCTCGAACCAGCATCCACAGTTCCCTGTTAAATTGAGAGCCGATGAGTTAAAAGCTAGAGCTGTCAACTTCTTTCATTTTGGTGTTATTCCTCTGGATTATTGAATACAATACCATTTGTTTAAAGCAAGCATAATCATAGTCTGCTCCATGCGTTACATTACAGTACTAATAAAACACCACAACTGCTTTGTATTTGACAAGCGTGTTTGGATCAGACGCTATTTCGGGCGGCCCTTTTTCGGATGGGGTTGCTTACGAGCCCCCCCTTTGAGGGTTAAAGTTACAGAACACTGATAAGGCAACGTGACGTAATTGAGCAGACATCAGGCAACAAAGCAGCCATTTACTCCAAACCAGACTTAGCCCATAAGCAGGTTTTTACAGAAACAAACTGCTTCATGACTGCAATGACATTGATAATCTGTTTCATTACTGGCTTCGCTCTGCGTGAAATGCCTAAATGCGGTACAGATAAATGATAAAAGACTTCAATCCAGAAAAGGATTGGCTGCAACTTTAGAGGGAGAATGTTTGTGTTTATGCTCAAAATCATCATGTCCCGTTGTTGTCAGTTAAATCAAACCAGCAATATATTTAATACTTGGATTAAAAGTATGGTTCTGTTTCCAAGCCTTCACATCAGGGAGGCATGCATGTCGTTGCATCTCTGTTGAGATATTTTAAGAGAGCAAGTGAGAACCAAGAAAGTGACAGGGGAGCTGATGCTGCTTGATTGAGGTCAGTTGAGGTCTACGATGAAAACGGGTGTATTGTTTTCTCCCATAGCAAATCTATGTCTACTCAGACTTATTTCTTATTTAAATCTGGCCAGTTTGGCATGTGCTGTAATAATCTCATCCATCCATTTTCTGTACCGCTTGTCCTCATTAGGGATGCGGGTATGCTGGAGCCTATCCCAGCTGTTTGTGAGCGCAAGGTGGAGTAAATAAATAGTGTGATTTTTTTAAAAAAATTTGGAAATGTCTGAATTAATTCTTACCTTGTCAGTTAATTTAGTGACTATTTATGTGTTTTCTTTCTTTAATGATAGGGTACCAAAAAAAAGTATAAAATTAGATTTTATAGGTCTGGAAAAGTTTGGAAAATAGAAACTCATGTATCAAAACATACTCATATGTCCAGGACTGTCTGATGAAAATGTAATTGCAATACAATCACAAACCAGACAATACTTGCTGAATGAACATATTTTTGTTTTGATGGGATCAATATAAAATCAATAAATAATATCAATAGTATCAATAAACACAGTCTTGCTCCAGTTCAATTACTAATAAGAAACAAAATAAATAGTGCAAAGCCCCTGAAATAATGACAAATTCCTCCAAAAGTGGTAAAAATGTCTACAAGCAACGATAATTAGCAGAGGTGGGAGCAAGTCCGGTGTTTTACAAGTTTAGTTTAGTTTTAATAAGTCCCAAGTCTTTCATCTCAAGAACGTACAGGTCCAACTCAAGTCAAGACAAGACAGGACGAGTCAAGTCCAAAGTCATTAACTGGAAATTTATCCTTACCAGTCATAAGCACTGTGTTTAGTGTCTCCCTAATAAAATGTCATTTTAATAGTGTGACACAATTAAATTTGACGAATATAATTGAATTGTTTTATTATTTAGACTGATTAGACGTTAATAGAAGCATCAACTGTCACATGGAAAATCTGTTGTCTTGAAGGAAATGACATAGTAACAAGCACGTTAGTTGGATACTTTGAATGGGGACACATTTTACTCAACACATTTACTGAAAGTATTTTCAAGTCATCAGTCTAAAGTCTTGAGTCAGGTCCTGGGTCATTGATGTCAAGTTGCAATTTTTTGATGAATCCAAAATTGTGACTCGAGTCTGACTCGAATGCAAGTTGCGTAACTCGAGTCCACACTTCTGGTAAATGGCACTTGCCACATGGTTGCAAAGAAAAGTAAACAATCCCATACTCAAAATGTCATAACGTAACAATTTCACAACATTTCAAGTGTAGTGTTTTCAACAATCAGGTTGGTAACAAAGGTGCAATGCTTAAAAGTAAAGACGTTATGAACTCATGAAGGTAAGCGTCAGCCCTAGAAAAAACGGCCATACTCGTCTCAGCTGGTCTTCCTCATCAAGATTTGTTGTACTACCAGAGTACCTCCCAGTTGTTGCATTGTTCACGTCTCTTGAATCGATAAATTTAAGGCTTTATGGCTGATTCTTATCGATCAATTAGGCTGCTACTCGACGTGGGCTTGTCAAACCGGATGTTCGGTAACTTCGGTTTATTATTCACAACCATAGCAAACACTTGAACAGATGTTTTAACTGCATTGCTTGAATGCAAGGTTGCAGCTTTTAGAGCTGGTTTTCATTCATATCGTGTACTGTAGTTGCCAAGCATGCAAAGTTTCATTCATATAGTGTACTGTATTTGCTAAGCATGCAAAGTTTCATTCATATAGTGTACTGTATTTGCTAAGCATGCAAAGTTTCATTCATATAGTGTACTGTATTTGCCAAACAGGCAAAGAAGAAAAAACAACAAGTCAGTTAATTGTGAAGACGACAAAGTCATAAAACTAGCTTTCACACATTCAACTTTAACGACCTGGCCTTTTTATATTTCTATTGTCCGTGACTTTTTCCTGTCATTACCGTTAGAGGATTGTGTAACATCCTCCCAAAGAGCACCGTGAAAGGGAGTCGTTGGAGGCTTATTCACTCGTGGAAGCCTTTCACAACTTGTTTTTGAGCTGGCAATTTCACATTTGTATTTTGCAAGTGAAGCTGTCTTTATTTATCTTTTAGCACTGACCAAAAAAAAACAGGATTATTTCAAGGATTATGCAAATGGGAATGACCATAGCAAAAAATTCAACTGTGAGATAAGAACAGCCTGTTGAAATTCTCCCCTCCGGTGCATCACAGGCCAAGACCTGCTAAGGAATTCAGGAGAGGCAGGAGAAGAATTGAGGATAAACAGACAAGCTGAATTGAAATTAATCATACAACTTCATTATAATTTAGATGCAGTTGTTGAAATAATACTAAAAAAATATAATATATATACACCTTTTTGTACAGATGACTCAAATATGTTTGGGAAGTAACAGCAGCTCTGTGTTTGATACAAAAATGAGGAATATTTCCATGGAATGCCATTTCCATTAACCCGGAACGTCAGTTAGCGAGTTTCTGTTTTGTGTACAAAATGGTGCATGTCTTGTCGCGTTAGTAATACACTGTGTAAAGTACAACTATAGTCGTAATGTTTTTGTATCACAAAACGTTCTTGTTAGCATTCCACCTATCTTTCACTCGCCTATGATGTCATCAGCAGTTTACACTGTAGTTCTTTGCTAACGAACATAGTTACGCTTCAGGAAAAAAAGGCTTTGGCATTGTGGCAGTGAGATGTTTAGTGTTAACGTTTTTGGATTTCTCTTGAGGATTAATGGGATTGACAGGATTTCATGTGAATACATTTTTTTGGTTAGAGTCTGTTTCAGCAACCAACCACTAACCAAGATTCCACTGTAGTTTGTTTTTGTTTCTTCGATTGAACTACGATTTAAATGCAATGTCCGATATTCATACATTTTTTTAGCAAATGTCAGAATTAATTCTTACCTTGTCAGTTAATTTAGTGACCATTTATGTGTTTTTTTTCTTTAATGATAGGGTACCAACAATTTTCTCAATACATGTGTACATACTGTAACTGTCCACGTGTCCATGAGTGTGTACAAGTACTACCAACCGTCACGGAAATGAAGCATCATGCGGGGAATGTGATAGCAGGTGAGGTGTGCAACTGTCCAAACAATACTTTAGATGACATTATACAGTCAAGGTGGATGAAGAAAAAGTATGAAATTTGATTTTATACGTCTGGAAAAGTTTGGAAAATTGAAACTCATGTATCAAAACATACTCATATTTCCAGGACTGTCTGATGAAAATGTCTGGAAAAAGTGAGTCAAAAAAAAAAAAGAGCAGGCAGCAGTCGAGTATAGAAAACTACCCCCAGCAGGGTTTATGGGCTCAACTGATGGAGAGATAAATGAAAACTACAACAAGTATTTGAATTAGTACCATGCCCTCAGATTGTACATAGGGATTCCCGTTCCTTGATTACTGCTAAACACATGAGTGTGGAACATCCCTTAATTGCAGAGGAGCGTCATTGGCTCTCATATGTCATGTGTGTCCTCAAGCCTGCTGGCCCAGACATAGTAACACCTTTTTCTCTCTGACACTTACCCTTCTTTCGTAAGATGATATGAACACCCATGACTTCAGACGACAGTATATCATTGTGTGTCTGACTGTGTTAATGATGGTAATTATGGTGGGGGACTTTTTATTTTTTATTTTTTATTTGTGTCATCTCTTGTGTGTGTGTGTGTGTGTGTGTGTGTGTGTGTAAGAGCAAGTGCTCAGGCAGACCTTTGTTCCCCATGCAGTAGGAAAGGTAGTTCATTTACAGCAGCTGAGGGAAAGTCAGATTACACACACAGACACACACATCTCATTGCCACTCCACCCACCCCCTGGCTGCTTCACAATAGCAGCTATAAATGGATATTGAAAAATGAAGCTAAATTTAGACAGAAAAAGGCCATAGTTAGATTCCCCCATGGTTTTCTCACACAATTGGTTGTCACTCGTGTCAAATATGACATATTTTCTTGATATCAGAAACTTTGTGTGTGTAAAAATGTAAACATAGTTGTGGTTTTTATGAGATACTGTTTGTGATTGCAATGGCACAAAGAGTCAAAAGTGTGATTGTTGTTTTCAAATACTGTTAGTGCACTACACTGTACCACACAGCATTTATTTATTTTGGTGGTAAATTAAATGCTGCCTTGCTAGCATGATAACACATATTTATATTTACGTAGCTGATGCAGCAAGAACCCTGCAGCCTACACTCCCTGTTTGGGTAATGCAAGTCAGGCCATACCAATTCAAACCATAATTTGGCAAACTGTAATGAAATTAAAGTTGGCTGTACATTTGTGTTTTTTGCCACTTTTTGACAGCAGTCAATTTACTATTTACAAGGTGATATATCTTACTTTTTTTTTTTTACTTTACTGCTACAGGACAAAAATATAACAAGAAGAGCCCTCCAAGAGCTTTGTTTGTTATGTAACCCTTCAGGGCAAGGGAAAAAAAACAACTCTCGTCACTATTCTATGCTACAGAAATGATGAAGATACTTGTGAGAATAAACGGTTAAAATAACTCTGTGACAAACGTGCATGACTAGCGTAATTCCAAACAGGCCATTTTGCCAAACAAAAGAAAAATGTATTTGTGAAGAAAGCCTGTGCATGAGAGACTTTACTGCTGATGAGGCTTTGAGTCATTTTAGGATTCTGCATTCCTAACATTCCTTCTCTAGAAGATTTGTGTAAGAGAGGAATGGTGTGTGTGTAGGGGGTTTGGGTTGATAACGTCATTTACATAAAATACACAAAAGAAGACTATGCCAGAGGTAGGGCAATGAGGGCAACAAGAAGACAAACTAAATGAAAAGAAACTGAAATAAGCCACTTTTTTAAATATATGGATACAATAAAAAGATGCTAAGTGCCATGACCTAGCACCAAAATGAAGCACCGATATAGGTTTTCATTCCGGTTACTAATGTTTACGTCAGCACTAGTGCAATCAGTAAATGCGATCAATTGTATCATGGCCTACTTCGACTAGTGCTTATAATATTGATAACCACTCAAATACCACATGGACCCTTATTGGACACTTTATACCTTAGTACTGAAGGGTGCATTGGAATTGATTCAACTGGTCTACATCTGTTTTGTGGACTCGGAGGAGCCTTGTCCCTCGCAGTGTTCTGTGAGGGGTGCTGCAGAAGTACATGGTCTGAGGTGGACTACCGACTGCCAAAAAACACCCATATATTCGTGTCGCAAGGCATGCTGGATAGCTTGTGGTAACTCTTTCTCCCAACATTTTGCCGTGTTTGTCGCATCTGTGCTGGATTGCAAAGTATGATGATCGGTCATCAGAGAAGTAAACAAGAAGACATATATACTTGATCGCCATCATTTTATAGTTTACAGTTCATATGGAAATAACATTTTTAAGTTAGATTCTGGGATTAATGCTTAGTTGTTGATTTATGTGATGCGTCAACCGGCTGTGGATGTGTTGTTTTTGTTTTGTTGCACTGTGAACAAGTATGCTGTTCTGCGTGATGCCAACCTACATATATATAGAGCGGCCCTCCGACAATTTTTTTAACTCAATGTGACCTATGTGAAAAAGTTTGCCCACCCCTGTGCTATGGGCTTTTCAGTCCCAGGCCAATAGAGCTTGCATTGGTGGCCAGAATTTCAGGGGTATGCGAGGCATATAGGGGTCCACATTGGTGTTCTGATGATCTCATTGCTATTTGTAGATGATACGATAGTGATGTTCTCATCATGCTGTGAAGATTGTGGATGCCCACGGCAGAGCAAAGTGCTGGCTGTTGTCCCTCCAGCAAATGTCACATACTTGCCCCACTTTACATTAAGAAGTATGTCCCACCATCACACCCACAGGATCATGTGAGGCTTCCAACACAGCCCTTCAAAGAGTTAAACATTGGCCATCTTATGCCAGAGATGTTATCATCATATAGACCAGCTAATTTCCTGGTACTGCTCACCCCATGGATGGTTTCATTGCAGCTGTGAAATGAATTTCTATGAATTCACCCTCAAACTCTCTGAGCACATAAACATTTGGTGCCCCTATTTTTAAATAGGTCTGCCACTCAAAGACACTGACTGAAGTTGTTTTTTTTGAAGCACTGTGTGCCACGCCCACCTAAACAAGAAAGAGCATCTTAACCACGCTAGAAAAACAGGAAGTCGGATGTTGTCAACACGAGTGAGCATGTTGTGTGTCATCGGTGTGTGCGTGCAAACCTGCTAATTATTTACTGTGTGTTCTTCTGGAGGTGTATTTTAAGAAATGCATCACGGAAAACGTCAGAGCATATTTGAAGAATAATATTTGAATCCAGCGACCTCTCGCACGACTCGCATGATCTCACGTCCTCTACTGAACTTGGCATCCCAGATAGCACATTGCTGGGTGTCTATTTTAAGAATCTATGGATTCACCAAGTCAGCAAAAAAAATGGATTTTATTTGTCAAATCCAAATATTTATGACACAAAACCATCTTGTGATGGAGTGGGTCGTTGTGGACTGCGGGTGACACACGTCATGAACATTGAGAGTGCCCTCCATAGTCCTCATCTCTGGTGCCCATAAACACATTCAAAGTCACCATGTTATTTTTGTAGACTCCTTGGTCAAACGAAGCAGACGTCACCTGTGCTTCTTAAATGGAATCATTTCACCTGATACTTATTTTAAAAAATATATTTGTAAATACTTTTTGGTTACATTTTTGCCAGTGTTTTCCCAAACTGTTTGGATGAGACGGCAGTAGGACCCCCTCGACAAGCCTCTTTTAAATCGAATTCCAGTAATAGCCCATCAATACTTTATAGTGATTAGTTTTATTGGGCCAAACAATGTATCACGATGACTTTACTTAAAAAGCTTTGCTCTATGAACATTAATTAATTAGAGCCATCAGTGTGGTACTTTCAAAATGGAAGTGCTTAAGTCTAAGAAAAACACCTTTATTGTTCTTGTTATTATGGTTTATTAGAATTATTTAGAATATTGTTATATTATGCATGAAATGGCAACATGAAGCACATATTTGTGATTCTGTCAGTTCAGTGTTTTTACTAACATGTTGGAAACTGTAAAGAGTGAAATTTCACATTACATTACACATGTACACATTACACAGATTCCGGGTTGGTTGATCATTATTTAATTTTCTCTTGTTCAAACAGTTGGTTCAGCTGTAGTTAATACTTAGCTACTTTCTACTAATACTTTCACAATGTCACTCTTTTTTTTTTGTAGTTTAACAAAATAGTCAAATCAGAAAAGCTCAGGAGTTGAGAGCTGGGAAAATGTTTGAAATGACCAGCACTGTAGTAATTCCATGTAGATGTGCTGATGCTTTATGCTGTGGTTGAACACTCATACACTGTGAATTTGGCTTGCATTATTTTTGAGATGTTTCACTTGACCACGATTTTATTTGCAGTCTTTGCACTTTCATAAAGCCGCACGGCATTCCACAAACGGATAATTCGATACATCAGTGCCAGCGTACAGTGACTCATACTAGGAATGCATACATTTTTTTTCCCAAGCCAATACCGATGTCTTTCTGCTTCTCAAGTCCAATACCGATAATGGATAACATTTTTATAGCCATTATTTTTGTGAGAGTTTTAAAAAGGTTTTAGATTTGTCCTCAAACTCAATTTACCTGGGGGCCACTGGAGCTAGGGTCTGGGTGAGACTGGGCCGCATCAGATTTTCCAAAAAAAAAAAAAAAAACTCATTTATAAAAAACAGAAAAATTAATAAACTTAGCTTTGGTTCCGATTTTCTACAAGAAAAGCTCTGATAAAACATTCCACTGTTCTCAAATATCTTACTTTTTATTTTTCTACACAAAATAAGATGAAAAATAAATAAACAAATCAAGAATAAAGAAAATCAATCAATCAGTAATACATAAATATAATAATAATAAAAGGGCAAATAATAAAAACTTAAGAAACCACATATAGTTGGTGGGTAGACAAATGATTTTTTTCATATTAAAATGAACAAAGCATTATTAGAGCCCTGTAGACATGACAAAACACGACTATAGTCACATTTATACTCTTTTTATTTACAACATATTGCGCAACTGCAGGGTCTTGAGACACATGCTAACTCGCAAACTAGAGAGCTAGCGACCTAAACGGTAGTTATTTCCTTTAAATAGCCAAAAACTTACCACTTCCACACGGATAGGGAGGATAACTATTAACAGTTATTTAACCTTTAACATGAACATTAATCAAACGTAATCATTTTTTCTGGGTACATGATACCATACAGCATCCATATCAAACTTGCTCGGGCCGCACTAACATTAAACTTTCATATCAAGGCGGGGGCCTCAAACTAGTGTCCTGCGGGCCACATGTTTGAGACCCCTGATTTAGTGGTTTTACTTTGATGTTGTTCCTGTCTTAGTTTAACGCAATACACGCTAACGCTAGTGCTGCTAACACTAGTGCTAATGCTATTTACATCCATGGTTGTCTACAGTCATGCCATGAGCGACAATCATCAGCCCATGATGTTTAAGAGACGGGCTGTCATCCAGTTGCTAGTGCATGTCTCTCCAATGGATTCATCTAAGGATTTATGGCTGATTCTTATCAATCCAGGAGGCTGCTTGCAGTCGTGTCTCTTAATTGTCAAACTCAATATCCGGTTGCTTTGGTTTATTATTAACCCGAGGAGAAAGTAGCTAGGTAAAGACCCAGTTATGAGTGGGCCAGTACAAGGTCAAAAGGGGCACTTAGCATAGCTTTCAAAGTGGTTTCTGTTGTCTGAGAGCCTACTTTGTTTAGCAAAGTCTCCCATTTATCAAGCAAAAGCTGTCTTGGTTTCGTCCCAACTTTTATTTTCTCATCCTCTACCACACTGCCAGTACTGTATCTACCTAAATTCACAGTGCTTAACCCTCTCCCACCATAACTACTTTTTGTCCTCTTACCCATCAGATGCAACATCACAGCCACTCGCTAGAGAACCCCAACGACCCATCGAGACACAAGAAATAAGGAACTCTGGGTCATCGTAGGTAAGACAAAATTAAACCTGTGTGTATGTCGATGTGTTAAGCTTGCATTAGCCTACTTCACTTGCGATGCTACCTTTGGGCCTTCATATGAAAGTGAAAAGTAAAGTCTGGACAAGAAGGTTTTGTCCTGACGGGGAGAGAACATCAACACACTCTTAACTATTCACCAAGCTTTTTTTTTTTGAGTGGAACACTCCTCCTCCTTTCAACTGTACTTCAAATCTTTGAGTGACAAGGGCAACTTCGGATACTGCATCTCACAATATAGCTGCACAACCTCATTTCTTTACTGGAAATCAGTGCCAGTAACCGATAACAATAACTACGCTAATACCTTATACCAGGGGTGCTCACACTTTTTCAGCATGCGAGCTACTTTTAAAATGACCGAGTCAAAATGATCTACCCACTACAAAAATGCAAAACATCTATTTATTTTCAAATGTATTGAGGATTATTTGTACGTACAATGTATGTTGGTGTACCTTACATAACCAAATGAGCCAATATTGCAAAACACACATAATTAACTATTAACATTTTTTGTAATTACCTGAGTTTACTTTGATGACTTGCACTGAATTGAACCAGCCAGGGATGCATAGTCCGGACAGTAGCTGCTGATAGCCAGGTTAGCCAGGCAAACGCACTTCGAAAAAGACATTGTGAAAAAAAAGTCCACCTCCCATTCCGTATGGAAGTGATATGTTTTTGCCTTTTTACTTGGTCCAGCTACTTCCTCATTTTAGTGACCATGAACTTTAGCGAGGGCTTAAAATCTGACGCAATTCGCCGACTACCTTAGCACTTTGCATCGTTGTTTACGCATGAGCGGTGACCTAAAGGTCAAAATTCAGTTGTCATCTGACTGGTTGTCCTGTATGTCAATCAAGTAACGGGGATGGATGATAGGCTGACATCGTAAGTTCTGCTGCACTTAGAGACGTTGTTTGATTTGATTGGTCACCCGAAGGGCAACATTCAGTTGTCATCTGATTGGCTGCCCTGTATATCAATCAAGTGACGGCATTGATGCTAGGATGATATTTTTTTAATGTCACGCCGCGATCGACCAGTACCACGATCGCGATCGACTTAATGAGCACCCCTGCCTTATACTGTATATCAACACAGCCAAAGTGGTGCAGCACAGCACAAGTAGTTTAAAGGCACGGCACAATCCTGAAAGGCATAACCTTTTCCCCAAGAAAGAACCTCTGTGTGCCATTCTTGTTTTGATTATTACAATGAAGCCATGTGATGCAACCGTGTCACCAACACAATCCTAGGAAGCCCTGCCCTTCAGTGTGTTCTTCGGAGCATGTTTGGGTAACTTTATATATTTTTCCCCATTGGACATGTGCATAATTCCGCATAAACCCAATCACCTCCCTGGCAAGATGATGGCCAAAACCTAGAAAAGTGTGCTCTTTCTCTTCCTGTGTACATCTGTGCATGTGTCATTCAGTGCCAATGTGGGGCCCTTTGTCCACGGCTGAGATGAATGGTGTTGGCAACATGCTGAAAGGCCCACGCTGAAAAATCCGCTCAGTGTATGGGAAGCGTCCTTACGACTTTCAAGGCTGCTCTGTGAACAATTTGTCAACGTTTATTGCCTCCTTGTTTCTTTTCTTTGTCGCCCCGTGGGCTTCCTTGTTCCAGTGGATTGGGGACATGTGCCTGATTTACATGTTGATCTTCATTATTTGCTTAGTCATCAGCTTTTCAATGACAGCATTGTAAACACAACACGGTAGATGGTTGGGTTAACAGTGTTTTAACACATTGAGGACATCAAGAGCTGATAACGTTCATGTGATGGTGTGTTTGTGTGCTACAAGTTACTGAATGCATGAGTAAATCACCTGAGGTTTTGGCGTCCAGACTGCATAATACAGGAAGTCATGTGAGTGTATTTGGTTTTTGCAAGGGGTACTGTGTGACTATTGCCATGTGACCCCGTTGCCCCCCTGTAGCCTCATGTTAGTACTGGAGGGCTGTGTTTGCATGTGTGTGTCAGGCAAAGCTAAGCTTTGTGTGTATGTTTGTGTCCGACAGAGAAACGTTGGGGTGGGGGCAGCCAAGGGCAACACTGGGGCAGTGTTTGTGCAGGGCACGGGACTGTCCTCGCTGGCACGCATGTTCACGAACACACACTTTCCAAAAACAGAGCCTTATTGTGGACACCCCTCCCGGTTGGGTTCACCCATTACAGTTACTACATTGTTTTACACTTTTAAACTCTGGTTGTTGTGTTACTGCTCTCTTTCTCATCTGTCGTGCATCACATTCCTTGCCTTTCTTCCTCTCTTTCACTTCCTACTCTATTTTTAACATTGTTTGTAGTTTCATGACATCATATTTACGCTGAGCCCCAAGTCCCATGCACAAGTAGCACCAATGGATAGCCATCGTCACTGTGGGTCTTATTTTCAACCTTCGCAGAGACGACTCTGCACTCGTGCGCCGATCGTTTCAGCTGCGGTATATTTGCTTAATTGTAACATTTAGTGTGCATACATTTAATGTACTTTTGTATCAGTGTTTCCTGTTTTATTCCCTTCTCTGTACCTCCCTTCAGACATCTTCCACTCAAGTGATATGAGGGCAGGTAGTGCCATTAGATACTAACTGTTATTCAGATACAGCATTGTTACAGTATAGACCTGCACTCGGTGAACTGCCGCAGTTTGTTAGGCTGTGATCCACAATGAAGGCACAGATAGTGCTATCCAGTATGTTGACACTTTGATGTATCTGTATTCAAAGAGCGTTTATTTTGTAGTTTACTTCAATGCCTGTGTGGAAACAGTAGTATACACGGTTTTCCTAAGGATTGACACATTATCCACAGTAAAAAAAAGAACAGATAATTTGAAATAGCGTTTTATATGTCACAATGCTAACACTATCCATAACCCTTAAACATACATTGATTGTGCCTGACCATCCAGTGGGGGCCATGTTGATTTGATGTGACACGCCACTAAAAATAACTCCTCAGGGATTATAGCGCATGCTCAGCTTCTTTATGAATGACTTGTTGGGACTTTTGTACTGGCTGTTATTTGTCATTCACTTCCAGTCTAGTGTCAGTACTTCCTTCCTGAGTGTGGGCGTGTTCCTCTGTGTAACAAGAGATGGTTGGTCAGATGTGATGTATGAGCCAGATTTGGTTGGGACGCACACATTGACTGTACAAACCGTAGAAGTCCCCAACTAATGCATGGATTGGAATGTTTGCCATTATATTTAGGTGTTCAGTCATACAAAGAACCCTTGATTTGCATTTAAAACTAATTCATCATTAAAGGGTCCCTGACATTTGCTTTTTAAGTATGTTAAAATATTTTTGGTAATTATTACATTGTTAGATTTTTGAAATCCAACAGTAAATTTGTCAGCCGTGACGTGCTAGCTCGTAACTCAGCCTCATTTCCAGAAGTGATGTCATCGGGGTAACGCCTCTCAGATAACAACAGAGTAACCAAACACTTCTCCAAGTACGTCGTCGATTTGATTCAGTGTATTTTTCATCAAAATAGTCATGCCAAGATGTCGTGTTGCTGCTGGATGTTCATATTATCCGAGTGACTAAACACTATTCCACGATAGCGACAAGCCTGCAAAGCATTCTACATGTTATGTAAACATTTTTAATAGTTATATGGTGGGGGCGGTGGAAATTATTCCACTGAAATAAGGCACACGCAAGTCCACGTAACACATTTTTCTGGGATATTATTTAGGCACACTACAAGTCAAACTGTAATTTCCAGCTATCAGTTCTTTCTCCACAGTAAATTAACAACATTACCACTAAAAGCTACCATTGCATTTTCAATTTCAATAGTTCCCAAATGTATTTTTAAGTCAAGCATGCTATTTAAGTCTGTCTTAACATATTTTCAGCTGACTGTTCTGTTTTTCACATTCCACTGACACTCACTCACACATGCACATATTGTCACGCTCTGCTGACACACGCAGTCCCAATATTACCAGTATGTTGATCGTCAGGAGGCCTCTGACTTTTTCATGCGAAGGTGAATCAGTCTTTATTGTTAATACATTGCAGAAGAGCGTTTCACAAGAAAACTTCAGGACCACCAGGCATGACTTGATTACGTAGACACAAACAGTGTCAGCGTTTACAGGGTAACAAATACAGGGTAAAGTGACACACACTTAATTGTTGAAAGTCTTACAGGCATCTCACAGTGAGTACTCAATGGCCAGAATGCATGTTGACATGTAAGCCTGACTTAAGGAACTTCCTCGATAAATGATCATCTTTGATTTTTTTTGGTGAATTTTTTTATTATGATTTATGCATACACACAAACATACTGTAAAATCAATCTTTTTACTCATCATAACAAATATTATTATTGGCATGCACACGGTCTCATTGTGCTTTAATTAAACTTTGTCTCAGAAATGGTCTTTCTGACATTCCTCATGAAAGGTCCTGGAAGGACAGTTTATAAAAATTAACAGATGACTGAAAATAATCCAAAATAAGTGAAAAATATAGCAAACTTGCCCACTTCATCATTCAGGATCCTTATATGAAACATGAACACACATTTATTTCCCTTTTCTGTGCAATCTAGCATGGGTAAATGAGTTAATATGAGCTAACTAAGAAAGGACGTCATGGGAAAATAACTATTTTGACGCTAAAGCCCTCACAAAAAAACAGCATGAACAACTATTTTTATCTGGTGGATTTAATTTACTAATTAGATTTCTGGTTATATGTAAACAACTACAACCGTAGAAGTAAAACTTCAGAATTTTAGTAGTCAAAATATGACATTTAAGTTGCGCACCTTTTGTCCCCAGGCGGGGACATTAACAGAGAAATGTCACATAAAAGGTCCCTGTCTGTCAAGAGAAAACATGAAAACAACCTTAACCGGCTCCTATTTCTCCACCTTGGCATACAGGCCATTAACAATGTGTGCCAGGGGATCTGTGGAATGGTGGTTGATGGCGGTTGCAAGTGATCATTTAGTCCGCTAATGTTGGATGCAGCCCCTCTGGCTCGACTGTTTGCTTGCATGAAACTCTGATCTTGCAAACACACTCGCTATCCTCTTATCCACTCACTGAAATTTGAGCGGTCAGCAGACCTCTGGTTGCCATCGTGTTCTCAATGACCCCACTCACCTTTTGTTTGTGTCGGTATGTGTGTGTGCGAGTATATGCACCCGGTGGATTTGAACTGCCCCAGACTATACCCCCTATAAAATATTATGATTAATACAATAGTTACAATAGAACATAATCATTATGGGTTATTTTTGTTTTTTGTTTTTAACTGATTGCCCTCCGGAAAGACCTCTCGAGAGGTTACTCAGAACGACACAAACCCACCGTCTAGCTTCTTTCGAATTGCGTGGTTGATAATGGCTAGTGGCTCCGAACACCCTACAGATATCGCACCAGCCTCAGACACGTGCCACGACATGACGTGCTCGTCCACTGGTAGCTCAAGCACTTAGCTCGGAGGAGGGGAAAGAACATTAGTGGCAATCAGTCCTGTCATTTTCAGTGGGCTGATTGAGCCAAAATGGAAATGGACCTATGGCCTTATGGAGAAGTTAATGCACAAGACCATTTGAGGACAAGCTAATGAAGGAAAGAGCAGTTGGAAGTGGCGTGACGGTATAGCTGTGGTTAAAGAAGCCCAAATGGAGACCAGCTAGAGTTTCACTTCTGCACCTGAGTAGAACTCTCTTGAGTTGACGTGTGTTTGCACATCCACACGTGTGAATTTGTTGTAGTCCTTGTAGGTTTTAGTCAGGACACATTTGGAGGTGTACTTCTGAAAATGTGTTTGAGTGACAGACAAACAGGGTTCAGATCTTCTTTTGAATGTAGGAATCCCTTAACTGTCATATTTATAAGTGGAATATTTTCATGTCTGGAGCATAGAAAACCTGTTCACAACATTCAAGACATGGAATAACACTCATATAATATTACAGATGATTGACTTTTGTGAGATGTTTCAAACCCTTTGTTCTGGCAATCAAGTCTGGTGATTGTGTGTCTCTCTGAACATTACAGTAACATTACTGACACCTAGTGACCACTGTAGAATACTACATATCTTTTGAATGTAGCTTTTGAATGCCTAACATTTGTGTTTTAATTCATTCAGCCA
The DNA here is from genome assembly GCF_030265055.1 of Doryrhamphus excisus. Taxonomy (NCBI): domain Eukaryota; kingdom Metazoa; phylum Chordata; class Actinopteri; order Syngnathiformes; family Syngnathidae; genus Doryrhamphus; species Doryrhamphus excisus. Next base: position 15,921,935 of record NC_080473.1, on the reverse strand, counting down.
TTTTTATGCTTTAGGTGAAAAAATAGGCACTCTGAATGTTGTATTAATAAAGGTGCAGCCTGACTACATACTAAGGATCGACCGATACATCGATATATCGGGCCGATATTTGCGTTTTTTCCCTTGTATCGGTATTGGCCGATACGCGCGTGGGTTCGCCGATGTATTTTTCCACCGCATGATTTAACTGCGACAGAAATGTTTTGCACATGGTTGAATATTTTATTCCTTTTAAAGTTGATAATGCCGTTTAAATGTATGTTTAAGAAAGCTAAATCCTTCTGTGTTCAGTGTTTACATTTCAATAAATATTTGTTTAAACATGAGACCTGTAATATTTGTTATCATGGTCATTTTTTCATGTAAATTGAGGGATCAAAAGCAGTATTCGCCACAAATATCATCTCAAGCAAAATCGTCCATCAGCTAAGGGTGAGGGAAAAAAATCGGCATCGGCCCCAAAAAAAACATATCGGTCGATCCCTACTACATACTACTATGTAGTTTACAGAATATTTCAATATTAACAGACATCACAAACAATTGAAGATGCTGAAGTTGTTGATGAGGATCCCTTTTTCTCTCTTGCCTCCCACCCCCACACCCGCTCCTTCAAGTCTTGCCATCTTGAATAAAGGTAAAACTGTAACTATCTCTATTAAATATATTTTTGTTAATATTTTGG